>NC_140943.1:50390115-51107615 GCF_014529385.1 Adiantum capillus-veneris | reverse complement strand
GGGTGTTCAATTCAATAAAAGGAACCCACCCTGAAATTAGGCTGTAAGTGTTTTGTGTCAGAAAGTGTTTATTATAGATATCCATGTAAATTTGAAGCCTCATGCTAACATCTTGACATTGCCTAATGCAGTTGTATAAAGAGGTTGTTGCTTGCCTATGGCAAGCTATGTGGAAGGTATGAACTATACAAGGCCACAATCAAAGAAGTACCTGTCCCAAATCAAACCGATGGGAATTCTTGCGGCTGGAGATGTCTTCTCCATGCAGAATATGTCCTGCAAAGCTACTTTGCATTAAAACCTTTCATGACTAAGGTACCCATTTTGCAATGCATTCAGTTAGTTTTGGTTTAGTCTATAAAAGAATTCTCATCATGTGGTCTTTCAATTTTGCAGAGTGCTTTAAAAAACTACACATATGATTATTTGCAAAGATACCGGGTAAGTTTAATACAACACCTGCTTACTATGTCTAGCCCTAGAGAGCTTGAAGATAGCGGCTTGGATGAGCGCACTATTGATCTTACAAAACATGACGTGCCTTCACGACAAACCCCTACATCCGATACAGTGGAATCGCATCGGGCCGAGGGTGTCATATCAGCAGAAGATCAAAGAGTCGAGGATGAGGAAAGGACAAATGAGCATATGGAAGCAGCTAAGGTTCAACCGGAGGAGACAATAAAAGAGGCAAGTCAGCCTGTGGAACAGCCAAAAGAGCCTATGGCTGAAACCGAAGATGAGGAAAGCAGGCCTATAGATGAGCAAAAGGTTATGGATGAGGAAAGCAGGCCTCGGGACGAGCAAAATGATATGGATCAGGAAAGGATGTATGAGGCAAGCCGATCAACCTTGAATCAGGCAGAAAGGGCCATGGGGGAGACCCCTGATGAAGCTTTGAATGATGACTATGAAGATAAAGCGGAGGAGAGCAACAATGACATGAACACTACAGAGACCCAGTATGGACCCTTGCTACCTGTAGATACGGTTGTTCCGGTAATGTCTATTCAAGTATGGCAAAATATGTTCAGCTTCTAACTACTTATATGTACTTGTCAACTTTTACAGAGGTTGATTATCTTGGACGTCAATGGATTGCTGCTGATGCGGGTGCCTCTCGGTGACAGAGGACCCTTTGATGATTTGCAAACGTTTCGGATGGGAACTTGTCGAGTCGTGGTTCGTCCAGGAACCAAGGAGTTTATTGAGTTTCTTCTTCCGCGCTTCAGAGTTGGCATATGGTCTTCAATGCAAAGGCAAAACTTATCGCCACTAGTTGCAATAGTTTGCAGTGTATGCCAAGCTCACACGTCAGATTTTGCCTTTTTGTATGATCAAAGAAAATGCGTTACTGTTGAGGGCCACTACCACCCTAAAAAACCAGGATTACCTCTTTTGTACAAACCGTTTAGCCAAATCGGTGTACCCTTTGATGCAACTAATACACTACTAATTGACGATACTCCCGAAAAGGGAGAACTAAATCCGCCGGGAACAACCATCTCACCACCTTCTTTCGAGGGGCATTCCTTCGATTTTTACCTTGAAGATATTCTGATTCCATACTTACAGAAATTGTATCTCAGTCCATTGTTCACGGACGAGTTTGTACTTTCTAATGAATTAAGATGATTCTTCTATCTGTGTTTTTCTAATATATAGACACAGAGAGAGAGAGAGAGAGAGAGAGAGAGAGAGAGAGAGAGAGAGAGAGAGAGAGAGATTTGACGTGGTAAACAAATGTATTTCAAGCACACTTTTTCACAGGGCACAATTGAAAAATGAGATCAATATACTTCATGTCTTGAAAGTCATTTGTATACACTTGGGTTTACAAGAATATCTGTTACATTGACACTACTTCAACCCGACCATCCAACTCTTTGCACAAAATATCTTTTTCTCTTCGCCGCATCACCTTACGGCCAGCTAAGAAAAAGGAAAAATCTGATAGTTCCTTGTCCATTGACTCTTCAATGATGTCATTTCGCAAATGCTGAAGACTGCATAGCTCCCTTATTGTAACCACCAATAGTAGGCCATTCTCTTTATCAATCACTTCCACATCCACAGTAGGATTATCTTCCAAACCTGCAGAAACTTGGTCCATAGGAATGTACTTACCGTTTAGCATTTGTGATCGCATATACCAAAATGAGAGTAATAGTGATTGGCTTGCAATCATGTACTTGACAACTAGAGTATCAAGCGCGACCTCGCACCGTAAACCAATCTCTTCCTTTGCATACCATCCTTTGTCAAGAAGTTTGTCACAGGATGACTGCTGAAATGACTTGCACATGAACATAGTTTTTGTAACTCTGATGTTGTAGCTATGAAACAGCTCTATGAAGAGTGCAACAGGACAAAAGTTTGCAATTCGAACCAGTTTGGTAGGAACAGAGCTACGCAGAGACCTTTGTATATCCTTGTAGAGCTTACTTCGCATTGCCTCCACCATTGTTTCCTCGGGAACTGGCCAGTCCACAGTGTTCCAATCAGTCGGTAGAGGTAGTTTCACCAACATGCCATTCTTATTGCCTGAGCTGAGTTGGTAAAAGTGGTCATAAAAAAAGATTCCCTCATCAGCCAATCTTTTGGTGCTCCTCTCTGAATACTGTAGAGAACCAATATGGGCATGTACAACATGGAAGAGGCCTATTATGCACTCCACAGGCTCCCATTGCTCATAAGAAGAGGGATAAACATCTGCAATATATAAAAGAAGAGTTAAACTAAGAGTATCAATAAGTACAAATGACAAATCTAATGTAATTGAGTTGTGAAGAGTAGAGACATTACTCATAACAAGCGGGAGAAACATTGCAAAATATATAAGAAAAGTTATAATGAGAGTATCAGTAAGTTCACATGTCAAGAGTACTTACAATTGCAACGTGGTTGATGTATATTTGATACATTTCCACCGTTTGCTATCACCTCTGGATGGGTAAACACATGCTGAACAAGAACTTCCTTTACAGATCTTTTGCCGATCTCAACTTTGAAATCCAACACCCTGGCTTTCCATGCTGAGCGGTAAACGTTGATACCACTAAACCTCTTGGGTCTTCTTGGTTGCATGAGGACCCATGAACCTTTGTTTATCCTTTGTCCAACCCATTGGTTGTCTGCACTTATTGAAGCTGGTATTGTAATTGAGGATATGCTACTACTTGGCCTTCTAGGCAAAGTGCCGTTGTTGTTTGTTGGTGTGAGAGACAGTAAACACCTTGAGGCTCTTGGGCGAGAAGACGTGGATGCCATAACTCTCAGAGAAAAGCTTTAGTGGAGGGAGATTCACTTTGAAAGCATTCTAATGGAGGGAAAGTGTTTCAAAATTCCAATATCTTGTGCGGGCTTAATGGTCACCCTCCAGTACGTTAATGACCATGAGAGAATATCAGAAGTGGGACCACACGCAAGCACCTAAAAGCTCGGTAAAAGTAAAGAAATTACTATGCTACAATCCTAGTTTCGTGAAAGTTTTATGCTATTTTCCTATTTTTTGAGTTTTTCCAGGTACTTTTCTACGTAACGTAGCCTTCATGCTCATTGGACGCGCTCTATTTTTCTCTCTCTTCATATGGCCCTCCAAATGACCTCCAAAATTTCCTAATGGATATTCCTCAAGATCATGTAAGCTAGACAAAGTGAAAGCATAACAATCTGATGCATAAGATGCATGGAAAGAGCCTGAACGAGTACGACTAGACAAAGGTGCATCCAATTTACTGTCACACAATGTATGCACCAGCCATTTTGGCATACCTCTAGCCTGCTCATTTTCAGCCCTTTCCTCATCAAGTACATCATGTACATTTGCATCAGTAATAGGCTGATCTGTAACATTTTCAGAAACCCCCATAGGTTGTACATTTGCCTCATTGGAATTTACATTCGAGCTTCCACCACCACTGAAAAGAGGCAACAAAGTGTCATAAATGTCATGTGAGCTTACATTACTGTCTCTAGTACATGACACCAAGGGTTGAACAGAATCTTCCACAAACACTACATCCTGTGAAACAAAAATATGCTTTGTTTGCAGATGATACAACCTGTAACCTTTGCTTTCAGCACTATAACCAAGAAAAATACATTTGACAGCCTTATCATCCAATTTTTTGCGTTGCACTTGTGGCACTAAACCATAAGCCAAACAGCCAAAAACACGCATGTGCTTAACAGATTTTTTTCTATCATGCCATGCTTCATATGGAGTCATAGAGTGCAACACTTGCATAGGACACCTGTTGAGTATGTAAGTGGCACACATGACACCCTCGAGCCAAAATGAATGTGGTAAAGCTTGACTCTTGACCATACATCTTGCCATTTCCATACGAGACCTGTTTTTTCTCTCAGCAACACCATTTTGTTGAGGCATATACAACACTGTACATTGGTGTTTTATCCAACTAGCCAGAAATGTATTAAATCCATGAGACATATACTCCCCCCCTCGATCGGAATGGAGGGTGCCCATAGTACATTTTGATACATTTTCAACCATAGCCAGAAATTGTTTGAAGCACATAAAAACTTTGGACTTTGCTTTAAGCGGAAATACCCATGTGTGCCTGGAGTAATCATCAATGAAAGTCATGAAGTACAGGTAATTGCCCAAGGACGGAGTTTGCATGCGTCCACAAACATCACTATGCAAAAGCTGCAACCTGCATGAGGCCCTAGCTGAACCATCCTTTGGAAACTTAGAAAGCTGCATTTTACCCAAAATACAGCCTTCACAAACATGTTTGATAGGTGCTTCAAGAGGCGGCAAAGAAGCAACCATATCAGATTTCTGCAAACGCAGCAAATTGACAAAATTCAGATGCCCAAAATGTGCATGCCAAAGTTTTGCATCTGAAATAGCCCTTGAATCTGCAACTATATTTGCAAAATTATGTCCACACTTGTCATACAATGTGAGCTTATACAGACCACGACACAAAAGGCAAGATGCAACAATTTCATCACCAAAACTGAGATCATGAATTGTACATTTGTCATCCACAAGTGTGAAAGAACTGCCATTTGTAGCAGTAAGCACAATCTTTCCAACCCCCTGCACCAGATAAGAGGCATTGTTGGCACAAGTGACTGAATTCCCTTGAGGGACAGACTCAAGAGGGCTGAACAATTCACGATGTGAGGTAATGTGCTTTGTAGCACCACTGTAGAAATACCACACATGTGAATCTGCAACAACTGACAAGCATGCATCATGTACAGTAGGATTGTAAGTGCACTCTGCACTAAAACCCCATTCTGCATCAACATCAGCATCGCAGTCTCCTTTTACAGAAGACTCAACAATGGCTACATTTGTAGTGGAACCAGCATTTGCAGTGGAACCACCCTCTTTCTTCTTAGCCTCTTTGGCCTTCAACTTAGGATATTGCTTGATCAAATGATCATTAGCTCTACAATAATGGCAACGCTCCTTCTTTTTGCCCTTATCACCAAAATTTACAGACGAAGTGCTGCCAGCAGAAGCATTAGGTACAAAAGTTTTGCCACTCGCAACAAAACCATAAGAAGTGGCTGCATTGCTGTTACCACCCTTTCTTTGAGAAGCAGTAAAATCCTGTTCAACTGCACGTTGCTAGTCTTGTTTTTTTTGGAAAGTGACTCTTGCAATAACAATGTGCATAATGCATCAAACTTGACAACTTTAGGATTTCCTTGGGTCATTAGTCTCCAAGTACTAGCAAAAGTCTGGTATGAATTTGGTAAGGCATCATGAACAATCTGCACAAGGGAACTGTCTGAAATGACTTCACCTGCAGAAATAAGTTCCTCATTGATATCCTTGACACCAGTAAGGAAAGTTTCCATATCATCTTCCTCATGCATAATCTTTGATTCCAGCTCTTTACGTAGCAAAGCAATTTTAGCCTCATTGCGGCTTGCTTTAAGACCTGCTAGAATATCCCAAGCCTGTTTTGCACATTTTGCTGAACAAATGTGAGGAACAATGGTGCACTTCATAGAAAACACAATCAATGCATGAGCCTGCGCATCCTTTACATCCCAACGAGCTTGTTTTGCCGTAGGCAAAACAACTCTAATAGCAACAATCCGTGCAACAAGACCTGCAACATCCTCAACATTGCCTACTTCCTCATAACTAGGACATACATCAATGCCCTGCACAATATTCCAAACACCCTTTAACATAAGAACATGTTGCATCATGTAAGCCCACATAGGGTAATTGTCCCCATCCAACCTGTCCTCAACAGCAAACATCTTGAACACATATGTGTTGTTGTCAGCCATGGTAAATGCTGCACGTGATGTGAAAACTATCCAAAAAGAGGAGAAACAAAGTGGGAACAACACGTGCTATATAGCACAAACCGTAGAAGACTGTAAAGCACATGTTATGCAAAAAACGGCACTGACATAAATTTTGCACAAAATGACGAAATAGCCTGTGTAGTACTCCCTGTTTTGGAAAAAAGACTGAAACAAACCCGAAATTTTTATCGACCTACGAACACTTGCCAAATCTCATTGAAATCAAAGAAAGTGAGCACGCGTGTGATGGAGATGCTTGCAACTAAGCCCCGGAGGACACAACCTATGCTGATAGCAATTGTTGGAATTAGGGTTGCATAGAAACGCACACAGCTTGGAGAAGACGAAGGAAGCTCAAGGCACACAATAGAGAGTGTGTTACTTAGTGTGCAATGGAAAGATAGATAGCCCTAGAGTGATGGGTGTATATAGAATGCTCGGTGGAAAAAACCTCCTAAAGAGGGAAAAAATGCCTTGGCGGTCCTAGTGTGTTCACACACATCACTAACACATGTATATGGTAATAGGTTCTACGCATGATGTAGACTCTATGTATGAGATATGGGGTGATTTGATTCAAAAAATGTGACAGATAACTCAAAAATTAAGTTGGAAAGTCTTTGGTGTTTTCTTTTTGACAATTTCTAAGTTTTTCTTGATCATTTTGGCTCATACTTGAAGTGTGGCATGTAATAGATGTGTACAAGTGATAGGTCAAGTGAAGAGATTATTTTCAAGCTAAACAAGCACGGTAAATAATCACGATTATTTACAGCAATCAAATTTTTTTGCAAGACTTGACAATTTGATGACCTAGACATCTTCAATACATCTCAAACAAGTCCTAGAATGAATTTGGTAAAGTTCGGTCGTGTCGGCATCACTTCGTGCTCTTGTCGACTCTGAAATCACCAATTTTTGTGACTAGATGGCCTGTAGAGTTGGTTAGTCACTTTTGAAGCTATGGACTTGTCCGCTACATAGTCTTGATGCTACCCATCCAACTTTGGCCCATTTGGAGTTAGTTTGACTTCATATGTCAATTTTGACGCTTTGTAGCCTTTGAGCTGTTTTTTGGTGTTTGAAAGCTTGCCTTGACTATTTTCATAAAACCATCTCGATACATTGTGTATAGACCCAGTCTATAAGCTACCTGTGGAGTCAGAATCCAATTCTAGCATATGACAAAAACCTAGATTATCTACTTGGGACCCCCCCAACCCCTGCCGAATGGTCATCTAGTGATATAAAAGTGCTCTATTATACAAGGGCATGATATGGTTCAAGTCTCGTCCAATTCGCTTGAGCTGACACGCTGCTATGGTCAATTTTGTGTCGTAGGACTTCGTGCACTGCTGTGTTTCTAGGGTTTTTTCGTGAGCCTAGACTTGCTACCCGGCCATATAGAATTGATGTTGTGCTTGACGGTGCTTTGATTGAGACATATATGCCAAGTGTCATGCCCTCGTGAAAGCACAAAAGTTCTTAATGTGCATCCTCTCCACAATATCGTCATTGGGAGTGTGTCGATTGCAGTATACGTCCAACATAGTTGTGGCAAGGAAGCTAGGTTGTTTTAGCTAGATGTAAATAGGGTTATTTCTTTGGGTTGTTTTAATTAGATGTGAATAGGGTTTCTTGCTAGATGAAGTCTCTTGGAGTGCTCTTATGGGAGGGTACACCTAGCAAGGGCTAGCCAAGGAAGCTCCTAATTTATTTATTTTGGCACCTCCTCAACTGCAATCAATTTAATGACCGTGCTCAATGCATGTAGTCACTCACTTCTGTAAAATGAGGGCCAAATTGTTTTTGATAGCATGAGGAAAAAATATGACACTATAGGCAACTTCACATAAACAACTCACAGATGATTCCTTTGGAGTGAGCATTGATTCGAGATCTCACCTCGGATTCTACTTACCCTACTCCTAGATTCTACTACATTAGGTTGTGGAAAGTGTCCACAAACACTTGTTTTCTTGTTTTTTATGGTTTCTTGAGCATTGATCTTAAGACTTGTCCTGTATTACACTGACCTAGTTGATCTTTTTGGGTGGGCAAGGTATTTTGACAAAGCTATGAGGGTAATTAAGACCATGCTGTCATTTGATTATGTTACCATATACATGTGGTAGTGATGTGTGTGAACACACTAGGACCGCCGGGGCATTTTTTCCCTCTTTAGGAGGTTTTTTCCCCCGTGCATTGTATATACGCCCATCACTCTAGGGCTATCTATCTTTCCATTGCACACTAAGGAATATACTCTCTATTGTGTGCCTTGAGCTTCCTTCGTCTTCTCCAAGCTGTGTGTGTTTCTCTGCAACCCTAATTCCAACAATTGGTATCAGAGCAGGTCACGTCCTCCCGGGCTTAGTCGCCAGCTGCTCCAGCACACGCCTACTCACTTTCTCCGATTTCAGTGAGCTTTGGCAAGCGTTCGTAGGTCGACAAATATTTTGGGAGAGCTCAAAGAGCTTGGTCTGCTCAGAATTTTGATTTGGGCTCATTTCGGCCTCCGTTTCCACTACGGGCAGTACTGCACAGGTTATTTCGTCATTTTGTGCAGATTTTTTGTCAGTGCTGTTTTCTGCATAACAGGTGCCTTATAGTCTTCTACGGTTTGTGCTATATAGCACAAGTTGTTCCCGCTCCATTTCTCCTATTTTCGGGCAGTTTTCACATCAGGTGCAGCATTTACCATGGCTGACAACAACAACACAGATGTGTTCAAGATGTTTGCTGCTGAAGACAGGTTGGATGGGGACAACTACCCTATGTGGGCTTATATGATGCAACATGTTCTTGTGTCAAAAGGTGTCTGGAACATTGTGCAGGGCATTGATGTACGTCCTGGTTCTGAAGATGTAGGCGATGTTGATGATGTTGCAGGTCTTGCTGCAAGGATTGCAGCTGTTAGAGTTGTTTTGCCTACAGCAGAACAAGCTCGTTGGGATGTTAAGGATGCACAGGCTCATGCATTGATTGCGTTGTCTGTGAAGCGCACCATTATTCCTCACATCCGTTCAGCAAAATCTGCAAAACAGGCTTGGGATATTCTAGCAGGTCTTTATGCAAGCCGCAATGAGGCTAAAATTGCTTTGCTGCGTAAAGAGCTAGAGTCGAAGATTATGCATGAGGAAGATGATATGGACACTTTCCTTGCTAGTGTCAAGGATATCAATGAGCAACTCATTTCTGCAGGTGAAGTCATTTCTGACAGTTCCCTTGTGCAGACTGTTCTTGATGCCTTACCAGATTCCTACCAGACTTTTGCTAGTACTTGGAGACTGATGACCCAAGGAAATCCTGAAGTTGTCAAGTTTGATGCATTATGCACATTGCTGTTGCAAGAGTCACTTTCTAGAAAAAACAGGACTAGGCAGCGTGCAGTTGAACAGGCTTTTATTGCTTCTCAAAGAAAGGGTGGTAACAGTAATGCAGCCACTTCTTATGGTTCTGCTGCGAGTGGCAAAATTTCTGTTCCTAATGCTTCTGCTGGCAGCACTTCGTCTGGCAATTCTGGTGATAAGGGCAAAAAGAAGATGCGTTGCCATTATTGTAAAGCCAATGATCACTTGATCAAGTCGTGTCCTAAGTTGAAGGCCAAAGAGGCTAAGAAGAAAGAGGGTGGTTCCACTGCAAATGCTGGTTCCACTACAAATGCAGCCATCGTTGAGTCTTCTGTGAAAGGAGATTGTGATGCTGATGTTGATGCAGAATGGGCTTTTAGCGCAGAGTGCACTTACAATCCTGCTGTCCATGATGCATGCTTGTCAGTTGCTGCAGATTCACATGTGTGGTATTTCGACAGTGGTGCTACAAAGCACATTACCTCACATCGTGAATTGTTTACCTCTCTCGAGTCTGTCCCTCATGGGAATTCAGTCACTTGTGCCAACAACGCCTCTTATCCAGTTCAGGGAGTTGGAAAGATTGTGCTCACTGCTGCTAATGGCAGTTCCTTCACACTTGTTGATGCACTTTATGTACCTGGGATCAAGAAGAATCTATTGTCTGTATCCGCACTTGCTAGACTTGGACTTGTAGTCAAATTTGTGGATGACAGATGTACAGTTCATGATCTCAGTTTTGGTGATGAAATTGTTGCATCTGGGCTTTTGTGCCGTGGGCTGTATAAGCTCACTTTGTATGACAAGTGTGGACAAAATTTTGCAAATGCTGTTGCAGATTCAAGGGCTATTTCAGATGCAAAACTTTGGCATGCACGTTTTGGTCATCTGAATTTTGCCAGTTTGCTGCGTTTGCAGAAATTTGATATGGTTGCTTCTTTGCCGCCTCTTGAAGCACCTATCAAACATGTTTGTGAAGGCTGTATTCTGGGTAAAATGCAGCGTTCTAAGTTTCCAAAGGATGGTTCAGTTAGGGCCACATGGAGGTTGCAGCTTGTGCATAGTGATGTTTGTGGGCCCATGCAAACTCCGTCCTTGGGCAATTACCTGTACTTCGTGACTTTCATTGATGATTACTCCAGGCATGCATGGGTATTTCCGCTTAAAGCAAAGTCCGAAGTTTTTATGTGCTTCAAACAATTTTTGGCTATGGCTGAAAATGTCTCAAAATGTACTATGGGCACCCTCCGTTCCGATCGAGGGGGGGAGTATATGTCTCATGAATTTAATGCATTTCTGGCTAGTCGTGGGATAAAACACCAATGTACAGTGCCTTATACACCTCAGCAAAATGGTGTTGCTGAGAGGAAAAACAGGTCACTAACGGAAATGGCACGATGTATGGTCAAAAGTCAAGCTTTGCCGCATTCTTTTTGGCTTGAGGCCATCATGTGTGCCACTTATGTACTTAACAGGTGTCCTACGAAAGCTTTGCAGTCTATTACTCCATATGAAGCATGGCATGATAGAAAACCTTCTATTGAGCACATGCGTGTTTTTGGCTGTTTGGCATATGCTTTGGTGCCACAAGTGCAGCGCAGAAAATTGGATGATAAGGCTGTCAAATGTATTTTTGTTGGTTATAGTGCTGAAAGCAAAGGTTACAGGTTGTATCATCCGCAAACAAAACGTATTTTGGTTTCACGGGATGTAGTGTTTGTGGAAGATTCTGTTCAACCCTTGCTGTCATGTACTAGAGACAGTAATGTAAGCTCACAGGACATTTATGACACTTTGTTGCCTCTTTTCAGTGGTGGAAATACGAATGTAAGTTCCAATGAGGCAAATGTACAGCCTATGGGGGTTTCTGAAAATGTTTTAGAACAGCCTATTACTGATGCAGATGTACATGATGTACTTGATGAGGAAAGGGCTGAAAATGAGCAGGCTAGAGGTATGCCAAAATGGCTGGTGCACACTTTGCATGACAGTAAATTGGATGCACCTTTATCTAGTCGTACTCGTTTAGGCTCTCGCCATGCATCTTATGCATCAGATTGTTATGCTTTGGCTGTGTCTAGTTTACATGATGTTGAGGAGCCTCTGTCTTTTGATGAAGCACAGAATTCAGAAAATTGGATTGCTGCCATGAAATCAGAATATGATGCACTTATAGAGAATGACACATGGACTTTATGTGATTTGCCTCCTGGCAAAAAGGCCATTGGTACGAAGTGGGTTTACAAGTTGAAACGCAAGCCGGATGGTGAGATCGATCGCCATAAGGCTCGACTTGTTGCAAAGGGTTATGCACAACAAAAAGGCATAGATTATGGCGAGACTTTTGCTCCCACTTGTCGTATGACTACTGTGCGTTTTCTATGTGCATTGGCAGCTCATTTTGGTTGGGATGTACATCAATCAGACATTGTTACTGCTTTCCTGAATGGTGACATATTTGAGGAAGTTTATGTAACGCAGCCTCGCGGTTTTGTCATAAAAGGACAAGAGGACAAAGTGTGCAAGTGTAAGAAGGCTTTGTATGGGTTGAAGCAATCTCCTCGTGCTTGGTATGAGAAAGCTGACACTCATTTGGTTAAACGAGGCTTTCGTAACAGTCCAACAGAAAGCACATTGTATGTAAAGCGTGAGGATGATGTATTTCTCATTGTGGTTCTTTATGTTGATGATTTGCTGATCACTGGACCAAATGAGAGACATATTGCTGAATTTAAGGCTGATTTGAATGCTACTTTCAAGATGAAAGATTTGGGGCTGTTGCATCATTACTTGGGTATACAGTTTAAGCAGTGTGATGGTGGTATTGCCTTGTGTCAGAAAAGTTACATAGAGACATTGCTATGTAAGTTTGGACTTGAGGATTGCAAACCTATTGCCACTCCCATGGAAACAGGTTTGAAGTTGAGTCTACATGATGCTGGCGATCCTGCTGATGTCACTCTTTACCAAACTGCTGTTGGCTGCCTCATTTATGTATGCAACACGAGGCCAGATATTCAGTTTGCAGTCTCGCAGGTCAGCAGATTTATGCATAGCCCAGGGTCTAAGCATTGGCAGGCTGTCAAGAGGATTTTCCGCTACCTTAGTGGCACTTTACATCTTGGCTTGTTTTATCCCAAGGAGGGATCATTGCCGCCAGACTTACATGCTTTTTCGGACTCAGATTGGGCTGGTTGTTTTGACACGCGAGTGTCCACAAGTGGTTTTTGTTTCATGCTTGGCAGTTCATGTATATCATGGTTGAGCAAGAAGCAACCTACTGTGGCCACTTCGAGTTGTGAGGCTGAGTACAGGGCAGTCTTCACAGCTACGGTTGAGTGTGTATGGCTCAGACGCCTTATGGCTGACTTGGGTGTTGGACAGGACACTGCCAACACTATCTACACTGACAGTCAGAGCGCATTGGCAGTTGCGAGGAACCCAGTTTTTCATGCTCGCACAAAGCACATTGAGGTGCATTACCACTATGTCAGGGAGAGGCTCTCAGCAGGAGAGATCAGCTTGGCTTATGTGCCAACACAGGACAACCTTGCAGATCTTTTCACAAAGGCATTGTCTTGTGAGAAGCTTGAAGCTTTCCACAAAGCTTTGGGCTTACTCCCCTTTGTGGACTGATCCTGTCCTCAGGGCATGGCACTTCCCTTTACTCATGTGCCAGCTCTCGTTCACCGCATCACTCCAGGGGGGATTTGTTACCATATACATGTGGTAGTGATGTGTGTGAACACACTAGGACCGCCGGGGCATTTTGACCCTCTTTAGGAGGTTTTTTCCCCCGTGCATTGTATATACGCCCATCACTCTAGGGCTATCTATCTTTCCATTGCACACTAAGGAATATACTCTCTATTGTGTGCCTTGAGCTTCCTTCGTCTTCTCCAAGCTGTGTGTGTTTCTCTGCAACCCTAATTCCAACAGATTATCCTCCAATTTGGTCGGCTCTTCTAGGTGCTTGTTGAAAATGGGAAATCTTGGAGCTTGAATGATTGCCTTTGAGAGTGCAATAGAATTAGGGTAATGTAACATTTGTGTAGGTGTTGCCATACAAGAGGCAACACAAAACATTGAATGCATGATAATCATGAATGGTGCTCAAACTAGCCAGGATGTAGAGGTTGGACTTAGGTAAGTGTAAAATACATTGTAAAGGATGGATATGCCAACTATATGTGGGTGTGTAGGGATTGCCATTTTGCTACCTCAATGATATTAAAAAATAGAGAAACAAAACATTGTGGCCAAATATGCAATTTTCTTGCACACTCACAAAGTTAAGGGATATTTTTATTTTATGCAAAGCAAGATTTTCCATATAATTTTGTGTTTTAAAGGTAAGTATCCTTATGCAAGACGGCTTGTCACATACTGAAAATCACCATGAGATTGTTAATCAAGGACTCCTTAGAAAAAAATGCCATGCCTGCCATGTTTTGATTGATATATATGTTGAAAGAGAAATATCTTGGGGTGCATTGATTGCATGATACATGAATGGGAGAGCATACTAGAAGCATGCCAACAAGCTCAATGACAAAGGTTTAGCAAAGAACGCTACATTGATTACAACAATTGACAAAGCAATGCAAAAAGATAAGGGTACATAAGACTCTCTAAATTCATTACTCAATAATGACAATGCAATGAAATGAGCACGCTGAAATTTTATGCTATTATGGGAATGGCATGTTCCCACATATTATTAAAGTTAGGGAGGACTCTGCATACTCATCCATGCAAGAAAACTTGCTTACTATTTTCTTCACACATCATGGAACAAAATTTAATAAAAAATCATATTGACTATGATTAGGATCAATTTTTAACTCACATTATAGTTCTTCTATGAGGTACATGTTTCAAAATTGGGCATCACTATTGGCATGTATTAGACATGCTACCTGGTTTGATGAAAATAAAGCATAAGTTCCCTCTCTCTCTCTCTCTCTCTCTCTCTCTCTCTCTCTCTCTCTCCAAGCTTCTTGTTGAAGGATGCATATACGTGTTACTACGCTAGCTATATGTTCTCATTCAAAAAGATGGCTTGTAATAAATCTCCCATGTGGAGCTTTTGAAGTGGCAAGATTGATTTCTTTCTTTAATCTCGTTTAAGATAGCTTGTGCTCGTACCCATAACACTACTAACCTTCTCTTTGAATCGAAACACCTCTCTCTCAACCTATTGTAGAGTGCGACTTCCTAAATCCAAGTGCCTCTTAACCCAGGAATAGAGAAATGTGGTAGCAACTATCGATCTCCTCACGGGCTAGTAACTCCTCACACACACATAGAGACACAATCACACACACAATTACTTCTCAATTTTTACACACACAATTCATCTTCTCAAATTTCCACTAATAAATCTAGGAAGAAGGATTATTTGACATGCAAGTCAAGCATAGACAAGAAGAGCACGACGAGGACTCAAAAGTAACGAGTTTCTCTTTTTGACTGGCTCCTCTGAAGCCCGGGGGATTCACCATGGAAAACTTACCGCACCACGTAAGTGCAGGGGAGGGGGGTTCTTTTACAAGTTATATAAGCGTATAAGGGCCCCCAATAATTTATCTCCCAAGCTTAAAAATAAGAGAGAGGGTATCATATTTATTGGGCGGGAGGGGGGGGTGAGAAAAGGGAAAAATGAGAGAAATTTTTTGTGTTTCAAAATGATTCCCAAAAGAGTTTTCCCTCGAACTTTTTAGTCAATAGCTGCAAAGATACATGCAAGAACTAACACTGCTTTGTATCAATTTCTTGTTTTCTGATTATAGTTCAGTTGTTGAGGGATGAAAGCTATAAAGAGTTTGTATAGATGCAAATTTACATGGAGAACCTAACACAACTTTATAACCATGTTGTTTGAGTAATTTAGATGGGTCAAAATTGAACAAGTAGCTAGAGTGCAGACTGAAGGGGCACAAAGTTTAAAAGTCAAATTAAAACACATTGAGGGTACATCTAGTTATCTATAGAAATGGTTCCTTAGTACGTGTCCAATCACTATGTTGCATGCTCTTTGACTAGTTTTACTCAGTTAGATCATGTGAGACCTAAATTTTATATGTAAGATAGGAGGGGTATGATAGTTTCTACATTGATTGTCGTATAAGCGTAGAAAGGGGGGTCATATTCCCTAATATGAGTCGTATATAGGGGTTTTATCAAAGTTGTCCGCTCCGCAGGTGGCGTCCTATTTTGTATATAGAGTGAATCCTCCGGGCTCTGAAGAAGGATTTTTACCAAGCCGAGAGGGTACATAGAGCTCCACAATAGTGGGTAACCTCAGAAAGATGCATATTTAAAGAGCACAATGATGACTTTGTGTGCCAAATGTGGCACTCTCATGAAAGAATGAGATGTTCACAAGAAGGCATTGACATGCATGAGAGAATTCGTGATGAGATTGCTACTCAAGACCTGTGAGAGAAAGATGGCATGCTTCATGGTGCTTTGAGTGATATGAATGCCAAATGTGGTGCCCTCATAGAAGGACAAAAATTTATTGATGGGCATCCCCTATGGATTGTCAACACTTGGATGGTGTTGATTGCAGGATATGCTCGACATGGCTATGGCATGGAAACTGTGGGCTATGGAGGGGATGCTTATCAAGAACCTTTTGTGTTTTTGTGAAGCCACCACCTCTGGAATATGTATCAATCAACGGATTGTGAACCATGACATTTTTCTCAAGAAGCCCTTGAGAAGAAATCTCATCAAGAAACTTTGTGTTTTTGTGAGGTCACCACCTCTGGCATACGTATCAATCATAGGATTGTGAAGCATGACATTTTTCTCAAGCAGCCCTTGAGAAGCAATCTCATCATGAATTCTCTCTTCCATGTGAAGGTATTGTGTAATCCCACAACCTTTCAAGGTGAAAGCATAGGTGACTGCATTTAGAGATAAGTCATCCCTTTTCACCATGTGAAAATAGCCTACCAACCTTCCTTGTCCTAGCCATGTTGGGCATGTCTTGTAATCAACACACTTCAAGATTTCATTTCAAAGAATGCGTGTAGAATGTGAGCATCAACTTGCCTTGATCTAAGGAATTTGATAGTTGTGAAGCTTGATATCAATGGTTGGTACACGTGCTCTATGAAAATCAATGACTATGAAGCTTGATACCAATGACTGTAACACTTGAGAGACAGATGGAGAGAAATTGAGCTATTGGACAATGTGACACTAGGTCTCATTTTGTATTTTTATACACGATGTTTTCCATAATAGAAGTAGTATGCTGCTGTTGCAAAAATTAGATGCCTCGTGGATGGAGCTACTAGGATTTTTGTGAATAGGAAAGATGCACATGCTCTTGTATACCAACTCAATTACCTTGCACCAATTTATTATATGCATCCTTTCCATTCATAGAAGTTTGTGCTTACTAATTTTTTGTCTTTCAAACATTCAACAAGAGTATATCTCTAGGGTATGCATGCATGGACACAAACCTAGAAGAGAAAAGCTTGAGAGAGAGAGAGAGAGAGAGAGAGAGAGAGAGAGAGAGAGAGAGAGAGAGAGAGAGAGAGAGAGAGAGAGAGATCTTGAGCTTTGTTTCCACAAAGTGTGCTACCTTCTTTTGACATGGTACAATGCTCAATAAGATATGATCTAGATATCCCAAATTCGATATGTGTACCTTGCAAAGGGACCATATAAAGGTTAGAATTCGCCTAACGGATCATCCGGATCATTTGTGATATGATTTCTTTTATTAAATGTCATTCCCTTTTAATGTTCAAAAAAAAGGAAGAAAACATGCATGTTTCCTTGCATTGGAGAGTTTGCATAGTCTTCCCCGATGTTTATGATACATGGGAAGGTGCCATTCCCACGACAATGTAAAATTTTTAGTGCATCCATTTCACTACATTTTCAAAGCTGAGTAGTGAAATTTTAGTATGTTCATTTCACTACGTTTCAATACTGAGTGGCAAATTCAAAGGCTTTTATGCACCTTCCCTTTTGACATTTGTCAATTGTCATAACCAATGCAATGGTTTCAACCAAACCTTTGCCATTAAACTTTGTGATAAGCTTCCTAGCTATCTCCCATTGGTAAATCCTTGAAGCGATGCATTCCAAGAGAGCTCAAGCATAGGTGCCATCTTGCTTTGCATCTAATGAAAATATCCCTTAACTTGCTTGTCATACACATAATCTACATCTTTGACCACTATTTTGCATGGAGTGTGTGGGGTATATGGCCTTTGGCATGAACACCAACATATGATGTGTACCTTCCTTAGTCTAGTCATTATCCTAAGTGGCAGGTTGTCATGGGACTTCGATGTGATGTGTATGAGGTGTCCTAGTACCCAAATGAGTTGTACATGAGTCCAAACCACCTCCCTGACCTCATGGGTAGTTCTCACTTTTGTAAGGCTGATTTGGGTGTGATTTGGGGTGCCTATTGGTGCCTCCTATGGCTAGAATCGTCACCTTGTGTGCACTTTTAGTGTGATTATATGGTCAATAATCTAGTTCATTTTCATTTTGCTACATCTTGTGTATTGTATCATTGATTATTGCTTAATTATCATTATGAAAACTACACTTATCAACCCAACCTAATCCTTCCATGCGCTCTCAGAGCCATGGGAACTAGTTAACTTCTTATGTTTGTAGCGTTCTAATTAATTGCTATTATCATTCACCAAGAACTTGATTAATCATGTGTGGGCATAATGTTTGATTAGGAAGAATCTAGGCACATAATTAAACTCTTATTGGTTCCAACTACCTCAGGTTGGTATTATCAATGCATGATTTACTTGATTGATTACATCTGTGGAACATTAGAGTACTTCATTTAAGCATACTTAGCATCATTTTCTTTAATCTTGCACCTCCAATTAGTTCCCTTGACATCATCAACATTGTGCATTGCTCAACTGTTGAAGCTACAATTTGGACACCATTAGCTCAAGTTATTAAGCTCTTAATTGTAGTTCTTAACTTGTGTGTGTGTGTGTGTGTGTGTGCGTGCGTGCGTGCATGCAACGTGTGTGTGGCTACCCTTTGCCAAGCTAAGTTTAAGTTTTTCAATTTCAATACCGCTCACGACCAACCCATGTGGGTGAGTTGGCTAAGGCACCCCACATGGGGCGTTGGGACCCAAGGTGGAAGGTTCAATCCTATTTTTGGCATCACGGATAGATTTGAAGAGCAACATAGATTGGCTCATAAAGTGCCAAGTTTGATAGCGTGCATTTCTACCCTTGGCCCCTTTTGCCTAGCATTCAGATGCCACGCAGCAATTTATTTTAGGCCATAACTCTTTCGGGTCCATAGTATGGCTCCCATGAGTAGCCCTCTTTTTCTTTTAAAGGGCCTAAAGTCCTCAAGCCCCCTTGGCCAAGACCCCATTCCCATCAGCAACCTACCTTCAACTAGCACCCGATGCCATAGAGCTCGAGTTGAGGCCACATTTTTTAAAGGGTAACTTCCCACCTTAGCAAAGGGAGGTGGAGTCCTAGGGGAGATAACATCTAAAGGCTTTGAGGAGCTTCAAGAAGGACCACTATTAAACCCAAGAAAAGATTCAAAGGAAAATTACTCAACCCCCTTTCTCTCATCCCCAAATAAATTCAAAATTTTACACAACCAAGCACAACTTTTTGCAATGTATGCACTCATTTTCATATTTGGGGATGATGTAGTGCTTATGCTATTGTAAAGAGGTAGACATTGGCCTTGGAACACCTCCATGCACTAAGACCCTTTTTATTGCATAATGGGTGAAAAGGGCGCTGAAAAGAGAAAGGTGAGTGGTTCCACACATCGCAAACCAAGATGCAAGGGCATCTTATGAAAAATCAAATGTGGTCCATCATTAAGCCTAGGCCATCCAATGAAACATCCACTAGTGAGGGCACTCAAACTAGAGCACTAAGTGCATAAGATCCATCAAAGGATGAACAAGATTAAGGACTAATTATCAATGCATTACGTGATAATTATGTGTCATTTATTGACATTTGCACCACTGCAATTCAAGCATAGAACATTCTAGAGGAGAATTTTGGTGCAAAGACAAAGCAAAGAAAAATCAAATTGAAGAGAAGTTTGTTTAAGTTAGTCATGCTTCAAGGGGAGGATGTCTCTAATCTCATCAATAGAATAATGAGCATCATTACCCAACTCAGATACATCAAGTGTGAGGTTCCTACGAAAGACAAAGTGTAAGTTCTCTAGAGTGCATTACCTCCCTCATTTGACCACATAGTTACAGCCTTGGAAGAGAAAGAGCCTGCAACACACTTTGTAGCATGTAATTAACTCATTGCATGAGGAAGAGAGGAAGAAATTGAAGAAGCAAAACCAAATGGAGCAAGTGGAGGAGCATGTTTTGCATCATCATCAACGTTACTAGTTTCATTTAGTTCATCCAGTAAAAAGAAGTTTTATGAGTGTGGCAATGTCATAATAACTAATTTCTAATTCTCCTAAATGATTTTCTCATGTTAAACTGATCATTTAATATGGGGAAGTGCCAGGGGAGAAAAAGCTAGAATATTGGTTAAGTTGGCAGACCGGCCACAATACGGATCCAAAGGAGGGAAAATAGGGATCCAAAGGGGGGGCCATCTGCAAAAGAGCTATGTGAAACAATGGGCTCCAAAGACCTTAGGGTTCAGCCCATTAACACTAGGTTGGTAATGGGACACTTTTATGTCCTGTTAAGTGACCATTTTCCTTGAATTATGTCAAGAGTTTCAAAATGGATTTTGAGGTGCTATCTGTCTAGAAAGTTGTCTCATGAGCTGAAAAAAACTTGACATTTTTTTGGAATATCAATTCCATCTTTAACCTTGTCCTTGCACAACATTTCACAACCTAAACTGTGTGAAAAAACGGATCCTGTTTTTGGCTTTTTTCAACTTTTTGCAACTATACCACTCTAGAATTCATGTTTGTGAGGTCTATAATGCTAGAGAACTATCTTTAGTAGTCCTCAACATGTCCTGATGCTTCTAGGGAGAAATAAACGTTAAAGTTGTAAGTTATGACCAAATTACAAAAATGGTCAAATCCTGTTTTTTAGCCAATTTTAGCTCCTCTATGATTTTTTTGGTGGCTTTCATGATATGCAAATGTAGTTTTGATTTTCTATGTCGCATATTGTAACACAAAGCTAATATTCCTTGAGTTTTGGGGCACCTAATACCCTATTTTGCATAGTAGACAACGATGGTTGATTTTTTCAATTATAGAAGAAAACGAAACATTCTAGTATATCAAGTATAGCTTTTTCAATATTGTTAGTTTCTTGTGACAACTACATGCATTTTGTAGGTAGTAACCATATCTAGTCATAAGGATCAAATTTGGCTAGATATTGAATAGTTTCTATGGGATTCTACAACTCATAATGTTGAACCCAGTTTTTTCATGTTTGTTGTATTTAGCACTTCATCTTTGTCCTCAAGATTCCCCTTGGTAAGAGATGTATTATGCTTTTGACATGCACCATGGCTCCTTATGAACCTAAAGGACAATAGGGAACTAAGAAAATATGCATATATTATTTGTATTGAGCGTGGCTATAGAAACTTTGATGATAGGTTTGCAGAATGGTAAAAATTCTCCTTCTGTACCTATTTCTTTTGGCAAACAAAAAATAGTGAGTGAGAAGCAATCATATGTTCTGATCACCAACCCATTGAAGTTAACTAGGGAATTTATCTCAAGTCCTACAAAAATCCCTAATCTTATTTTTATGCAACAAAACGTAAGAAATGACTGTTTTGATGAAAATGTACTGGTCCATCAACTTTGGAGGCTTGGTGTGACCAAAAGATGAGAAATTTTACAAGTTTCTTATTTTTTCCATGTGTAGTAGGCCTTGAACTATAACCTCATGAAAGGATTTTACAAAATGAGTGGATCTACTATGGTTTTGGAGGTTTTTTTCAAAACCCTGAAAGGACACTTTTATGTCCTGTTAGGTTACCAACCTAGTGTTAAGACTTCCAAAATGCTAAGGTTCCAAAATTCAAAGGTTGTGTCCAAAGGTCAAAGATTAGGAAATTTGGATGCTTTGTGTGTGTGTACAAAAGTCTTCACAAGTCCCTACATAGGAGGGGGCGAGCCCAAGAAGTAGGGGATGAGAGAGAAACACCCACACTCACTCACAAGCTTCATTTGTACACAAGGGGAAAGAGGGACACATATCAGCTCCCTAGCCCAGGTGCCCACAAGGTGTACTCAAATCCTATTGGATGGCCATGGAGGTGGACCAATGAGAATTAGGATAGAGTAAGTCTAGTTTAATTAATTTAAAAACACTTAACCAAAGAACCAATAGGAATTAAGCTCTCTAGAAGACTATTGGACAGTCTCCCAAGGGGTCCAATGAGCATTCAAAGGCATTATTCACTTACACACTCACACAATCTATGTGTGGAGCAAGAAGGATCTCTCTCTCCTTCTCAAGATTTAATGAAAGCTTATCACCTACTCCAAGCTTGTGAGAAGGGAGGCCTACACCAACAACTCTTGGATTTGTGATGCAAATCCGACCAAAAGCCAAGCTTCAATGCATGCTCATCTCCTCTACCATGCTAATTACTAAGCTAAGCTATGCTAATATGAGTGATTCTGTGAGGAGATGAACATCTTTCTCGTAAGAATACTCCTTCTTCCTCTCAATCCACTCTCATACCCCGCTAGCTCTCACCATCTTTGAAGGTGTGTGAGGTCTTGGGTCTGAGGCTGTGAGGGAATTGATGGTGTGTTTGATAAGTGTTTTTCTTAGTGCTTGAAGTTTCCATCTTCATTGCACTAGCTAGTATTGAAGGAACACAAAGAAGTGTATTGTAAAATGTCTCTCTTGATGGGAGAAACCATAATACAAAGCCTTTTGGAGGGGGGACCAGCTCCATGCAAATCCGGTCCTCAACTGTTGTCAATTGTTTAATTTCTCTCTCTTTTGAAGTATTGTTCATGCTATCTAACTAGGTGTTATACTTTTTGTTGCTCTCTCCACCCAAGCACTCTTGTTATTCTCATTAGGAATCTATTCTAATGAAATGTTCACTATGTTCATGCTATTTTGCGCTACACACAAGTTACTACACCATCAAATGTTACAGGCAAGATCAAACAGTTCTCCAAGGATTGCTTCAAAAATAATTTTTGTATGCATTGTGGTAAGAAGGGACATCCACCATCCAAGGGTCAAAGTAGAGGTAGCAACAGTAGCATCAACAACAACTAGCCTATCATAAACCAACAATGGTGAAAACAAGGAATAAATGGAGAGAAGTCTCCTTGCTCACTACAAGGGCAATGATTACAATGGAATTTTGTAGAGGATATGGGTGATCCTCAGCTCTGTTGGAGGGGAGAGATATTTAGTCTGTGTGATACCATGATCCAATGAGACACTTTTGCAACCTATATGACATATCCTATGTGACTTTTGTGGCTTGTGTGGCATTAGTTTTCATGCAGTCTCTTCACACTTAAACAAAGTCAAAGTGGAGGGTTGTTGGGTATATGTTCTTTGGAATGGGTACCTTCCCTAGTCTAGCCACTATCCTATGTGGCAGCTTATCACGTGACTTCCATGTGATGTGTATGAGGTGTACTATAGCATCCAAATGAGTTTTACATGAGTCCAAACCACCCCCTAGCCTCATGGGTTGTTTTCACTTTTGTAGGGCTGATTTGGGGGCAATTTGGGGTGCTTCTTGGTACCTCTTAGGGCCAGATTTATTTATACCACTACTTTGTACTACACTAGCTACCTCTACTTAAGTAGATCATCTTGTGCACAATTCTAACGTGAGTATATGGTCAATAACCTAGTTCATTTTCAGCTTGCTACATCTTGCATATTGTGCCATATATCATTGCTTAATTATCATTATGCATGCTACACTTATCAATGCACCTTTATCCTTACAAAATGAGGTAGCAACATTGCAATCCTACATACCCACACATGTTTTTGGTATGTCACTTTTGGTGCATTGATGATTGCACAATGAACTGACAATTTCTCAAAATGCTCAGAATGCTCACAAAACAAAAAATCCTTTGAATTAAGGAAAATATTTTGTGAGACCTTGTGCAAATTTGTGGAATGTCCTTGTATGGACAATTGAAGTTCGAGATCTTGTAGCTTCAACTAGATTTGGCTACTTTGTGGATTCTCGACATTTAAAAAAAAAAACTCACGAGCCTTTGCATTTGTATCAGTCCATCAGCCATGCGCTACTCTGAATCAAGGGGAATATTTGGTGATACACCGTGCATGGCACTAGCGTATTTCTTCTTTCCACAAACTCCCGCATGGTAGGGGATGATAAAGCCCATTGGGCACGTTTTTAACTAATGAAAGTTTTTTTAATAAAAAAGCAATGTAAAAAACTAGTAAACAAGTAGAATGAGAGTGTCCAGGGAACATGATAAGTTCCTTCAATAGCATTCATTCAATTTTCCAAAAATATGTAATAATTACAAACCTTATACAAGAAGCAGATAACCTCATCAATGAAGGTGAGAGATTTGTCAAAGAGGATATACATGAAGAAAATATGGTTGATGGACAAGCTTTTGTGGAGCAACATGAAGATGAAAATGAGGTTGCAAAATCGATTTATGGTGAGGAGGATCCAGATTCAAGCTTTTGGGAGTCGGGCAGTGGTGACAATTGGAAGGATGAGTCCACATCCACAGATATGCAAGCCGACACAGGTCATGTGAATGAAGGTGCAATGCAAAGCAAGGGGGTTGGGCAACCTTGCCCTGTCAAGCATACTGAAGAGCCTCATATTGTTCCAATTGTGTAAGTAGAAACTCTTGAATCATGCATTGCAAAGCTAGATGTTGAGGCTTGGACAACAACAGGGACTGAAAAAAAAGACAATGGTATGTATGAAGAGCATGTAGGCTTTGGCTATGTAGCAGGTAGATGCAGGGGACAAGGTTTTACAAGGTTGTGCTATGATGTTGGTTGATAGGCTATTGAAGGTTGCTTTGCAAGGCATTATGCACCGGCTTTGTTACCCACATGAGGTGGATTGTGCTATGAAGTCCTCTTTAGCAGGTGGCAAAGCAGGTACCTATGATGCAGGCGCTTCAAGTGATGCTATACTTGCTTATGATGTATATGAAAGCTTATGGATACAGGGTGTTGAAGATCGATGCTATGAAAGCATGTGCGGCCTACATATAGGTGGAAGCAAAGGATGGGACATGTCTTATTTACAGGTTAAGGGTTATGGGCAATGGCATCAGTTTGACCCAGGTGGCGGTTGCCATGGTTTATGTGGGACAAGATGCTTTGTTTTTTATCAAGGTGGAGTTCACATTTTGCTCGATGGAATTCTTCGCTTTTCATTCGAACCTGGAGGGTTGTGCAGATGAAGTCTTCTTTCTATATCTCTACCTTAGATATGTCATTGCTATATATCCACTTTTTTTATGTCATCTCATTATATAGATATTGTCTATACCATCTTATCTCATGCAATCATATTTTACCTAAATAATGCAGTGGTTGAGCACGAATGCTCAACTAGGGGGTGGGCAATGATGGTGCATCCAAAAACTGTCGACCCAAGGAGAAGCCTGCATCACCTATGTGAAAGTTAGCAGGTGGATGACACAATGCTTGTGCAGCTGCTTGATGCAAGGTATGGCCGGTACTGCCAGGAAGTGTATGCCAAATGTGGCTTCTAGCAGAGCGAGAATGACTTTCCACTCTATTGGTCGGGATACCTAGAAGTGCTTAGTGGCTAGATATCAACATCAACTCAGGTGTGTTGAGTGCTTGCACTGCTTGGGAAAAGTCCGAGCTTTGATGGTGCTTGGAGATGGGTGGATAGCAGTTTTCCAATTGAAACGTATGGCAGGGCAATTATAGCTCCAAGTTCGCAACGATCCTGAGGCTGGAGGCACAAACAATGATTCTTTTGGTGGAGTCTTATGGTATACAGAGTTCAAGGAAGATGGTCGGTCCTATTTATGATCATTGGCAGCACGACGGGAAGCTAAGCACAGATAACTTGTGTGTAGTGGAAAATAGCATAGACATAGTGAGCATTTCATTGAAATAGATTCCTTATGAGCATTGCAAGAGTGCTTGGGTGGAGAGAGCAACAAAAAGCATAACACCTAGTTAGATACGCATGAACAATAGTTCAAAAGAGAGAGAAATTAAGCTATTGACAATAGTTGAGGACCGGATTTTCATGGAGCCGGTCCCCCCTCCAAAAGGCTTTGTATTATAGGTTTCCCCCATCAAGGGAGACATTTTACAATACAATTCTTTGTGTTCCTTCAATAACTAGCTAGTGCAATGAAGATGGAAACTTCAAGCACTAAGCAAACACTTATAAAACACAACATCAATTCCCTCACGGTCTCAGACCCAAGTCCTCACACACCTTCGAAGATGGTGAGAGCTAGCTAGGTATGAGAGTAGATTGAGCGGAAGGAATAGTCTTACAAGAAAGATGTATATCTCCTCACATAATCACTCATATTAGCATAGCATAGCTTAGTAATTAGCATGGTAGAGGAGATGAGCATGCATTGAAGCTTGGCTCTTGGTTGGATTTGCATCACAAAGCCAAGAGTTGCTGGTGTAGGCCTCCCTTCTCATAAGCTTGGAGTAGGTGATGAGCTTTCCATTAAAGCTTGAGAAGGAGAGAGAGAGAGAGAGAGAGAGAGAGAGAGAGAGAGAGAGAGAGAGAGAGAGAGAGAGAGAGAGTCTTCTTGCTTCACACATGAGCTAGTGTGAGTGTGTGTGGAATAATGCCTTTGAAAAATCAGCCCCCTCTCTCTCTTGGTCATGACCCCTCTTGCTAGATCCTCATGCTGGCACCTCATTGGACCTCTCCAAGCTTAGCCAATGAAAAAATTGAGAGGCATAAGTCATTCTCCCATGTAGAACCTTCTTCAGGTCTATCTAGCCATTTTACCAACACCTGTCGTCTGACATGATGTCTGGTGCGAAGCTCATGAGAATCCAAAATCTTTTCGGGCTCATGAGGAATGCTTGACAGTGCGCTAAGGTCAACCAACACACCTGTGTCAATGACATTATCATTCTGTCCTAGCTGTTTTCGTAAACGACTAATGTGAAAAACAAGATGAACTCATGAGTGCTCTAGAAGAGCTAACTTATAGGCCACTTGACCTATATGTTTGAGAATGGTAAACGGTCCACAATAGCGTGGTGAAAGTTTAGCAACTTTTCCCATCTTCAGACTTTCTGAATGCTCCAAAACTTTGAGGAAAACCTTGTCTCCTTCTTCAAAAGTAGCAAGACGTTGATGCTCATCTGCGTACTTCTTATATCGATCTTGAGCTTGCTTAACATTCTATCGAGCAACTTGAAGCATGTCAAAATGTTCTTGGAGAAAATCCTTCTCTTGTTGTATCTTCTCCTAAGCCAACCCCACCGTAATGGGTGATCTAGGTTGAAATCCATACAAAAGCATAAATGGACTAAACCCTATAGTCACATGCTTTGAACTATTATAATCAAATTCCAATATAGGTAAGTAGTCTTCCGAATTGGTTTGCTTCTTGCTAACGTATGCTCGTAGCATATCCTCTAACACTTGATTAACTCTTTCTGTTTGACCATCCGTACTTAGATTAAGTTTAGTTTCCAACTTTTGGAACACAGCTCTCCAGAAGTGATTATCGAACTTTCGATCTCTATCACTAATGATACTAGCTGGGAGACCGTAGAGTTTATATATATGCTCTATAAATAGCCATGCTAATTTCGATGTCTTAACCGTAGTCTTAGTGGGAATGAATTGACCCATCTTTGTGAGACGATCTACAATTACCCAAATGGCATCATGGCCACGATTTGTAGTAGATTGTCCTACTACAAAATCCATAGAGATACTCTCCCACTTACCTTGTGGAATCTCTAAAGGATGTAAAAGGCCACCTACCTTGAGGCACTCTGCCTTATTAACTTGGCACTGTTGGAGGTTTAGTACGTACTCTTGAACATCATGATGTAAGCCCGGCCAATAAAATTACCGTCGAACTAAGGCATACGTCTTACGAATACCTGGATGACCAGCACTTGGACTATCATGACACTCAAATAAGATTTGGCACCTAGTGTCTGAGTCCTTTGGCACACATAGTCTACCTTTGTGGAGTAAGTAGCCATCATCAATGGAAAAATTATTCCATCGCTTAAGCTCTTCCTGAGTAGGGGTGGAGCTCTATGTGTTGGAGTTTCTATCTACGTGTGCAGAGACATGTTGATCTGGCTGTTCAGAGACATGTGAGTGTGAGAGATCCCTTTTTAAAACTCCACTCTACACTTTAGCATATGATTGATCTTGTGCATACTTGCCACATAATGACTCCAAAAATCCACTCTTTAGCTCCGTGAAAGCAAGTGGATTAATCAGAGGCATCTGATTTAGTGCATCCGCTACTACATTATATCGCCCCTTGCGATATCGTAGCTTACAATCATAATCTTGAAGGATTTCTGCCCATCTACCTTTGCGGTCCTCCAAGTCTGTTTGAGTAGTAAACCATTGTGATACTCTCATGGTCAAAAACTACTTCAAACTCGGCA
Source organism: Adiantum capillus-veneris (assembly GCF_014529385.1). Taxonomy (NCBI): domain Eukaryota; kingdom Viridiplantae; phylum Streptophyta; class Polypodiopsida; order Polypodiales; family Pteridaceae; genus Adiantum; species Adiantum capillus-veneris. The sequence continues at coordinate 51,079,343 of NC_140943.1, read as the reverse complement.
CCATATAAATAGTGTTTCCACTTTCGTAAAGCGTGAATCATGGCATAGAGATCTCTCTCCTAAACAGAATAATTCTGTTGAGCTCTATCTAACTTTTTAATTTCAAAGGCTATAGGTCTTCCCTCATGGAGAAGTACCGCACCAATGGCTTTATCACTAGCATCAGTCTCTACCACAAACGGCTTAAGTGGGTCAACGATTGCTAGGATGGGAGTAGTGGCTATAGCTACCTTGAGCTGTTCGAAACTGCATTTTTGGGCTTCTTCCCAATAAAAGGTCTTACCTTTTGCTTTAAGTTGATCCGTCATAGGAACAAAATTTTTGGCATAATCACGGATATACTGTCGATAAAATCCAGCCATACCTAAAAATATTTGAAGCTCCTCAACCATGTTGGGATGTGACCATCGAGGAATGGTAGCGACCTTGTCAGTGTCCATCTTAATGCTAGAATAAGAGATCAGATGACCGAGGTAATGTATCTCTGTTTTAAAGAAATCGCACTTGCTTTGCTTAGCATACAGTGCATGAGCTCGTAGTTGTTCGAACACTAATCGTAAGTGTTCTTTGTGTTCATGTTTGGTCTACTGTAAATGAGAATGTCATCAAGGAAAACCACAACAAGTTTTCCAAGGTAGGGGTGTAAGACACTATCCATGAGTTTCATAAATGTAGCTAGAGCACTGGTTAGACCAAAAGGCATAACCAAAAATTCAAAAAGGATATGCACCTTGTGGTATCCTGAACGAAGATCTATCTTTGTATAGTATCTTGCCCCATGGAGTTGATCAAAAACTCATCCTCTTGGGAGAGGATACTTTCTCTTGATGGTTATGGCATTTAATCCGCGATAATCTACGCACATGCGCATAGTATCATCTTTATTTTTTACCAATAGAATTGGTGATTCCCAAGGCGAAGTGCTAGGTTTAATGAAACCACGGGCGAGGTAGTCAGCCAACTGAATCTCAACCTTCTTGGCTTCTTTAGCACTCATACGATAAGGTGGTTTACTCACTGGTTTAGTGCCTGGCAAGACATCTATACCATGCTGCACATCACGTGTAGGGGGTAAGCCCGATGGTAAATCACTTGAGAACACATCACTATACTCCATGATTAAGTGAGTTAGCTTTTTCCGTGCAAAAGGAGAAAGTAAACTAGAGTTATGCTGGGATGGAGAATCTTGTAATTCATGTAATGTTTGTTTTAAAACAGTTGCACGTTGCTCTATAGAATTAAAATTGAGAGCACTTTGCTCGTTAGATTTGTTAACACTTTGTTTATCAGTAGAATTCATTGCACTTTGCATACCATTACTAGAATTCACCGCACTTTGCTCTTGACAATTCACAAGACTTGGAGACAAGCAGTAACACAAAAAGACTTCATCTATTAAATCTGCTTTCTGCAAAATAGAAATCTCGGCTGTACATATAAGAGGTCTAGATGGTATTTTTTTCTCACCAAGCAAAAGCACATGTTTACCATTGGCCATAAAGGATAATGAGTTGTATTCATAACTAGTGTGCAATGCGTTTCCTAAACCATGCAACCACTCCTGTCCTAAAACTACATCAGCACGGTCCATGTTCATAGCTTGGAAGTCAAGGGTCATCATATGATCTTGAACAATAAGCTCAACCCCTTGAACTACCGTGTCCCATACTTCTTTATCATTCCCAAACATTTGCTCCACCACATACTTCTGAGAGCAGGGAGTTTGTGCAAGCTTCAATTTCTTGACTAGCATATAGTTCAAGAAGTTATGAATTGCAACATCATCCACTAAAATACGAACACGTTGTCCATTAATAGTGCCATGCATGCGAATGAAATCATGGGAGCCAATGGTGGGCTGCCACATTGAAGCAGACACACAACACTTGTGCTTTTCTTCCATATGAAGAACCTTTACAATATAATATTTAGGAGATGAATCTAATGTGAGGCGTTGCACCGTGTGCATGGACTTTCTTTGCCTTGCAAAAGAGGACAATCTTTTTTGTTATGTTGGTCTGAAAGACATCTAAAACACAAATTGTGTTTCTTTGCACACTCAAAATCAGCAATGCTGAGAGACCCACGTGGAGTATCTCATGAGTGCTTAGTGTTAGACAAAGGGAACTAGAACATAGGAGTCCACCACCCAACCACCCACTATATAGCATAGCCCCTGGCCCTTTGCCCTAGTTGGACTCCCTTTCCACACTGCCTAGCTTGGCCCTGCCCTTTTCTAGTTCGGCCTTGCCGGTGTCCTGACATTACTCCCCCCTTAAGAAGAGTTTTCGTCCTCGAAAACAAAAGTGGGGAACTTCTTCTTAAGAACACTAATGTTTTCCCAAGTGGCACCTTCCTCAGGTCGGTCTTTCCACTTGATTAAGGCTTGTTGACGTACATGATGACGTGTACGCAACTCATGATAATCGAGAACACATTCAGGTTCATGCGGTATGGTAATGAAATCAACCAAAATCTATTGGTCGATGACATTGTCGTCCCCATGTAACCGCTTACGTAAATGGCTTACATGAAACACCGGATGAATACGAGAATGTGAAGGTAGCATTAATTTGTAGGCATGATCACCTACTTGCTTGAGTATTTTGAAAGGCCCACAATATTGGCAAGATAATTTAGGTGTTGGCCCAGTTTTCAAACTTTTTGAATGTTCTAGCACACGTAAAAATACTTCCTCCCCTTCCTCGAAGATACCTTGCCGAGGTTTCTCATCAGCGTACTTCTTATACTGATCCTGTGCTTATCAACATTCTGACGAGCAAGTTTCAACATATCCATGTGGTCTTGGAGAAAATCCTTAACCTGTTGGAGTTTTTGAGTTGCCAACCCCACCGTAACTGGTGACCTAGGTTGAAACCCATACATGAGCATGAAAGGACTAAAGCCCGTTGTGACATGCTTAGCACTATTGTAGGCAAACTCGAGAATAGGTAAGTATTCTTCCTAGTCTGACTGTTTTTTGTTGACGTATGCTCTTAGCATATCCTTTAGCACCTGGTTAACTTGTTCAGTATGTTCATCTGTTTCTGGATGATCGGCTGTACTGAGGTTCAGTTGTGTACCCAATCGTTTAAACACAGCTTTCCAAAAGTGACTGTTAAACTTGGGATCACGGTCACTGACAATGTTACTTGGAAAACCATACAATTTGTATAGATTGTCCACAAATAACTTGGCTAGTTCTGGTATCTTAACTATTGATTTGGTTGGAATAAACTTACACAGCTTAGTAAACCGGTCTACGACCACCCATACCGAGTCATGACCTCATACAGCGGTTGGTAAACCCACAATAAAGTCCATAGAGATACTTTTCCATTTTCCATTGGGAATCTCCAAAGGATGTAAGAGTCCTCCTGCTTTCAAGCGCTCTGCTTTGTTAACTTGACATTTTTGGCAATGCAAGACATAAGCTTGAACAAAGCCATGTATACTTGGCCAATAAAACTCTCGTCGTACGAGAGTATAAGTTTTTCTGATATCGGGGTGCCCTGCACTTAGACTATCATGACATTTATAAAGAATTTGGCACCGAATGTCTGTGTCCGTCGGTACACAAACTCTCCCCTTATGGAGTAGGTACCCATTGTCGATGGTGAAATGCTTCCATTGCTGTAGTTCATCACTCGATAGAGGAGAACTAGGTGTGGAGGTTAACTGTACACTACCGTCATTGGAGTGAGAAGGATCCCTCATTTGAACATGGCTCCACACTTTGGAATATGCTTCATCATGCTCATATTTGCCTTTGAGAGAATCTAAAAATTCACTACGAAGTTCCGTGAACAAGAGAGAATTGATCTCTGGCATACGACTTAGAGCGTCAGTCACTACATTGTATCGGCCTTTGCGATACCTTAGCTTGGCGTCATATTCTTGAAGAATCTCGGTGCACCTGGCTTTTCAACCCTTCAAATCCGTTTGTTGTGTAAACCATTTGATGCTTTTATAGTCAAACACAATCTCAAACTGAGCACCATACAGATAATGCCGCCATGTTTTTAAGGCAGACACTATTGCATAGAGTTTGCGATCATAGGCAGAGTAGTTCTGCTGAGTTGCATCAAGCTTCTTGCTTTCAAATGCAATCAGTCGTCCGTCTTGTAGCAAGATTGCTCCAATAGCACGGTCAGTTGCATCCGTTTCCAAAACGAATGGTTTCAAAGGATCTACAATAGCCAGTATAGGAGCTGTAGCTAATGCATCCTTGAGCGTATCAAAACTGTGTTGTTGAGCGGACCCCCACTGAAAATCTTTGCCTTTGCCTTTGAGTTGATCCGTCAAGGGAACATCAATATTAGCATATTTTTTAACGAACCTTCAGTAAAAACCTGCAAATCCCAAAAAAATATGTAACTCTTCCAGATTTTTAGGAGAAGGCCATTGCCGGATGGTATCCACTTTGGATTGATCCATATATAGCCCATTAGCGGAAATAACATGCCCTAAATAGTGAATTTTTTCTTTTAGAAAATCACACTTAGATTCCTTGGCATATAATTTGTTTGTGTGTAACAACTCAAACACCTGCCTGAGATGTTGTAAGTGTTCTTCTTCAGAAGCACTGTGAACTAGAATGTCATCGAGGAAAACAATGACAAATTTGCCTAAATACGGCTTCAAGACACTATCCATAAGTGTCATGAATGTTGCGGGCGCATTGGTTAACCCAAAGGGCATCACCAAGAACTCATAGTGTCCAAACCATGTTCGGAATGCATTTTTGGGTATATCAGCAAGTTGAATACGGACTTGGTGATATCCTAACCGCAAGTCTATTTTCATAAAAATGCGAGCATGAGTGAGTTTGTGAAACAACTCATCTACTCTGGGCAATGGGTATTTGTTCTTAACCGTCATCGCATTTAAGCCACGGTAGTCTACGCACATGCGCATACTACCGTCTTTTTTATATACTAATAGGATATGAGAGGCCCATGGTGAAGAACTGGGTTGTATATACCCTCTGCTACGGTAGTCAGCAAGCTGACGTTCCACCTCAGCAGCTTCAGAATAACTCATACGGTAAGGCGGTTTACTGATAGGTTTACAGCCTGCAACCACGTTGATGCTATGTTGCACTGATCGTGTCGGCGGTAATCATGGTGGCAAATCATTAGGAAAAACATCTTGAAATTCCTTTAGTAATTTCTGTAACTCATTAGCAATGTTTGCTTGTTTAGAATTAGCCATTGGTGGGAGAGATGAAAGAGAAGCATGTGGCGTTGAGGAATGTTTAATGGTTTCAATGTTAGAAAGAAAATGAGACAGTGAGTAACACAAGAAAACTTGATCTATTTCATTATAAAAAATGAGCTGCATAAGCTCAATGGTACAAATCAATGGTGATGAAGGTATATCCTTCTCTCCTAACAATAACACATGTGCGCCATGGGATTCAAACATCAAGCTGTTGTGCTCATAGCTACGCTTTAGTGATGGTCCTAGGCTATGCAACCAATCCCTACCAAGAACCACATCTGCCCTTTCCGTGTTCATAACCTGAAAATCCAAGCATGTGGAATAACCTTGTACTTCCAACGGAACAGCTCGGCATTGAGTATCCCAGATTTCGGTATCATGTTCATTCATCATTGCTACCTTGTAGCAGTGGGTACTCAGAGTCTGGGGAAATTTGAGTTTTTCCACCAATCCATAATTGATGAAATTATGAGTAGCACCGTCATCTACCAAGATATACACCTTGTGGCCTTGTAGATATCCGTGCATACGTACTAAGTCATGTGGTCCAAAGGTTTGTTGCCACATGGAAGCTGTGAGACAGCATTCGTGTACCACCTCTGTGTGTGTTACATCCACTGTAGAGAAGCGTGAGGAAGACTCAAGAGGTAGCAGTTGCACCGTGTGCACTGCTTTCTCCTTGCCATGAGCAGCAAATTTCCCCTTGGGACAATCCTTTTTGCCATGACCGCTCCCTAAACATTGAAAACATAATTTTTCTTTCTTAGCTTTATCAAAGTCCTCAGGAGAGAGAGGACCCATGGACCCCTTGGGTTTTTTAGATGCATCTGAATTGACAAATATAAATTTTCTTTTATTGTGCCCATACTGAGTGCGTGTATTACCATGTGTATTAGTAGGCATTATGTGTTTTCTTTTCATCTGGGTCATCATGAATATGTGCTTTCACTATGGCTTCCTCAAGTGTTTTAGGATCTTGGGTCTTGACATACTTCTTAAGCTCTGGTGTCAGACCTCTTACAAACTCCTGTACTTGTTGAAAGTTATCTAAGCCTTCCAATTTGAGGATAACATCCCGATAGTGAGAGATATATTCAAGCAATGATGGGTATTGGCGCATGGAACATGTGTCCCAAGCTATCCAATTCCGATCTGCCTCATTTATAGACAAAAATTCTTTGCTAAACATAGCTTCAAAAGTTGTCCAACTCTGTGGTATGATGTTCTTCTCCTTGAGAGACATCCACCATTTGTAGGCTTGCCTTCTAGAGTTAAGCTTGTTTGTAGATCTCTGACTGCATTCGGAGTACGCCGTAAGGCGTGAATTCCATCCCACTTGCTGAGAAAGATATTCACTGCATCCTTATTGCAGTCTCGATCTTCTCCCTTAAAAATCAGTGGTTTGGTGTTTTTCAACAATTCATCCACCTCTTTTGCAGTGAGAGTATGCAACGTATCAGCATTTGGGCCTTGTCCTAGATTAGAAGGGCCCTGCCCTTGTGTAGCAACGTGCTCATGCATGTGCATAACAGCAGGACCCTTGGACTGCTGTTGCATTAATTGAATTACTAATGTGGATAGTTTAGTAACATTTGCATTTAAAGCTTTAAAATTTTCATCCATGAATGTCATGCGTGTCTGAAGTGCAAGAAATTATCGAATATCGCGCAATTCGTAAGTGTCATCACCTGCCATAGCATCACGGGTACTCTCCTTGAGAGGATCCCCGGCCGCAGGCCATCATTGGCAGGATCAGGCATACTTTGCTCAAAATCGAATGTCATATTGATATCCGAATCCATGGCGACACATTCCGGTGCAAGGAGTAGCCAGAAAAAATATCTAAGATTGAGAGCACTTGAAAAGTGTAATTAGCCTTGCTAATCCCGTCAAAATCGATAGTATCCTGGTGGAAATCGATTCGAATTGTCCGCCATATAGGGAATTCCTCAAGTCCTTGGTAGCCGAATCAATTAGACTTGCAATCGTTAATTGATTTTGCAAATTAATGATACTTTGAACTCCCTCGGAAGGATTTTCTTAAATCTCTGAGTTCCTGCTGGTAATGCGCAGAGAATTTGGCTCAAAGTTTGTGCCGGCCACGTCGATGCTATACCGCACCTCTCTAGGCCTTGCCGAATCCGCTCACGATGAAGGGGGTGGGGTACCCCACTGTGGGTACCGTCCCTTAGTGTTGAAGTTTGGGTGTGGCCACTAACCCACAAGGGGGTTGGGCACCCGGGTAGTGGGAAAAAGGCTTCACACAGCGGCTATGGCCGTTCAGAGTAGCACGCGAGCAGGTGAAAACGCCATGGCCGCCACTGTGGTGAGGTAGGGGCTTCGTCTCAGTGTCGTAAAATGCTCCCCCGCCCGGCGCACAGCCGTAGATCTCGGGAGTGGCGCTGTTGACGCAAGTCTGCCTCGGCGGCTCCTCCTTGCAAGGGGGGTTGCCCACGGATTGCTTGCCCTGTCCTCCTTCTCACAGGAGAGGTGTTCCATGACTTGGTGACCTCGACATGAAACTTGCTCATGCAAGGTTATGTGGCTCCCCTCCTCCACGGTTGTGCCTTTCCCAAAAAAGAACCAAGCTCTTGATACCAATGTTAGACAAGGGGAACTAGAACATAGGAGTCCACCACCCAACCACCCACTATATAGCATAGCCCCTGGCCCTTTGCCCTAGTTGGACTCCCTTTCCACATTGCCTAGCCCGGCCCTACCCTTGTCTAGTTCGGCCTTGCCGGTGTCCTGACACTTAGGCTTCTTAGCCTCTTGTGCTTGTGGAGAGGTAGATTGTCTCTTATTCCTCTAGGAATGTGTGGGAGATCTACCTCGCCATTGGCTCTTAGCCACATTGCTCTTAGCAAAAGTGTCCTGACACTTAGGCTTCTTAGCCTCTTATGGTTGTGGAGAGGTAGATTGTCTCTTATTCCTCTAGGAATGTGTGGGAGATCTACCTCGCCATTGGCTTTTAGCCACATTGCTCTTAGCAAAAGTATTCTTAGAGTAGGGAACATTTCCTTTCCTCTCTTGGTCATCATCATATCTTCGCGCATGACTGATTGCTTCTTCCAAAGTTTTTGGATGTTGGGTCTTGACATGAAGACGATAGTCTTTGTCAAGACCCCTATTAAAACCTCGTATCTTTTGGAATTCATCTAGACCTTCTAGTTTTAATATGATTTCCCGATACTTCAAAAGGTACTATGTGAGAGAGAGGCCAGACATGCGGCATGCATCCCATGCTAACCAATTCTTATCTTCTCCATTGGAATCCAAAAACTCTTTCGAGAAAGAAGCTTGAAAGACAGCCCAAGACGGAGGATGAGCATCTATTGGAAATGTCATCCACCACTTATTAGCCTTGCCTTTAAGAGATAGACTTGTTTCCACAGTCGTCTTCATATCCAGGGTGTGTCTCAATCTATGAATATCACTCCATTTGTGTAAGAACGTATTGACTGCATCCTTGTTGCGATCACTCTCTTTCCCGTGAAACTCAAGAATGGTAATATTCTTAAGTAATGCATTGCTACCTTCTGCATCTTCTACAGCACTTGTCTCTTGGACTCCTTGAGTTGTGCGAGCTTGGTTCCCTTGAACTGTGCCACTTGTGGCTCCTTGAGTCGTCTGTGAATTCATAAATTTCACAAGTAACTTCGTAAGATTGGTAACATTTGCATTGAGTGTAGAGAGGTTGCTTTTAAGTACGCTTTGGTGATGTTCCAAAGTCTTGAAAGAAGCCATATCTACAAGCCCATGATCTCCTAAATCATCATCATCATGCATATTAGTGTCAGCAGCACCCGTGGTGCTTGGATTTTGATCTACGTGCTCAAAATCAAACATGTGTGTAGGTGGGATATCCTCACTGGCCATGGTAAACACACACTAATGCAAAGAGAGAAAAAAAAACGACAACATGTACCTTGAGAAATTGAAGTCTTTGTCTTTTGTATGCTCCTCGATTTGCATTGCATGCGAACCTTGCCTTGCGAGAATTTGAGCTCTTCACTTTTCGTCCGTTGTAAGAACACCTTTGATGATTCTTCATAAAAACTCGTCGTTTTTGTGAAGGCCTTTCTTCACTTTGAAGCTACCTCCTTAAGAATAAAAGAATTTTTGGAGGAAAACTTGGCTTCCTCCAAGAAGTGAAAAGGAAGGGTGAAGCTACTTCCTTGAAGTTTGAAGCTTTCTCTTTCTTTCTAGTTTTCCTTTTAACACAAGTAAACTATCTTTCCTTGTTATACACAATAAGGGTCAATAGCTTGATGATAAAGTGTTGGCCTCTTACCCTCATGGGGTAGGTTCAACCCTCCTTCATGCAAAGGTTAAGCGGGCCTTCCTACGCATGCAGCCAACGGAAGCCTTCAGAGCCTCGATGTCGGCGAGTTTGCCTTGGTCATGCGTTGTGGAGGGCGTAGTTTGGGCGTCCGCGGTCAGTTGTCGTTGTTTGTACGTGCGCTACTCGCACAGAAAATTGTGTCTGCCTTCTTTTTGTTGCCCAGTGGAGACATCGCTGTCTACGGAGCGTGGGGGGAAGCAGAGCGTCGCACGCATATGCACGCCGCTTTTAGCCTCCTCCCAAAAATAGCTTGGATACGAGTGAAAGGGAGGTGGTAATGTGTGTGCTAGTCTCCACCCAACCGTGCTATCTTATAGCCTCTCCCTAACGTACACACTGTCCGGCCGTGGCGGTGGCCTTGCTCATAGGACCCATGTCCTTACAGATAGCCTTGTGACATGTGTCTCCATTTCCCCTTTTGTGAGAGCTTTAGGTAATTTAATAATGCAAGTAAACTCTCATTGGACCCCTTTGTCTTCTGGCCAATAGGAATCAGGCAAGCCATTGGGCTGTTGAATGCTCATTGGACCCCTTGTGAGACTATCCAATAGTCTTCTAGAAAGCTTAATTCTTATTGATTCTTTTATTAAGTGTTTTCAAATGAATTAAACTAGATTTACTCTAGCCTAAATCTCATTGGCCTTGCCCATAGGACCCATTTCCTTACAGATAGCCTTGTGACACGTGTCTTCATTTCCCCTTTTGTGAGAGCTTTAGGTAATTTAATAATGCAACTAAATCCTCATTGGACCCCTTTGTCTTCTGGCCAATAGGAATCAGGCAAGCCATTGGGCTGCTGAATGCTCATTGGACCCCTTTGGAGACTGTCCAATAGTCTTCTAGAGAGCTTAATTTTTATTGATTCTTTTATTAAGTGTTTTAAATGAATTAAACCAGATTTACTCTAGCCTAATTCTCATTGGTCCACCTCTATGGCCATCCAATAGGATTTGAGTACACCTTGGGGGTAACTGGGCTAGGGAGCTGACATGTGTCCACTATGCCCTTTGTATAAAGGGCTTTCATGTGTGTGTGTGTTTCTCTCTCATTCCCTACTAAAAGGGCTCGCCCCCTCCTATGTAGGGATCTAGGAAGACTTTTTGTACACAATACAAAGCATCCAATATCCCTAAGGTTTGACCATTGGACTTTACATTGAAAATTGGAACCTTAGCATTTTGGAAGTCTTAATGGGATGAACCTTGGGGTCTTTGAAGCCCATTGTTGCACATTGCTCTTTTGCAGATGGACCCCCCTTTGGATCCCTATTTTCCCTCCTTTGGATCCCTAATGTGGCCGGTATGCCAACTTAACCAATATTCTAGCTTTTTCTCGCGTGATACTTCCCCATATTAAATGATCAGTTTAACATGAGAAATTCATTTAGGAGAATTATATATTAGTTATTATGACAGCATTATTACAGAGGATGCTCGCATTGCTATTAGCGAAGGGGGAAGCAGGTTGCAAGCGCAAGCGCATGAGCTAAGGAGTAAGGGAAGGGAAAAAGATGTCCTCGAATCAACCCTAGTAATGTTTTTAATTTAAACCTTCCTAGTAGGGACCCCCTAATAGGTGATACGATTTTTTAATCAAAAGGGAGGTGAATCAAATGAGATGCGTGGTGCCTCATCTTAAGAGAGTGAAGGAGGAGAAGGGCGATGGTGCACCGAACTTGACTCTCTCTCTCTCTCTCTCTCTCTCTCTCTCTCTCTCTCTCTCTCTCTCTCTCTCTCTCTCACACACACACACACACACACACACACATGCATGACGATAATAGATGTGCCAACGAGATGGAAAGAGAAGCCCTTTTGCTGGAATTAGGGTTGCAGAGAAACGCACACAGCTTGGAGAAGATGAAGGAAGCTCAAGGCACACCATAGAGAGTGTATTATTTGGTGTGCAATGGAAAGATAGATAGCCCTAGAGTGATGGGTTTATATACAATGCACGGGGGAAAAAACCTCCTAAAGAGGGAAAAAATGCCCCGACGGTCCTAGTGTGTTCACACACATCACTACCACATGTATATGGTAACATCCCCCTACAGTGATGCGGTGAACGAGAGCTGGCACATGAGTAAAGAGAAGTGCCATTCCCTCAGGACATGATCAATCCACAAAGGGGAGTAAGACCAAAATTTTGCGAAAAGCTTCAAGTTTCTCACGAAACAATGCCTTTGTGAAAAGATCTGCAAGGTTGTCCTGTGTTGGCACATAAGCCAAGTTGATCTCTCCTGCTGAGAGCCTCTCCCTGACATAGTGGTAATGCAACTCAATGTGCTTTGTGCGAGCATGAAAAACTGGGTTCCTCGCAACTGCCAATGAGCTCTGACTGTCAGTGTAGATAGTATTGGCAATGTCCTGTCCAACACCCAAATCATCCATAAGGCATCTGAGCCATACACACTCAACCGTAGCTGTGAAGATTGCCCTGTACTCATCCTCACAAGTAGAAGTGGCCACAGTAGGTTGCTTCTTGCTCAACCATGATATACATGAACTGCCAAGCATGAAACAAAAACCACTTGGGGACACTCGCGTGTCCAAACAACCAGCCCAATCTGAGTTCGAAAAAGCATGTAAGTCTGGCGGCAATGATCCTCCCTTGGGATAAAACAAGCCAAGATGTAAAGTGCCACTAAGGAAGGCCAACTCTCGCATAGATAGTGAACCACATGAAGAGGAGGCTCTCTCTGATCTCTGTCGCTCTGTGAACTGCTCCATAGCCATAGTGTAGGAGATGTACGGGGAGGAGATGGAGAGGGCGGGCAGGGTTGAGATTAGGAGGAGAATGTAGAGAGAATGCGGCGAGGGTTGTGTAGGTTAGGGGGCATGTATGGTGTGAGAGGGGAATCTTTTGAGAATTTGATTTTTTTAAAAGTAGAGCGAGTAGGTTAATAGGCAATTATGAAGTTTGAAAAAGTAGGGGGGTACCAGCTGATTTTTATAAAACAGGGTATCAATCGACTAAGGTTATTGTAGAAGGGGGAGATGGAAAGAGATGGTGGCGGTTGGCAGTTAGAGAGACAGCGTGATGAGAGATGGAGAGAGAGACATGCTAAAACTTGTTCATTCATTGAGATGCCGTCATTACAATAGAAGGCTTTCTTTTATAAGTTTCCCATGCCTTTGGCTCCTCCCTCATGGTGACCCTTCATTCCTCCCATAGACCTTAGTCTAAAGCCTAGGGAATAGTGCACTGTATACATTAGGGTTTAACACCTGGCATAGTCCGGTGGTGAAAAGTTTTTTCGAAGACAAAAACTTTTGACTCGAATCCCAAAAATCCCTTGTTCCAAAAACTCAATGCTCATAGAATACTATGATGCAAAGTGCAGTGCCTGGAGTCTACTCCAAGGTACACATATACACCACAATAAACCATGAAACACCGCCCTTTTCCCCCCCAAGCATTTAGAAAATGCAAAGCACAGTGCATGGAACTTAATCCAAGCTGCACAAATACATTCCCTAAAGCTATATGTTGCATTACAATCACCAAACCGGGAATAGTGTGTCTTCTCACAAAAGTGTGAATACAAGTGCATCATTTATTGGCAACATGCCAGGGCTGGGAACCCATCAAATAGAGATACATCCATTTGAACTCATACAAGAGAAACTTGTAGAACCATAAAGTAATGAGAAAATCTCCACTCCATTGAGTAGATTCCATCTTTGAGCAAATCACTTCAAAATAAGCTTCATTGTTTTGCAAACAAGGATCAAAATTCATCAACAAAAAATCCTTTGCTTTGACAAACACTTCTTTAAAAAGATTGTGAGCTTTGGCTGCAAGTTGTAAAGCTGTGCTTTCAACAAGAACATTGAAAACCAAAAAAATTAGCTCCATGTTATTTGTGCAAAGAGAAACTCCATTCTTTGATGAAATTTGGACTTCAAGACACCAAACATGATCTCCTTCTAGGCTTACAATGAGAAAAAGGCATAAGATCTTTGCATCATCATGCACAAAAATAAGCATTAGTTTGCTTAAAATCACATCATCATCACATTTCCTAGCATGGATAACATACAAGCCCCATCGTGCTTTACATAAGCACCAATTGTGTGGATAAATACATATATCCCATCACACAACATTGCCTCAAGCAAACAATCAATTAGCATACCAATAGGTTGCTTCACACACACCAAACTTTGTTCTTCATGTATGAAAATTTGATCAACAAAAACATCATTTTGGTTAGTCATTATTTTAGCATCATGTAAGCCACCAAAATCTTCTTCTAATGTGAGAGGATTCACAAAAGCATTGATCACATCATTTTCTTTGTGAACAAGAAGTGAGAGTTCATCATTTTCATCATGAGTTTTCTTCAATGTTTAATCAAAAAGCTCATCAAAGCATTCATTTACTATAGAGTTGCAAACAATATTTTCTTGATCCATCTCATGATAATCAACAAACAAGTCCATGTCATCTTCATCATTTATGACATCAAAACTATGCAATTCACCATCAAAAACCAATGAAATCTGACCCACAATGCTTTGGTTGATGGCGTAAGATGTGAGCATAGAGCTACTCAGGGACTCTCCTTGGCTTGTTTTGCTTATAGGGTCCTATCTCTTCACCCCAATCTCTATCCCATTCCTACCATTCCCATGTTCATCATGTTCATCATCATCATCAAATACCCTCTCATCTACTAGGGTATGCCATGCTCTCAATAATTTTTTAAGAAATCTTTGTTGATGAAGCAGCTAGTGCAAATTTTGAGTATTCTGGTGCAACCCTTTAATGAGATTCAAGTGCAGATACACATTGTGTGTGCTCCCTCAATGCTTGTGAAACCATATATATGCTTTCTCTATTGCACCAACAAAATCGGTCACCCATGCCTTGGGTTTATGCAAACAATTTTGTGCAATATCATGCTCAAGAATGTAATATTGCTCCAATAATGTTAATGAACAATGCTAGGCTTTGTGATCATCCCACCCGCATTGTGACGATGGCTTATTGCAACATTTTTCCCGTTTGTGGTTATTTTCCCCACAAAAAATACAAGGTGGCTTGGATTTTTTCCCCTTCTATCATTTTATATCAATGATATACTACAAATCACGTAACATGCATAAAAATATCTTCTATCATCATGTCAATGATAAACTTTGCAGCAAAAAACTTGTTCTACTTATCACATTTTTTTCCCTAATGCTTGATGATTATGCTCACATAGTGCCCACCACGCACCCAGAGTAAGCGTTGCACTTTCTTCTGCACCATTTATGACCTTCACAATTGTGCATGAGAAACACCCCTAACAACATTAATAGTTGATTTATAATTATGTTTTCTTAAAGGTTAATGCAAAAAAAACTTCTGCAGAACGTCTGATATGGCACTCCCTTAGTGATTGCGCTCTCAAGGGATGGCTTTACCGCTGTGCAGGTCCAATACTTGCTTGTCCTGAAAAATAAGGAAACTACTTCGCAGCAGTGCAAAACAGCATCATGGAAAATGCACAGCATGACGGGCTGGAACACTCGTAGCGTGGAGAAAAACGCCTCATATCTGCAGTATAACCAACTCGCCATCGCCCTCATGCAGTTAGAAACGGCAGCAAGATTTCAAATCTTGCCTGCACAGACTTTTTCTGAAACGGCAGAGGTCTTGACCTCATGCTATGCACGGTAAGAGTATTCAGTTACCCCGCAACGCAGTTTGACATTGCAAAATTAGCGGTTTCGCTGTCTTCACAGATCTGATAATGAAGAAGATTATATTTGATACGGCTTATAAAACACAGGTCGACTAATCTTAGCGGTTTGATCCCATCACCCTGCGGTGCACTCTGCGAGTTCGATACCTCTTGGCATGCCGGGTGACGGAAATTTGCTTTTTCTTCCTGCGCAAAACTGCACCTCAAGAGAAGTTTTGAACTCACGCATTGCCCACTGGAGGCTCTCAAACCTACCGCCCCTTCATCCTCTCCTCAATGATCTAAATTCGTATATTATGAAGAGACACCGGCAGGGTCGCCATGTGTAGAAGGGGGGGGAGATGGAAAGAGATGGCGGTGGTTGGCGGTTAGAGAGCGAGCGTGATGAGAGATGGAGAGAGAGACATGCTAAAACTTGTTCATTTGTTGAGATGCCGTCATTACAATAGAAGGCTTTCTTTTATAAGTTTTCCATGCCCTTTGGCTCCTCCCTCATGGTGACCCTTCATTCCTCCCATAGACCTTAGTATAAAGCTTAGGGAATAGTGCACTGTATACATTAGGGTTTAACAGTTAGTAGAAAGTCAAAAATATGAGGGTCTCCAAATAACGTGTGGAAGGGCAGGCAGGGAGCTACCTGCAAGCCAATGCAGTGCACCTAAAGAGGAGGTGTGTACATCAGGATATGGAGAGAGCAGGGCACTGCCTACAAGCCAACATAGCTGAAAGAGGGCGCAAGGACAAGTGTGCATATAGGAGGAGACTTCCGACCAATGAATCTTTCAACAAATGAATTTTTTTGAAGTCTCTTCCAGACCCCAATCTCAGAAAATAAAAAGTTTTTCAAAACATATTAAGTACGTAAGTGAAAGATAAGTATAGGAAATGAAAACACAGATGAAGGTGGAAAGTCAAAAGACCTTTTGTGTCCATACAAAGAGGTGGTCAACTTCACATTGGTATATTTATGTTTCTCTTCTTGTTTATTTTTCTTTAGCATTTTCTTCTCTTTAAAGTGTCCTTGCTCTCTCTCTCTCTCTCTCTCTCTCTCTCTCTCTCTCTCTCGCAATGTTGTATCCGTCCTTCTCAACTAATACTATTGCAAATCTACATGTTTCATCATTGCCCATTGCTATGTGCTATAGACTAACGTATTGTTTTTGTTGTTATCGAGGGAATCTTTAAATTAAGAATACCTTTTAATTTGAAGCTAGTATGTTGCCCCAATCTCACAAAAAAATTTCTTCATTAGTGTTTATAGGAATCACAGAAGATGCTTTTGTAAAAGTTTGGATGAAAGGTAAACTTACTGAAAAAAGGAGAGGGGAGGGCACATGGGCTAGTAGTATGTCTTATTCAATTTTGTATTCATTAGTTTTGGTAGAATCTAAGGAGATACCTTTGTTTAAAGGGATGTAAAAGCAAAGCTAAGTGTTTTAGTTTGAATAGGAAAGCAAGCAGCCACGTGCATGTTTGTGAGTAGGGAGGACCCATTTTCCCAAAATGCCCTTGTTCAATATTTTCTAATCGTTATTCCTTTCTGAGATCCGTTTTTGAGTGCTTGGCATGTAATTTGTCACAAAATACTTCCAATTATGTCTAAAAATAATGAAGCAATCCATCTCCACAGCTTGCAAAACCGGCTCAAACTCTAGCTTTAGCATCTTCATGAAAAGCTAGAATTTTTTTTATTTTTTGGAGAGATTCTCACAACCAGGGTATATTGAGAATTTTGGAAATTTTGAAGGGAATTTTGGAAATTTGCATGTGGAGAGAACAGGTCGGAGGGAGAGAGAGAGAGAGAGAGAGAGAGAGAGAGAGAGAGAGAGCACAACGTGCCGGGCGGCCAATTTCCAGCCATGAAATGATTCTACAGAATCTTCCACTGTGAGCTGCACATCAGCTCCGGCCAGCCCTCTACGAGTCTGTTTTTCCGAAATGCTTTGCTCTGATTGGATGGGAAGGTGCCGTTGGCTATGGCTGGAAGAGGGAGGGCGTGGGCTACACCGGCCAGCCAACCAATTGGCGGCCAAAAAGGAGCTGCACACGTAGGCTTCACGCCCTTGGTAGATGCTTTTTGGCTGGCCGACCGTCTTAGATGTGCTCGTGCTAAGAGATTTTCTGCGTGCTCGGGGGGGGGGGGGGGGAGGGGGGGCATGTGTGGGAGGTAATTCGTCAGGTGAAACCGGGAAGCTGAGGGGCAACGCAGAAGCTCTCTCTCTCTCTCTCTCTCTCTCTCTCTCTCTCGTCATCCTTTCCATGGAGGCACAAAAATTCCCAAGAGAATCTCAAGGGGTAATCAAAGTAGACCCAATATGTCCTTACAATTGGAAGCCATTAAGAATACACTTTTAGTAGTAGCCGCTGCTATCGTCGAGATGGCCATGCTATCTGCGGATCCCCTGGCGCTGGGCGTTGTGAGGCCAAGCTCGTCTCCGTCTTCTTTCTGGCTCGCCTGTATTCACCTAACACGTGTGGGTAAGCCCTTTTCTTTCTGTTCCGCCTTTACACTCCTCCACGTAGCAAATCTGCTCGAGTATGTACATATTCTCAGCTTGCCAAAATCCAAGCAAATTACCAATTCTTCAGAGACTCTCAGAAGAATTCAGTGCTTATAAGAGGTAGGAAACCACAGGAGAAGTTATCAAAACCTTCGTTTCTTAAGCTATTAGAGTGACAGAGCCATGCTTTTCCCATAGGAAACAAATATCTTCATACTTAACCAATGTAAAAGCAACATTGGAATCGAGGTTGCTTGCGTGTTGAGCTCCTCACATAGAGTTTTGTGGTTTGGCAATGCATGCAGATCCTTCTCAATCCCTACATTGTGCTGTCTTTTTAGCAGGGTGATAAGCCAACGGAAGTGTATGAAAAAACTTGTTATTGTCAGGTTTAATTTTGGCACATAAAGGATTGGTGATATTGCTCCCAATCCATGCCTCCCTGAGATTCTTTGATCCTGGAGCTTCAAGAAAATTTTATTTAGAGTATTTCGTAGCAATCCTTGGCATAAACTATGGGCTAATTGGTAGGTAAGGGTGACATGACACCGCTACCTACACCATGACATGTAGGCATGCCATCAATAGCTGTGGGTTATATAAACGTTTCTCCTTAGAAACTAGTCGAGTCAACGTGCTTCAAAGTCTGACTCACAATGCGAGAAGCCAATATACATGTGCTTTAGGACCAAGTATCACACAGATGAACAATCTTCACCATCCTTCAAAGACTAGATAGGTCCTCTAGGCTTTGTCAAGGAAGTATTAAACTGATGACGTGGCATGCCCATACGTTGTTCCAACTTATAGGGCACCCTGCCGACAGGGCCCTAGGGACACTAGGGCAATTAAAAAGACAAGAGGCTGGCTGTCCGAAAATCTGCAAATTGCGTTCAAGTGTTGACGTGGTTGGTCGTACAGATTTCTGCAAAACACGTTGGCTGTGCTGACGTGGTTGGCCATACGGATTTCCGCAAAATGCGTTGGCTGTTTTGGCGCTAGCTTTTGGAGCCAATTGCTTTTGACTTTGGAAGCTTTTCATGTATTGCTTTTCCCATGGTCAAGGGCCTTTAAATCAGTCCCCTAGGCTCTCTCTAGCTCACAAGTGTTGACGAGCCGGTGAGCAAAAGAGACCCGCGGGCAATTGTGCTTTGCTCAAGCATTAATACAAAAAAGAAATACCTAAAGGGGCGCCAGTCTTTGGGGCCAATCTCTCTGGACACGGAACTACGTCCGGCCGTGTCGACTCAATTGAACTGTGAATTAAGTGTGAACTACTTTAAAGTGATTCTCTCTCGTGTGTTGTGCCAGATTCTAGACTTGGGGTGTCCAAGTCTGTTACAGTGGTATCAGAGCTCAATCAATTTCTCTTCTACCGCGAAATCGATCCCTTTTTCCGCGACACACATGGATTCTGGTAAGAATCAAACGACGACTCCTTCCACTTGAGGAACGAGAGGTAGCATGGAAAATCTGAATGGATGAGCAGATCAAGAATACGGGCCACCTTGGCCTACATAGTATCAACTAATGGAGATGCAACGTTAGCAACAAGTTGATGAGTGGGCAAAGCAGATGCTCCAGTTTACGAAGGATCCACAATATGCCAAATTTTTGACCCGGCACCCGATTGACGAAGCACATACGCATTGGCAGAAAGCCATTGACACACCAATAAAATTGGCCCTCAAGAAACCGCCTACCCCAAGGATGTTTAGTGAAGAAAAACTTGAGGACGTTGTCGAAAGACGAGTCACCCAACTTTTAGGGGTGAAAAATCAATCGAAGAAATGCAACAAGGGGACTGACTACCCCGGTTATTTGGGCCGTCAATCTTTTTTTGCAAGTGCAAGAAAATAGAAGAAGCATGTATGCTTCGAAGGACTTTCTAGTTCATCCTCTTTTGATAGTTTGGATAGCTCTTCCTCTTCCGATTTGAGTGAAGAGGACACAAAGGGCAAGAAATGATTTGGAAAGAACAAGAAGAAGGCAAAGAAGAGCAGCTCATACCGCAGATCTCGACATGTTTCTGACAGTCCTGAAGAGGATTCATCCTTCTTTGAGAGTTCGGACTCCGATGACCACATGTTTTATTCAAAGAAGAAACACTTTAACAAAGCCAACCGATATGATTTTCTCGAGGACAAGGGCAAAACGACCAAGGAATTTAAGGAGGGTGGACATGTAGTAACTTTTGAATCCTTTTCAGGGTTTCAAGATCTTTCAAGGCTTTAGCCTTTATTCAGCAGTTTGACATAGCATTCTCTGGAGGGCGCTACTCAGAGCACTCCAAAATTAGGAAGGCAGCATCATCCTTAAAAGGAAATGTTCGAACGTGGTGGTCCACTCTTCTTTTAAGGAAAGAAGCCCCTACCAAGTGGTGAAAATTCAAATGGCTCTTTATTTCCTCCTGGCTGACTCAAGAGTGTAATTACCGCTTGGAACCATCTTCGGATGACGAAGGCTGACACTTTGGATGCTTATTGTGAGAGATATTGGGATGCTTTTCTACCTGCCTCTTCTTTTAAGAAGGTCACTTTTAACCAGCAAATCGAGTGGTTTTGCTGTGGACTTCTAAAAGAGATCTAAGAATACTGCCTTGAGCAGAAGTCCGAGTCCATACAACAATTGATGGGACATGCTAAGCAAGGATTTGCTATGCATTCAGGTAACCTGACTTACCCCACCGATCAAGTTTTGACACCAAGGACCGAACAGAATTCGATAAATGATAACAGAAGAAGGAAGCTTCAGAAAAAGAAGGATGCACGACCTTGATTGACCGAGGAACAGAGATCAGACTACCTCGAGGAGGGGAAGTGTTTTGATCCCAGAGAACAAGGACACATCTCTGCAAGGTGCCCCACAAAGGCACAACGAGGACAATCAGAAGACTGCCAGAGAGTTCTAGAGCAGCTAAAGAACGTGGCAAAAAAGGAAGATGAAAGCAGGATTGGTACCAGAGTGTATGGGGACCGACCCAAATCAGATGGAGGAAAGCACATAACTTTGCCTCGCATGGGGCGAAGTACGAGATCAGGAAGCCCTTATCTTCTTTGACGGAGGAGCCAAGGCCAAGTTCATTTCACTTGAATTGGCGGCTCGACTTGGAATTACGCCCAACAGAATTTGGGGCCATAGGCGGAGGCAGTTCAAGCGGCATCCGGACGGGATGTTGCCATTACACCTGTCATTGGCAAACTTCGTTTGCATTGTCAGGAGTATTTAGGGCACAAGGACTTCTACATCATGCCTTTGGAAGGGTATAACGTCCTCCTAGGAAGCCCTTGATACCACAAGAACAACGCCGTGGTTGATTATCGGGCCAAGAAAGCTACTTTGAAAAATGAGAAGGGCCAGAAAATTGTGCTTGATGTAAAATTGAAGGGCGAGTCCATCCCTATTGTATCGACTTCGAGCCATTTCCAAATTAATGAAATCCAGTCTTTTCGTTTTTCGTTTACTTGATCTACTTGAAAGAATTGAATGATGAACAACGAATTGATATGTTGGAATTGGATAAGGAACGACAAGAATTTTTGCACACACAGGCTGATTGCTTCTCTAAAGGCATACCAGGCGAGTTACTTCCACCTCATCCTGAGAACCATACGATTGATTTGATTCCTTGAAGTACCCAAAATGCAGAAATAATGAACCAAGTAAAAGAACAACTAGAAAATGGTCTCATCCCCAACCTAGCACGTCACCTTTCTGTTCTCCGGTTTTGCTAGTACTAAAGAAAGATGGATCTTGGAGAATGTGCATTGATTATAGAGCTCTCAATAAAATCACCATCAACAACCGATTCGGTATCCCAAGGATTGATGATATTCTCGACAGACTTCAGGGATCCTCTTGCTTCAACAGAATTGATTTGAAAAGTGGATATCATTAGATTCGAATTGCTCCGGGGATGTCTACAAGACAGCTTTTCGGACAGCTTTTGGTTTATACGAATATTTGGTGATGCCTTTTGGACTTACGAATGCTCCAACAACATTTAATCGAATGATGGATAGGATTTTACGAGAGTAACGATCTTTTGTGGGCACTTTCTTTGACGACATTGTAGTTTTCTCCAAGAATGAAGCAGAGCACAAACATCATCTGCTACAGGTCTTTCAGGCATTGCGGAAGCATAGATTGGTTATCAATGCCAAAAAGAGAGAGTTTTTCTTGTCAAAGATACATTTCTTGGGGCACATCGTCTCAGCAGAAGGAGTGTAGATGGACCCGGCCAAAATTGAGACTATTCGCGATTGGCTTGACCTAAAGAATGTTCATGAAGTTTGAAGCTTTTTGGGCTTGTGCTCTTATTATCGCCGGTTTATTTGGAAGTTTGCAGAGATAGCTTCACCTTTGCATTTACTGACTCAAAAAGGAGTCCCTTTCATGTGGGGACCAACATAGGTGACTGCTTTTCAGACGCCCAAAGAAAAATTGACTATCGGACTAGTGTTGGCTTTGCCAGACTTGCAAAAGCCATTTGAAGTTTATTGTGATGCTTGTGTTCGTAGTCTGGGATCAGTCCTGATGCAAGAAGGCCATGTCATTGCTTATGAGAGCCGGATGTTGTCACGACTAGGATTAGTAGCACAGATATATGAGAAAGAGCTATTGCCAGTGATCCATGCTCTTACACAATAGCGACACTATTTACTTGGAGCTGATTTCACAGTCTTTACGGATCACCAAAGTGTACGCTACTCCTTGTTGCAGAAGTAGCTTTCGGAAAAGCAGATGTAATGGGCTAACATCTTGTCACAGTTTCACTTCCAGATTGTCCATGTTCAAGGACAAAATAATTTAGTGGCAGATGCATTGTCTAGGAAGCCCTTGGTTTTGACTATTTCCGCGATTCATCACAGAAGCTTCGAGGATATGGTTGACCAGTACGCCACAGATCCTGACTTTGCTGACATTTTTACCCAGATACAGAATGGGGAGAGAGTTTCAGGCTATTCCATACGGGACGGCTATTTGATGCGAAAACGATGTTGTGTGTTACACAGCCTTTGAGGGAAAAAATCTTGATAGAGTGCCATTGTCCCCCTTTTACAGGTCATTGCGGCATAGATACCACCTTGAAGGGTGTGGATTGTTACTTCTATTGGCCGAGGCTCAAAAAGGATGTGGATGACTTTGTTCGCAGTTGTTTAGTATGCTAAAAGGTCAAGTTTGACAGACATAAGGCACATGGACTTCTACAGCCTTTACCCATTCCCACCCGGGCCTGGGAAAGCATTGCTATGGATTTCATCTTTGATCTCCCCAAGACTCAAAGTGGGCACGATGGCATTTGGACAGTCATTGACAGATTTAGCAAGTAAGCTCACTTTATTCCAGTAAAGAAGACCTCAAGCCTAATCATTTAGCAAGACTGTTCATTGCTCAGATTTTTTGGTTAGATGGCATGCTTGAGATGATAGTGTCGGACAGAGATCCCCGATTCACGAGTTTGTTTTGGAGGGCAATTTGGAAGAACATTGGCACGCGGTTGCAGTTCTCATCATCATTCCACCCCTAGATAGATGGGCAATCCGAGATAGCGAATTCAGTGGTTTTTGATTTACTGAAGTCTTACATCTCCGATCAGAAGACTCAATGGGAAAAATTTGCCTTTGGTGGAATTTGCATACAATAACACGTTTCACTCTTCGACTGGGAAGGTGCCATTTGAAGTAATCGAAGATGCTAAGAAGGTCCCTCCATTTCTAAGCACCATGGATGTTGCTAATTGGACTATTTTTATTTATTTTTAATGATTAAATCTCTTTTTTAGGATATTTTATTATGTGCACTAAGAACTGTTAAAAAGATTGTAGCTACAGGAACTGCCATCAGGAACGGACAACTCTGATGTGTCATTTGATTTGTGACGGTAAACATCGCGAAGGAGTTTTCGTAAGCTCGGTGGAAAGGGCCGGGTTATGAGTGCCTCTGATGCGTCACATGATGGGTGACGGGTGCATCAGTAAGGGGGCATCCCGTAGGCTAAGGAGGAAATCCGAACTGAGTAAGAAAATACGCGTAAGAACGCAAGCACAAGAATAAAGATGGGTTCAATGAAGCTTTTTACGAAAAGCAGGAACAGTCACGGGAGGACAGATGTTTTCCCGCGAGGAGTCTGTGTTTGCATTGCATTTGTGTCGTGTCCTGCGCCCGGGGACTCCTGGAATGTGTCCGTGTAGCATTGTTTTCACTAACTGAGTGAGTTTTTAAAGTTTGAACAGGTTCACACTTTATTTTATAAAGTGACCGGCCCCTTTATTAATAAAATAAAGCAGGCAAGGCTCTTATAGAAAAAGCCAGCGCTAAAACCAACGCAGGGGGGGCTGAATTGCGATCTCTCTCTCCTCTCTCTAGAAAACGCGATTTTCTCTCTCCTCTCTCTAGGAGCGCCAAGCTCTGCTTTTGGACCCCTATTCCTGCCGGGTGTCAGACCCTATAAAAGGGTAGCCAGCGTTTCAGTTTGGAGGAGCCGGAAGCAACAGAAAAACACTAGCGCTGGGATTCTGGAGTAGAGGCTAGCGACGGAACTTGCAAGTGTTCGCGTGACGACTGAGTACGGAGGTCGATTCTCCGAGCAAGGAGCGACAGGTATAAGGTGTTGATACGCATTGAGAATTGTTGCTTCATGTGGTTTGTTTTGCAGGAATCTCCCGTCTTACGGGAAGGCCCTTCACGGGAAGTACGGCTTTACGCCTAAGTCCCTTACGGGAAAGTACGGCTTTGCGCCTAAGTCCCTTACGGGAAGGAACGGCCTTGTGCCCAAGCCCTTAACGGGAAAGCACGACCTTCGGGTCTAAGATTACAGAACGGAGGGGTTTCCTCGGGTTCTCGTGCTTGTATAAGAATTCTCCTTGAATAAAAGAATACTCTTAATGGGGGGGGGGGGGGGGGGGGGGGGGGGGGGGGGGACCAGCCCATCTTCTGGTCCCCAATACTGTGTCGATCTTCTCCCTTCTCTCATGTTTTCAAAGAATTATAATTTTCAGATTTTCTAAGGCTCGTTTACGCTCCCGTTTTGTGACAATGGACAAGATTTTTGAAGCCGATCAGTACACGAGAAATTTGGACACTGCTTTTGCCAAGGTTTGCAAGGCTCTAGAGAAGTCTCAAGCACGGCACAAGAAGGCAACAAATAGACATAGACGCGACTTAAAGTTGAAGGAAGATGATTGATTGGGTGCTCTTATGTTTTGAGAAGGCACGCCTAATGAAACGAAAGGGAAAGGAGCGGCTTTTTCCAAAGCTTAGCATGAGGTATTATGTCCCTTTCCAGATTCAAGAAAAGATAAAGATGTATCCTTTAGACTCAAGTTGCCAGACACTTGGAAGATTCACAATGCTTTTCATGTGAGTCTCTTGAAACCCTTTAAGGGTGAGGTGCTTGTTGACGGGGAGCGTGATGAGCAACCTAAAGTGGAAGAGAGCGAGGAGATCTTGTTCCAGAACAGATACTGGCCCATAAAGAAAGAAAAGTGATTCGACGGTTCTTAGTGAAATTCAAGAACTATCCGGCATTGGATGCGAAGTGGATGGAGGAGGAGGACCTAGCAGATAGTCCTTAGATTTTGGAACTTTACCTTAAGGCTTTCGGCTTAGCTACGACTATTCAGAACGATCTCGCAGATCAGCAGTGTTGAATCTGGTGCAGACGGGTTTGCACGAGAGGGGAGTCACTTAGCTCCTTTGTCACAAATTACCTGGATGGAATAAAGTCACTAATTTCTCTTTGGATTTCAGGGATACTGCTGTGCTGACAGTATTCTGCTGTATGACTTACGAATAAAGAAAGTGAAAATGGGAATTCCCGAACTTGAATCTGATTGATGTGTACTCTCTCATGTGATTTTGTTTGAGTGCAGGATTGAAAGACAAAATGATTACAACATTTCGGTCATGAGAATCTATAGACATGATCGCAATAAGAATTAGCTAATCCGACATCAGTGAGGTCCGCTGTGGATCTAAATGCGATTGCTAAATATGTTGCCAAGAACTATGGTCTTAGATTTGGAATCGATTTTTATGTAATTGATATGATCTGAATGTGCACTGACTGAGTCGTCTTTGTGCAAGTGCTACATTTGTGTTGTCTAGTGCGCCAGTACTTAGAGTCAGTGTCTACTGAACTGGTTTATGGCCTCTGTCTGATTTGCAGGCGTAATCGAGGGTGATTACAATTCTTTCAAGAGGGGGGTATGTCACAAATTGATGATGTGGCATGCCCATAAGTTGTTCCAACTTATAGGGTACCTGCCGCCAGGGCCCTAGGGACACAAGACCACTTAAAACGACAAAAGGCTGGCTGTATGGAAATCCGCAAATTGCGTTGAAGTGTTGGCGTGGCTGGTTGTAGTCTGCTGCAGAATGAATGTTGTATTTTCTCAAGATTAGTGATCTTTATTGCTCAAGGTTCCTTTTAATTCTTAGGGAAGGAGAGAGCCTTCCATCTTATGGAGAGTGCTATGATCACGAACAAAGTGAGTGGATATTGTGCGTGCAAGTGAATGAGACTGAGAGAAGGAGAGAAAAGAGATACGACACCCGAGAGGTTGTAAAACCCTCCTCCAGAGGCCCCACTCTCGTCGGCGAGAGTGGTCTAACTTTGATTGCACAAAGGTGTACAACGATGATGCATGGACTGATGCAAATGGGGGCTATGTCGATGACAACGATGATGACTTTAGGGCTGATTTGGGTCCTCTTCTATCTGCTGTCCACAAGGGGGGAATTGCTGAGGTTCTGGGTGATCTTGGGGGTGCTTAACATGGCTGAAAATCCCGGGTTTTGGCAAGGGACTTAGGCTGAATAAAAAACGCCGATCAAGCACTGCTTTGGCTGCGTTTTTGCTGCTGTGATCGTATGCTGAAAATGCTGATGAACTGCAAGTTAGGGCAGCGTTTTATGGGCTGAATACCTGCTGTAAAAACGCTGTCAAAGGCTGCGTTTTTCAAGGGCTGAAACTGAAGTACAAAACGCTGAACTTGCTGCAGGACTGAAGTGCGTTTTTGTGGCTGAAATCGCTAAGGGTCTGCAGGTAGGACTAGCGTTAGTAAAACGCTGAGACTGCTGCTGATAGAGGATAAAAACGCCAGGCAAGTGTACTTGGATGGTAATGGGCTGAAGTTGGGAAAACGCCAAGGGAAGGGAGCCTGATGGCGATGATGAAAACGCTGGTGGCTGAAGGGAGGTGGCCTCACCAAGATGGCTTGGGGAGGGTCTTGTTGAGAGAGGGAGGGAACACCTGTTGCTTGGTAGCCTGCTGTGCTCCTTGCTCATCTGCCCTATTGTGCTAGCTTGGGTTTGCTTATATATTAACTTACCCAATTTGCCCTATTGAGTTCCCAACAAAAGTCACTTAATAAATAAGTGAAAAATCTTAAAAATAGGGAAAAATGGGATAAAGTCACTTGAAAAATCCCCAAACTGACTTTGATGGAATCTAATGGAAATGCTTATGCTTATGCAGTGTGCAACCAGAGGATATGCATCTACACTGAGTGACTGGGAATGCACGGTCTACTAATAGACTCACAAAAGTGCCAGATCACTTCTAATCTAAACTGACTTGATTGACGGGAACCCTGTATGGTGTAGCTTGTCCACGGACACATAGGGTTGGGATGTGTCACGTGACATCCCCTCCTTTTTAAAGTGAGTTACTGGTACCGAGCTGCATGGCTTCCTTGTAGTCTGCCAACAACTCTGGATAATCCTTGAAGAACTCTTCGTCTACCCACACCGCTTCATGGGTTCCTCAATCTTTGAACTTCAAAAAATATTGTCGTACTGGTTTCTTCGAACCATGGCGAAACCGATGTAACAAGACTTGCTCCGGCTCCTTGACTTTAGCTTCATCGATGATCTCCGGTTCTTCTTCTTCCGAAACGTCCTTTGGAGGTGTTCCCTGAAACACTTTCAACCAAGAAACATGGAAAACGTTGTGCATAGACCATGATTTAGGCAATTGCAATTTCATTGAAACCTCATTAATCTTTTTGATGACTTGAAATGGACCGTACATACGAAAAGACAACTTAGAACATTTCTTTCCAACTTGCTTAAGACGTTGTTTCATGATTCGTAGATACACCCAATCTCCTTCCTTGATCGAGACGTCCCGACGATGCTTGTTAGCCTGTCGAGAATAAGATTCCTGAGCCGAAGCTTCACACTCTCAGAAATCTCATCCAATGACTGACTCTCAGCATTGGCATCAGGCATTTGACTGATCGATCTAGTCAACAGTGACTGGAACCGACGGCCAAAAGCTACCTCATACAGAGTTTGACCAATAGCAGAAGAGAAGGAATCATTGAGAATAGCGTGAACCAATGGGAGATAGAGCTCCCATTGAGACTGCTGATCATGCACATAAGATTTCAACACATCAAAAGCCAACTGATTATAAATTTCCGTTTGACCATTTGACTGTGGATGAAAAGCAGATGCAAAATTCAACTTTGTGCCAAAATTTTCAAAGAGAGCATGCCAAATGAACAATCGTGCAACATCTTGTGCAGTAACTGTGGCTCTACAAGGAATCAACATGCAAAATTTGCTGAAACGATCAACAATTGTTAAACATTTAGTGTTCCTTGAATGCAGACTTGGTGGTAAGTTAGTCACAAAATCCATAGAGATATCCTAAAAAAGTCCCTCGGGAATAGGCAACGGAAGCAAGAGGCCTTGCTGCTTACCCCGAGGAGCTTTTACTTTTTGACATATAGTGCACTGTGTGACATAACGAAACACATCTTTCCGCATTTTAAGCCAATTAAAAAAACGTTCAATCTTTTCCAATGTGGTGTTCATTCCCCTGTGCCCACCCGTGAGAGAATCATGTGCATCATGCAATATGGTTGGCCTGAGCGAGGGCAACACACATAGACGCTAACGAAAAAATAGCAATCCATCACGAATGAGATAGTTGCTGGGCCCTTGCGAAGCAAGAGCCTGCAACCAATACTTACCAAACTCCGAATCTGCATATTGATTCTTCATGCTGTATAGAAAATGTGGTTCTTGACTCAAGAGCCAAAATCTGTCCTTTGCGACTCAACGCATCTGCAACAGGGTTAGCTTTTCCAGGCACATACTCAATCAAACCGCCAAATTGCTCAAAAAATTGTGACCACCGCGCTTGGCGATCACTCCAATGTGCACTAGGCATAGACTCGAGCCACTTGAGGGCTTGATGATGTGTGCGCACTGTAAACTCTCTACCGTACAAAAAATGCTTCCAATGCTTAAGAGAGTGAATGACAGACAAAAGTCCTTTATCATAAACTGAATAATTCTTTTCCGCACTATTGAGCTTTCGGCTAAGGAAAGCTACAGGACGACCATGCTGCAGGAGCACAGCGCCTATGGTGACATTGCTCGCATCCGTCCCTACCTCAAAGGGATCGTCCCAAGAGGCAAGGATAAGACATGGTGCTTCTGTCACCGCAACCTTGAGAGCTGCGAAAGCCTCAATGGATGCCTCGGGTAAGTCTACGCGCTGACGGCGAGTCTTTACTGGAACCGGCCTGTTCAATCCAAAAAGGGCGGTAGACTTTACTTCAAACCTTGATTTAGCTTTCACCCATTATTAGTCGTCTATTCTACCTGTGCTATAATGACACAAGAGAGGGGAATGGGATACAGATGCTAGAATACACCTGTATGAGAAGACCGACACCAGATTGGCCCCTAACTTAGGCGCCCCTTTCGGTATTTCTTTATTGTTTAAAAGAGGGAATAAACGTTGTGGTTCTTTCCAAGCTGCCCCGCACAACCTTGGCTGAATTTTGACTGTTCTGGCGTGATTTTGGCAGCATAATTGTACTAGAACCCTTCACGGTTAGTATTCCCACGCATTAAATGACTTTCCCGACGCATACGGGCACTTTGCAAAACCTGGCGAGAATCTGCAGCACGCTGAATTCTCTGTTTTCAGCCCTGAAAATGCGCCAGATCGCCTGTACAGCGGTACCCTTGCGTCCCCGAACCTCTTGGGGGTATTAGGGTCCGTTTATGGCCAAAACCCTAAACCTGCAAAAATACACAGCAGGCTGTAATTTACTGTTTCGGGCTCCGTTTCGCGTGCCGGTCGCATCCGTAGCAAGTCCTCGAGCTCCCGCACTTGTAGGGCTACTTGCCCTTTGAATCGGACGAGATTTCGGGCGTGAAACCTCTCTGAATCACCTGTACCTGCGGGGGATTAGCCGCTAGCTAATCCAGTACTTGTGCAAGAGGCTCTTGCCTCGGCAATCGCGCATGAACCCACACAACTGTACATTGGTCAAATGAAGAGCCCACTAGTGGGGCATAACATACTGCCATAGGGGAGAGAGAGAGCAGTGCGTAGCGTGCAGGGTATCACTCGTGGCACCGCACTGTGCATAAGAGGGAAAGCAAGCACTCCATAGCTCTTAACCTGTGACAAAACTGAAAATCAGCCTCCTCTCTCATTTTAGGCACCCCCTCCTCTGGCCAGAAGTAGCAGAAGGCTCACAAAGTGACACCTCGCCCAGTTTCCGATTTTGGCCAACTGGGCTAAAAATATCTCAATTGGTGCGTCAGTTGACTTGACAGCAGAGCAATAAAATGTTCCTCTTGTCATTCCGGAGCTAATGAGGCAAACACATTTTCAGGTCCCAAAATAGCAGTTCCCTAAATTTTAGGAGATGTTGCCATTGTATCTTTCTAGGTCATCCAACCCCCTTTGTACACTGCAGCCACACCCAAAACTGAAATGTAGCCTCTGTAGCAAAGGATTCCACTTTGGCTAGTCAATGACCCCACTTTGGCTAACCATAGTCTTTGTCCAACCTTAGTGCTCTCTTGCCCTCAGGACTGGACTCCCTCTGGACAGTTCCACACTAGCTATGCAATGCAGGGTAGTTAGAGGGGTGTTTCCAAAAAGTGAAAGTAAATAGATAATAAGAAAGAAACCAACAAAAAGGATAAATAGTAGTCACACGCTGGTGACATATCCCCCTCTTGAAATCTCAAACGTCCTCGTTTGCATCTATGTCGTACATGCTCATAGTCAACACTGATGTATTCAACACCTGTCAGACACATATACGACACATACATGCTCATTGTCAACCCTAGTGTATTCAACACCTCGTCGACACATGTATTGCCTGCGTGTGAACCCTGTCCCAATGACATAGTGGTAGCTGCGCACTCTACCATTGCTTTGAGTCACTAACTTTCCAATGACAAAATCGTAGCTGCACATTTTGCCACTGTCTTATAGTACACGTTGGATCTCGTAACACTTTCGAGCATACCCAAACCGACAGTTTAAGAATGCAGTTACACATGTACTCTTTAATAGAAGCAATTACTGTATTCTTGACAAACTGACAAGAAATACTCACTTCTATAGCACTAACCAAAGTTTTGGACATTCCATAAGAGCAATTGCCAAACTGACAATCTGTACAGCTCTAACATTCATGTAACAGGTATTTCATTTGAGCTCACTTTAAATACCATGTACATCATTTCTTTCAGAAGCCATTGTCACACTGACAATCCATGTAGCTTTGAAACTCAAGGGGTCAAGGTAGGTTGCAAATCGAAGGCTTCAAGGTAAAGTGATAACACAGTTGGTGACTCTGCAAGTTCACCTTCTTCCATCCACTTAGCATCCATTGGTGGATAGTTTCTGAACTTCACTAAGTAATGCCTAGCAACCTTGCCTTTCACTTTTCTTTCTTTATGTGCCAAAATGTGTTCCGGGACCAAGATCTCGTCAAGTTCCTCGACTTCCGGCTGATCTTCAGCTGGCATATCTTCTGGCACATCACCCACATAGGGTCTGAGAAGACTCACATGAAACGCATTGTGAATCTTCCAACTGTCAGGCAATTTCAACCTATATGCAACATCACTGATTATGTCGCACACTTGAAAAGGCCCATAGTAACGCATGCTGAGCTTTGGAAACAGTCTTTTCTTGCCCTTCATCTTCTTTAACCTTGCCTTTTCAAAGCGTAAAAGCACCCAATCACCAAGTGAATATACCACTTCACGACGGTGACGATCAGCTGCTTTCTTTTGCTTTGCTTGAGTCTTTTCCAAGGCCACTTTGACCTTCTTGTACATTTCATCCATGTCCTGAACATACTCATCTGCTTCAAATATCTTGTCCTTTGTATGCAGTATGGGAGGAACTTTCTTGCCACCTTCAACTATCTCAAAGGGTGCCTTGCCAGTTGATGAATGCACTGTATTATTGTATGCATACTCCACCAATGGCAAATACTGCTCCCACTTTCCTTTATGCTCTGACACATAGCACTTCAGCAGATCTAGGACAGTAGAATTTGCCTCTTCTGACTGCCCATCTGTTTGAGGATGAAATGACGAAGAGAATTTGAGCGTGGTGCCCATATTCTCAAACAAGCCTCTCCAGAACAAACTTGTCATGCATGGATCACGGTCGCTAACAATCGACTGTGGCATGCCATGATATTTGAAAATATTTCTCATAAACAAACGTGCCATCTAATCTGGCTTTATCTTCTTCCTGACAGGAATAAAATGAGCCTGTTTGCTGAATCTGCAAATAATGGTCCAAATACCATCGTTTCCTGTCTGCGTTCTCGGAAGATCAAAGATAAAATCCATAGCAATACTTTCCCATGGTTTATCTGGAATAGGTAGTGGTTGCAATAACCCTGGTGCCTTTTGCCTGTCAAACTAAACCTTCTGGCAAATTAGGCATTCTCGCACAAAGGCATCCACATCTCTTCTCAATGTAGGCCAGTAGAAGAATGTCTCAACCGCTTTAACTGTAGCATTGATGCCACGATGCCTTGCATACGGTGGGACATGACTCTCTTCCATAACTTTGCGTCGCAATGGCTTTGTGACACACAATCTGCCATGCATCATCATGAACCCATCTTTGAGAAGATAGTGTTCATGACGTTGTCCATGCATTAGCTGCTCGAAGACCCTTGCAAAATCTTCATCATTTTCATACTGTTCTCTCATATCATCAAGTGCATGATGATAAGGAATCGACACAGCTGAAATTTGTGGCTTCCTTGACAAGGCATCAGCCACAACGTTCTTCTTGCCTTCCACATGCACAATCTGAAAATGAAACATGGACAAGATATTTGCCCATCGCATATGCTTCTCTGATAACTTTGTCTGTGTCAAGAAGTATCGCAAGGTCTGATGGTCCGTTTGGGCAACGAAATCTGCACCTAGCAGGTAGTGTTTCCAACTTAAGAGCGCATGAATCACAGCCAGTAACTCTTTCTCATAGACCTGCATGGTCATCTCTGGCCCTTGCAAAATTCTGCTCTCATAGGCTACTACCTTGCCATCTTGCATTAGCACTGCACCAATGCTACTACCACAGGCGTCACACTGGACCACAAATGACTTCCTAAGATCTGGCAACACAATGACTGGATCTGAAGTCATCTTTTCCTTTAAGAGATTAAAAGCTGAAATCTCTTTCTGTGTCCATCTAAAGGTGACTGCCTTCTTTTGAAGAGCATGTAAAGGTGAAGCAATCTTAGCGAAATTTCGGATAAACCTTCTGTAATAGGAGCATAGTCCCAAGAAACTTCGGACATCGTGCACCGTCTTCAAATCTGGCCATGACTTGATCGCTTCAACTTTTGCAGGATCCATTCTGACACCATCCTTTGAGACAATGTGTCCCAGAAAGTGAATCTCTTCCAGAAAAAACTCACTTTTCTTTGCGTTGATGAGCAACCTATGACTGCATAGCTCTTTGAACACAATGGCCAAGTGATGCCTATGCTCCTCTTCATTCTTTGAGTAGACTATCATGTCATCAAAGAATGTACCAACAAACTGCTGGTGTGGATGGAAAATTCTGTCCATCATCCTATTGAACGTAGCAGGAGCATTTGTGAGACCAAAGGGCATCACTAAAAATTCGTAAAGGCCAAACGTTGTTCTAAAAGCAGTCTTGTGTACATCCTCTGATCTAATGCGGATCTGATGGTACCCACTCTTTAGATCTATCCTGCTAAACATAGCTGCTCCTTCTAATTTGTCCATAATATCATCAATTCTAGGTATAGGGAACCTATTTTTGATGGTATTCTTGTTCAGTGCACGGTAGTCGATGCACATACGCCATGAGCCATCCTTTTTTTGCACCAACAACACTGGAGAACAGAATGGAGATGAACTAGGCTGAATCAGCCCCTTTTCTAACAGCTCCTGTACTTGGCCCATTATCTCTTTCTGCTGAGCCGCACTAACCCTGTACGGAGGCTTATTTGGTGGGCTACTGCCTAGCACCAAATCTATCACATGGTCCTCGGGTCTCTCTGGCGGTAATTGAGACGGTAATGAATCGGAAAAACAGTCACTATACTGTTGTAAAAACATTGACCTTTCTTTATCTAGCACAGATAAATTTGATTCATCACAATTTGACACTTCACGTGCAAAAACTAAGTACGCAGAAAGATGCTTTTTCATTACAGAAGTAATAGCAGAAGCTGATACAGTGGGAATAGACTCCCCTTTAAGCTTTACATCCAGAATGTGAGTCTTTCCCCTGCTCTGTACAGTGATCTTTTTGTTGTAGGCATCCATGATTCCTTGTACACGAAACAACCAAGGAATACCTAACAACACATCACATCCGTCCAGTGGCATGATGTAAAATTCTTCAGCATCTACATAGGACTGGATGTGTAGACGCAACTTTCCGATGATGGGTGTCACAGCCTCTGTATGGCTAGGACATGCCAAACCTGCCTTTGCTGTATACCCCATCTCTTCAGGTCTGATTCCCAACTTTGAAGCCAATTCTAGGGAAATGAAGTTGGCTTTGGCACCTGGATCAAAGAAAATAAGCACTGTTTGATCCCTGACCTTTCCCCATGCTCTGCAAAACTCACTTGCATCTGAATTTGGCTTGTCGCCCACCATATCTGGCACTAGACCAGCCATGGGCTTCTTTCCTTTCTTGTCTTCCTTGTCTTCAGAATCAGCTAACCTTTTCTTTGTAGGACAATTGTAAGCAATGTGGCCAGGTTGCTCACATATAAAGCATTTGTTCTCTGTCCTCAGGACCTTCTTTTGCTCTTCTGACTTGCGAGGAAAACGTCTTTTCCATTTCTTTGTTGGTCCCTTTTCTGATTCAGCCGTAGCTTTATCTTTCCCTGCGTTGGCCGACTCCTGAGTCCCTTTAGGAGCCTCATTGGGAACGTGCTTCTTGGCTGAATTTTTCTTGCTTGATCCTGCCTTGACGCCAGTGTTAAATTCACAATCTTCTCCCTTGAGCAAACCATTGCCAGTGTTTGCTACCTCGATGAGCTGCGTCAAAGTAGTGACTTCTGTCTTCGTACAGTACTTTCTCAATCCTTTAGGTAGGCCACAACAGTATTTTTCAATCTGTTCTGTCAATGGCACAAACCTATAGGAAGTTACTGGAAGTAGAGCTTTCCAAAACTTCCGATTGTAATCATCCAGATTTCTGTAAGTGGCAGCATTAAGGTGGTGCCATTCTGTCATGACATCTGCTTCAAAGTCATCAGATAACCATGCTGCTGCAAAAATCTGCTTGAAGTAAATCCATGTGGACGGAGCTTGCCTTTGAAGCAATAAAGTTTTCCACCATTGTCCCGCATTCCCTGTCAAGAAAGTGGCTGCGTTGCGGACCTTTGAAGCCTCTGTAAAGTTTCCCCCTGCATAGGCCTTGTCAAACTGCTGGAGGAATGAGAGAACCTTCTTCCTGTCATCAAACCCTGTAAAGGTCGTGAAAGTCACACCTTTGCCACCTTCTTTGTACGGAGTTGACCTCTCCAGCGGCGTTAAATTGTCATATGGAAGTGACTGAAACATGGGAACACTGTTAGGGTTCATCTGTGTTCCCTGACCGCAATTAAGTTGACCTGGAAATGCCATATTTGGCTGCTGATTTGTAATTCCAGCCATACCAAAATTTGCATGTGGCATCCCAAATTGGCCTTGAGTGCTTTGAAACCTTGGTAGCATGCCCGTGACACTATACATGGGGTTAGACATCATCGTTTGAGCACCCTCGAACACTGTTCCTGGCGTATAAAACTGATTTCCAGGTGCATGACCAGCCATGCTCTGGAATATCGATCCACCTCCAAAATAGCCAGGGTGTACTGAAGGTGGTGGGAAGACTTGTTGCATAGCCTGTAGGTTGCTTCCCTGCCCATTAGAACCAGCTATAGGCTGCTGAAAGGTGGCGGGCTGAATTGGTACAGCTTGAAAGACTGGCATCTCAGCCACCTGTTCTTGCATCTTAGGCATAGGTTGTGGAGACTGCATGTTCTCCGTCAAATGTACAAGTGTTTCCATTAACTGTGCAGTATGAATCACCTGTGCTTGAGCCTTAACAGGCTTTTGCATATGATCCAGTGACCCAACTTGCTGAGACGGAAGAGGAGGTTGCAGAAAGGCTAAAAACCTCGGGTTTTGCATTACTTGTGTGAACATAGCCACAGCAGTAGCCAACTGGGTCCTGAATATATCATCATCCGTCTGTGGTGGTCTTGAAGACTCACCCACTTCATGTGTCTGTTGACCCTGTGAAGAGGAAACCTCTTCAGTCACATCATCTGGTCTGTCAGCCATAATTGCAATTCCCTGTGTCTTCAAGCCCAAACTGACCAAGGCTCACTTCTATGGAAAAAAGTGATTTAATCCCGTCGATGGAACCATGGAACCAGCGTGTTCAATCCAAAAAGGGCGGTAGACTTTACTTCAAACCTTGATTTAGCTTTCACCCATTATTAGTCGTCTATTCTACCTGTGCTATAATGACACAAGAGAGGGGAATGGGATACAAATGCTAGAATGCACCTGTATGAGAAGACCGACACCAGATTGGCCCCTAACTTAGGCGCCCCTTTCGGTATTTCTTTATTGTTTAAAATAGGGAATAAACGTTGTGGTTCTTTCCAAGCTGCACCGCACAACCTTGGCTGAATTTTGACTGTTCTAGCGTGATTTCGGCAGCATAACTGTACTAGAACCCTTCACGGTCAGTATTCCCACGCATTAAATGACTTTCCCGACGCATACGGGTACTTTGCAAAACCTGGCGAGAATCTGCAGCACGCTGAATTCTCTGTTTTCAGCCCTGAAAATGCGCCAGATCGGCTGTACAGCGGTCCCCTTGCGTCCCCGAACCTCCTGGGGGTATTAGGGTCCGTTTAGGGCCAAAACCCTAAACCTGCAAAAATACACAGCAGGCTGTAATTTACTGTTTCGGGCTCCGTTTCGCGTGCCAATCGCATCCGTAACAAGTCCTCGAGCTCCCACACCTGTAGGGCTACTTGCCCTTTGAATCGGACGAGATTTTGGGCGTGAAACCTCTCCGAATCACCTGTACCTGCGGGGGATTAGCCGCTAGCTAATCCAGTACTTGTGCAAGAGGCTCTTGCCTCGGCAATCGCGCATGAACCCACACAACTGTACATTGGTCAAATGAAGAGCCCACTAGTGGGGCATAACATACTGCCATAGGGGAGAGAGAGAGCAGTGCGTAGCGTGCAGGGCATCACTCGTGGCACCACACTGTGCATAAGAGGGAAAGCAAGCACTCCATAGCTCTTAACCCGTGACAAAACTGAAAATCAGCCTCCTCTCTCATTTTAGGCGCCCCCTCCTCTGGCCAGAAGTAGCAGAAGGCTCACAGAGTGACACCTCGCCCAGTTTCCGATTTTGGCCAACTGGGCTTAAAAATATCTCAATTGGTGCGTCAGTTGACTTGACAGCAGAGCAATAAAATGTTCCTCTTGTCATTCCGGAGCTAATGACGCAAACACATTTTCAGGTCCCAAAATAGCAGTTCCCTAAATTTCAGGAGATGCTGCCATTGTATTTTTTTAGGTCATCCGACCCCCTTTGTACACTGCAGCCACACCCAAAACTGAAATGTAGCCTGTGTAGCAAAGGATTCCACTTTGGCTAGTCAATGACCCCACTTTGGCTAACCATAGTCTTTGTCCAACCTTAGTGCTCTCTTGCCCTCAGGCCTGGACTCCCTCTGGACAGTTCCACACTAGCTATGCAATGCAGGGCAGTTAGATTTCCCGAGGGTTGTTTCCAAAAAGTGAAAGTAAATAGATAATAAGAAAGAAATCAACAAAAAGGATAAATAGTAGTCACACGATGGTGACATTTACCCCTTTCAAAACATCAGTCATAGGTGCAGCAATGCGTGCAAAATTCTCTATGTGCAAACTATATGCTTGACATAAACCAAGAAAAGAACGCACATCATATGCAATTTTGGGCAAATCCCAATTACGAACCTATTCCACCTTCGCGGGGTCTAGCTTGACGCCTTCTGCAGAAATGATATAACCCAGATAAGTGACTTCAGTAAGAAAAAATTCAGACTTCTTAGCTGCAATGTACAACTGACACTCATCCAAACGAGTTAATACCCTATCAACATCTCTTTCATGTTGTTCCCACGATGCAGAAAAAATGAGAATATCATCTAAAAAGATGAACACACATACACCTACCATATCGCCGAAACGACCTACTATGAGACGATTGAACGTACCCACGGCTCCTGTCAATCCAAAAGGCATAACAATATACTCCCATTGCCTTCGCTCGGTGCGAAAGGCGGTCTTGAAAATGTCGCCTTTGAATACCCGTACGTGATGGTATCCACTTTTGAGATCGACCTTGCTGAAAACCTTTGCCCCATTGAGCCTATCGAGGATATACTCAATGCGAGGCATCGGAAACTTGTTCTTGACGGTCATCTTGTTTAATGCCCTTTAATCAACACACAAACGAGACGAACCATCCTTCTTGTGAACGAACAAAATAGGGGCAGCAAAAGGACTTACACTAGGACGTATGAATCCTATAGCCACCAACTCCGTGAGTTGTCGCTCTAACTCTTCCTCCTGTGACTTGTTCAAACGGTAGGGAGCCTTACTGACAGGCTGTGCTCCCTCCATAAGCTCGATGCGATGGTCCTCCGGCCGCTCGGGTGGGAGAAGAGGTGGAAGATCATCCTGCAAAAAGAGATGTTTAAATTTCATAAATAACTCCGAATACTTAGCTGGAGCCTGAATGCTCTGGGAAACTGGAGCAGCATAGACGAATGCCGCTTGTGCTCCTCGTCGTAATTCACGCTTTACCTGCACATGCGAGATGAGAGGCAAAGAATGCAAGCCCTCCTCAGCATCAATGAGGGGGGAATCTGTTTTGGCATGTAAGGTGAGAGTGTTAGCCTCCCAATCAATGAGAGGGTTCAGTTCATGAAACCATTTAATGCCTAAAATCATATCACATCCTGAGAGAGGAGACACAAGAAATTTCCTACGAAAAGAAGCTTGTTGAACGGTAAACATCACATCAAGGCACTCCTTTGTGATGAGAGAGTCCATACCAGGGGCGAAGCCAAAACCCTCGAGAGGAGATTTCTGACTAACCTCTAGGCGGGCTCTCTCAACAAGAGGGGGACTAATCACATTATGCATACTGCCTGGATAAAACAATATGATAAAACGCTGTCCTTTTACATGACCATAACGCTTCATGAGAGATTCATCAATGTGTGTGTCAGAGTCATGAGAAGATGCAGGTTGTGTTGTGACAGAGTTTGTGGTAGTTGTGGGTGCCTTTGGTTCTCTAGGTGGGACTGTCTTAGGACAGGCCTTCTTAATGTGACCCTTGACGTGACATTGAAAACATCTACCTTCTTTAGCATAAATCACTTGTTCTTGAGCCATGATGTATCCTCCTATAATTCCTTGTGAAGCTTTTTCATCAAGGGTTAGCTTAGGTTTTGCAGGTGTTTTAGCTTTACCCTTAGATTCATTGTTAGAGTTCTTTTCCGAGGAATTAGAGGAAGAAGGGCTAGAAGAATTACCATTCTTACCATTCCTACCGTTCTTACCATTCTGTGTGTTCTGAGAATTCTGAGATGTCTCTTGAGAAGATTTGTTCTCTTTAGGCTTTCCCTTTTTGTGCTTCATCTCTTGGGCGAGAGCGATTGCTACCGCTTTGTTGAGATCCACGGGGTCAAAGACTTCAACATCAAACTTGATGTATTCATCCAACCCAAAGAGAAAAGCCTCTTTGTGCTCATCATCTGATTTGTGTAATTGAGTGCCTAACTGCAAAACACGGTTAGAAAAAGACACGACTTGCATACCATGTTGCTTGAGATTGCGCCAATCCTCTTTCAATCGTGTGATGTACTGAGGTGGCATAAACCTCGCCTTGAGCTTGTCTTGGAAATCAGCCCAACTAAAAGAGAGGGGCGTGAAATCGTCGGCTGCCTCTAGGTGCGTGGCTAGCTGTGCCTCTTGCCATGTGTGGTACCAATTGATGGCATCACCGGCAAGGTACATAGCTGCCGTCAAAACTTTGCTATTTCCTGTTTTCTTAGCTATCGCAAAATAAGCATTAAATTGATGCAACCAAGAATGAATCACCGTAGCATCCATCTTACCATCATACTTACTGAAAGTCAACTTTTTGGTGACTGGGTTGTTGGAATCCGCATCGTGGCTTGCACCACTTGAGGAACTCCCATGATCTTTGGGTGGTTCTGTCTTCGAGGCTAGCACTTGGGAAATAAATTCTGGAGTGCGTACCTCCCTTTGAGCTTCACGCTCGGCCTCCCTTTCTGCTTTTCGTTCATTTCGTTCATCGTGCTCGCGTTCGGAAGCAAGGCGATTGGCTTCTTGTTGTGCTCGCGTTCATCGTGCTCGCGTTCGGAAGCAAGGCGATTGGCTTCTTGTTGTGCCAGCGCAACTCGATTCGCTTCTATGGTAAGGCGAGTCGCTTCTTGTTGTTGTAGTGTGTTTCTTTCATTTCGTTCCATCGTAAGGCGAGTCGTTTCTTCTTGTGCCAGCATCATGTCCATCATTGACTTGACCATCATCTCCATTTGAGTTAGAACAACTCGTGGTGTAGATGGCGAAGGAGGAGGGTTGGAAAAATCTGCGGGTAGGGAGAATCCTTCGTCGCCTTTCTCATGCTCATCACCTGTATGCGAAGTATCCATTCCGCTTCGGGTGACGACCATGCACCAGGATCTTTGGTTCTTAAGTTCACGAGGAACTTGGTTCTTGAGGGTTTCTTTTGCTTGCAAATCGCGTTGGAGAAGGATCTTCTCTTTACCCAAGTTCTACTCTTTTCTGCGGGCGCACCCCTTGGCGACCTTGCACTCACACCAAGGTTGCTTTTTCCCACCTCACGTTGATTGGCCGGCCGCTAAGTGCACGGTCCGCTCTCAATGAGTGAAAAGAGACACAAGGGGAGGCTAGACAAGCCCTTCTTTCTTGGGATTCCTGTCACTCTTTAACAAAACACGATTAGGAATCGACACGCCTAAGTAAACTTGGGTTCGTGCGACCGCAACAAGCAAAAAAAATTCTTGTAGTTCTTGTGGTTCTTTCCTTGAGTAATGCAGAACACTTCCAAAGCTCTGATACCAATGTAGTGTGCTGCGGAATGAATGTTGTATTTTCTCAAGATTAGTGATCTTTATTGCTCAAGGTTCCTTTTAATTCTTAGGGAAGGAGAGAGCCTTCCGTCTTATGGTGAGTGCTATGATCACGAACAAAGTGAGTGGATATTGTGCGTGCAAGTGAATGAGACTGAGAGAAGGAGAGAAGAGAGATACGACACCCAAGAGGTTGAAAAACCCTCCTGTGAAGGCCCCACTCTCGTCGGCGAGAGTGGTCTAACTTTGATTGCACAAAGGTGTACAACGATGATGCATGGACTGATGCAAATGGGGGCTATGTCGATGACAACGATGATGACTTTAGGGCTGATTTGGGTCCTCTTCTATCTGCTGTCCACAAGGGGGGAATTGTTGAGGTTCTGGGTGATCTTGGGGGTGCTTAACATGGCTGAAAATCCCGGGTTTTGGCAAGAGACTTAGGCTGAATAAAAAACGCTGATCCAGCACTGCTTTGGCTGCGTTTTTGCTGCTGTGATCGTATGCTGAAAATGCTGATGAACTGCAAGTTAGGGCAGCGTTTTATGGGCTGAATACCTGCTGTAAAAACGCTGTCAAAGGCTGCGTTTTCCAAGGGCTGAAACTGAAGTACAAAACGCTGAGCTTGCTGCAGGGCTGAAGTGCGTTTTTGTGGCTGAAATCGCCGAGGGTTTGCAGGTAGGACTAGCATTAGTAAAACACTGAGACTGCTGCTGATAGAGGATAAAAATGCCAAGCAAGTGTACTTGGATGGTGATGGGCTGAAGTTGGGAAAACGCCAAGGGAAGGGAGCCTGATGGCGATGATGAAAACGCTGGTGGCTGAAGGGAGGTGGCCTCACCAAGATGGCTTGGGGAGGGTCTTGCTGAGAGAGGGAGGGAACACCTGTTGCTTGGTAGCCTGC
This sequence comes from Adiantum capillus-veneris, assembly GCF_014529385.1. Classification (NCBI taxonomy): domain Eukaryota; kingdom Viridiplantae; phylum Streptophyta; class Polypodiopsida; order Polypodiales; family Pteridaceae; genus Adiantum; species Adiantum capillus-veneris. Next base: position 51,037,193 of record NC_140943.1, on the reverse strand, counting down.
TGTGCTCCTTGCTCATCTGCCCTATTGTGCTAACTTGGGTTTGCTTATATATTAACTTACCCAATTTGCCCTATTGAGTTCCCAACAAAAGTCACTTAATAAATAAGTGAAAAATGTTAAAAATAGGGAAAAATGGGATAAAGTCACTTGAAAAATCCCCAAACTGACTTTGATGGAAATGCTTATGCTTATGCAATGTGCAACCAGAGGATATGCATCTACACTGAGTGACTGGGCATGCACGGTCTACGAATAGACTCACAAAAGTGCCAGATCACTTCTAATCTAAACTGACTTGACTGACGGGAACCTTGTTATGGTGTAGCTTGTCCACGGACACATAGGGTTGGGATGTGTCACGGGACACTGGCCGTATGGATTTTTGCAGAACGCGCTGGCTCTGCTAACGTGGCAGGGCGTGCGGAATTCCGCAGAAAGCGCTGACTGATTTGGCACTAGCGTTTGGAGCCAATTTCTTTTGACTTTGGAAGTTTTTCATGTACTTCTTTTCCCATGGCCAAGGGCTTTAAATCATAGTATAAGGTGCAGCAGAAGTGAATATTGATATTGCTCAAGATGAGTGCTTCAAACTGTGGTCAAGGGTTCCTTTTACTTACAGAAGGGAGAGCCTTCCGTTCCTTTAGAGAGAGAGAGTGCAATGATCACAAACAAAGTGAATGCTAATGTGAATGAAGGTGCTGAGACTGAGAGAAAGAGAGAGAGAAGATTAAGACACTAGACGGTTCTCAAACCCTCCTCCAAGGGTCCCTCTCTCGATGGCGAGAGAGGTCTATGCTATAGATTGCACAAATCTGGTACAATGGTGTTGATGCAATGGACTTGATGCTATGATGCTAGGAAAGGGCTAAGTCGATGTTGACGGCGACGACCAAGGCGACGGCGGCGGTGGCGAGTAATGGCTGAAAACTGAGAATTCTGCTGTAGGGCTGAGCCTGACCAAAAACGCTACCTGCTCTGCAATAGAGGGCTGGAATCTGGCTGAATTCGGAGGGTGAAACGCTAGTGATCTGGCTGAATTCTGAAGCTGAAAACGTTGATGATCCTTAGCTGAAAAACGTTGATGATGTCTTGTTGAAATGCTGAGCATGGCTGGTTGAAAACGCTGAGGGAGACTGGTTGAGGGGGGGGGGTCTATAACCTACATTTACAACGTAGAGGGATTACCTGTTAACTTTACACAGAGCACTGAGAAGGAAAGAGAACACAGTTGCGTCCAGTGACTAGAATGCCACTGCGCACACGAGACCGACACCCTGTAGGCCCCAAAAACTGGCGCCCCTTTTGGTATTTCTTTATTCAATTTAAGGTAGACGATCCGACCACTTAGTACAAGCTTTCACAAAGCTGTCCAAACCTGGCGAACCTGATTTTGGCAGCATAACAGCGCAAAAACCCCTGTAGGTCAAAAGTACTTGTCTAGGGCGGATCCCCTCGCTAGCTTTCTGGTGAGCTGTCCCAGAAATCTCTGTTTTTCACTGCCGGGTGTCCAAAAGCCTGTATACGCATCCCAAGGCTCTCACGAGGCTCCCCTTGTGTTCGCCTTGCAGTTTAGGTGCGAAACCCTAAACCTGCAGAAAAACATAGCAGGCTGTAATTCCCTGTTTCGGATCGTTTTTAGTGGAGCAAACATGCCTATGCGTGTCCCAAGGACTCCCGCACACAATGGGACAGTTCCCCTGTGAATTGGACGAGTTTTCACACGAGAAAACTCTCCAAACTCGCAATCTTTCGCAATGGAACCGTGCATACTTGTGGGGGATTAGCAATTAGCTAATCCGGTTCCTGTTCAGAAGGCTCTTGCCTTGGCAAACGCGCATAAACCCCCAGAACTGTACATATTCATCTGAGTAGCCCGACTAGTGGGGCATTACCATATGTGCCAAAGGGAAGAAAGAGATGCACGAGAGCAAGTCATCGCGTGTCATGAGATAGAGGAGAAGGCAAGCTTTCCATTAAAGCTGTAGACCTGCACCCACTACTCACCACACATTGTAGGTCACTTATGTGTAAAAATCCAGCCCCCAGCCTCAAATGGGCACCTCCTCTTGCTGAGGTGTCCTGCAAGCTGCTCTCCTCCTGCCAAGTGTCCAGTTTGCCTCTTTGAGTAATTCCCTAGTTCCCACTGACTTATAAAGTTATAAATGACTTTCCGAGTGGCCCAGACTTCATTTGGCACACACAGGCTTCCATACTCATCAGAATTCAGTGCTAACTGGCCCGACTAGTCCCAGATTGACCGATCCAGACTCCCGATGTAAGAAACCTATTCGGCCGCAGCCGTTTCACACTGGCCATGCAATGTCCACTTGTACCTTTTCAAGGGTTCCGTGGAAAACAAGTAAAAATAAAAATAAATAAAAATATATAGTACTTATTTACGGAAGGCAACATGAAAAATACACCTCCTGTTGACACACTTTACCCTTGAAATACTGCAAGCGACCTCGCTTACATGCCAATAATACATGCGGTATCTCTTGATATCACATATATTCTATGATGGGAATCCTAGATATACATGCTTCCGGAAATGTAGTGTTGGACGATTAAACAATCCCACCAACTTAGCTACGACACATATATCAAGCATAGAAGTCTTTTAGTGTACTCTCGAGCACAAACGCCTCTAGCTAAATTTTGTATGGAAAGAATAGATACAATTCCTTAACTACTCCGTTGAGCATCATGAACCATGCTCTTGCCTTGCTCCAAAAAGGCTACATCAAGTCACTATGGGTTCCATCTGAAAGGCTTCAAGATATAATAGCAATAGCTGAGGTGAATCAACCAATTCAGACTCTTCCATCCATTTGGCATCCAACGATGGATAGTTCTTGACCTTCACCAAATAGCGTCTTGCAACCTTTCCTCTAACCTTTCTTTTTGTATGTGCCAATATCTGTTCAGGAACAAGGATCTCATTCAATCCTTCCACTTCGGGTTGTTCCTCATCAAGCATATTCTCTAGCACATCACCAACAAAGGGTCTTAGAAGGCTGACATGAAAAGCATCATGTATTTTCCAACCTTCTGGTAGCTTCAACCTGTAAGCTACGTGGCTGATCTTTTCTAAAATATGAAAAGGACCATAATATCGCATAATGAGCTTAGGAAACAAATGTTCCTTGCCTTTTCTTTTCCTTAACCTGGCCTTTTCAAAGCGCAAAAGCACCCAATCACCAAGTGAAAATACAAGTTCACGACGGTGACGGTCAGCAGCTTTCTTTTGCTTAGCCTGAGTCTTCTCAAGAGCAATCTTTATCTTCCTGTATGTTTCATCCACATCTTGTACATACTTGTGTGCCTCAAATATCTTGTTCTTAGTCTGCAAAATGGGCGGGACTTTCTTCCCTCCTTCCACTATCTCAAATGGTGCCTTACCTGTTGACGTATGCACAATGTTATTGTAAGCATATTCAACCAATGGGAGATGGTATTCCCAAGTTGCCTTGTGCTCTGAGACATAACATTTGAGCAGATCCAGGATAGTAGAATTTACCTCTTTTGACTGTCCATCAGTTTGCAGATGAAACGAAGAAGAGAACTTTAGCGTAGTACCTATATTCTTAAACAATGCCTTCCAGAAAAGACTCGTCATACGTGGATCCCTATCACTAACAATTGACTGAGGCATCCCGTGATATTTAAAGATATTGCTCATGAATATCTTGACCATGTGTGGCTTTATCTTCTTCCTCACAGGAATGAAATGGGTGTGCTTACTGAACCTACAAATGTTAGTCCAAATCCCATCATTGTCTGTTTGTGTTCTTGGAAGATCAAAGATAAAGTCCATTGCTATGCTTTCCCATGGCCTATCAGGGATCGGCAATGGCTGCAACAATCCCGGTTGCTTTTGCCTGTCAAATTTGACTTTTTGGCAAACTAAGCATGATCTTACAAATGTGTGAACATCTTGACGCAAAGCGGGCCAGTAGAAGAATGCCTCAACCCCTTTCACTGTCGCATCAATTCCACGATGCCCAGCATAAGGTGGAGCATGACTTTCCATCAAAATCTTTGGCCGTAACTGTTTAGTAACGCATAACTTTCCATGCATCATGAGAAAGTCATTCTTAAGCATATAGTGCTCATGATGTTGCCCATCAACACGCTGGTCATAGATCCTTGCAAAATCTGAATCTTCAGCATATTGTGTCTTCATTTCATCTAGTTCACAAGGTACGGAATTGGCACTGGTGAAATTTGGGGCTTTCGTGACAGCGCATCAGCCACCACGTTCTTTATCCCTTGCACATGCACAATCAAAAAATGGAACATTGACAAGATGTTTGCCCATCGCATGTGCTTCTCAGACAACTTCGTCTGTGTGAGAAAATATCGCAAGGTTTGATGATCCGTTTGGACAACAAAATCAGCCCCTAGCAAATAGTGTTTCCAACTAGTGAGAGCGTGAATTGTTGCCAACAATTCTTTCTCATAGACTTGCAAGTTCCTTTCAGTTTTTAAAAGAATTCTGCTCTCATATGCGACTACTTGGCCATTTTGCATTAGAACTGCACCCAAACTATGGCCACACGCATCACATTGAACCACAAAAGGTTTCGAAAGATCTGGCAAAATGATTACCGGATCAGAAGTCAGCTTCTCTTTTAAGTGTTTGAAGGCTAAAATTTCCTTTTCTGTCCACTTGAAAGTAACTCCTTTTCCTTGCAATGCATGGAGTGGAGAAGCAATCTCAGCAAAATTTCGGATGATCCTCCTGTGGTAGGAACATAGGCCTAGAAAGCTTCGAATGTCATGTACGGACTTCAAGTCTGGCCATGACCTAATTGCTTCCACTTTGGCGGGATCCAGTTGTACCCCATCCTTTGAAACAATGTGCCCAAGGAAGTGAATCTCTTCCAAAAAGAATTTACTCTTCTTCGCATTAATGAGTAGCATGTTCTTACGTAACTCATTGAAAACAGCGGTCAAGTGATCCTAATGCTCCTCTTCGGACTTTGAGTTGACAATCATGTCATCAAAGAAGGTACCCACGAAGTTTCTATGTGGTCTAAAAACTCTGTCCATCATTCTATTAAACGTGGCAGGAGCATTTGTGAGACCAAACAGCATGACAAGAAACTTATAGAGACCAAATGTTGTCCTGAACGCAATCTTATGGACATCTTCTGGCCTAAGGCGTATCTGATGGTACCCACTCTTTAGGTCTATCCTTGTAAACAATGACGCTCCCTCAAGCCGATCAAGAATGTCATCTATCCTCGGTATGGGGAACCTGTTCTTGATGGTATTCTTATTCAAGGCACGATAGTCAATGCACATGCGCCATGAACCATCCTTCTTCTGCACTAAGAGTACAGGCGAACAAAAAGGGGATGAACTGGGCTGAATCAGCCCCTTCTCTAAAAGCTCGTTGACCTGACTCATAATCTATTTTAGGTGGGCTGCACTAACCTTGTATGGTGGTCTATTCGGTGGACTAGAACCTGGCACAAGATCTATGATATGATCCTCAGGTCTCTCAAAAGGTAACTCCCTTGGCAAAGAGTCCGAAAAACAATCACTGAAACCACTCAAAAAAGTTGACTTGTCTTTATCTAAGGTAGACAAATTAGATACGACTTCAGGTACTTCTTTTGCAAAGATCAAGTACGTAGAAAGATGATTCTTTATTACAGATGAAATAGCAGAAGCAGAAACAACTGGAACAGACTTGCCTTTAAGCTTTACATCAAGGACATGAGTCTTTCCTCTATGTACAATGGTAATTAAGTATCCACCATAGCATGCAACCTGTAACACCATGGGATATTGTAACACATCACAACCCTCAAGTGCCATAATATGAAATTCTTCCTCATCATCATAGCTCTGAATGTGCAAACGAAGCTTCCCCAAAACGGGAGTAACAGGCTCTGAATGACTTGGGCATGCCAAACCTGCTTTCCCTGTCATACCCATCTCCTCTGTACGAATGCCCAACTTTGATGCCAATTTTGATGATATGAAATTTGCACGAGCTCCTGGATCAAAGAAAACCAGCACTTTCTGGTCTCTAACTTTGCCCCAAGCTCTGCACAGTTCCATGGCATCTATGTTTGGCTAGTCTCCAACCAAATCTGGGACAAGTCCTGCACTCGTCTTTGGCTTCTTCCCTTTATGGTTTGACTTGTCATCCTTATCCTGTGACTTCCTCTATGGGCATTCATTCGCAAAATGTCCTTTCTGTTCACAAATGTAGCATTTCTTGACTTCCCTAAGAGCTTTCCTTTCTTCAAAAGTTTTGCCAGAAAAATGCCCTTTTTGTCCTTGTCCTCGTCCCGAAGGAGATTTAGACTGCTTCTTGGAGGTATCGGCCTCTTCATTGGAGGGCTTCTTTGTGGGAGGCTCAGAAGGCTTTGCTGCAACATTGCCTGTTGCTAATTGGACTATTTTCTTATTTTTAATGATTAATCTCTTTTTTTAGGATATTTTATTATGTGCACTAAGAACTGTTAAAAGATTGTAGCTACAGGAACTGCCATCAAGAACGGACCAACTCTGATGTGTCATTTGATGGGTGACGGTAAACATCGCGAAGGAGTTTCCGTAAGTTCGGTGGAAAGGGCCGGGTTACGAGTGCCCCTGATGCGTCACATGATGGGTGACGGGTGCATCAGTAAGGGGGCATCCCGTAGGCTAAGGAGGAAATCTGAACTGAGTAAGAAAATACGCGTAAGAACGCAAGCACAAGAATAAAGATGGGTTCAATGAAGCTTTTTACGAAAAGCAGGAACAGTCGCGGGAGGACAGATGTTTTCGCGCGAGGAGGTTGTGTCTGCATTGCATTTGTGTCGTGTCCTGCACCCGGGGACGCCTGGAATGTGTCCGTGTAGCATTGTTTTCATTAACTAAGTGAGGTTTTGAAGTTTGAATAGGTTCACACTTTATTTTATTAAAGTGGCCGGTTACTTTTAAGTGACCAGGCCTTTATTAATAAAATAAAGCAAGTCCCTCAAAAAAAAAAAAGGCAGCGCTAAAAAGCTACGCAGGGGGGGGGGGGGGGGACTGGCGACGGAAATTGCAAGTGTTCGCGTGACGACTGAGTACGGAGGTCGATTCTCCGAGCAAGGAGCGACAGGTATAAGGTGTTGATATGCATTGAGAATTGTTGCTTTGTGTGGTTTGTTTTGCAGGAATCGCCCGTCTTACGGGAAAGTACGGCTTTATGCCTAAGTCCCTTGCGGGAAAGAATGGCTTCGCGCCTAAGCCCTTACGGGAAGGAACGGCCTTGTGCCCAAGCCCTTTACGGGAAAGCACGACCTTCGGGTCTAAGATTACAGAACGGAGGGGTTTCCTCGGGTTCTCGTGCTTGTATAAGAATTCTCCCGGAATAAAGAATACTCTTAACGGGGGGGGGGGACCAGCCCATCTTCTGGTCCCCAATACTGTGTCGATCTTCTCACTTCTCTCCCTTTTGCAAAGTATATTATTTTTCAGATTTCTAAGTGCTCGTGTACACTCCCGTTTTGTGACAGTGGTATCAGAGCTCGGACTCCTCTCTTTCTCTGCAAAGAAGGACGATTCCGGGAAGAACGGGAAGAACCATGTCAGGCCAAGGGAGAAGTGTTGAAGAGGAGCTTCAACAAGTGCAAGCTCAGCTTGCAGATTTGCAACAAATCTTACTGTTGCCAGACGTCCAAAAGCTTTTGGGCGGAATGAAGAAAACGAATGGAACTGATGCAGCCAAGCATGCAGACAACACTGTTGGCGTGAGACCACAGGAGGCAAGAGAAGAAGAACGTGCCGAGGTGCACAAAGGATCTTCGGATCGGAATGAACGGTCTACTTCACGGAAAGGCCAGGAAAAAGCGCTCTCTCTACTAGACGAGAGCAAGGACATCTCTATCTCATCTCCATCCTATTCTCCTGATTATACTTCCACTTCTCGATCATCTCGTCAGAAGAAGGAAGCCACTACTACTACTACCTTACATCAACCTAAAGATAAGCCTCGATTCAAGAAGCATGGTCGCAAGTCTCAACATCGTATGAGAGTCTTCAAATCGGGCGACAAGGACATCAAGTTCGAAACCTACAACGGACGGAGAGACATCTCCAAAGCACTGTCCTTCATCAGACAGTTTGAAGTCGCCTTTACCAATGGGCACTTCACAGAAAGATCCAAATTACGCCATGTGGGGATGCACCTCAAGGAAACGGCAAGTAATTGGTGGTTAGCCAAGATTCTGGAAGGTTCTTAGGCTAGAACTTGGGAGAGCTTCAAATCTGAATTTTATGAACAATTTCTTCCACCTGACTTGGAGCAGGACATACGAAAGGAATGGGACTGGCTTGCCCAGAAGGAACATGAAAGAGTAACGACTTCTGTGGACAAGTATTGGTCGGTTCTTCTGAAGGTCACTCCCTTCATGAAGATTGCCGACGAGGAAAAGAAACGAAAGTTCGAAGCGGGTCTTCAACCACAACTTCGAAAGAGTATGAAAGTGTATCCGCATGATACTCTTCAGAGGATGATGGAGTCAGCAATCATTGCTGAGGATTTGCACTCAACCGGGACACCCAGAAAAATGGAGCATAGCACTTATCGTGCAAGACAAAGAGGGGTCTATGATGACGAAGGAGGCCAAGGAAGAAAATGTCCTCCATCTAGGGACGATGATCACTCTAAGAAGCCAGAGGGCAATGGCAAGCGAACTAAGTATCTTTCTCCTACTCAACTTCAAACTTTCAGAGAGGAAGGAAGATGCTTCTACTGTGGCGAGAAAGGACATATGAAACCGGATTGCCCGCTAAAGCAGCAACGGCAAGAACAAGCCTCTACGAGGCAAGAAAAAGCAAGGAAGGAATCCGCACCGCCAAGCTCGAACTCAATTCCAGATGTTCAAGGAAACACAGAAACGGAGAAAGGGAAGCGTCAACTCCTGAAGGGCTGGGGGTCTTTGAACAACTAGCGAGTACTGATTCTTTATGATCCACGGATAACTTCATCTCCTTGGATACTGCGGAACGTTTGTGCCTCACACCGGCTCAGCTTGGCACACCAGTTACATCCGGATCGGCATTCGAGGGGTTGACAACCAATGCAACTCCCGTGCAAGGACAGCTCAAGGCGAGTACAAGGACCGCGAATCATTTTTGATGGCACCCATCGAGGGATGTGATATCATCTTGGGTATGCCATGGCACTTCCACATGACACCTATTCCCGATTATGTGGAAAAGACCCTCACTTTTGATCATGCGGGTAAGAAAATAAAGATTCATGCTGATGCAGGAGATTGGCAGTTCCCAATTGTAAGCCATATCTTCATTAAGAAAGAAATGAAGAAGTGTGTTTCTGCTTACTTGATTTTTGCACGTGAGAAGATTAGGGATTCTCTCTCTAGTCTGGAAATTAAGCGTCTTCAGTTTATTGAAAAGTACAAAGATTGTTTCACGGAAACACTTCCTGATGAACTCCCACCGGTACGCCCGGAAGATCAGCGCATAGATCTCATACTGGGTAGCTCGCCTCCCAATCAACCCCCTTATCGGGTGAGTCTTGCTCAGCAAGAGGAAATTCTGAAGCAAGTCAACGAGCTTCTAGATAAAGGGTTAGTATTGCCCAGTGCTTCACCCTACTGCTCTCCAGTTCTACTGGTGCAGAAGAAAGATGGCACGTTTCGAAGGTGCATAGACAACAGGTCTTTAAACAAGATCACGATCAAGAATCGCTTTCCGATCCCTCGGATTGATGATATACTTGATAAGTTGCAGGGTGCAAGTGTCTTTAGTCGCATAGACTTAAAGAGTGGGTATCATCAGATACGGATCGCCCCTGAGAATGTCCATAAGACTGCTTTCCGCACAACCTTTGGACTATATGAATTTTTGGTAATGCCTTTCGACTTGACCAATGCTCCTGCGACGTTCAATCGCATGATGGACCGCATTTTCAGCCCATATCGAGCTTTTACGGGAGTATTCTTTGACGACATACTCATCTTCTCTAAGTCAGAAGAGGAACATCGGAAGCACTTGGACTTAGTGTTTCAAGAATTGCGAAAGCATGAGTTGCATGTGAATGCAAAGAAGAGCGAGTTCTTTCTCTCAGAGATACACTATCTCGGCCATATAGTTTCTCACAATCAAGTGAGTATGGATCCTGCCAAGATCCGAGTGGTAGAAGATTGGCCTATTCCCACTACGGTACATGATGTACGTAGTTTCCTGGGATTATGTTCGTATTAGCGAAGGTTTGTCCGAGGATTTGCTCATGTAGCAGGACCACTTCATGACTTGACAAAGAAGAAGATTCCTTTCAGATGGGGATCGAGACAACAAGGAGCTTTTGATCGACTCAAGTACTTGCTAAGCCATGGACCTATTTTGATAGTGCCTGATTTAAGAAAACCATTTGAGGTTCACTGCGATGCTTCAGGCGATTGCATCGGAGCAGTGTTAAACCAAGAAGGCCATGGCCTACGAAAGCAGACGGCTTAAGGATGCAGAGTTGCATGCATCAATCTACGAAAAGGAACTCACGGCTGTGATTCACGCCTTATCCAATTGGAAGCACTATCTTCTAGGAGCGGATTTTGTGATCAAGACTGATCACCAGAGTTTGCGGTATTTTCTTACTCAAAGGAAACTATCTGAGAAGCAGATGAGATGGGCAAACTTTTTGTCTATGTTTCACTTCCAGATCCTTCACACGGCTGGGAGTAAGAATGTAGTCGCAGACGCATTGTCTAGGCGGCCAAGGGTGAACGCTATCACTTCGGTGTATCACCAAGAATTAGAAGCACTACCGGATTTGTATCTGAATGATCCAGACTTCTCCACCATCTGGGGAAAGCTACATCGTGGAGAGAATGAGTTTCCCTATTCCATTCGGGACGGTTATCTCTACCACCATCAGGCCATATGTGTGGCGGAACCATTAAGAAAGAAGATCATGGATGAAGCACACGCTTCACCTTATGCGGGTCATCGGGGTATTCTCCCTACGACCTTAGCAATGGAAAGATATTTCTTTTGGCCTAGCCTTAAAGCAGACATTGATAAGTATGTCAGGGAATGCTTGGTTTGCCAAAAAGTGAAGTATGATCGGCATAAGACGCCTGGGTTGCTACAACCTCTGCCTGTGCCTAATGAACCTTGGGAAAGTATTGCCATGGACTTCATCATGGACCTCCCTAGAACTCAGACTGGAAATGACGCGATCTGGACCATTGTGGACAGGTTTAGCAAGCAAGCACACTTTATACCAGTCAAGAAAACGATCAAAGCAGATCATATGGCTAGGGTCTTTCTGGCACAGATCTTTAAGCATCATGGAATGCCTAAGTCTATTGTGAGTGATCGAGATCCTTGCATGACAAGAAATTTTTGGCGTGCCTTGATGGATAATCTTGGTACGAAGCTGAATTTTTCATCTGCCTACCATCCTCAAACGGACGGGCAAAGTGAGATAGCCAATTCCACAGTATTGGATATGTTAAAAGCTTATGTGTCAGACCGGCAATCTGACTGGGAGAAATATTTGCCTCTTGTTGAGTATGCGTATAACAATACCATACACTCATCGACGGGGAAAGCACCTTTTGAGATTCTCTATGGTAAGCCTTTGCTTCCACCCATCCTTTTAACTAAGGATAAGATCTTTGCAGCAGATGAATTTGTCCGGGATTTGGACACAGCCTACGAGCAAGTTAGGAGAGCTATTCTATGCTCTCAGGAAAAGCATAAGAAAGTTGCAGACAAGCACAGGAGGAATCTCGACTTAACAGTCGGATAGTTAGTCTTACTCAAGTTTGAGAAGGCAAGACTTAAGAAACAAGCGTCTCATAAGGGGAAAGTGGTAAAACTTTCTACCCGTTATTATGGGCCGTTTAAGATCAGTGAGCGAGTCAATGATGTCACCTTCCGATTAGAGCTACCGCCTAATTGGAAGATCCATAATGCTTTCCATGTCAGTTTACTCCGGCCGTATGTGTGACCGCCTCCAAGCTAGCCTAGTGCTGAGGAACCTCCTGAGGTTGAGGAAACAGAAGAAATACTCCAACCGGAGCAGATAGTAAGTCATCAGGAGCGGTCTCTCAAATCCGGAAAGATAACAGGGAAGTATTTGATTAAGTTTAAGAACTACTCGAATCTAGATGCTCAGTGGATGACGCAGGAGGAATTAGCAGCTTATCCCGAGATATTGGAGGTATATGTCCAAGCATTATAGTTGAGGTCAACTGTTTAGAAGCCAGAGGGATGTTGCTAATTGGACTATTTTCTTATTTTTAATGATTAATCTCTTTTTTCAGGATATTTTATTATGTGCACTAAGAACTGTTAAAAGATTGTAGCCACAGGAACTGCCATCAAGAACGGACCAACTCTGATGTGTCATTTGATGGGTGACGGTAAACATCACGAAGGAGTTTCCGTAAGTTCGGTGGAAAGGGCCGGGTTACGAGTGCCCTTGATGCGTCACATGATGGGTGACGGGTGCATCAGTAAGGGGGCATCCCGTAGGCTAAGGAGGAAATCCGAACTGAGTAAGAAAATACGTGTAAGAACGCAAGCACAAGAATAAAGATGGGTTCAATGAAGCTTTTTACGAAAAGCAGGAACAGTCGCGGGAGGACAGATGTTTTCCCGCGAGGAGTCTGTGTCTGCATTGCATCTGTGTCGTGTTCTGCACCCGGGGACGCCTAGAATGTGTCCGTGTAGCATTGTTTTCATTAACTAAGTGAGGTTTTAAAGTTTGAACAGGTTCACACTTTATTTTATTTAAGTGGCCGGTCACTTTTAAGTGACCAGGCCTTTATTAATAAAATAAAGCAAGTCCCTCAAAAAAAAAAAGGCAGCGCTAAAAAGCTACGCAAGGGGGGGGGGGTGATTTTGCGATCTCTCTCTCTCTCCTCTTTCTAGGGAGCGCCCAGTTCTGCTTTTTGGACTCTATTCCCGCCGGGTGCCAGACCCTATAAAAGGGTAGCCAGCGTTCCAGTTAGGGGACAGAGCGGGAAGCAGCAGAAAGTGCAAGCGCTGGGATTCTAGAGCAGAGACTGGCGACGGAAATTGCAAGTGTTCGCGTGACGACTGAGTACGGAGGTTGATTCTCTGAGCAAGGAGCGACAGGTATAAGGTGCTGATACGCATTGAGAATTGTTGCTTTGTGTAGTTTGTTTTGCAGGAATCTCCCGTCTTACGGGAAAGTACGGCTTTATGCCTAAGTCCCTTGCGGGAAAGAACGGCTTCGCGCCTAAGCCCTTACGAGAAGGAACGGCCTTGTGCCCAAGCCCTTTACGGGAAAGCACGACCTTCGGGTCTAAGATTACAGAACGGAGGGGTTTCCTCGGGTTCTCGTGCTTGTATAAGAATTCTCCCTGAATAAAGAATACTCTTAACGGGGGGGGGGGACCAGCCCATCTTCTGGTCCCCAATACTATGTCGATCTTCTCACTTCTCTCCCTTTTGCAAAGTATATTATTTTTCAGATTTCTAAGTGCTCGTGTACACTCCCGTTTTGTGACATTGCCCTTGGCTGAAAATTGTTTGCCTTGGGACCCTTTGTTGTGGCTATTAAATCCATTGAATCTCCCTTCGACAGATTGCTGGCAACTCTTGCATTCTCAATCAACTGAAACATATTCATGATAGTAGTCTTTGTGCAATAGTCTCTGATTTTCTTGGGCAATCCGCAACAGTACTTCTCAATCTATTCTGACAATGCCACAAACCTGTAAGAGGTGACTGGCAACAGTGCGGCCCAAAACTGTTTATTGTACTCTTCTAGATTCGCACACTGTTTAGCATTCAACTCGTGCCATTCTGTCATCACATCCACTTCAAAAGTATTTGTCAGCCATGCAGGCGCAGAAAGCTGTTTGAATTGGACCCACGTTGTTGGGGCTTGACCCTGGTTCAACACTGCGGTCCACCATTGAAGCGCATTCCCTTTCAAGAAAGTGGCAGCCTTGCGTATCTTTGAAGATTCGGTGAAGTTTCCTCCAGCATAAGCTGCATCGAACTGTTGTATGAAGGTCAAAGCCTTCAATTGGTCCTCAGTTCCTCTGAAAGTTTCAAACTTCACTCCTTGCCCACGTTCCTTTCAATCCTTAGGCTGACTCAAAGGAGCCACATTATCATAAAAAGGTGCCTGTAACAGTGGTGCTCCATGATTGTTCATTCCAGCACTCGCATCAACTGTTTTACCTGTCGTATCTGCATTTTGTACGTATGGCTGCGAAAAACCAGCCATACCAAATTATGTTCCAGGCACTCAAAACTGGCCATAGGCACCCTGAAAACCTGGTTGGACACCCATGTTCGCGTATATAGGGTTACCCATGCCTGTTTGTATTGTCCCGAATACATTCCTAGCATATAACTTGTGGAAGGTCCAGCCATAGCTTGAAACATTGAACCGCCTCCAAAATAACCAGGATAAGTATTAGGTAATGGAAGGGTCTGACGCACAGCCTGTTCATTACTCCCTCGACCATTCACAAACGGTTCTTGTCCAGCTAAAGCAAGTTTCTTTGGATCATCGGACACCGCTAGTTGCTCAACCACATGGGCTTTCCCTCGAGCATCATGAGTCCTTGCGCATTGGAAATCTTCTTTTCCTGCAATGGCTCAGTCATGCCCCGTGTAGGAGGCTGAAAACCTTGTGTTGGAGCTTGTAAGAACTCCTGCATCCTTGGGTTGCTAGCCAACTGTTGAAACATGTCCATGCAGCACCGCATTTGAGCTCTAAACAATGTGTCCTCTTCTTGAAGAGTTGAAGGAACTTTCTCTGTGCAATGTGAGGAAGTTTCCTCTTCAGGTACTTGGTCTTTCTTCTCTGCCATAACGACAAACTCTGTGTTGCTGTAATTCCATGTTTCGGATCGTTTTTAGCGGAGCGAACACGCCTACGCGTGTCCCAAGGGCTCCCGCACACAATGGGATAGTTCCCTTGTGAATTGGACGAGTTTTCACGCGAGAAAACTCTCCAAACTCGCAATCTTTCGCGATGAAACTGTGCGTACCTGTGGGGGATTAGCAATTAGCTAATCCAGTTCCTGTTCAAAAGGCTCTTGCCTTGGCAAACGCGCATAAACCCCCAGAACTGTACATATTCATCTGAGTAGCCCGACTAGTGGGGCATTACCATATGTGCCAAAGGGGAGAGAGAGATGCACAAGAGCAAGTCATCGCGCTACATGAGACAGAGGAGAAGGCAAGCTTTCCATTAAAGCTGTAGACTTGCACCCACTACTCACACACACACGATAGGTCACTTATGTGTAAAAATCCAGCCCCCAGCCTCAAATGGGCGCCTCCTCTTGCTGAGGTGTCCTGCAAGCTACTCTCCTCCTGCCAAGGTGTCCAGTTTGCCTCTTTGAGTTAATTCCCTAGTTCCCACTGACTTATAAAGTTATAAGTGACTTTCCGAGTGGCCCAGACTTCATTTGGCGCACACAGGCTTCCATACTCATCAAAATTCAGTGCTGATTGGCCTGGCCAGTCCCAAACTGACCGACCCAGACTCCCGATGTAAGAAACCTATTCGGCCGCAACCGTTTCACACTGGCCATGCAATGTCCACTTGCACCTTTTCAAGGGTTCCGCGGAAAACAAGTAAAAATAAAAATAAATAAAAATATATAGTACTTATTTACGGAAGGCTACACCTCCTGGTGATAGGGTGTTGCTGAGGAAGAAACGCTAGAGGGCCTGCTCTCTTCAATTCTCTTGCTTCTACTGAGTGACTGGCAAGTTTCTTTGTTCTTTTATATTTCCTTAGCAACTTGCCCTACTTACTTTTTCAACAAAAGTCATTTATTGAAAAATAAGTGAAAAATGTGTATTTTGGGAAAAAGGGTTCTATGCTCTGTAAAATGCTCATGATGGGTACTGAATGCCATGTTGATGATTATGTTGTGTACAATCAGAGGGTATGCAACTAATCTAAGTGCTTGGACATGCATTGTTAGGTGCAACGGAATGAATGTTGTATTTTCTCAAGATTAGTGATCTTTATTGCTCAAGGTTCCTTTTAGTTCTTTAGGGAAAGAGAGAGCTTTCCGTCTTGTAGAGTGTTGTGGTCACGAACAAAGTGAGTGGATTGTGCGTGCAAGTGAATGAGACTGAGAGAAGGAGAGAGAAGAGATACGACACCCGAGAGGTTGTAAAACCCTCCTCCGAAGGCCCCACTCCTGTCGGCGAGAGTGGTCTACTTTGATTGCATAAAGGTGTACGATGCGTATGCAATGGACTGATGCAACTTGGTCTATGCCGATGACGACGACGGTGACGACGACGACGACGACGACGATGGCTGAAATCTAAGATCTTCTAATCGCTGAATTTCGGGACTGTTTCGGTGGCTGAAAATGCCTGTTTTGGCTGTGTTTTCTTGGCTGAAAAATGAGGTTTCTTAGGGCTGAAAACTGATGGTCTTTATGGGCAGAATCTGCTACACTTTAGGTGAATAATGCCGGTCTTAATTTGCTGCTGAAATCCAAAAACGCCAGGGGCTGAAATTGGTCCTTCTGTCGCCGGGGTTCTGCAAATGCAAAAACACTAGGCTGATCTGCCGTGTCGTGATGACGCCGGGGCTGACCTGCTGTGCACAAATCGCCAAGGCTGATCTGATGCAAAAACGCTAGGTCTTCTGTGGAGAAGACGCCAGACTAGTCGCGGGGGTTGGTCTTGCTGAGAAGTTGCCTGTTGAGCAAGGTGCTCCTGCTGCCTCTTCTGCCAGAAAGTGCTAACTTGGGTTTGCTTATATATTAACTTAGCAAAATTGCCCTACCTACTTTTGTAGGAAAGTCACTTAAAAATAATAAGTGAAAATCCCAATAAATAGGAAAATAGGCTAAATGCACTGGAAAATTCCCCTAACTGATGCTAATGGATTCTGATGGGAATTCCGAGGATCATGCTGTGTGCAACCGGAGGATATGCATTTATGCTAAGTGACTGGGCATGCACGGTCTACGAATAGACTCACAAAAGTGCCAGATCACTGCTAATCTAGACTTGACTGAACTGACTGAACCCTGCTGTGGTGTAGCTTGTCCACGGACACATAGGGTTGGGATGTGTCACGTGACATCCCCTCCTTTTCAAAGTGAGGTACTCGTACCGAACTGTATGGCGTCGAGGGAGATCTCCAACAGCATCTGGAATCCTGGAAGGGACTCTTCCCTGGCCGACTCTGATGTGTGGGTCATGCGGTACTTGAACTTCATAAAGGTCTGCAACGTTTGCTTCTTTGGGCCGCGCCGAAAGCGACACAAAGTCTTCTGAATCTCCTATCTTGCGTCAACTGCGTCTAGAGTCCTGCTTCTTTCGTCTTCAAGAATCTCCATGGTTGAAAATTCCTGAAACCATCTCCAACACAAAACCATGAACATACCCATTCCATGTAAAGTGAAGGAAAAAAATCTTGTCTTCACTAAAGACTGTATGCAATGTAGATGAACATAGAGACGGAGTGACAACCCGTTCATCAAACACATGCAAACAATGCGCTCGAATCTTTTCTGTATGATCGAAATCAATCAACTGTGGCAAATCACAATGAAAATGCCCATGCTTGGTGCTCATAGAATCATGTGCTCTTTCCGAAAATGTGTCATGCCAAAAAAGAGACATGGAATGTGACTTCCTGACATACAAACTTTTCAACTTTTCATGAACAATCCACATACATTCGTGCTCATCCATGAGAGAAACGTGCTCAACATACAATATGGCATGCCTAGGAAAAGGGATCACATAATGATGCTGACTAAAATACAGGAAACCGTCACAAATGAAACACTCGAACAATGCGTGCATATCAATCATGCGAACACACAATACTTCATGTGATGGTTCTTTGGACCAAGGCTTGAGAGCCAAGATCGGTTCGTCCTGAATGATCGAATCGTCCTGTGGGGGTTCTTTGGACCTTGACTCGAAAGCCAAGATCGCTTTTTCGTGATTGATCGAATCTACAAAGAGGTTAGCTTCGCTAGAAAAAGCATCCACTAAAACATCATCCTTGTGAACAATCACATCATCTTCATGCAACTCATCATGCTTGTGAGAAATCACATCTTGATCATGCAAATCATCATGCTTGTCATTGGCATCCAAATCATCATGCTTATCTTTGTCATCCAAATCATCACGCTTATCATGGTCAATCAAATCATCATCATGCTTCACAGAATCATGCAAATCCCGTGTGTCATGCTTGGGAGAAGAAGAGACTGAGAGAGTCTCCTTTTTCCGATTCTATTGCATCTGTGCCTGAGCTTGAGAAAAGAGTCGCCACATCTCTTGCCTTATTGCTTTGTTCTCTCGATCAAATCTTGCTTGACTTTCTTTGTTCTCTCGATCAAATTCTGCTTGACTTGCTTTGTTCTCTCGATCTATGGCTGCCCTTCGTTCTTGGTACTTGCGCTCTATGGCTTCCATGTCTTCTTCGTAGGCTTTTCTTTCTACTTCTCTTGCTTCTCGTTCTAACTTCTGTTTCAGAAAAAATTGTTGCAAAGCCTCCATAGGAGTTAGTGCAATCTTTGTCGTAGATGGGAAAGGGGGAGGGTCGGAAAAACCTCCTGGTGGGGAAAATTCTTCTTCACCTCTCTCATGCTCATCACCTCCAAGCGAAGTATCCATTCCGCTTCGAGTGATTACCATTCTGCAATCGTGGGTTCTTGTGGGTTCTTAAGTTCACGAGGAACTTGGGTTCTTGGGGGTCTTGAGTTCTTGAGGTCCTTGATTTGTGAGAATCTTGGGTTCTTGAGGTTCTTGAGTCTTGAGGGTCTTGGGGTTCTTGAGGTTTTCTTTCGCTTGCAAATCGCGTTGGAGAAGGATCTTCTCTTCACCCGAGTTCTACTCTTTTCTGCGGGCGCACCCCTTGGCGGCCTTGCGCTCACACCAAGGTTGCTTTTTCCCACCTCACATCGATTGGCCGGCCGCTAAGTGCACGGTCCGCTCTCAATGAGTGAAAAGAGACACAAGGGGAGGCTGGACAAGCCCTTCTTTCTTGGGATTCCTGTCACTCTTCTACAAAACACGATTAGGAATCGCCACGCCCAAGTAAACTTGGGTTCATGCGATCGCAACAAGCAAAAAAATTCTTGTGGTTCTTCCCTTGAGTAATGCAGAACACTTCCAAAGCTCTGATACCAATGTTAGGTGCAGCGAAATGAATGTTGTATTTTCTCAAGATTAGTGATCTTTATTGCTCAAGGTTCCTTTTAGTTCTTTAGGGAAAGAGAGAGCTTTCCGTCTTGTAGAGTGTTGTGGTCACGAACAAAGTGAGTGGATTGTGCGTGCAAGTGAATGAGACTGAGAGAAGGAGAGAGAAGAGATATGACACCCGAGAGGTTGTAAAACCCTCCTCCGAAGGCCCCACTCCCGTCGGCGAGAGTGGTCTACTCTGATTGCACAAAGGTGTACAATGCGTATGCAATGGACTGATGCAACTTGGTCTATGCCGATGACGACGACGGTGACGACGACGACAATGACGACGACGATGGCTGAAATCTGAGATCTTCTAATCGCTGAATTTCGGGACTGTTTCGGTGGCTGAAAATGACTGTTTTGGCTGCGTTTTCTTGGCTGAAAAATGAGGTTTCTTAGGGCTGAAAACTGATGGTCTTTACGGGCTGAATCTACTACACTTTAGGTGAATAATGCCAGTCTTAATTTGCTGCTGAAATCCAAAAACGCCAGGGGCTGAAATTGGTCCTTTTGTCACCGGGGTTCTGCAAATGCAAAAACGCTAGGCTGATCTGCCGTGTCGTGATGACGCCGGGGCTGATCTGCTGTCCACAAATCGCCAAGGCTAATCTGATGCAAAAACGCTAGGTCTTCTGTGGAGAAAACGCCAGAGTAGTCGCGGGGGTTGGTCTTTCTGAGAAGTTGCCTGTTGAGGAAGGTGCTCCTGCTGCCTCTTCTACCAGAAAGTGCTAACTTGGGTTTGCTTATATATTAACTTAGCAAAATTGCCCTACCTACTTTTGTAGGAAAGTCACTTAAAAATAATAAGTGAAAATCCCAATAAATAGGAAAATAGGCTAAATGCACTGGAAAATTCCCCTAACTGATGCTAATGGATTCTGATGAGAATTCCGATGATCATGTTGTGTGCAACCGGAGGATATACATCTATGCTAAGTGACTGGGCATGCACGGTCTACGAATAGACTCATAAAAGTGCCAGATCACTGCTAATCTAGACTTGACTGAACTGACTGAACCCAACTGTGGTGTAGCTTGTCCACGAACACATAGGGTTGGGATGTGTCACGTGACATGCATGGCCTGCGCACAGGCTTACAGAGGTGCCAGACCACTTCCTAAGCTGACCTGAACCCTAGACATGAGATAGCTTGTCCATATGCACATAGGGTTAGATGTGCACGTGACATCCCCTCCTTTTCAAAGTGAGGTACTGGTACCGAATTGCATGGCTTCCTTGTAGTCGGCCAACAACTCTGAATAATTTTTGAAGAATTCTTCATCGACCCACACTGCCTCGTGGGTTCCTTGATCCTTGAACTTCAAAAAGTACTGTCGCACTTGCTTCTCTAAGCCATGGCGAAACAGATGTAACAACACTTGCTCCGGCTCTATGACTTAAGCTTCATCGATGATCTCGGGCTCTTATTCTTCGGAAATGTCCTTTGGAGGTGTACCTTGAAACACTTTCAACCAAGAAACATGGAAATGTTATGCATTGACCATGAGTTAGGCAATTGTAATTTCATAGAAACCTTATTGTCTTTTTAATGATAGAAAATGGACCATACATTCTGAAAGACAATTTAGAACACTTCTTTCCGACTTGCTTAAGACGTTGCTTCATGATTCTGAAATAAACCAGATTCCTTTCCTTGATAGAAATATCCTGATGATGCTTGTTAGCCTGTCGTGAGTAAGACTCTTGAGCCTTGCTTATCCGAAGCTTCACAATCTTAGAAATCTCATATAACGACTGACTTCCACCATAGGCATCAGTCATTTTACTAACCGAGCGAGTCAAAAGTGACTTGAACAAACGGCCAAAAGCTGCTTCATACGAAGTTCTACCAATGGTAGAGGAGTAAGAGTCATTCAAATTTGCTTGGACCAATGGGAGATAGAGCTCCCAATGAAACTGTTGATCATGGACATATGATTTCAAAACATCAAAAGCAAATTGATTGTAAATTTCTGTTTGACCATCTGACTGTGGATGAAAAGCCGATGAAAAATTCAACTTAGTGCCAAAATTTTCAAAGAGAGCGCGTCAAAAATTGGACGTGAACTTAACATCCCTATCTGAAACAATTGACTTTGGCAAACCACAGAGGGGGTAGCAATGCTTAATGAACAACCGTGCTACATCTTGTACGGTGATTGTGGCCTTACGAGGAATCAACATGCAAAATTTGTTGAAACGGTCAACACTTGTCAAACATTGAGTGTTCCTTGAATGCAAACTAGGTGGAAGGTTAGTCACAAAACCTATAAAAATGTCCTGAAAAGTCCCTTCGGGAATAGGCAGCGGTAGTAAGAGGCCTTGCGGTTTACCCTGAGGAGCTTTTACCTTTTGGCAAATAGTGCACTGTGTGACATAACAAAACACATCTTTTCGCATTTTAGGCCAATAAAAGAATCTTTCTATTTTTTCCAAAGTGGTGTTTATTCCCCTATGCCCACCCATGAGAGAGTCATGAGCATCGTGCAATATGGCTGTCCTGAGAGAGGGCAACACACATAGACGTTGACGAAAATACAACAAACCTTCACGAATGAGATAGTTGCTGGGCCCTTAGGAAGCAAGAGCTTGTAACCATTGCTCACCAAACTCGGAATCTGCATATTGGTTCTTCATGCTGTCGAAAGATACACCGTGAATAGAAACTGTGGATTTTGACTCAAGAGCCAGGATCTATCCCTTGCGACTTAACGCATTTGCAACAGGGTTAGCTTTACCAGGCACATACTCAATCAAATCACCAAATTGCTCAAAAAATTGTGACCACCGTGCTTGGCGATCACTCCAATGTGCACTAGGTATAGACTGGAGCCACTTGAGGGCTTGGTGATCTATGCAAACTGTGAATTCTCTACTTACAAAAAATTCTTTCAATGCTTGAGAGAGTGAATGACAGATAGAAGTTCTTTGTCATAAACTGAATAGTTCTTCTCGGCACTATTTAAGTTCTGACTAAGAAATGCAATTTGACGGCCATGCTGCTGAAGCACAACACCTATGGCGACATTGCTCGCATCCGTCCATACCTCAAAGGGGTCGTCCCAAGAGGCAAGGATGAGACATGGGGCTTCTATCACCGCAACCTGGAGAGCTGCGAAAGCCTCAATGGCTGCCTCGGGCAAAACCACGCACTGTCGACGAATTTTTACCCCTTTCAAAACATCTGTCATGCGTGCGGCAATGCGTGCAAATTTCTCTATGTGCGAACTATATGCTTGACATAAACCAAGAAAAGAACGCACATCATATGCAATTTTGGACAAATCCAAATTACAAACCTAGTCTACCTTCGCGGGATCGAGTTTGACACCTTCTGTAGAAATGATATAACCTAAATAAGTAACTTCAGTGAGAAAAAACTCAAGTTTCTTAGCTGCAATGTACAACTGACACTCATCCAAACGGGGTAAAACTCTTTCTACATCCTTTTTATGTTATTCCCACGATGCAGAAAAAATGAGAATATCATCAAGAAAGATAAACACACACGCCAATCGTATCGCCAAAACAGCCTACCATGAGACGGTTAAATGTACCCACGACACCTGTCAATCCAAAAGGCATAACCACATACTTCCATTGCCCTCGCTCTGTGCGAAAGGCGGTTTTGTAGATGTCGCCTTTGAATACCCTTACTTGATGGTATCCACTTTTGAGATCGACCTTACTAAAAACCTTTGCCCCGTTTAGCCTATTGAGGATATACTCAATGCGAGACATCGGAAACTTGTTCTTGACAGTCATCTTGTTCAAAGCCACGTAATCAACACACAAATGAGACGAACCATCCTTCTTGCGGACAAATAAGATAGGAGCAGCAAAAGGACTTACACTAGGGCGTATGAATCCTCTAGCCACCAACTGCGTGAGTTGCCTCTCTTAACTCTTCTTCTTGAGTCTTTTTCAAACGGTACGGAGCCTTACTGACTGGCTGTGCCCCCTCCGTGAGTTCATGCGATGGTCCTCCGGCCGCTCAGGAGGGAGACGGGGTGGAAGATCATCCCGCAAAAAGAGGTTCTCATACTTGGTAAACAAAGCTGAATACCTGTCTGGAGCCTTAATGCTTTGGGTAACTAGAGAGGCATAGATGAATGCTGCTTGTGCTTCTCTTCGTAATTCACGCTTCGCCTGCACATGAGAAATGAGAGGTAAAGAATGCAGACCCTCCTCACCACGAATGATCATGGGAGAGTCACTTTTGGCATTTAGAGTGAGCATATTTTCTCCCCAATCAATGAGAGGGTTATGCTGACGAAACCATCTAATACCCAAAATCATATCACATCCTGAGAGAGGAGACACGACAAATTTTCTACGAAAGGAAGCTTGCTGAATAGTGAATAACACATCAAAGAACTCTTGCGTAATGAGAGAGTCCATATTGGAAGCGAAGCCCAACACCTCGAGAGGAGTTGTCTGGTTAATCTCCCGGCTGATTCTCTGTCTACAGAGTCACCAATCACATCAT
Organism: Adiantum capillus-veneris; assembly: GCF_014529385.1. NCBI lineage: Eukaryota > Viridiplantae > Streptophyta > Polypodiopsida > Polypodiales > Pteridaceae > Adiantum > Adiantum capillus-veneris. Next base: position 51,013,506 of record NC_140943.1, on the reverse strand, counting down.
GTATAGTGCTTGAATCAAACAATATGACAAAATGCTGACCCTTCACATGACCATAACATTTAAAGAGAGACTCATCAATGTGTGTGTTAGAAACGTGTGGAGACTTAGATTGGTTCACTAAAGTGCTTTTGGTAGTTGTCAATGCTTTGGTTCTCTAGGTGGTGCTGTCTTAGGACAAACCTTCTTTATATGACCCTTGATGTGACATTGATAACATCGACCTTCCTTAGCATAAATGACTTGTTCTTCTGGCGTTATGTATCCTCCTTTGATTCTTTGTGCAACTTTTTCATCCAGGGTTAGCGTTAGTTTAGCAGGTGTTTTAGCTTTACCCTTAGATTCATTTTGAGAGTTCTTTTCCAAAGGATTAGAGGAAGATGGGCCAGAAGAATTACCATTCTTACCGCGTTCTGTGGGTTCTGAGGAGTTCGAGAGGTATTGTGAGAAGACTTGTTCTCCTTAGGCTTTCCTTTGTTGTGCTTCATCTCCTGTGCAAGAGCAATCGCTACCGCCTTGTTGAGATCCATGGGGTCGAGTACTTCGACAGCAAACTTGATATACTCGTCCAACCCGAAAAGGAAGGCCTCTTTGCGCTCATCATCTGATTTGCATAATTGGGTGTCGAGGTGCAAAACACGGTTAGAGAAAGACATGACTGGCATACCATTTTTCTCGAGACTGCGCCAATCGTCTTTCAACCGCGCTAGGTACTGAGGTGGCATAAACCGCGCCTTCAGCTTGTCTTAGAAGTCGGCCCAATTAAAAGAAAGGGGCACGCCTTTTTCGGCTTCCTCTAGGTGCGCGGCCAACTGTGCCTCTTGCGATGCTTGATACCAATTAATGGCATCACCAACAAGATACATGGCTGCTGTTAAAACCTTGCTATTTCCTATTTTCTTAGTTGTCACAAAGTAAGCATTAAATTGATGCAACCAAGAATGAATAACATTAGCATCTATCTTACCGTCATACTTACTGAACGTCAACTTCTGAGTGACTGGATTGTTGGAGTCGGCGTTTCTACTTGTGCTACTTGATGAACTGCCCACATCTTTGACTGGCTCGAATTTCGAGGTGAGTACTTATAGGACCAACTCTTGCATGCGTTGGTCTCTCTGCGCCTCACGCTCTAACTCCATAGCCACTCGCCTTTCTTCGTCCACTATGCGTTGCGCCTCTTGTCATAGCATCATGTCCATCATCGACTTGACCAAAGCCTCCATAGGATTTGGTGCAACCCGTGGTGTAGATGGGGATGGGGGAGGGTTGGGAAAAAATCCTCCTAGTGGTGAAACTTCTTCATCACCAACTCCACTCTTATCACCTTCACGCAAAGTATCCATTCTGCTTCAGGTGATGACCATACACTGAGATCTTGGGTACTTAAGTTCTTGAGGAACTTGGGTTCTTGAGATTCTTGGGTTCTTGAGGTTCTTGAATTCTTGAGGTTCTTGAGTTCTTTAGCTTGCAATTGGTGTTTGAAAAGGCTTTGCTCTTACCCGAGCTCGACTCTTCCCTGCGGGCGCACCCCTTGGCGGCCTTGCGCTCACCAAAGTTTCTTTTTCCCACCTCACATCGATTGGTCGGCTGCTAAGTGCACGGTCCGCTCTCAATGAGTGAAAAGAGGAACAAGGAGAGGTTGGACAAGCCCTTCTTTCTTGGGTTACCTGTCACTCTTCAAAACACGATTAGGAATCAACATGCCCAAGTGGAGTTGGGTTACGTGCGAGCGCAACAAGCAAAAAAATTTCTTGTGATTCTTTCCTTGAGTGATATAGGACACTACCAAAAGCTCTGATACCAATGTAACGTGCATAGGAAGTGAATATTGATATTTCTCAAGATGAGTGCTCCGAACTATGCTCAAGGATTCCTTTTACTTACGGAAGGGAGAGCCTTCCGTTCCTTTAGAGAGAGAGTGCAATGATCACAAACAAAGTGAATGCTACTGTGAATGAAGGTGCTGAGACTGAGAGAAAGAGAGAGAGAAGAATACGACACCAGACGGTTCTCAAACCCTCTTCCAAGGACCCCTCTCTCAATGGCGAGAGAGGTCTATGCTATAGATTGCACAAATCTGCCACAATGGTGTTGATACAATGGACTTGATGCTATGATGCTAGGAAAGGGCTAAGTCGATGTTGACGGCGACGACCAAGGCGACGACGGCGGTGGCGATTAATGGTTGAAAACTGAGAATTCTGCTGTAGGGCTGTGTAAGGTGGAGCGGAAGTGAATGTTGGAACTTTGCTCAAGATGAGTGCTCCGAACTGTGCTCAAGGATTCCTTTTACTTACGGAAGGGAGAGCCTTCCGTTCCTTTAGTGAGAGAGTGCAACGGACACAAACAAAGTGGATGAACACTGTGAATGAAGGTGCTGACTGAGAGATAGAGAGAGAAGAGAATACAACACCAGAATGTTGTCAAACCCTCCTCCGAAGGCCCCACTCTCTATGGCGAGAGAGGTCTACTTATGATTGCACAAATCTCTACAATGCTTTGGACTTGCCGAATGTCGACGACGATGAGGACGACGATGAGACGGGCTGAAATCTGAAAATGCTAAAGGCTGAAATTCGCAAATCTTTATCTGCTGAATTCTGACTCTATGTCGGTGACAATGTCGATGACGACGATGCGACGACGACGCGCTGAAAACTGCGTTTTCCGGGCTGAATCTGCAAACTGCGCGGGATCTGACCGTGCGACGAGGATCTGCTGCGGGAAGGTGAGATCTGCAAGGTTTGGGACTTTTTCTGCGGGTATTGACTGCTGAAAACTGAAACGCTGGTGTTCTTGATGTCCTTGTGGCGAAGGTCTGCAAAAACGATGCGGTCGATCTGCAAACCAAAAACACTAGGGCTGATCTGCTGTTTCGAGGAAATCTACTAGCGCTAGGGCTAATCTGCTGTCTACTGTCGTCGGGAATCTGCAAGTGCAAAAACGCTAGGCCTTCTGGTCAGAGAAAACGCTAGAGTTGTTGCGGGGGCTGTCGTGGGGGTTGGTCTTGCTAAGAAGTTGCCTGTTGAGCAAGGTGCTCCTGCTGCCTCTTCTGCCAGAAAGTGCTAGCTCTGGTTTGCTTATATATTTCATCAGTAAATTTGCCCTACCTAGTTCCCAACAAAAGTCACTTAAAAATAATAAGTGAAAAATGTCAAAAAATAGGGAAAATAGGTCTATGCATTGTAAAAATGCTCATGATGGGTTCTGATGGAAATCTGATGATCATGTTGTGGGCAACCAAAGGATATGCATCTAATGTAAGTGTCTGGACATGCACGGTCTGCGAACAAATTCACAAAAGTGCCAAATCATTTTCTATTCTAGATTGACTTGACTGAACTGAACCCTGGTCATACCGTAGCTTGTCCACTGACACATAGGGTTGGATGTGTCACGTGACATCCCCTCCTTTTCAAAAGTGAGGTAGTGGTACCGAACTGTATGGCGTCGAGGGAGATCGCGAACAGTGCCTGGAATCCTGGAAAGGACTCTTCGCCTGTGGGTCATGCGATACTTGAACTTCATAAAGGTCTGCAACGCTTGCTTCTTTGGGCCGCGCCGAAAGCGACACAAAATCATATGTAGCTCCCTCAATGCTTCAACTTTGTCTATGGACGTAGGTCCATCTTCTTCAAGAATCTCCAAGGCTGAAAATTCCTGAAACCACTTCCAACACAAAAACATGAACATACCTATTCTATGTAAAGTGACTGGAAAAAATCTCGTCTTCCTCAAAGGCTATGCATGCAATGTAGATGAACAAATAGATGGAGTGCCAAACCGTTCACCACACGCACACAAACAATGAGATCGAATCTTGTCTTTCTGATCTAAATCAATCAACCCTGGCAAATCACAATGGAAATGCCTATGCTTGATGCTCAATCTTTCTTGTACTCTTTCTGAAACTGTGTCATGCCAAGGAAGAAACATAGAACGTGAATTCCTTGAATGTAAACATATCTTCTTTTCATGAGAAATCCGCATATATCCGTGCTCATTCATGAGTGAAACATGCTCAACGTACAATATGACATGCTTAGGAAAAGGGATCCCATAAAGACGCTGACTAAAATACAGGAAACGATCACGAATGAAACACTCGAACAATGCGTGCTGACTAATCATTCGTACACATAATACTTCTTGTGAGAGTTCTTTGGACCTCAACTCGAGAGCCAAGATCGGTTCTTTGTGATTGATTGAATCTTCCTGTGGGGGTTCTTTGGACCTCAACTCGAGAGCCAAGATCGGTTCTTCGGGATTGATTAAATCTGCAATGAGGTTAGCTGCACTAGAAAAAGCGTCAACTAAACCATCATCCTTGTGAACACTCACATCTTTTTCATGCAAATCATCATGCTCGTGAATAATCACATCTTGATCATGCAAATGCTTGTCATTATCATCCAAATCATTATCATGCAATTCATCATGCTTATCATTATCATTCAAATCATCATGCTTATCAATGTCATTCAAATCATCATGCTTATCATAATCATGCAAATCATGTGTGTCATGTTTTGGAGAAGAAGAGACTGAAAGAGTCTCCTTTTCCCAATTCTCTCGCATCTGTGCCTGAACTTGAGAAAAGAATCGGAAGAAGGCGTCCTTCCTTTCGTTGTGCCCATGTTCTATGGCTGCCATTCTTTCTTCGGCCGCCAAGCGTGCTTGCTCACGCTCACGCTCACGCTCAATAGCTGCCTTTCTTTCTTCGCGTTCTAACTTCCTTGCTTCGCGTTCTAACTTGTTGTCTATAAACAACTGCTCCAACTCCTCACAGGATCTGGTGCAATCCTTTGCGTAGATAGAGAAGGGGGAGGGTCGGAAAAACCTCTTGGTAGGGAAAATTCTTCTTCGCCTCTCTCATGCTCATCACCTCCAAGCGAAGTATCCATTCTTCTTCGAGTAATGACCATCCACTGAAGTCGTGGGTTCTTGTGGTCTTGGGTTCTTAAGTTCACGAGGAACTTGGGTTCTTGTGGGTCTTGGTTTCTTAAGTTCACGAGGAACTTGGGTTCTTGGGGGTCTTGGTTCTTGGGGTTCTTGAGGTTCTTGAGGTTCTTCTTTCGCTTGTAATCTGTGTTAGAGAAGGATCTTCTCTTCACCCGAGTTTTGCTATTTTCCGCCGGCGCACCCCTTAGCAGCCTTGCGCTCACACAAAGGTTGCTTTTTCCCACCTCACGTCCATTTGCCGGGCGCTAAGTGCACGGTCCGCTCTCAATGAGTGAAAAGAGGCACAAGGGGAGGCTGGACAAGCCCTTCTTTCTTGGGTTTCCTGTCACTCTTCAAAAACACGATTAGGAATCGACACGCCCAAGAGGACTTTGGTTACGTGCGATCGCAACAAGCAAAAAAGAATTATGTGGTTCTTGTGGTTCTTTCCTTGAGTGATACAGAACACTGCCAAGGCTCTGATACCAATGTAAGGAGCAGCGGAAGTGAATGTTGAACTTTGCTCAAGATGAGTGCTCTGAACTGTGCTCAAGGATTCCTTTTACTTACGGAAGGGAGAGCCTTCCGTTCCTTTAGTGAGAGAGTGCAATGGACACAAACAAAGTGGATGAACACTGTGAATGAAGGTGCTGAGACTGAGAGATAGAGAGAGAAGAGAATACGACACCAGAATGTTGTCAAACCCTCCTCCAAAGGCCCCACTCTCTATGGCGAGAGCGGTCTACTTATGATTGAACAAATCTCTACAATGCTTTGGACTTGCCGACGATGAGGACGACGACGAGACGGGCTGAAATCTGAAAATGCTAAGGGCTGAAATCTGCAAATTTTATTTGCTGAATTCTGACTCTATGTCGGTGACGATGTCGATGACGACGATGCGACGATGACGTGCTGAAAACGCAGATGCTGAAATCTCCGTTTTCCGGGCTGAAATCTGCAAACTGTGCGGGATCTGACCGTGCGGCGAGGATCTGTTGTGAGAAGGTTAGATCTGTGAGGTTTGGGAGTTTTTCTGCGGGTACTGACTGTTGAAAACTGAAAACGGTGGTGTTCTTGATGTCCTTGTCGCAAAGCTCTGCAAAAACGCTGCGGTCGATCTGCAAATCAAAAACGCTAGGGCTGATCTGCTGTTTCGGGGAAATTTGCTAACGCTAGGGTTGATCTGCTGTCTACTGTCGCCAGGTATCTGCAAGTGCAAAAACGCTGGCTGATTTGGTGCAAAAACGCTAGGTCTTTTGGTGAGAGAAAACGCTAGAGTTGTCGCAGGGGTTGGTCTTGTTGAGAAATTGCGTGTCGAGCAAGGTGCTCCTGCTGCCTCTTCTGCCAGAAAGTGCTAGCTCTGGTTTGCTTATATATTTCATTAGTAAATTTGCCCTACCTAGTTGCCAACAAAAGTCACTTAAAAATAATAATAAGTAAAAAATGTCAAAAAATAGGGAAAATAGGTCTATGCACTGTAAAAATGCTCCTGATGAGTTCTTATGGAAATCTGATGATCATGCTGTGTGCAACCAAAGGATATGCATCTAATCTAAGTGTCTGGATATGCACGGTCTGCGAACACTCACAAAAGTGCCAGATCACTTCCTATTCTAGACTGACTTGACTGAACTGAACCCTGGTCATGGTGTAGCTTGTCCACGGACACATAGGGTTGGATGTGTCACGTGACAGGCTGAGCTTGACCAAAAATGCTACCTGCTTTGCAACAAAGGGCTGAAATCCGGCTGATTTCGGAGGCTGAAACGCTAGTGATCTAGTTGAATTCTGAAGCTGAAAATGTCGATGATCCTTCGCTGAAAAACGTTGATGATGTCTTGTTGAAACGTTGAGGATGGCTGGCTGAAAACACTGAGGGTGGCTGGCTGAGGGGGGGGTCTTGCTAAGGAAGAAACGCTAGAGGGCCTGTTGCAAGAATGCCTGTGCTCTCTTCGATTCTCCTGCTTCTACTGAGTGACTGTCGGGTTTCTTTTATATTTCCTTAGCAACTTGCCCTACTTACTTTTTCAACAAAAGGCATTTATTAATAAATAAGTGAAAAATGTGTACTTTTGGAAAAAGAGTTCTATGCTCTGTAAAATGCTCATGATGGGTACTGAATGCCATGCTGATGATTATGCTATGTGCAATCAGAGGATATGCAACTAATCTAAGTGTCTGGACATGCATGGCCTGCGCACAGGCTCACAAAGGTGCCAGAACACTTCCTAAGCTGAGTTGAACCCTAGACCTGAGATAGCTTGTCCACATGCTCATAGGGTTAGATGTGCACGTGATATCCCCTCCTTTTCAAAGTGAGGTAATGGAACCGAAGTGCATGGCTTCCTTGTAGTCGGCCAATAACTATGAATAGTTTTTGAAAAATTCATCATCGACCCACACTGCCTCGTGGGTTCCTCGATCCTTGAACTTCAAAAAGTACTGTCGCACTTGCTTCTTTGAGCCATGGAGAAACCGATGCAACAACACTTGCTCCGGCTCCATGACTTCAGCTTCATCAACGATCTCAGACTCTTCTTCTTTGGAAATGTCCTTTGGAGGGGTACCCTGAAACACTTTCAACCAAGAAACATGGAAAACATTGTGCATTACCATGAGTTAGGCAATTGTAATTTCATAGAAACCTTATTGTTGTTTTAATGACAGGAAATGGACCATACATTCTGAAAGACAATTTAGGACACTTCTTTTCAGCCCTAAACAGTCCCAGAACTGTCCTCTAACAGTGCGGCATTGTTCCCAACTCTTCTCGCATCCATACGGCTGCAAACAATCCAAAAATAGCACATAACCAGCGCTGAAAATGCACCTGTAAGGTGAGGTTATCACCCTCACCGGTGCTTGCTTTTGGAGGAGCAGTTAGCTACTCCTGTTCTTGCTCAAAGAGTCTCTTGCGTCAGCACAAAAGCATAAGACCACACAATTGTACATAGGTCAAATGAAGAGCCCTCTTGTGGGGCATCACGTTACTGCACGTAGGGGGGAGAGAGAGCAGTGAAAGTTGTGCAAGGCTTCAGTTCTTGCACTTCACTGTACATAGAGGGGAAATCTTGCACACAATAGCTCTCAACCTCTGACAATCCACTATGCGGCTAAAAAATGCAACCCACGTTTTATTTTAACGCTTCTCTCTCTTAAGTTGGAAAATGCCCAAAAATGTGCCAAGTGGCACTCATGTATTAATTCCCCGCTTTGGAGCTTCTGGTCTAAAAATATCTTAACCGGTTGCTCAGTTGACTTAGCGGTAGAGTAATGAAATGTTCTCCTTGTCATTTTGAACCTAATGACGCGAACAGATTTCGTGGCCCAAAATAGTAGTTTCCTAAATTTTAGGAGATGCTTCCATTGGACTCTCACTGGTCATCTGACTATCTTTCACCATTGATACCACATCTAAAAATGCAATGTAGCCCAGTTCTAGTGATTTTCTCTTGGTGACCCCACCTTGGCACTATGCCTCCATTGAGTTAGTTTCCTAGTATCCACTAACTTATTAAGTGTGGCGAGGGGACCTAAATGACTTTGAACTGAGTCTAGACACCATTTTACTACTCGAATTCGAGTACCGACCAACTTCCTATCTGCGGGTGAAGCTACTATTTCACACTCGCCATGCAATGTCTAGCCATTTGCAACTTCAAAAAGAGAGTCGCAAAAATTAAAGAAAAGAAATCAGCAACGAAGATATCGGAAAGAAACCAACAACTAAGGTTAGCAGTTGCCACGTCCTTGTGACAGGATATCATATTTGAAGAGTGATTATTGTCACGAGGACGTGGCAACTGCTAATCTTCGTTGTTGGTTTCTTTCCGATGATTTTCGTTTAATTTTTGAGACCCTCTTTTTGAAGTTGCAAATGGCCGGACACTGTATGGCCAGTGTGAAATAGTATTTTCACACGGAGACGGGAAGTTGGTCGGCACTGGAATTCCAGTAGTAAAAGGGTATCTAGGCTCAGTTCAAAGTCATCCAGGTCCCCTTGTTGCACTTAATAAGTTGGTGGATACTAAAAAACTAACTCAATAGAGGCACAGTGCCAAGGTGGGGTCACCAAGAGAAAATCACCCGAGAACTGGGCTTCATTGCAATTTTGGACGTGGTCCAATGGTGAAAGATAGTCAGATGACCAGTGAGAGTCCAATGGAAGCATCTCCTAAAATTTAGGAAACTGCTATTTTGGGCCATGAAATATGTTCACGTCAATAGCTCCAGAATGACAAGAGGAACATTTTATTACTCTGCCGCTAAGTCAATTGAGCAACCGGTTGAGATATTTTTAGACCAGAAGGTCCAAAGCAGGGAATTAATGCATGAGTGCCACTTGCACATTTTTGGGCATTTTCCAACTTAAGAGAGAGAGAAGCGTTAAAATAAAACATGGGCTGCATTTTCGGCAATATGGTGGATTGTTGTGTGCAAGCTTTCCCTCTCATGTACAGTGTAGTCCAAGAAGCGATGTCATGCACACTCTACATTGCTCTCTCCCCCCCCTACGTGCAGTAAGGTGATGCCCCATAAGAGGGCTCTTCATTTGACCTATGCACAGTTGTGTGGTCTTATGCTTCTGTGCCGAGGCAAGAGCCTCTTTGAGCAGGAATAGGAGTAGCTAACGCTAGTCCAAAAGCAGGCACCTGTGAGGGTGATAACCTCACCTTACATGTGTATTTTCAGCGCTGGTTATGCACTGTTTTTGGACTGTTTTGCAGCCGTATGGATGCCAGAAGGATTGGGAACAATGCCCAATTGTTAGAGGACAGTTCTGGGATTGTTTAGGGCTGAAAACAAGGTAAAGACCAGTAAATACAGCGAGCTGTAATTGCTGTTTTTGGGCTGAAAAACGAGGGTTTACGTCTTTGGAAGCGAGCTCCGGTAGGGGGATTTGTTCAGGGCGAGTTTTGGGGCCGTTATGTTGCCGAAATTTTGCGAGAACAGGTGTGATCTAGTTGGATACACGTGAAGATGCCCAGGACTCTAGTTTTGTAACTTTACCCTTTAAAGGAATAAAGAAATACCGAAAGGGGCGCTAGTTTTTGGGGCCTTCCAAGTTGTCGGCGTCTACTCGGAGCATTCTAGCTTCCGAGCCGTGTGTGTTAAGTAACAATTCCCGTTGCACGTTTTTATTTGCAAAGTTTCTCTGTGTTCTAAACTCTAAAGTAAAGTTTCGGGTGAAAGCCAAAGTCTACCGCCCTACGGGCAGTTGCATGGTTCCATCGACGGGACAGAATCACTTTTTTCTCAACAAATGAACCTCGGTTGGTTTGGTGAAGACACAGAGTACAGGAACGCGGGATTACACTATGGCCGACAAAGGGAAAGGCATCATGGAAGAGGGTTCTTCTGCAAAGAATAGGCAGGAAATCCCTACAGTGTTTGAGGTTGGCGAGAGAAATTCACGGCCACCCCGGTCTGCACCTCTTGTGATGTAAATGGTTCCTCAGTACAGGGCTTTATGACTGGGCAACTTGAAGATGATACGTTCAGGACTCAGTTAGTTGCCGTTGTGAACGTGTTTTCCCGACTGGTGCAGAAGCAAAGGTTTATGGAGTTTTTGCAAGCGCCACGAGTGCGTGCCACAACACTCAAGGCAACTCACACAGCCCGTGGAGCCTGTTGAGACTCAAGCCCAAGTACTTCATGTGTCTCATCAGGAGAGGAAGCACTCGCATGTTGCGGAGTCAGGGGCTCCAAAACAGGTTCCTTCTGTCCATGAACAGGTGGTTAGGACACCTATTCTACAGGCTTTGTCAGTTCAGCCCGTCACCTTTCCAAGCCCGCATGTTGCGTTACAGGGACAGGGAACCAGTTTCCAGGCAATGCATCAGGTTTATCCACCACCCATGATACATCCTGGGTATTTCGAGGGTGGATCTGTGTTCCAAAATATGACTGGTTATGCGCCTGGAAACCATCATTATATGGCCGGAACAGTGTTTGGGGGTATGCAAGGCATGATGCCAAACCCCATGTATGGTAGCATCGGTATGCAGCAAGGCTTTCAGAGCAACCAGGGCCATTTTGGGGTGCCACAAGGTAATTTGGGCATGGCTGGTTTTTCTGGACAGCAGCCAGATATGGCACCTATGACGCAAAATGGCCAAGACGCACCGATGATCCCTATCACAGTGCCCATGTTGCAGGCAATTCCCTATGACAATTTGGGGGCACTGGAGAAACCAAAAGCATACAAAGACGGTGGTGCAACTGTTAAGTTTGAAACTTTCAGCGGCTTTGAGGATAAGTCGAAGGCCCTCACTTTCCTCCAGCAATTTGATACCGCTTATGCAGGGGGGAATTTTACAAAGGCTTCCAAGCCTCAAGGTCAGGAAAGCTGCCACCTTCTTGAAAGGCAATGCGCTTACATGGTGGACGACCCTCTTGATGCAAGGACAGGCACCCGCCACATAGGTATACTTCAAGAAAATGTTTGCATCTGCGTGGCTGTCAAATGAATTTGAAGGCGACGTCATGACAGATTAGCACCAACTCACTACGGCTACTTGCAAGAACCTACAGGAGTACAATCAGAGGTTTTGTAAATCATTACTCTCAGTAACCTCCTACAAGTTTGTGCCATTGACAGAGTAGATAGAGGAGTATTGTTGTGGGTTGCCTAAAGGGCTTCGAGATTACTGTACAAAGAACAGTGTGGCTACCCTCACTCAGCTTATGGAAGTTGCCAACACTTGTCTTGCCTTGTTGAAGGGAGAGGACAATGGATTTCTGGGCAACGTAAAACGGGGGCAGCAAAATAAAAATTCAGCAAGAAGCCCTTTGCAAAAGCAGCTCCTGAAGCATCACAGGGGTCAGAAAAGAACAACAAGGATAAGGACTCAGCCGGGACTTCTGATGCGCAGGCAAAGAAGCCATAAAGGAGGCCTTTTGTGCGTAAGTCGCTTGAGGAGGAAAAAGGTCTTGATGGCTGAAAATAAATGCTTTATATGTGAGGAGCCTGGTCACTTTGCTGTAGATTGTCCACAAAGGAAAACGCCAGCTGATTCGGATGATAAAGAAGATTCGGATGATAAAGAAGATAAGAAAGGAAAGAAGCCTAAGCCCACGACAGGTTTGGTGCCAGATATGGTGAGTGACAGGCCAAGTACAGATGCCAGCGAGTTATGCAAAGCATGGGGTAAAGTCAGAGATCAGATGGCACTCATCTTCTTTGATCCAAATGCCAAAGCAAACTTTATCTCACCAGGGTTAGCTATGAAGCTGGGCATCAGAGCTGAAGAGATGGGGTACACGGCAGAGGCAGGGTTTGCATGTCCTTGCCACTCAGAGTGTGTTACTCCCATCATTGGAAAGCCATGTCTGCATATTCAGTCGTATGTGGACACACAAGAATTTTATATCATGCCGCTAGAAGAGTGCGATGCGCTACTAGAAATTTCGCGGATGTTCTGAACACATGGCGTGCTGGATGTCTGCGACAAGATGATCACCCTTCAACATAGGGGCAAAACTCATGTTTTGGATGTAAAGCTTAAAGGGGAGTCTGTCCCTATCGTATCTGCTTCGGCTATCACTTCTGTGATTGAAAATCATACTTTTGTGTACTTGATCTTTGCACGTGATGTTTCAGATAATTGCCAGTCAAATTTATCTGTGTTAGATAAAGAAAGGTCAGCATTTTTGCGAGAGTTTGATGGGTGTTTTTCTGATTCATTACCGTCGCAATTGCCGCCGGAGAGGCTTGAGGACCATGCGATAGATTTGGCGCTAGGGTGTAGCCCACCGAACAGACCTCCCTACAGGGTTAGTGCGGCGCAACAAAAAGAGATTATGGGCCAGGTAGAGGAGCTTTTAGAGAAGGGGCTGATTCAGCCTAGTTCTTCACCTTTCTGCTCCCCAGTGCTTTTAGGGCAGAAGAAGGATGGCTCTTGGAGCATGTGTATTGATTACTGTGCGTTGAATAAGAATACCATCAAGAACAGGTTTCCTATCCCAAGGATTGATGATATTCTTGACCGTTTAGGGGGTGCTGCAATTTTCAGCAGGATAGACCTTAAGAGTGGGTACCATCAGAGTCGAATAAGGCCAGAGGATGTGCACAAGACTATGTTTAGGATGACATTTGGTCTCTATGAGTTTTTAGTGATGCCATTTGGTCTTACAAATGCTCCTGCTACGTTCAATAGGATGATGGACCGGATTTTCCGCTCGCATCAAAAGTTTGTTGGAACATTCTTTGATGACATGATAGTCTATTTGAAGAATGAAGAGGAGCATAAGCGTCACTTGATAATTGTGTTCGAAGAGCTGCGCAGTCACATGTTACTTGTCAATCCTAAGAAAAGTGAATTCTTCTTGGAAGAGATCCACTTTCTTGGCCACTTAGTGTCAAAGGATGGTGTCTGAATGGATCCCACAAAGGTTGAAGCTATTAAGACATGGCCAGACTTAAAGACTGTTCATGATGTCCGAAGCTTCTTGGGATTGTGCTCATACTATAAAAGGTTTATCAGGAATTTTGCAAAGATAGCTTCACCTCTTCACGCTTTGCAAAAGAAAGAGGTCACTTTCAGATGGACCCAAAAAGAGATTTCAGCTTTTAGTCTATTAAAGGAAAAGCTGACTTCAGATCCCGTGACTGTCTTACCAGATCTTAGGAAGTCACTTTTGATCCAGTGTGACGCGTGTGGCAATAGCATCGGAGCAATGCTAATGCAAGATGGTCGGGTAGTAGCTTACGAGAGCAGAATCTTACAAGGGTCAAAAAAGATTATGCAAATCTATGAGAAAGAGTTATTAGCCGTTATTCATGGGCTCTCTAGCTGGAAGCACTACCTATTAGGTGCTGATTTTGTTGTCCAGACAGACCATCAGACCTTGCGATACTTCTTGACACCGTCATAGCTATGAAAAGCATATGCAATGGACAAACATTCTTTCTATGTTTCACTTCCAGATCATGCACGTGGAAGGCAAGAAGAATGTTGTGGCTGATGTGTTATCAAGAAAGCCACATATTTCAGCTGTCAATTTCTTATCATCATGAACTTGATGACATGAAGGAACAATATGACTGCGCAAGGATTTTTGAACAGTTGCAAGAGGAGCAACATCATGAGCACTACCTCCTCAAAGATAATTTTATGATGATGCATGGCAGACTTTGTGTCACTAGGCCATTGCGACCTAAGGTCATGGTAGAAAGTCATGTCCCACTGTATGCAAGGCATCGTGGTATTGATGCGACAGTTAAAGCGGTAGAGATATTCTTTTATTGGCCTACTTTGAGGAGAGATGTCGGTGCCTTTGTGCGAGTGTAACTATGTTCACTTTGTAAATAATTAATGTATTTACGAGAAAAGAATTATTTAATTAGTTGTGTGCACATCAGAATAGCTCTAGCAGTTCTGGGGCCTCAGGTGCGTCCAAGTTTGGGCCAGAGCACCTCAAGGAGACCCTAGCAAAAAATACCCTGAAGCCCTAGTGATTGGGAAATCGGGTCTTCAATAAAGGGGTAGATTGTAGCCTCAGATTTTAGGCTCAGAAAAATTACGCGCGCTAGTGCAAGCACGGGAATGAGATGGGGTAGTTGTGTGCACATCAGAATAGATCTAGCAATTCTGGGGCCTCAGGTGCGCCCAAGTTTGGGCCAGAGCACCTCAGGGAGACCCTAGCAGAAAATACCCTAAAGCCCTAGTGATTGGGAAATCAGGTCTTCAATAAAGGGGTAGATAGAGCCTTAGATTTTAGGCTCAAAAAAATTACGCGCGCTAGTGCAAGCACGGGAATGAGATGGGGTCCTTAGAACAACAGTAATCCTAAGGCCTGAATTATTTTACGGCCTTAGGATAAGTCAATTAAATTATTTTAAATTGTCTACGCTGGACCAAATCACCGGACAAGTGCGAACAGGTAATGCCAGAGCAGTGTTGGTACGGCATTGCGCTGGAGAGCAGCTAACATTTTCATTTGTTGCATCTATGTGTGCAGTTGTGCACTTAATTGCACATTTCATTAATTAACATAGGACTTCTAAAGTCAAAAGTTGAATGGTTTTTAAATTATTAAGTAAGTGTGCCACTTGGCACACTTACCCATGCAATCTCTCTCTCTCTCTCTCTCTCTCTCTCTCTCTCTCTCTCTCTCTCTCTCTCTCTCTTCATGCTAGTGTCCCCTCTTCTGGCTGGCTATATGAGAGCAGCCCCTCTCCCTCTTGCCAGGTTGGCAGTGCACTACCCCCCCTAAGTTGAACGTCCTCTACGCAGTGAAGCTCTCCATTGAAGCTTGAGAGCAGCACCTTGTGGTGTATGTGGAGCCTCTGAGCACCCATCACCTAGAACAAGGCCTCTCATGGTTGTAGGCAGCTGTGGGAGAAGTTTCATCGCGTAAAGTAGTAGAAAAGTCTCTTTCTCTCTTGTCTAGCGGCTGCAAATTCTTTGTTTTCAGCCCCTAATCACATGTATTAGGGTGAATTTCAGCAAAGCTTTACTAGAATCTTATTCCTCTCTGCCTACTCTACACATACACAAAGTTTGGAGCGTTTCTGTCCCAAAAAGGACCTCCATTTCGGCATTGGAACGCGCTCAGGTAACAATTTCTGGTTATGTGCAGAAAATTACAGCAAGCGTGTGTGCGTGTGTTTTGCATGTTTCTTTCATGGTTTGACTGCAGGAACGATTATGTCCAAAGAGACACAGTTAGCGGAAGATAGACTCTCATTTATGAGAGCTTCCGATGAGTTTTGTGGAAGGTAGACTCTCGCCTACGAGAGCTTCTCAAAATCTCACAGAAGAGGAAAGATCCTCTCAGTAGTCAGAGAGCAGTTCTTCTACTCTTTCAGTCAGAAGAAGAAAAAGGACAAGAAAGAGTAGAGGACGGGCTTTTTGCCCCGTTCCTGTGCTTGTAAAGATTCTCCCTTAGTAATAAAGATATTCTCTTTATGGGGGGGACCAGCCCATCTTCTGGTCCCCAATGATGTGTCAAGCTTTCTCTCTTTCTCTCTAAAGTCTCTTGAGTATATAAATTGCATTTAACAGTCAGTTTTCGCTTCCGTATTTTTGTGATAGTGGTATCAGGGCAAGGGCATCTCTCTCTTCCTTAAGGGATTGACGACTCTTGGCAGACTGCAGAAATGGGAGGACGCGAGATAGAGTTCTCTCTCCTTCATTAGCAGGTGGTAGAGTTGCAAAAAGCTCTCTCCCATCCAGAAGTCCAAAAGATTCTCCATACTCTTGAGAAAGGAAAGGAGAAAGTGCCGATGGGGTCGGGAGAAATCCCGCAGAACCCAAAGGCACCAGAACCAAGGAAAGATCCTTTAATTGGAACCTCCCGTATGCACGAGAGGCAGAGGAAACCTCCAGAACATCATGTGCGGTTTAATCCAAAGGTTCAAGAGCAGGATCCTCCTGATTCCCCTCAGTTCTCTTTCATGAAGGATCTGGATGACATAGTTGCTCCGGAAGACATGTTTCTTGACGATCCGTCGCAACAAGACTCCTGTCCACAAGGAGTCTAAGCATAGAAAGAAGGAGCACCATAAGAGGAAGCACCACAGGCAGAAACATTCAAGTCAAGAGACAAAGATGTCAAATTCAACACCTACAATGGACGGCGTGATAATGACAAAGCTTTGGCTTTCATCCGCCAATTTGAAGTTGCATTTGCAGAAGGGAATTTTAAAGAAATATCCAAGCTTCGCCATGTCAGTATGTACCTGAAAGGCACCGCCAGCAGTTGGTGGTTAACCCTGATCTTAGAAAATCGCAAACCCCAAGAGTGGACTGTTTTCAAGAAGGAGTTCTACGCTTCCTCCAGACTATGAGGAAGAGGTAAAGAAAGAATGGGATCGACTCTCACAGTCAGAGAACGAAACTGTTCCACGCTATGTGGATAGGTTTTGGGACGTTCTCTTGAAAGTCACTCCATTCAAGAAGATTGACGATTCGGAGAAGATGTGCAAGTTTGAAGCAGGATTGCATGAAGCCTTGCAAAAGGCTATGAAGCTTTACCCTCGGGGTAACTTGCAGATACTTATGGAATCAACTCGCATAGCTGATGGACTACATGACAAGGGTACTCCCAGGAAGATGGAGGAAAGCACTTATCATGCCAAGCAGAAGGCTCTCCATGAGCAACCTACCTCTACTTCTTCTTCTCAAAAGAAGAAAAGAACCGCCTCCGAAGCAGAAGCAAAGCCAAATGAGCCCAAGAAAGGGAAATACCTCTCTCCTGCTGAATTGAGAACCTACATTAGCGAAGGAAGATACTTCAAGTGTGGACAAGTTGGACATATGAAGGGTGATTGTCCTACCAAAACTCTGCAACCACCCTCTTCCAATGCAGTCCTAGATGTACAGGGAAATACAACCAAGGATGGAAAAGAAAGAGCTCTTCTCAAAGCATGGGGTAGCATCAACAACCAACGCGCTCTTATTCTGTTTGACCTTGGCAGTACAGACAACTTCATCTCTACAAAGCTAGCCGATGACCTGAATTTACAGCCCAACTGTTTTGGAGTTTCTATTCAAGCACAATCTGCTTTCAAAGGGCAGAACTCTAACTTTACTCCAATCATAGGGAAGCTGAGTTTAAAGGTCGCAACTACAAAGATCAAGAGTCTTTCTTACTAGCTTCACTTGAAGGGTGTGATGTTATCTTGGGAATGCCTCCGCACTACAAGATGCATCCCATTCCTGACTATGTTTAGAAAACCTTATCCTTTGATCATAAAGGAAAGGAGTATCTTGTACTCGCGGATGCAGGTGATTGGCGTATCCTCATCGCCAATCACATTGCAATCAAGAAAGTAATGAAAAAAGTGTGTTTCAGCGTACTTGATTTTTGCAGAGAGAGATGTGTCTGCTTCACAACTTTCTTCCTCTTTAGAGCAAAAAAGGCTTAAGTTATTAGAAAGTTTTAAAGATTGTTTTGCAGATGAACTACCAAATGAACTCCCACCTCCTCGACCTGAGGATCATACAATTGATTTGATCCCAGGAAGTTCTCCTCCAAATCAGCCCCCTTATCGAGTCAGTCTAATGCAGCAAGAGGAAATCCTCAAACAAGTTAACGAACTTTTGGAGAAGGGCTTAATAAGGCCTAGTACTTCTCCATGTTGTTCACCTGTCTTGCTAGTACAAAAAAAGGATGGCACATTCCGCATGTGCATAGACTATAGATCTCTAAACAAGATCACCATCAAGAATCGATTTCCAATCCCTTGGATTGATGACATTCTTGATAAGTTACAAGGAGCAAGTGTCTTTAGTCGTATAGACTTGAAGAGCGGTTATCATCAAATCCGCATAGCTCCTCAGGATGTGCATAAGACTTCATTTAGAACAACCTTCGGGTTGTATGAATTCCTAGTGATGCCTTTTGGACTCACTAATGCACCAGCCACATTCAACAGAATGATGGATAGAATCTTCCACTCATATAGAAGCTTTACAGGCGTTTTCTTTGATGACGTCTTAATCTTCTCAGAGACGGAAGACGAACTCTATAAGCATCTCGCATTAGTGTTTGAAGAATTACGCAAACACAAATTATTTGTGAATGCTAAGAAGAGTGAGTTCTTTCTTAAAGAAATCCACTATTTGGGCCATATAGTATCTCACAACCAGGTGAGAATGGACCCTGATAAGATTCAAGCAGTTGTAGAATGGCCTACGCCAACTACAGTACATGTTGTACGAAGTTTCCTTGGCCTCTGTTCCTATTATCGGCGCTTCATTCGAGCCTTTGCTGCTATAGCAGGTCCCCTCCATGACCTTACAAAGAAGCGGATTCCATTCCATTGGGGGTCTGGACAAAAACAAGCTTTTGAAAAGCTTAAGTATCTACTCAGTCACAGACCTGTTCTCACCATCCCTGATCTTTGCAAACCTTTCGAGGTATACTGCGATGCATCTGGAGATTGTGTAGGAGCAGTTTTGAACCAAGAGGGTCACGCCATAGCCTACGAAAGTCGGCGCCTTAAAGATGCAGAGTTGCATGTTTCCATATACGAGAAAGAGCTAATGGCAGTAATTCATGCTCTTTCCATTTGGAAACATATCTGTTAGGAGTTGATTTTATTATCAAGATAGATCATCAAAGTCTTCGCTACTTTCTCACACAGAGAAAGTTATCAGAAAAGCAAATGAGATGGGCCAACTTTCTTTCAATGTTCTATTTTCAGATTTTACACACTTCTGGAACAAAGGATGCAATTGCAGATGCTCTCTCCAGGCGTCCAAAGATCAATGCACTGACAACAATTTATCATGAGGAACTAGAATCTCTCAGTGAGATGTATCCTCAAGATCTAGACTTCGCTACAATTTGGGCAGATCTTCAAGCTGGTCACTCAAGGCCACCTTATTCCATTAGGGATAATACGCTCTATCGTCAACAAGCAATATGCATAGCTCAGCCCTTACGCGACAAAAGGTGATGGATGAAGCACATAATTCTCCTTATGCCGGGCATCGGGGAATTGCTGCTACCACTAGTGCCCTCGAAAGGTATTTCTTTTGGCCAACACTCCGTGCGGACATTGAAAACATTACATGAGTGTTTAGTCTACCAAAAAGTAAAATATGATAGACATAAAGTTTATGGCAAGCTTCAGCCACTCCCTGTGCCTAACACGCCATGGGAAAGTATTGCCATGGATTTTATTACGGATCTTCCTAGATCCAAGAATGGAAATGAAGCAATCTCTACTATAGTAGACAGATTCAATAAGCAAGCACATTTCCTTCTAGTAAAGAAGACGGTCAAAGCTGATCACATGGCTAGAATATTTCTAGCTCAAATTTTTAAACACCATGGATTGCCAGGCATTGTTTGAAAACTTGGGAACTAAGCTTGATTTTTCATCAACTTATCATCCTCAAACAGATGGTCAAAGCGAAATCGCTAATGCCACTATTTTAGATCTCCTCAAGTGCTATGTTTCGGAACGACAATCTGAATGGGAACAGTACTTACCGATAATTGAGTTTGCGTATAATAATACCATCCATTCCTCAACTGGTAAAGCTCCCTTCGAAATTATTTATGGGAAGCCACTCTTACTTCCTATTATGATTACCAAAGAAAACATCTTCGCCGACGATGAATTTGTGCGCAATATTGATATTGCTAATCAACAAGTAAAGCAAGCGATTCTACGTACTCAAGAGCAACAGAAGAGAAAAGCAGACAAGCACAGAAAGAATCTCAATCTTGAAAAAGGACAATATGTCCTGCTTCGCTTTGAGAAAGCTAGATTGAAAAAGCGGGTCGGAAAAGGGAAAGTTGTCAAACTTTCCCATAGATTTTACGGCCCTTTCAAAATTACAGATAAAGTCAATGACGTGACTTTCAGATTGGATTTGCCTTCTCACTGGCGCATCCATAATGCTTTTCATGTCAGTCTCCTCCGGCCATATGTTGGACCTCCTCCAGTGGCGCCAGTACAAGAAGATCCTCCAGAAGTCGAAGAGACTGAGGAAATCCTTCAACCTGAACAGATAATACACCACTTTGAGAAACAACTAAAGTCGGGCAGCCTACATCAAAAGTATTTAGTCAAGTTAAAGAATTACACCCCTTTAGATGCAAAATGGATGACTGAGTCCGATCTTAAGGACTACCCAGACATCTTACACAGTTATGCTGACGCTCTACAGTTGAGGTCAACCGTTTAGAACCAAGAGGGATGTAACTATGTCAGACTTTGTAAATAATTAATGTATTTTACGAGAAAAGAATTATTTAATTAGTTGTGTGCACATCAGAATAGATCTAGTAGTTTTGAGGCCTCAGGTGCGCCCAAGTTTGGGCGAGAGCACCTCAGGGAGACCCTAGCAGAAATACCCTGAAGCCCTAGTGATTGGGAAATCGGGTCTTCAATAAAGGGGTAGATAGTAGCCTCAGATTTTAGGCTCAGAAAAATTATGCGCGCTAGTGCAAGCATGGGAATGAGATGGGGTAGTTGTGTGTACATCAGAATAGATCTAGCAATTCTGGGGCCTCAGGTGCGCCCAAGTTTGGGCCAGAGCACCTCAGGGAGACCCTAGCAAAAAATACCCTGAAGCCCTAGTGATTGGGAAATCGGGTCTTCAATAAAGGGGTAGATAGTAGCCTCAGATTTTAGGCTCAGAAAAATTACGCGCGCTAGTGCAAGCACGGGAATGAGATGGGGTCCTTAGAACAACAGTAATCCTAAGGCCTGAATTATTTTACGGCCTTAGGATAAGTCAATTAAATTATTTTAAATTGTCTACGCTGGACCAAATGGCCGGACAAGTGCGAACAGGTAACGCCAGAGCTGTGCTGGTACGGCATTGCGCTGGGGAGCAGTTAACATTTTCATTTGTTGCATCTATGTGTGCAGTTGTGCACTTAATTGCACATTTCATTAATTAACATAGGACTTCTAAAGTCAAAAGTTGAATGGTTTTTAAATTATTAAGTAAGTGTGCCACTTGGCACACTTACCCATGCAATCTCTCTCTCTCTCTCTCTCTCTCTCTCTCTCTCTCTCTCTCTCTCTCTCTCTCTCTCTTCATGCTAGCGCCCCCTCTTCTGGCTGGCTATATGAGAGCAGCCCCTCTCCCTCTTGCCAGGTTGGCAGTGCACTACCCCCCCTAAGTTGAACGTCCTCTACGCAGTGAAGCTCTCCATTGTAGCTTGAGAGCAGCACCTTGTGGTGTATGCGGAGCCTCTGAGCACCCATCACCTAGAAGTTGGAACAAGGCCTCTCATGGTTGTAGGCAGCTATGGGAGAAGTTTCATCACGTAAAGTAGTAGAAAAGTCTCTTTCTGTCTTGTCTAGCGGCTGCAAATTCTTTGTTTTCAGCCCCTAATCACCTGTATTAGGGTGAATTTCAGCAAAGCTTTAATAGAATCTTATTCCTCTCTACCTACTCTACACATACACAAAGTTTGGAGCGTTTTTGTCGCGAAAAGGACCTCCATTTCGGCATTGGAACGCGCTCAGGTAACAATTTCTGGTTATGTGCAATAAATTACGGCAAGCGTGTGTGCGTGTGTTTTGTATGTTTCTTTCGTGGCTCGACTGCAGGAACGATTATGTCCAAAGAGACACAGTTAGCGGAAGATAGACTCTCATTTATGAGAGCTTCCGATGAGTTTTGTGGAAGGTAGACTCTCACCTACGAGAGCTTCCCAAAATCTCACAAAAGAGGAAAGATCCTCTCAGTAGAGAGAGCAGTTCTTCTACTCTCTCTTAGTCAGAAGAAGAAAAAGGACAAGAAAGAATAGAGGACGGGCTTTTTGCCCCGTTTCTATGCTTGTAAAGATTCTCCCTTAGTAATAAAGATATTCTCTTTACGGGGGGGCACCAGTCCATCTTCTGGTCCCCAATGATGTGTCAAGCTTTCTCTCTTTCTCTCCAAAGTCTCTTGAGTATATAAATTGCATTCAACAGTCAGTTTTCGCTTCCGTATTTTTGTGACAGCGAGCATGCGTGATTTGTCAAAGGGTCACCAGGGTTTTTACAGCCATTGCAGATTTCGGATAAGCCATGGGAAAGCATTGCTATGGACTTTATCTTTGATCTTCCCAGAACGTCAACAAGGAATGATGCTATATGGACCATTATTTGCACAGCAAACATGCCAATTTTATCCCTGTCAAGAAGAAGATAAAATCTGATCAGATGGCACGATTATTTATATACTATGTACAATGTGTTCAAGTACCATGGTATGCCACAATCGATTGTCAGTGATCGTGATCCTTGCATGACGAGTTTGTTTTGGAGAGAATTGTTTGAGAACATGGGCACTACGCTCAAGTTCTCGTCTTCATTTCATCCACAAACCGATGGACAATCAGAAGAGGCTAATTTTACTGTCTTGGTTTTACTGAAATGATGTGTGTCAGATAATAAGGGCAAGTGAAAACAATATTTTCCTATGCTTGAGTATGCATACAACAATACGGTGCATTCGTCAACTGGCAAGGCACCTTTTGAGATTGTTGAAGGCGGCAAGAAAGTTCGTCCCATTTTGCATACAAAGGACAAGATCTTTGAGGCAGATCGGTATGTCGAGTAAATGGATGAAATGTATAAGAAAAGTAAAGCTTCCCTGGAGAAGACTCAGGCAAAACAGAAAAAGGTTGCTGATCATCACCGTCGTGAACTGTTGTTCTCACATGGTGATTGGGTACTTTTGCGATTTGAAAAGGCAAGGTTAAAGAAAATGAAGGGAAAGGAACAGTTGTTTCCGAAGCTCAGCATGCGTTACTATGGGCCTTTTCAAGTACTTGATAAGATCAACGATGTTGCTTACAGGCTGAAATTGCCTGACGCTTTGAAGATTCATAATGTGTTTCACGTGAGTCTGTCACAAGACGGGCACCACGTGCCAATAGAAAAGAACAGACTGAACAGACTTTTAGCACTTCAATAACAACTGAACTGAAAGAGAGAGAGGACACGCGACACGGAGTGGCGAAATTCCACCCCAGAGAGTATTGGCCCCAAACCTTGGCGTCCCTTTCGGTATTTCTTTATATTGCATCAACACAATACAAGCCGATACTCGAGACTCTCCACCTTCTCCAAGAAGCATGCCAAAGAATGAGCCCTTAGCATATATTTAAAGGCCCTAGGCCCCAAAAGCAGTTTACAGAAGCCTTCAAACTTAAAAGCATCTTGGTCCAAAAGCAATGCCAAAAAGCTGCCAGCATAAATCACGGAAATCTGTACAGCAGTCAACATCCGTAGAGTCTGCCACGTCATCAGCCAACGGAAAATCCGGACAGTCCGTACAGCTACCACGTCATCAGCTGCGTGTGTGGGTGGGTTCTGCTTTATTTTATTTCCTTTAAGTCACTGGGGCCCCATTGGGCGGGGTCCCCATAAGTTAGTAGGACTTCTTCTTCTGTTACTTGTTCTTCTTTGGTTTAGGCCCCTCTACCGGCATCTGTAAGTTGGCTCCATTCTTCAGGGCTTTGACACATAAGCAGTTTGTGACAGAGTCTTCTAAGACCCTTCGTGGGTGATGTGCTAGAAGATATGCCAAATGAGGCTCAGCCAGAAGTTGAGGAACTTGATGTGTCACGTGACACATCCAACCCTATGTGCACGTGGACAAGCTACAACATGACCAGGGTTCAGTTCAGTCAAGTCAGTCTAGAATAGGAAGTGATCTGGCACTTTTATGAGTTTGTTCGCAGACCGTGCATGTCCACACACTTGAGTAGATGCATATCCTCTTGTTGCACACAACTTGATCATCAGATTTCCATCATAACCAATCAAGAGCAATTTTCCAGTGCATTAAACCTATTTTCCCTATTTTTGACATTTTTCACTTATTATTTTTAAGTGAATTTTGTTGGAAACTAGGTAGGACAATTTTGCTAATGAAATATATATGGAAACCAGAGCTAGCACTTTCTGGCAGAAGAGGCAACAGGAGCACCTTGCTCAACAAGCAACTTCTCAGCAAGACGAACCCCTGCGACAACTCTAGCGTTTTTAGCATTGCAAAAGGCCTAGTATTTTTGCACTTATAGATTCCCGGCGACAGTAGATAGCAGATCAGCCCTAGCGTTAGCAGATTCCCCACAGAAGAGAGCAGATTCCCCATAGAAGTGAGCAGATTCCCAACGTTAGCAGATTTGCACTGCAGGAACCAAAATCAGCCCTAGCGTTTTCTATTTGCAGATCAGTCTCGGCGTTGTGCAATTCCATCGCGACATATTCAGCCCTAGAACCAGCGTTTTCAGTTTTCAGCAGTCAGTTACCGCAGAAGAAGTCCCGAACCTTGCAGATCTCACCTTTTCGCAGCAGATCCTCGCCACACAGTGAGATTCATCAAGATTTACAGTTTCACCCCGGAAAACACAGATTTCAGCATCTGCCCAGCACGTCGTCGTCGTATCGTCGTCATCGACATAGAGTCACAATTCAGCAGATAAAGATTTGCAGGTTTCAGCCATTCACATGTTTAGATCTCAGCCCGTCTCGTCGTCGTCGACATCGTCGGCAAGTCCAAGCATTGTAGAGATTTGTGCAATCTTATAGACCGCTCTCGCCATAGAGAGTGGGGCCTTCGGAGGAGGGTTTGACAAGATTCTGGTGTCGTATTCTTCTCTCTCTATCTCTCAGTCTCATGCACCTTCATTTACAGTGTTCATCCACTTTATTTGTGTCCATTGCACTCTCTCACTAAAGGAACGGAAGTCTCTCCCTTCCGTAAGTAAAAAGGAACCTTGAGCACAGTTCGGAGCACTCATCTTGAGCAAAGTTCAACATTCACTTCCGCTGCACCTTACATTGGTATCAGAGCTTTGGTAGTGTTCTGTATCACTCAAGGAAAGAATAACATAATTTTTTTTTGATGTTGCAGTCGCACGTAACCCAAGTTCTCTTGAGCGTGTCGATTTCTAATCGTGTTTTTGAAGAGTGATAGGAAACCCAAGAAAGAAGGGCTTGCCCAGCCTCCCCTTGTGCCTCTTTCACTCATTGAGAGCGGACCGTGCACCTAGCGGCCGGCCAATCGACGTGAGGTGGGAAAAAGCAACCTTGGTGTGAGCGCAGGGCCACCAAGGGGTGTGCCCGCGGAAAAGAGAAGAGCTCGGGTAAAGAGAAGATCTTTCTCTAACAGAAGAACCTCAAGAACCTTAAGGACTCAAGACCCACAAGAACCCAAGTTTCTCGTGAACTTAAGAACCCAAGACATCAGTGGATGGTCATACTCGAAGCGGAATGGATACTTCGCATGGAGGTGATGAGCGTGAGAGTGACAAAGAAGAATTTTTCCCACCAAGCGGTTTTTCTGACCCTCCCCCTTCCCCATCTACGCCAAGTATTGCACTAACTCCTATAGAGGCTTTTGACAAGATGATGATGGATAGGAAGTTAGAACGCGAAGCAAGAATATCAGAAAGAATGGTAAAAATTGATCGTAAGTATCAAGACAGAATGGCAGCCATAGCGCGTGAGCGCGACGAAAAAGAAGCAAAATTTGATCGCGAGAACAAAGCAAGAATGCAAGAGATGTTGCGACTCTTTTCTCAAGTGCAGGCACAGATGCAAGAGATTCGAGAAAAGGGGACTCTCTCAGTCTCTTCTTTTCCAAAGCAAGACACAGAGGAATTACTTGATTTGCATAATGATTTGAATGATAACGACAAGCATGATGAATTGCATGATAATGATGAGCATGATGATTTGTATGATCAAGATGTGATTTCTCACAAGCATGATGATTTGCAAGATAAAGAGGATGTTATTGTTCACAAGGATAATGGTTTAGTTGATACTTTGTCTAGTGAAGCTAACCTCATTGCAAATTCGATCAATCAGGAAGAATCGATCTTGGCTTTCGAGTCGAGGTCCAAAGAACCCCCACAGGAAGATTCGATCAATCACGAAGAACCGATCTTGGCTATCGAGTCAAGGTCCAAAGAACCCCCACAGGAAGTATTATGTGTTCGAGTGATTAGTCAGTACGCATTGTTCGAGTGTTTCATTCGTGATGCTTTCTTGTATTTTAATCACCGTCCTTATGTGATCCCTTTTCCTAGGCATGCCATATTGTAGGTTGAGCACGATTCACTCATGAATGAGCACGGATGCATGCGGATTTCTCATGAAAAGCTGAAAAGTATTCATTTAAGGAAGTCACATTCCATGTCTCTTCCTTGGCACGACACAGTCGTAGAAAGAGCACAAGAAAGATTGAGCATCAAGCATCGGCATTTCCATTGTGTTTTGCCACAGTTGATTGATTTTGATAAGAAAGTCAAGATTCGACCCCATTGTTTGCGTGTGTTTAATGAACGGTTTGGCACTCCGTCACTTTGTTCATCTGCATTGCATGCACAATTTGTTCGAAAGTATAGTCTTTCTCCACTCACTTTACATGGAATGGGTATGTTCATGTTTTTGTGTTGGAAGTGGTTTCAGGAATTTTCATCCTCGGAGATTCTTGAAGAAGGTAGACGCATGACTATTGACAAAGTTGAAGCATTGAAGAGCCACAAAAGACTTTGTGTTGCTTTCGGCGCGGCCCAAAGAAGAAGACATTGCAGACCTTTATGAAGTTCAAGTACCGCACGACCCACACATTAGAGTGGGCCGGCGAAGAGTCCTTTCCAGGATTCCGGATGTTGTTGGCGATCTCCCTCGACGCCGTACAGTTTGGTACGAGTACCTCACTTTGAAAAGGAGGGGATGTCACGTGACACATCCAACCCTATGTGCACGTGGACAAGCTACAGCATGACTAGGGTTCAGTTCAGTCAAGTCAGTCTGAAATAGGAAGTGATCTGGCACTTTTGTGAGTCTGTTCGCAGACCGTGCATGTCCAAACACTTAGAGTAGATGCATATCCTCTGGTTGCACGCAGCATGATCATCAGATTTCCATCAGAACCCATCGGGAGCAATTTTCCAGTGCATTAAATATATTTTTTCTATTTTTGACATTTTTCACTTATTATTTTTAAGTGACTTTTGTTGGGAACTAGGTAGGGCAATTTTGCTAATGAAATATATAAGGAAACCAGAGCTAGGACTTTCTGGCAAAGAGGCAGCAAGAGCACCTTGCTCAACAGGCAACTTCTCAGCAAGACCAACCCCCGCGACAACACTGGCGTTTTCTCTCACCAAAACACCTAGCGTTTTTGCACCAAATCAGCCAGTGTTTTTGCACTTGCAGATTCTCGGCGACGGTAGACAGCAGATCAGCCCTAGCGTTAGCAGATTCCCCACAGATGACAGCAGATTCCCAGCGTTAGCAGATTTCCACCGCAAGAACCAAAATCAGCCCTAGCGATTTTGATTTGCAGATCAGCCTCGGCGTTTTGCAATTCCATCGCGACAGATTCAGCCCTAGAACCAGCGTTTTGACTTTTCAGCAGTCAGTTACCGCAGAAGAAGTCCCGAACCTCGCAAATCACACCTTCCTGCAGCAGATCCTCGCCGCACGGTGAGATTCATCAAGGTTACAGTTTCAGCCCGGAAGACGCAAGTTTCAGCATCTGCATTTTCAACTCGTCGTCGCCGTATCGTCGTCATCGACATGGAGTGAGAATTCAGTAGATAAAGATTTGCAGGTTTCAGCCATTAGCATTTTCAGATTTCAGTCCGTCTCGTCATTGTCCTCATCGTCGGCAAGTCCAAGCATTGTAGAGATTTGTGGAATCATAAGTAGACTGCTCTCGCCATAGAGAGTGGGGCCTTCGGAGGAGGGTTTGACAACATTCTGGTGTCGTATTCTTCTCTCTCTATCTCTTAGCCTCATGCACCTTCATTTACAGTGTTCATCCACTTTGTTTGTATCCATTGCACTCTCTCACTAGAGGAACGGAAGGCTCTCCCTTCCTTAAGTAAAAAGGAACCTTGAGCACAGTTTGGAGCACTCATCTTGAGCAAAGTTCAACATTCACTTCTACTGCACCTTACATGATAAAATTTTGGTTTTTGAGCAGATTTTGGCACATAAGGAAAGAAAAGTTAAGGGACAGGTTGCAAGACGCTATTTGGTGAAGTTCAAGAACTATCCACTTAACGATGCAAAGTGGATGGAAGAGCATGAACTGTCCGAGTCACCAAATGTATTGCAGCTTTACCTTGAGGCCTTTGGGTTACGGCCTACGTATGCCTCAACCCAACGTGTACAAAGAAGGGGTAATGATAGAGCTAGCACGTCAAATGTACATATGGATTCAGTGTAATAGAAGTGTGTATCTCTTTTTAAGTGTTGAATGTACAATGTTCACTTCTATCATAGATGGTAATGACAATAGTATGAAGGTCTCATTAAGTCATTCGTTTCTATGTATGATCATCTTTCTTGCGGGTAATGCGATGATAAAAGGGTGCTAACAACACAAGATCATCAATGGCATGTATATATGGCATGCAATCGAGGACGTTTGCGATTTCAAGAGGGGGGTATGTCACGAGGACGTGAAAACTGCTAACCTTAGTTGTTGGTTTCTTTCCGATGATTTTTATTTTATTTTTGAGACCCTCTTTCTGAAGTTGCAAATAATCGGACATTGCATGGCCAATGTGAAACAGTAGTTTCACCCGCAGACGGGAAGTTGGTCGGCATTGGAATTCGAGTAGTAAAAGGGTGTTTAGGCTCAGTTCAAAGTCATTTAGGTCTCCTCGCCTCACTTAATAAGTTGGTAAATACTAGGAAACTAACTCAATGGAGGCTTAGTGCCAAGGTGGGGTCACTAAGAAAAAATCACCTAAGAATTGGGCTACATTGCATTTTTAGATGTGGTCTCAATGGTGAAAGATGGCCAGATGACCAATGAGAGTCCAATGGAAGCATCTCCTAAAATTTAGGAAACTACTATTTTGTGCCACGAAATATGTTAGCTTCAGAATGACAAGGGGAACATTTTATTACTCTGTTGCTAAGTCAACTGAGCAATCGGTTGAGATATTTTTAGACCAGAAGGTCCAAAGCGGGGAATTAATGCACGGGTGCCACTTGGCACATTTTTGGGCATTTTCCAACTTAAGAGAGAGAGAGGCGTTAAAATAAAACGTGGGCTGCATTTTTCAGCCGTATGGTGGATTGTTGCAGGCACAAAAGCTATTGTGTGCAAGCTTTCCCTCTCATCATTCATGTACAGTGTAGTGCAAGAAGTGATGTCGTGCACACTCTACACTGCTCTCTCTCTCTCTCCCCTACATGCAGTAACGTGATGCCTCACAAGAGGGCTCTTCATTTGACCTACGTACAGTTGTGTGGTCTTATGCTTCTGTGCCAAGGCAAGAGCCTCTTTGAGCAGGAATAGGAGTAGCTAACTGTTACTCCAAACGCAGGCATCGGTGAGGGTGATAACCTCACCTTACAGGTGCATTTTTAGTGCTGGTTATCCGTTGTTTTTGGACTGTTTTGCAGCCGTATGGATGCCAGAAGCATTGGGAAATCAGGGTAAAAACTAGTAAATACAGCGAGCTGTAATTGCTGTTTTTGGGCTGAAAACAGAGGGTTTACATCTTTGGAAGAGAGTTCCAGTAGAGGGATTTGTTCAGGATGAGTTTTGGAACCGTTATTTGCCGAAATTTTACCAGAACAGGTGTGATCTAGTTGGATACAAGTGAAGATCCCCTGACTCTAGTTTTGTAACTTTATCCTCTAAAGGAATAAAGAAATACCGAAAAGGGCACCAGTTTTTGGGGCCTACAAGTTGGCGTCTGCTCGGAGCATTCTAACTTCCGAGCTGTGTGTTTTTGAAGTATCAATTCCCGTTACAAGTTTTTATTTGCAAAGTTTCTCTGTGTCCTAAAGTCTGAAGTAAAGTTTCGGGTGAAAGCCAAAGTCTACCGCCCTACGGGCCGGTTTTATAACCACTCTTCAGCTGCTAAAGTAAGTAGAATCCTTAAGTGTGTCTAGTATATCATTGATCCTCGGAATAGGGAATCTGTTCTCGATGGTGATTTTGTTGAGAGCTCTATAGTCAATGCACATTCTCCAAGATCCATCTTTCTTTAGAGCCAGTAACACAGGCGAATAGAATGGTGATGTACTAGGCTGGATGAGACCCTTCTCAAGAAGCTCTTTCACTTGGTTCATTATTTCTTCATTTTGGGCTCGGCTAACTCGGTAAGGTGGTTGGTTCGATAGTGTACTACTTGGAATCAAGTCAATCGTGTGATCTTCCAACGTGAAGGAGGCAACTCTCCTGGTAAGCCTTCAGAGAAACAATCAGCGTGAACTCGCGGAAAATCTTGTTCTTCTTTTTCTAGGTCAGACATATTTGACCTTTGACTGTCGTTCAATTCTTTTAAGAAGATTGAGTAAACAAAAAAAGTAGATTTCATTAATTTTGAAACGGCCGAAGCTGATACAAGTGGGACAGACTCACCCTTCGGTTTACATCAAGTACACTTTTTTTACCCTTCTCATTCTTCAAGATGGTTTTTCTTGTCCTGTAGTCGACCATTGCGTAGTTCATGTGGAACCAAGGGATTCCTAAGAGAACGTCACACCCTTCCAAAGGCATGATATAGATTTCCTCGTGCCCTAAATACCTTTGATAGTGCAACTATAGTTTGCCAATGACAGGTGTGATGGCAACATCCCGTCCGGGTGCCGCTAGAACTGCCTCTGTCAGTGGTCCGATTTCTTCTGGCATAATTCCAAGTCAAGC
This sequence comes from Adiantum capillus-veneris, assembly GCF_014529385.1. Lineage (NCBI taxonomy): Eukaryota > Viridiplantae > Streptophyta > Polypodiopsida > Polypodiales > Pteridaceae > Adiantum > Adiantum capillus-veneris. Next base: position 50,982,457 of record NC_140943.1, on the reverse strand, counting down.
CGCCAATTTAGTTGAGATGAAGGTAGCCTTGGCTCCTCCATCGAAGAAAATAAGGGCTTCTCGCACTTTGCCCCATGTTCTGCAAAGTTCAGTACTTCCGTCCATCTCATTAGGGTCTATCCCCACAAAAATCTAGTACCAATCTGGCCTCACCTTTAACAAGGGGGGGTGTCATGTGCGCACTTCACTTGCGCTACGTGGACATGTTCTGCCACAATCTAGCATGATCCAGTAGCTTAGGACTGAGCCCGGCACCTTTGTGAGCCTCTAGCAGGACGTGAATGTCCAGGCTGGTCATAGTTGCATACCCTCTCTTGCACAGGACAACATTTCATCATGCAGGCATTTTACCACGTGAACCACCTCTTATTTGACTTGAATTATTAAGATATTTTCAGCCTTTTATTAAGCACGGTCGTGGGGCTGCCTATTAGCTTGCTCGACCCAGCCTTGGATGGGTATATAGGCAGCGAGTGTTAGACTTACACCACGCTGCTGCTTCACAGGTCTAGGGCATACATGTGCAGCAAGTTTGCCTCCGGGCTGGCCACCCTTTGCATATGCATATAGGCTGCATTGTCCGAACGCCCACCTTGCCCGAGCGCCTATATATGGGGGCAGGGGGGTACCTAGAGATATACACATTTGATACGTTGTATTGAAGGGTCTTCTGCTCTGATTGGCGTTCTCTCTCTCTCTCTCTCTCTCTCTCTCTCTCTCTCTCTCTCTCTCTCTCTCTCTCTCTCTCTCTCATGGTATCAGCAGCTTCAGGCTCTCCATGGGACCAGTGTTTCACCACCAGCATCGGTTCCCCCCCTCCCAAGAGGCAGGTCTGCCAACGATCAGCTTTCAGTCAGGTTCACATCAGCTCTTAGAGAGTTTTCGTCATGGGGACTCCTCTCCCACCTGCGTTTTTGGCTTCATCAGATGGCGATCATCAATTCCCCCCCCCCCTCCCCCGAGCGCTAGACTCCTGGGACTGTTTTGTCACCGGGATTCCTTCCTCCTCCATCTGCGTTTTGGCTGCCTCTTGCGTTTTTCTGAGAGGGGGCCTGCGTTTTTGGAGCCTTCTTCTTACAGGCTGCTGTTCATGCGTTTTCAGCAGGAGGAGGGCAGCATTTGCTTCTGGCCCACCCCCATATTGCCCTCACCCAACCAGTTCAGCATCCGGTGCCTTGCCGGCCCCGATCCTCTTCATTTTGTATAGTATACAGCCAGGTTATACTGCCGGTTTCTCAGTTTTCAGACCACCTGGGTTGTGCCAGGGATTCACCGTCCTTCCTACACCCTCTGCATCGCTCCGGACCCTGCCGGGAGCATACGAGCACACTGAAAATCGCTTGACAGCAATGGTTTCACCACCTCGCAGTTGCGTTTTTGGGTGGACATCAGCCACATGGTTTGAGTTTTTCATAGAGGATGAAGTTACCTCCTGCCAGGACACCATCATGTGGTGCTCCATGCGGTTTCTCAGTGACTGCTACAGTACATGGTATCTTCGACATCGGCTTGATCATCTACGGGCGTACGATCCTTGGGAGATCCATTCATTCCAGCCATCATTCGGCGGTTGCGCACTCCAGAGGGAGTGGTGACTTGTGGTTTGCTATAGACACACCTATGCATTCATCATCAGAGTTCACACGAGATATGGCCATGCTCATGGCATATGGGATCACGACATTCGCAGAGAAGACACCACCATCTTTGGTGGACAAACACTTACCACTTGACCTCGACAAGTCAGATCACTTGCTTACACAGGAGCATCTACATGGACTTAGGGAGAGGATCTTGTATCTCCTATTGGACAGGTTCTTTGCTTGGATCTACAGACTGGAGTGGGACTTCAGTGCTTTGGACTCTCTTATGATTGCTTTATTCCCTCTTATAATTCGTGAGTTTAGACTGTTCTAAACTTATGAAGGTATATCTCTTGGAGAGTCAACTCGTAAGATGCGGGAGATCAGGCATCACGCGACTACATCCAAAGTCACCCGGAGCTTGGCTTGGATGGTAGTGCAATTGCTCTTCTACACTCCTTATCATTTGAATTGCCACCTTCAGAGTTGCTTACACTCACCCTCGGTAACCTTACAGCAGACTTATCCCCCAACCTTGGCAGTAGGCCACTCCCAGCTCGTTCACATTGAGAGCCACACCGAGTTACGCTTTGGTGGCAGCGTCGGCGGATTCTGTTTTGGTCGACACCGGAGGATCGGAGGCAAGAGATATGGGCAAGACGGCGTAGACAGATTGGTGTGGCCTTTCCTCTTCTCATAGGATCTTCACAGCGTTGACTGCTCAGTTTGGCTTCCCTTCTTCATACAAGATGATCATGGTGTGGCCTTTCCTCTTCTCATAGGATCTTCACAGCGCAGACTGCTCAGTTTGGCTTCCCTTCTTCATACAAGATGATCATGGTGCAAACAGCTTGGTCTGACCACACCGCTTCTCAGAGGCCCTTCACAGCACAGACTGTTGAGTCTGGCTTTCCCCTCATCTTGGATTAGCCTACCTACTGATAGGACACCATCTGGTGGTGGTCTATGCGGTCTATCGATGACTGTTGCAGCTTATGGTAGCTTCTACAGTGCAGACTGTTTAGTCTGGCTTTCCTTGATTCAGAGGACGTTTACAGCACACATTGCTACATTTGGCCTTCCTGGAGTTTTACACAGCTTAGCCACGTGGCCACACTGGGTTACAAGTCCATGCATTGATAGGCTTCCGGTCATTCTCATGACGGTTCCTAAGTTTCCCCATTTTCATGGGCTTCCCCATTTTCTCCAGACGATTTGACTACAGATACCACATATCCTATTGGGCAAGACACTTGCAGGTCTATTGGCACTTGTTTTACAATAAGGAGTTGTTCGCACACTCGGTTCTGGACCTTCACGCAGTATCTTCACCCTGTATCAGTGGAGGACAGCAATTTGCTACACTGCTCGTGACAACACTTTACCATGGAGATCTCCATGAAAAAACCCCCACGACCCAACAAGAAAAAACAGAAATATAGAGGGCGCGCGGACAAGGTGGGTGGCCGGCCCAGAAGTAGGCGGCCAGACAATGCAGCCTATATGCATATGCAAAGGGTGGTCAGCCCGCAAGCACACTAGCCGTACATGCATGCCCTAGACCTATGAAGCAGCAGAGTGGTGTAAGTCTAACACCCCCTCTCAGCACCTGATGTTGAACAAACCGCGTGAAGCGAAAGATGTGAGGCAAATGATGAAGATGTCTGCTACCATGTCCACTAAAGGATACTCCATGAGTGCTGCCATGTCCATTAAAGGATCCGACATTCGGCGTCGTCTCTTTTCTCTCTCTTGTGTCTCTCTCTTTCATTCAGTTTAGTTCGGTTCTTTCAAGTGAAGTAAAGCATCCTTTGTGTTTGTGCGGAGTACTAGATCCGAGCTAAATCCATAAACACTTGCACTGCACCTGACATTGGTATCAGAGCTCTGTGCGTGCTTCGGCTTCGCAAACTCAAGGGAAGATGTAACAGACTTGGACACCCCAAGTCAAGATTCTACCGCGATACAACAGAGATTCACTTCAAAACAGTCACAATTTCACAATTGAGTCGACACAGCCCAACGTAGTTCTGTGCCTAGCGATATTGGCCCCAAAGATTGGCGCCCCTTTTTTTGTATTAATCTGTGTTCGAAGTACAAGAGAATGGGTAGGTGCTCACTCTCAGACTCTGCGTCCAGATGCTCTGAGAAGCGAGGCCCTGCCCACTTATTTATAGGTTACAAGGGATGCCCAAAAGCATAGCCCCAAAAGCAGTAAGTGAAAAGCCTTAAAAATAAAGCAACTTATTCCCAAAAGCTGTCAAATCAGCCATCATAGTTTTTAGCCAGTGCTAAAGCAGGAATTCCGTACACTGTCAACGGAAAAAGCAAAAATCCGTACGGCAGGCCATGTCAGCACTGTCAGGGTGAAATCCGGTGAAAAATCCTTGACTGTCACGTCAGCACTGTCTCCGCGTTCTGCTGGCCTGTATACTACTGTGAATGTGTCCGGGCATGCCATGTCACCAGTTTGTGACATACCCCCCTCTTGTAAGCATTGTGATCGCCCTCGATTACGCCTGCAAAACAGACAGAGGCCATAAATTGTCTTAGTAGCGGACACTGACTGTTAGTACCGACGCACTAGGAACAAGACATCTAGCACATATACCAATCGACAATCACATCACATGACATCACGGGACATCACTTGACATCACATGACAAATCACCTTCAAAAATCATTTCAAATCTTAGACCATGATTAATCGGCAACGTATTTAGTAATCACATCTAGATCCAGTCGAGACCTCACAGATGCCCGATTATCTAATCCATATTGCAATCATGTCTATAGAGATTTATGAGACCGAAATGCTGCAATCATTTCGTCTATCAGTTCCTGCACTCAAACAAGTCAAGTACAATCAATCAGTATCATTTTCGGGAATTTCAGTTCATAAAGTCATACAACAGAATACTGTCAGCTCAGCAGTATTCCTGAAACCCAAAGGGACATCAGTGACTCTATATCAAAAATCGGGGCAATCTGTCGACAAAGGAGCGGACTCCCCTCTTGTGCATACCCACTGCACTAGATTTTCCCATACTGACTATGCTACACCGAATGCTTCAAGGTAAAGCTTCATAATCTGAGGAGTATCTGCTATGTCCTCCTCCTCCATCCACTTTCCATCCAATGCGGATTAGTTCTTGAATTTAACCAAGAACCGCCTCATCACTTTACCTTTAATCTTTCTATCTTTATGTGCCAGTATCTGTTCTAGAACGAGTATCTCCTCGCTTTCCTCCACTTCGGGTTGCTCATGTGGCTCCCCATCATCGGGCACATCGCCTTTAAAAGGCTTCAAGAGACTCACATGAAACGCATTGTGCATTCTCCAAGTATCGGGCAGATTCAGTCTAAAGGAGACATCATTTATCTTTTCCTTTATCTGGAAAGGTCCATAGTATCTCATGCTAAGCTTTGGAAAAAGCCGCTCCTTTTCCGTTTTCTTTCTCAGGCGTGCCTTCTCAAAACATAAGAGCACCCAATCGTCTTTCTTTAATTTCAAATCGCGACGGTGTCGATTTGCTGCCTTCTTGTGTCTTTTCTGAGATTTCACGAAAGTCTCCCAAACCTTGGCAAAAGCAGTGTCCAAGTTCCTCGTGTACTGGTCAGCTTCGAAAATCTTATCTTTCATGCTTAGGAAGGGTAGAACCTTCGTAGCACCTTCAATAATCTCAAATGGCGCCTTCCCCGTCGAAGAGTGGATCGTGTTATTGTAGTCAAATTCAACCGAAGGCAAAAACTTTTCCCATTGAGTCGTTTGATTAGAAATGTAAGACTTCAATAAATCCAGTACGACTGAATTTGCAATCTCAGATTGCCATCTGTCTCCGTGTGGAAAGATGACGAGAACTGCAACCGTGTGCCAATGTGTAGCAGGGCTACAGTGTCACTTCACAGGACAGGCAGACAGTTGGACAGTTAGCTACAGTTGGTCTGGTTCACACTGGACGGACCCTTTGGGCTGGGAGTGACACGTGGCAGGGTACCTACGGTGGTCTAGTGGACATCGTGGCCAGGTCACCACCACCACTCAGTTTGGAGATAGACTTAGCTGACTAGACATTTATGAGCAGTTGGTGGCTCTTTATGGTTGTACATATGAGTAGTCGTTTTGGGCCAGTTCTATTAGCTTGTACGTAGTAGTCTTGGTAGCGAGTCTTACACAGAGCACTGCGTCACCATGCGTGCACATCTGAGCCTCGACACCCCCATTTGTACCTGTGAGTCTTGGGCTGGAGCTGAGTGTGCTGCCACGCCAGAGTCTGTACATGGTTCTTTAAGGTAGTCGAGTCCACATGTTCTGGTCCACTGTTGTGTCTCTGTTGTTCTGTTGTTATCCATTGTTTCTGTGTTTCATTCTGTTTGAGTGAGTTTCCATTTGTTTGAGTGAGATTGTCACGCACATTGCACTGAGGGGCATCCACACTGTAGAGAGCACGACACATTATCCGCGCTACAGGTGCTCTCATTTTGGCGATCACGGTGGGACTTCAACTGAAGTCTCACTCTGTTGAGTAGCTGGTTTCTTCGCTTCGCCTGTGCAGCCTGTTGGTCGAGTCCAGTTTCACCCTTGACAGCTAAATCTAGCTGGTCTAGTCTCTCGCCTTGCTGGTCTGGTCCTCTCTCGCCCTAGTCCACCCAGTCCTCGTCCTGGTCTAGTCCTTCTCGTCCCTGGTCTAGTCCTTCCTCGTCCTGGTCCAGGCCAGGTGGTCTAGTCACTCGCCCTGGTTTAGTAGAGTCTAGACCAATGTTCAGCCAAGCGAAGGTTGTCTTGCCCAAGTGAAGGTCTTCTTGCCCAAAGCTTGGTGGGGTTGGCGGTTACTGCATGACACATACAAGGAGGTCATTGGAGCGTCAAAGTGCACTACTGAGTCCTCTGAAGTACTACCACAGACGGCGTCAACGCTTGGTGCCCAGTAGAAGCATATTAACCCCATCACCCATACCTACTCATACGGCTACCTCCATTCCTTCGACCGGTTCTACATCCTCCAGGTCACCTTCTCCGGTAAGGCTCTCCCCCATTTTGTTACAGCAAGCTAGCGAGCAACAGACTCAGGAGCAAGAGGCCATGGAGGAGCTCACAAGTGTTCTGGCAAAGGTGAACATCAAGTTCCCTACCTTTAAAGGTCTCTCCACAGAAGACGCAGACGACCATGCTCGGAGGTTTGTCTCTCTTTGCAGAGGTCGTGGCCTCAACAGAGAAGACGCATACCTGGTGCTCTTTCCGTCCACCTTGGATGGTCTTGCAGATAAATGGTACAGTCAGTTTGCTGAAAACCACTTTACTACTTGGACCATGTTAAGAGAGCAGTTCTGTGAAGCTTTCCGACCAGGGGATTATCAAGAGAAGATTCTAGATGAGTTGGCCAACTTGTTGCTCCAGCCCAAGTAGACATTTGCAGAGCTCATGACCAAAACAAAGTCCCTGGTCGCCAAGCTGCCTCAGCAACCAGGGGAACTCATGGTGAAGAAGTGGGTAGAGAAGGCTCTGCCTAAGACTTCTCAACAAAAGCTCAGAGAAAGTCTCCGTCCTGAAGCCAGTCTGGAGGACTTTGTTGCTACTGCTACTAGAATAGAGGGAGCAAGAAGGCAGTTCACTGACTCTCCTCAGTTAGATACTGCCCCTGTACTCGTGGACAGTCCATCAGACCCCTTGACTTCTTTACGAAGGGAACTGGAAGCCCTAAAGTTACAGCGGGCCCTTCAAGAAGAGAGATCCTTCTCTCTGACAGGAGAAGCCTCCACATCAAGAGGCTTATGATCAACTTAAAAGAGAGTTAGAAGAGCTCAGGTCTCAGCGGGAGACTAAGGCTATGGTATGGTGTAGTTCATGCCGCTCTCCAGGACACCCTCCACAGGACTGTCCCCTTCGCTCTTATTGCCACTTTTGCGAAAAATCGGGTCATGAAGATAAGGATTGCTACCATATAAAGGGATTGCACAAAATACAGCAAAGTCTTGGTCCTACTCTCCAACAGGGGTTAGCACCAGCATCCAACATGGTTTCCCACTACGGCCATCCCAACTACATGTCACCTTTGCTCAATACCCCTGCTATCCAAGGTATGTCAAGTACTTTCCCGACTCAAAGTTTTTATAATGCTAATGCCACCTCAACCCCTCAGAGCTTCTACACTTCAGCCTCCAACTCCATGCAGCAACCACCTCGTCCCCTGTTTCGTCCTTCCAATCGGCCCATACTCTGCTACAGATGCGGAGAATATGGGCATTATGAGAGCAAGTGTCCTTTACTTGAGGGGTCCCCTCCTTGTCGCCATTGCCCTGATTCGAAGGATCACTACAGTAAGGATTGTCCCACGCAAAGGGCATCCACGTCTTCAGGCTCGACTCAGAACCAGCAAGATTTCACCTTCCCGAAGATGAACTTGATTACTGTGAATCACCTTCCCGAAGATGAACTTGATTACTGTGAACACCGTGCCTCAACCATCACCTGCTACTCATGTGGTTAAGCCACTGCAAGTGGAGGAGCCTGCTGGTGTCCCTTCTCGGGCACAAAGAGCAGCTCTTGGTCTCAGTCTGCCCACAGGTCCACCTCGCCAGTCCCCACTTCCTCAATCTGGTCTACCTGACCCAAAGGACGAGTCCTTCAAAATTGCTCAGAGCAAACCAACTTCACTGTTATCTGACATTGATGGAGCCTTCTTGGAAGCAGTGGCTGACTTGGAACAGATTAAGGTCCCAAAGGGAGCCCAGTTCGAAGGCGCCAAGCCCACAGCAGAAGCCATCTTGAAAAATACTTTTCAGCAGGTGTCACTATACGACATGCTAAGGCTCGACGCAACACTCAGAAGTGACACCTTGTCAGTCATTCAGTCTCTGTACCCGGGGGCTGGGCCTAGTGGCGGGCACCTCCCTGTACAGCCCTCAGAGTCTTATTTGATTTCCTATCCAACTACTCCCCTCACCGATTATAAAACTTAAAAGTCCTCGTCTCATTGTATCTATTCTTGGGCCCCAGCTATCCGGCGTCATCGTTGATGGTGGATCTGGAATCAATTTGATGCCCAAATTCACTATGATGGCCTTAGGTCTACAGCCTACCCGACCTGCTCCTTTCACTGTTACATTGGCCGATCAGAGAACAGTCTACCCAGTGGGCATAGTCGACAAGGTGCCTCTGAAGGTACAAGATTTCACTTTTAACTTGGATTTTGTGGTAGTTAATCTTCCCCAGGTAGAGGGAGGTTATCCCTTGCTGATTGGTAGGCCATGGTTGCGACATACGAAAGCACTTCACGACTGGGGAAACGACGCCATGTGGATACGTACTCCTGGCTCTCCAATGCAACAAATTCGTCTCGAAGGAGGTATGGATCCGGTCGTTCAGCATAGCTCTTTGTCAGTAGAGTCCAAACCTGACTTGGAGCAGCCGATCCCTCCTGATGGGTCCGATGAAGACTTACTGCAGTGGTTAGAAGCTACCTCTTCGATGCCATGCTATGTAGTCTCTCTTCAACTTTTGCCAACAGATTCACCCTCTCCCCCTGATCCTACACCTGAAGCCAATAATCCCAGTCAGACAAGTGCGCCAGAACCAAGTGGACCGGTCTCTGGTCACCATCCTTCAGAGGGTCCCTTGATGGAAACCGTCGGCCTGGGTGAGCCTATAACACACCATAGAAGGGGGAAAAAGTCTCCCTTACAAGAGTTGGCCAACACCCCAGCTTCTTCCTTAGCCTCTACTCCATCTGACTCTCCACCCATGCCGGAGCACTTTGAGGTATCTGAGGATTCACCATTCGCAGAGCTTCCATCAGGATGGTTGCAGGAAGAGTATGCTGATTTCAACATTGATCAGACGCCAGCTCATAATGTCGAGATGCTCACAGAGGCGGCACGGTCTTCTCTCCCTGACGCAGCCTCGCCCACTGCACCACCTGACCCAGTCAAAGAGGTCAACCTAGGCGGCCCTGACAACCATCAGCCCATCTTGTTAGCCGCTTGGTTATGGGATCACCCCGCTCTACTCGACTTGGTAATCTCTTTCATGCTCTCTTTCAAGGATGTATTTGCCTGGTCTTACCACGATTTGGAAGGAATCCCAGCAGAGCTAGGAGTCCACACAATTCCTCTGGTTGAGGGGGCTAAGCCGGTCAGAGGACGGGCTTACAAACTGAATCCCAAGTATGCAGAAGCAGTCAAAATCGAGTTGGAAAAAATGCAAGAAGCAGGTATTATTGTACCAGTAGAGCACTCAGAACGGTTGTCCCCTATGGTTATTGCCCCAAAGAAGCAGTCCAACAAAATTCGAGTTTGCGTCGACTACCGGGCTCTGAATAAGGTCACAATCCCGGATGGATTTCGGACCCCTTTCACTGAGAGAGTCCTCGAAGATGTCGCTGGCCATGTACTGTATAGTTTTATGGACGGGTTCAACGGCTACAATCAGTTAGGAATTCATCTTGACGACCAAGTCAAAACAGCTTTTGTGACTCCCTGGGGTATTTTCATCTACACTAGAATGTCTTTTGGGCTTAAAAATGCACCGCCTTCTTTCAATCGCATAGTATATCTCATCTTTTGTCCTCTGCTTACTGATCACCTTCGCATATTCATGGACAACTTTTCTACCTTCTCGGGTGCTCAATGTTCGATCCCAGTAGAAAATCTAAAGGAGCATCTTGCTCAGCTCTCTGCAGTCTTCCTCAGGTGCAGAGAGGCACGTTTGAAGCTCAATCCGAACAAGTGTCATTTTTTGGTCACCAAGGGTACACTGTTGGGCCAAGTGGTGTCTGCTCAAGGGTTAGCACCTGACCCAGAGAAGATAGTGGCCATCTTGAAGTTACCTCCTCCCATAAATCCCAAAGGTGTTCAGAGCTTCGTGGGCCACACCGGCTATCATCGCAGGTTTATACGTATGTATGCACAGGTGGCTCAACCATTGACCCGGCTCACCAGTGCTGCCGTTCCCTTCCAGTGGTCAACACCTGAGGTTGAAGCATTTGCATACCTCAAAAAACGTCTCACTGAAGCACCTATTCTAGTTGCCCCGGATTGGGCCCTACCTTTTCATGTGCATACAGATGCCAGTCTGCTGGCTGTGGGTGTTGTGCTGACTCAGCCTAGCAAAGAGCTCAACTTGGATCGCCCTGTACATTATGCAAGTCGCCTGCTCACCAAAGCAGAGCGCAACTATAGCACCACAGAGAGGGAAGGTTTGGCTATAGTGTATACTCTACAAAAATTTCGTCACTATTTGCTAGGGGTCCACTTCACAATTATTATTGATCACCATGCCTTGCGCTATCTACTTAATAAGCCACAGGTCGCAGATCGAGTATGGCGATGGCTCCTCCTATTCCAAGAGTTTGATTTTGAAGTGGTACTCCGTCCTGGTAAGCATCATGTAATGGCTGACCACCTCTCTCGCATTCACACAGGTGAAGAAGCTACCGGGATTGCGGATGACTTTCCAGATAGCAGTCTTTTTAAAATAGATACAACACCGGAATGGTACGGCGAGGTCTTACATTTTCTATCTACTGGGCTGAACCTAGAGAAGGCATCTCCACTGCAGAAGAGGAGATTGTTGTTGAAGTCCAGGCCTTTCACTCTGATTGGGGGCAGCTCTACAAATCGGGACCAGATGGTGTTCTGAAGCGTTGTGTCTCGCCTCATGAGGTGGAGCATATTCTAGAGGATGCCCACAATGGTCCCATTGGTGGCCATTACCCTGGTCACATCGCCCAGAAGATTCTACAGAGTGGTCTATGGTGGCCCTACGTTTTTAAGGATGCGATAGCATATTCTAAGGTTTGTGATGTGTGCCAACGCTGTGGGCCGAAGCCAAGTAAGCAATCCAACCGTCCTCTGCAGGTCTCGATGGCGTGGCTACCTTTTGAGAGATGGGGCTTGGACTTTGTGGGTCCAATATATCCCCCTGCTCAACCAGGTAATCGCAAATATCTGCTAGTAGCTACAGACTACGCAACAAAGTGGACAGAGGTACTAGCGACAGTGGATTGCACTGGCAATACAGTAGCCAAATTTTTATACGAAAATATTTTATGCAGATTTGGATGTCCCTTAGAGATCACCAGTGATAAGGGTAGTCATTTTGTCAATGACATGATCTCAACTTTGCTAGCCAATTACAAGATTTTTCATCGCAAGTCGTGCTCTTATTACCCTAGAGCCAATGGGCAGGCCGAGAGCACCAACAAGGTTCTGATCGCCCTCCTGCGGAAAGCATGTCATCTCCATCCAGCATCGTGGGCTCAGGCTGTGCACGGCACTCTTTGGGCATACCGCACATCTTTCAAAGCAACAAGGAATCACACGCCTTTTCAATCGCTTTTGGTTTGGAAGCCATAGCTCCATTTGAGTTCAACTTCGGATCCCCTAGGGTGGGCAGTCTGCGTGCTAGTTGGGGCATGGAATCTGCTTCTATATCCCGTCTCACCTTATTGGATGAAAGCCGTCGTTTAGCTTCACATGCTCTGCAAGCCGAGCAGATTCGTCGCAAAGCGTGGCATGATCGCCATCTCCGACGGCCGAAAATAATACAAGGCTCGCTGGTGCTACTCTATCAAGCTAAGTATCTGAAGAAAGCCAAGAAGTTGATCCTAGCCTGGCAAGGGCCTTTCAAGGTACATGAGATTTTGCCACAGGGGGCTGTGGAGTTAGTCACTTTGAAAGGCGTTCCTTTGCCACTGGTAAATGGATCAAGAATAAAGTGCTATCACTCACTTGCCTGACTCTATAGAATCTGGTTGTGTTATAACTCCCACATACAACTGTATGACTGTCCCGTCTCAATTTTCGGCTCTCTCCATCGATCAATTAACCCTCTTCTCAGATTTACCTTATCTCAAGTTCTCATCTCAGTGTAATCTATGTTATCGTAAAAATTCTCGTGTTTTATGCATGCATCAAACTCCTTCTCACCTCACATTGACATAATTCGAATTGGATTCCAGCTACTCTCGAATTTTTTCTTTCTAATTATTGGAATTCACAAATTGATTAGATAAACAGCTTCTTGTTTCTCTCTGTCTTCGTGTCTATCTGTATCCTGGGTATCTCTATCTTTGGTCCTTACAGCTTAACCCCTCTCCCTCTCTTTGGCGAGTACAACTCTAATCAGATAGAATATGGATCTTCTCGACATTCTGGCACATCTCTCTCACACTGCTCACAAGCACTATATCAAGTGGAAGCCCTGATAGGCCATTGGCTATAAATTGTGTAGCATCTACACTCTCTATCCCTCTCTCTCTCTCTCTACCTTGGACTCCAAGCCGTTGCTGCAACTAGTTGCTCCTTACTATATTTCTTTGTGCTTTCGCTTACTGCTTCCTGCTTGCTTACTGCTAGCTTTTCTTTTTCACTCAACCCTACCCAATATTGCTTTTTACCCTGAGTTCCCTGTATTGGTGCTTTCCTGAAAGACTTTAAGTGAGGCACCTACCCTATCCCAACCCCCTCGCCCCTACCCTCCCTTACTTCCCCTCGCCCCTACCCTACCCTCTCCACACCCCCTCGCCCCTACCCTATCCCAACCCCCTCGCCCCTACCTACCCTCTCACACCCCCTCGCCCCTACCCTATCCCAACCCCCTCGCCCCTACCTACCCTCTCACACCCCCTCGCCCCTACCCTCCCTAATCCCCTCGCCCCTATCCACTCTCCCCTCGCCCCTACCCTCCCTCAACCCCCTCGCCCCTATCCACTCTCCCTCTCTGCCCTCGCCCCTACCCACCCTCAACCCCCTCGCCCCTATCCACTCTCTCCCCTCGCCCCTACCCTCCCCCAACCCCCTCACCCCTACCTACCCTCCCTTACTGCTGAAGCATTAGGAAGGCCAAAAGGCATCACCAAAAATTCATATAAACCAAAGGTCGTCCGAAAAGCTGTCTTGTAGACATCTCCCGGCGCGATTCGGAATTGATGATATCCGCTTTTCAAATCGATCGTGCTGAAACAAGAGTATCCCTGTAGTCGGTCAAGAATATCATCGATCCTCAGAATCGGAAATCTGTTTTTGATGGTGATTTTATTGAGAGCTCTATAATCAATGCACATTCTCCAACATCCGTCTTTCTTCAAAACCAACAACACCGGCAGAGAACAGTAAGGTGAAGTACTCGGCTGGATAAGACCCTTTTTCATAAGACCCTTTTTCAAGAGGTCTTTCACTTGGTTCATAATCTCCTCATTCTGGGCTCGGCTCAGTTGGTAAGGTGGCCGGTTCGGTGGTGTGCTTCCAGGTATCAAATCAATGGTATGATCCTCAGGACGAGCTGGTGACAACTCGCCTGGCAGGCCAGGCCCTCAGAAAAGCAATCGGCATGAGTGTGGAGAAAATCTTGGCGTTCTTTATCAAGGTCAAAACATATTCAACCTTCAATCATCATTCAGTTCTCAAATTGAATTACATCAAGTACAATCTCTGTGCCCTTCATTTGTCAAAGTCGCTTTCTCAGCCTGATAGTCAACCAAGGCGTTGTTCTTGTGGTACAAAGGGATTTCAAGGAGGACGTTGTCAGGAGTTTTTTTGAGCAAGGGATTGCGCATATGTACATACACATGCATGGTCCATCAAATAAAGAATTGCTCATTTTCCATAGCCAGGTGGTTACGTGGGGCCCACGTGTGTACAGGTAGGACAGGGTGTACATAGTGCAGCGATTTTCACTATTATCAGTACCAGTGTGTTTTTTCTACAATAAGGAGGAGTTGGTAGCGCGTAAAACTTCTCGAGGAAGCTATCCGCGGGCCGACGACATGAGGTAAGCAGGTGCGTCAGATGGCATCGAGTGGCGTCAGGAGGTCGAACTGGGTTAATACTTACACGCGGAGAAGTATGGACACGACGTGGGTGTTTTCTTGTGATACTTATGCAGAAAGGTCATCATGAGGACCACTTTTTGGGGTCACTTCACGTGGTTGTGGGATGCATTATTTGGAAAAAATGAGTTCCAGGTGTGCGGATGATGCAAAAAGGTGACAACTATGCACTGCGAGGTCAGTTTTTGGCATGTTCGGGGTCCGTTTGAGGTCATCTAAAAGGCCACGGGTGCCCAACTAATAAAGCTAAGTGTGGGAACTGAAAAAAGGGAGAGAAGACCAGAAAAAAACGTGGAGAAGAGAGGAGGAACAGCCGGAAGTGTGTTTTTGCTGTTTTTGGAGCATTTTTTGGCCCTAAACTGCTCAACTGAGGTCGGATTTGAGCACTGTGACATTGTAGGGTGGGGTTTTTGGGCGTTCCGGACGCAATGGCGCTGTCCATTTTGCCAAATTCCTCACAAATTTTCTGCTGTTTTTCTATGTAATCTTCTCCGGTGAGTGAAGCCTCTGCTTAACTTTGTGGTTGTATCTGGTGTATTTCCTCAATACTGTTTAAACTATTTGCCCCATTGGTGTTGGGCTGAGCTTCATTGAGTCTAAACAATAGCAATTTTCCTCCTTTGAGCTGAATTGAGAGTGTGTGTGTGAGTGTGTGTGTATGAGTGTTGAGTGGGCAAGTGGGAAATCTCTCTCTTCTCACTCCGTCTGTGTGTTTGCTGTCTCGGCCAGGCTGGTTGTGTAAGCCGAGTGGTGCCCCCTAGTGTGTGTATCTTCCCAAGAGTGTGTGTTGGGTCATTATAGAGGCGTTCTGTGTGTTTCCATCCCGCTCACATTCTTTTGGCGCCCCCACAGAGGATCTTCTTCGAGTACCTTCTGCTTCGAGCTTCGAGCTTCGGGATTACAGGTTGCAGGTTGCAGATTACAGGTTACAGGGACAGGTACAGGTGATTCACACAGGTACAGGTAGCTGGAGTACAGTGATATACTAGCAGTGATGTCACTTGCAGTTGTTGTGGGTATGCATCACTTGGCGCCTATTTGAGGGCATTGTCTGCTGGATTGTACGTTACTTGTGGAAACTACCATTGTACGCATTTGTGGAGCCATACTTGGTTGTATTTGGCAGTCCCAGCCATTTCTGAGACTTGACTATACGCGATTTGCATTAGCCTTCGTGTGAGGGTCGATAGCGTGAGGTTTTTATTGAGCTGGGGGATTCTCAAATGTGGAGATCCTTTCGGTGATACAGGGAGCTGGAGCACCCTTTTCGTGACCTCGCCATAGGCTATGTACTAGTGAGCCCTATTTGATGCTCGGGTTCTATTGTTGACAGTTTATGCATATATATACAGTCTATATTTTGGGTTCCTACTGCTCTACTTCTGGGGAAACTCTGTTAAAATTTTTCCAAGTTATAATGGCTGGTTTCTTGGTCTTTTGAGCCATTTATGCTGTTATGTTGTTGAAATTTTGGAAAAATCTGAGGATAAGACAGGTGTGCTTTCTTGGGAGCTTCATGGTTGGCTTTAATGGATGATCAAAATGGCCCTCAATTCACTCCTTTTCATTTAACTCAGAGAATCCAAATAAATGTTCATGTGTCCAGAAAGATTTTTTTCCAGCAGCGCATAGTCTTTATGTTCCAGCCAAGAAGATTACGAGAGATCTTGGAATGTCCTTTGCCTGTTGTAATTCCGATGATCAACTATGAAAACTCATTTGATGTGCATGTGTTTGTCCTTATCTAAAGTTGAGCTCCATTGAAGTTTCTGGGAATTGAGTCAGTAAAAGTTTTGGGTTCTTGCACGTGTGTTCAAAGGGGTTCTCAAAGCATTGAAACTTGGGTAGCCATGGCTTTCTCTTATCCGGAGTTTCATGGAAGAAGTGATGAAGATGTGGAAGACTTTCTGGAAAAGATGGAGGTTGCCTGCATTAGCAACCAGATTCATGACCGTGCGCAGATGTTACGTCTTCTCCAAATTTGTTTGAAGAGTGATGCACGAGTTTGGTCCAAAGCATTTGAAGAGGAGTTGCGTGCAGCAGATCCACCCGTAAGATTGAGTTGGAATAATCTAAGGCATGGATTGGAAGTGGAGTTTGTAAAGATAGAAGATCCTGACAAAGTGTGGCAAGAAGTACAGGGTTTAGTGCAAAAGGAAGGTAAGCCAGTAGATGCGTACATACGTAAGTTCTCATTGGCATGGGAGAGGATGTGCAAGGCCTTAGCACCACAGGTACCCCCGCCTAACATGATGAAGGACAGGTTCTGGGCTGGTCTTTGGGAGAATATACGTTGGAGAGTGGAGCTAAAGAAGCCTAGGACATATGAAGATGCACTAGAGGTAGCAAGGAACAAAGAGTGGAAGCTGAGGAAAATGAGCCAATTAGGGGTGGAGTCTTTGCCCATGAGGTCTGAATTTCAGCCTATGGATTCTTCGCAAGGTCGCATGTCAGGGGTTCATCATGAACCAGTGTTTCCTGTTAATACTGAGGTTATGCCAGCAGTGGTCACTACATCGGTGCAAGATGATGGGCTAAGGCAAGACATGAGGCAAGTGGTAGATTTGATGAAGAATCTCAGACTAAACATGCTAGGTCAAGTGGGAAATAATCGAGGTCGAGGGAGGTTTGCAAATCAGCCAGGAGGTGAAGAAAGGCCTAGGAATGGTGTTGGACAAAGCAATGGTAGGTTTTGGAGGCAGACGCCCACATGTTACAATTGTGGAGAGTTGGGTCACATTAGCCCGCAATGTGATAAGCCACCAAGGATGGGGGGAGACATGTATCCATTGCCAAGATAGGTGTTAACTAGGTCAAATGATTATGGCATCGAAATTAAGGGAGACGAAGGAACCAGTGGACTGACCCAGGAGGAAAAGGGAAAGACCAAAGTGCTAAATGTAGTCACCTTGGAGAAGGCATCAAAGCTAGAGGATACATTAGTGATGCCTATTGGGAAGAGGACCACAGAGGATAAGGAAGGAAGAAGTGCCCCAGGTCCTAGTAAGAAGAAAGGAAAGAGCCATGAAGGCGAGGATGTCAAGGCCAAGAGGAAAAGGAGATCTCGTCGAAAGTTTCATGTTTCAGATTTTCCACTAGGGGATGGGCAATTAAGCTATGACTTGAAGGAGGATCTGACAAGCAGGAAAGCCGATGTTACTTTTGGGCAGCTTATAGAGATGGTGCCTAAGCTAAAGCGACAGTGGAAGAGGATGGTTAACCCAATGGAGAAAGAGCCAGAGAGAGGTTCAGTGAAGGTGTTGGCAATGGACGAGCTACCAGATATCTGTCCAATAGTAGATGTGTGGCACAAAAGGAAAAATTTAGGACAAGGCTATGTTGATGGCAGGGCCCAAATATGTCTGATAACACACTCATGCGTTGAGAAGATGGGTCTTACAGTGACTGGGGTGTCAGGGTTTCGGATCAGATTGGCAAACCATCAAAAAGTAAAATGCTTGGGTGTTGTAAAGAGCTTAGAAGTGGAGGCATATGATGCAAAGGCAGTGGTTGATTTTTATGTGATGCCAGCAGGGTTGGGAGCATATCCTATTATACTGGGCAGACCATGGTTACGTGCAGTGGGAGCTGTTCAAGATTGGCGACATGGTACGATTAGCTTCTATGGAAAGACAGGTGCCAAGAAGCTATACAATATGGACACAAGGAAACGATTAGAGGAGCTTTATGAAGATAAGGATGGGTCTAGTGATGAAGACTCTTCCACGGTGACAGATGAGGACAGTGATAGCACTACCAGCAGTGATGAGGATACTGATGTTGCATTTCTTTTGATGGATAAAGAAATCCAGGAGTCTGGTTTAGTTGCATTTGCGAATGAGGTTGAAGATGAAAGTGAAGGGCCTTATGAAGTGATTGAAGGGCTAATGCAAACCAAGGTTGAGTTGTCAAAGAAGCAGGAATTGATGACACAAATGATCAGTGGAGACCTCTCAGCTATGGAGAAGGATATATATTTGCACATGCTGGCTAGTTTTCCTGATTTGTTCATTACTTCATATGAAGAGATCAGAGGGTTCAAGGGCGAAGAGATGCATATAGAGCTGAAAGAAGGTGCTAAGCCAGTGCGGCAAAGGCTAAGAAGGATGGGTCAAGAGCAAATGGAAGCCTTGCGAGAAGAGGTGGACAAGTTGTTGAAGGCAAGGTTCATAGTCCCTGTGGAGACCACAGAATGGGTCAGTCCAGTTGGAGTCAGTCCAAAGAAGGATGGAAAGTGGAGGATTTGTGTAGATTTTAAGCCCTTAAATGCAGCCACTAAGAAGAACCCATATCCTCTTCCATTCATCGATCAGATCTTGGATTCAGTGGCTGGTTATGAGAGGTACAGTGTGTGTGATGGTTTTTCAGGCTATTTTCAATTGAAGATTGCTCTTAAAGACCGCACAAAGACAACTTTTATTACGCCATGGGGCTGCTATTGCTACACAGTATTGCCATTTGGGTTGTCAAATGGACCATCTTTCTATCAAGAGAGAGCAAATTGGGTATTGGAACCATTCATTGGTAGTTGTGTTAAAGCTTTCATGGATGACTACTGTGTCTACAGCAGTAGGGTTGAACATCATGAGAAGCTACAGATGGTATTGGCTCGATATAATGAATGTGGGTCACAACTTGAAAGATTACCTAGAGGTGTCGCTTGTACTCCTCAAGAGAATTTGAATGGCCTGAAGATTTTTGTCTATCATGAGTTTGAAGGCGTCTGGAGAATTTGTCAAGCCAAAACTTGTAATTTATCAAATAGATCTTCTACCCGCGGCACGGGAAATCTATTTTTGATAGTGGTCTTATTTAGTGCTCTATAGTCAACACACATGTGATATGTGTCATCTTTCTTTTGCACAAAAAGCAATCGTGAACAAAACGGAGAGGAGCTAGACCTCACCATCCCTTTTTCCACCAATTCATACACTTGTCTCATGATCTCCTCTTGTTGAGCTTGTGAAACTGGATAAGGAGGCTTGTTAGGCGGTGAGCTTCTTGGACAACTAAATCCAAAGAAATGTCATCTAGCACAGCCAAGGGTGAAGTTATTGGGCCATATGGTGTCAGAAAATGGCATTGAGACTGATCCAGATAAGGTTAAGTCTATTATTCTTCTTCCATCACCTACGAGTACGAAGCAATTGGCAACTTTTATACACAAAGTGAAGTACATGGCACGGTTTATTCCATTGTCTTCGCAGCTTCTTTATCCATTACAACAAGTGGCAAAGCATGATCCATTGCATTGGGATGACAAGTGTGAAGAAGTGTTTCAAGAGGTGAAAGAGGTGTTAGGGGGGTTGTTATCCATGCAGGCTCGTGATTGGGAGCAAGTGTTTTATGTAAATCCATCAGTAGGGGATGATGCCATTGGAGCCATGCTATTGCAAAAGGGGAAGGGCAGCCATTATATGAGGCCAGTGTATTGTGCAAGCCGAGTGAAGTTGGTAGCGGAGAGAAAGTTCTCGGAAGTAGAGCTAGTGATGGCTAGTGTAATATTTGCTTGTCGACGATTTCGTCATTACTTGCTACCACGACCTTTTGTTTTCTTGACGAGTTATGCCTTTTTGCCACAATTAATTAATGGCACTAACATGTCAAATGTGGTCAAGAAATGGGTAATTGAGCTACAAGAATTTGAGTTCTCTTTTCTAGTGGAAGATAGTACAAGGGCTACCCTAGCTGATTTGTTGACCTACAAGGAGAATCCCCTTATTGTTAAGGAAGAGGTGGTGAGATAGGTAGTTGAAGAAGTGCCACAGATCAGCAATGCACATGTGTTGTTCTTTGATGGTTCATACAGAAAGAGCCATGATGCAGCTTCAGGGGGTATAGCACTTTATGATCCAGAGGGGAAGCTAGTATACAAGAGAGGGTTCAAATTGGATGTTCATAGTAACAATGAGGCTGAATATGCTACTCTGGAAGCCGGATTACACATTTGTTTGAAGCATGGGGTTCGAAGGTTGAGCATAAAAGGTGATGCCTTGTTAGTGGTGAAGCAAGTGCTGGGTGTGTGGAAGAGCAAGAACACCTCATTGAAGGAAATGTGCTTCAGAATTAAAGGCCTGTTAAAAAAGTTCGAAGCATGGAGCATCAGACACATTGAACGTGCTCTAAATGGAGAGGCACATAAAGCAGCTCAAGGCATGATTGGGGAGCTATTTGTGTTGAGGACCACTTTACCTCTTTATCATGGCCGGAAAAGTTTGGCTCAAGAAGAGGAGTTTTTGCTAACAGGAATTATTCCAAAGGAGATTCAGAAGTCTAAGAAGTATGGTTTTGTGCGTAGAGCATACAGGTACAAATTGATTGGTGATGTTTTATACATGAAAGGGGCTGATCTCGTGTTGAGACGTGTACCTTGGCGAGAGGAGCTTTATAGAGTGTTGGAAGAGAATCATGAAGGCGCATGTGGTGGCCATTTTGCTCTAAAGATCACCTTGCATAAGATTTTGCAAGACGGGTATGTATGGCCTAGTTTGCACAAGGATGTTCACCATTGATGTAGGTCTTGCAATAGGTGTCAAGCATTTGGGAAGAGAGTGTTGAAGCCAGAGCTACGAAAAACCATTATGACGTTTGATGTGTTTGAAAAGTCGGGGATTGATGCAATAGGCCCGTTACCTATCACAAGCAGGGGTAAAAGCTATATTTTGACGGCAGTGGACTATCTCTCTAGATGGGCAAAGGCTATAGCAGTAAAACAGATCACTGCAAAGGATGTGGCAAAATTTGTGTATGATGAAATATGTTGCAAGTTTGGGGTGCCATTAGAGCTACTTTCAGATAAGGGGCCAGGATTTAGAGCTAAACTGCTAGACTTCTTATGCACAAAGATGAAGATTAGGCACCAGCATACCACTCCTTATTACCCGCAGTGTAATGGCTTAAATGAAAGATTCAATGGTGAGTTGGTACAAATTCTTTCTAAAGTGACAAAGCACCAAGGAAAGAATTGGGATTTGGAATTGCCTAGTGCATTATGGGCTTACCGTACTTCGGTGAAGACAGGTACAGGGTTTACTCCATTTCATTTGGTGTATGGAAAGGAAGCACTATTGCCTGTGGAGGTAGAGTTGCCTGCAGGCTACAGTCATGATGTTAGAGAAGTTGCTTGGGCCGCCTAGTGATGCATTCAAAGAGAGGCTCTTGCAGTTACAAGAGGTCCAGTTGGATAGGATGAGCGCATTGGAGCATTATGGGCAGATGCAGGATAAGGCTTTGGCAAAGATAAATGAAAAGGTCAAAAGTAAGGGTATCAAGAAGCATGACTTATTTTTGCGTTACAACAGTAAGCTGGACAACACCTTCCAAAAGAAGTTTCAGATTAAGTGGGAAGGTCCTTTCAAGGTAGTGGAGTGTTTTCCAAATGGTACATATCAGTTGGCTAACCTGGATGGTGTTCTACATAAGTCAAGGGTAAATGGATTGCGTCTTAAATTATATCATGCCAGGTTAATGATGGTGGAGCAAGATGAGCTGTCTGTGGAGCAAGCAATGTTGGTGAAGGATGAGGAGACCTGTGATGCGGCGAGTCTCATATCTCTCTTTGCTACTGCTGATCATGAATGATCTAGCAGGCTAGAGGATGGGCAAATTATGTCAGGAGTTTTTTTGAGCAAGGGATTGCGCATATGTACATACACATGCATGGTGCATCAAATAAAGAATTGCTCATTTTCCATAGCCAGGTGGTTACGTGGGGCCCACGTGTGTACAGGTAGGACAGGGTGTACATAGTGCAGCGATTTTCACTATTATCAGTACCAGTGTGTTTTTTCTACAATAAGGAGTTGGTAGCGCGTAAAACTTCTCGAGGAAGCTATCCGCGGGCCGACGACATGAGGTAAGCAGGTGCGTCAGATGCCATCGAGTGGCGTCAGGAGGTCGAACGGGGTCGATACTTGCACGCGGAGAAGTATGGACACGACGTGGGTGTTTTCTTGTGATACTTATGCAGAAAGGTCATCATGAGGACCACTTTTTGGGGCTACTTCACGTGGTTGCGGAATGCATTATTTGGAAAAAATGAGTTCCAAGTGTGCGGATGATGCAAAAAGGTGACAACTATGCACTGCGAGGTCAGTTTTTGGCCTGTTCGGGGTCCGTTTGAGGTCATCTAAAAGGCCACGGGTGCCCAACTAATAAAGCTAAGTGTGGGAACTAAAAAAAGGGAGAGAAGACTAGAAAAAAACGTGGAGAAGAGAGGAGGAACAGCCGCAAGTGTGTTTTTGCTGTTTTTGGAGCATTTTTTGGCCCTAAACTGCTCATTTGAGGTCGGATTTGAGCACTGTGACATTGTAGGGTGGGGTTTTTGGGCGTTCCGGACGCAATGGCGCTGCCCATTTTGCCAAATTCCTCACAGGTTTTCTGCTGTTTTTCTGTGTAATCTTCTCCGATGAGTGAAGCCTCTGCTTAACTTTGTGGTTGTATCTGGTGTATTTCCTCAATACTGTGTAAACTATTTGCCCCATTGGTGTTGGGCTGAGCTTCATTGAGTCTAAACAACAGCAATTTTCCTCCTTTGAGCTGAATTGAGAGTGTGTGTGTGAGTGTATATGTGTGAGTGTTGAGTGGGCAAGTGGGAAATCTCTCTCTTCTCACTCCGTCTGTGTGTTTGCTGTCTCGGCCAGGCTGGTTGTGTAAGCCGAGTGGTGCCCCCTAGTGTGTGTGTATCTTCCCAAGAGTGTGTGTCGGGTCATTATAGAGGCGTTCTATGTGTTTCCATCACGCTCACAACGTCACAACCTCCCAAGGGCATTACGTAGAAGTTCTCGTGCCCTAAACACCCCTAACATTACAAACGAAGTTTGCCAATGATCGTTGTAATGGCAACATCCCGTCCGGGTGCCGCTAGAACTACCTCCGCCTGTGGCCTCAGCCTGTCGGGTGTGATTCCAAATCGAGCTGCCAAAAGAAGTTGGCCTTGGCTCCTCCATCAAAGAAAATGAGGGCTTCTTGATCTTTCACTTTGCCCTAAGTGCAACAAAGTTTTGTACTTTCGTTCATCTGATTCGGTTTGGGCTCCACGCAATGTGGTACTAGTTCTGTTTTTCATGTGCCTTTTCTGCCATGTTCCTCTGCTGCTCTAGAACTCTCTGGCGTGTCTTCAGTCTGTTCTTGCTGTGCCTTTTTGGGGCACTTTGCGGAGATGTGTCCAAATTCCCCGCAACCAAAACACTTCCCCTCTTTGAGATAGTCCTTTCTCTAAGAGTCTGTCGAGGACGTGTATCTTTCTTTTCTTTGTCGTGGGAACTCTTTCTCTTTCTTCTCTTTCTACTCTCATTGTGAGAGGTCTGTTGGGTTCTCTGAGTCAAGATCTCATCAGTGGGGTAAGTCAGATTGCCCAAGTGTATGGCAAAACCCCATTTCGCATGACCCATCAATTCTTGAATAGAATTCGACTTCTGTTCCAAGCAGTAGTCTTGGATTTGTGTAAGAAGTCCGCAGCAAAACCCCCGAATCTGCTCCTTAAACAAGACCTTCGTAAATGAAGAGGTTGGTAGAAAAGAGTTCCAAAGTCTCTTGCAATAAGCGTCCAAAGAATCTTCCTTGGTTATCCGAAGATGATGCCAAGCGGTTTGTATATCTCGTTCATACTCACGAGTCAGCCAAGAAGAAGCCTCTTGAATTTCAACCATGTAACTGGAGCTTCCTTCCTCAGAAGAAGAGTGGACCATCATGTTCGAGCATCTCGGAACCCAGAAAAGGATTCAAATTTAATCATTGTCCACCTTCTTTAAAGTCTTTTGTTTTCTTGCTCGTCTTCGAGGAAGTCATATTGGTTGGCTCTGTAGAAGTGCTTCTTTTCAAGAGTGCTTGTCCATGTCTTTCTGCGAGTACAGGTTCCGCTTTTCTGCACTCGTCTGTCTTTTCAGCTTTCCTCCCTACCTAAGAGGAGAAGCAATGGCCACACGCCGTCTCGAGTAAATCTTATCAATCGGGTAATTCCTGAGGTGTTTCGCCAATCTCGGGTCCCTGGAGTACTTAATCAATCTGTTCATATGCCAATCTGTAGTTGACATTGTACTCTGTTCTGGCAAACTTGTCCGAAAACTTTTGCCCAAATCTTCATTCTTTTCTTCAGTTCCCGCGCCGAATCTTCAACTTTTCTTTGCCTTCCCACTGAGAGGTGTTGTCTCTGTCAGATTCTCCACAAGAACCCATGTGTAATCTAGGATTCTCTATGGCATTATGCCATGTAAGACAGAGCGATGAAGACGGGAGCGCACCCGATGCGCGATGTATGAAGGGTGGGAGTGCCTAATAAGTCCGGGGTCAGGCCGCGAAGATTCTTTCCCAAAAGCTGTATGCACTGCAAAAAGGATCGGATCCTCCGTAGAAGAAGAATCTTTCTGTGTTCTGATACCACTGTAACAGACTTGGACACCCCAAGTCAAGATTCTACCGCGACACAGCAGAGATTCACTTCAAAACAGTCACAATTTCACAATTGAGTCGACACGGCACGGCGAGTCCCGTACCTAGAGAAAATGGCCCCAAACCGGCGCCCCTTTCGATATTTCTTTTTGTATTAATCTGTGTTCAAAGTATAAGAGAGTGGGTAGGTGCTCACTCTCAGACTCTGCGTCCAGATGCTATGAGAAGTGAGGCCCTGCCCACTTATTTATAGGTTACAAGGGATGCCCAAAAGCAGAGCCCCAAAAGCAGTAAGTGAAAAGCCTTAAAAATAAAGCAACTTATTCCCAAAAGCTGCCAAATCAGCAGTTGTAGTTTTCAGCCAGCGCTAAAGCAGGAATACCGTACATCGTCAGGTAAAAAGCAAAAATCCGTACAGCAGGCCACGTTGGCACTGTCAGCGTGAAATCCGAGTGAAATCCGACGGAAAATCCGGGATTGCCACGTCAGCACTATCTCCTCGTTCTGTTGGCCTGTATAGTGCTGTGAATGTGTCCGGGCATGCCACGTCACCAATTTGTGACAAAAGCACCATCAAGAATCAAGAACCTCAAGAACCCAAGCAGAACCAAGAACCCAAAGAACCTCTCCCTGTTTTTTTTCCTGAAAGAATCTTTGAGTCCCGATCATGGATTTATTAGCTCCCATCTTCATTGATATGTCTTTGAAGAAAGATCGACATCGGATACACGATAACCCAAATCTTGAGTCCCAAGATCTACTTGCCTCTTATGTGGTGTGGAAGGAGTTGGAGACAGGATGCCTAACCCTCTTTTGCATTCGCATTGGCATGTAGCGTGCATCCACTTCCGTCGACAAGAAAGCCTTGGAAATACCTCCGAGCACCCTTACCTTTCAGCTTCACCCGCATGTTTTCACGACAAGACTATTCGAGTGGTCGTACTTGCTCACAAGGGAGAATCAACACGAAGGCTGGTATTTTGCGACAGTAGTAAGGCTACCTAGTAAACTTGTATGGTAGGTGTTTACATCGCACCATATCTACATCCGCAGTATCCACTCGTTTGGAGGAATTCTCATTGGTTGGTGCATCCACATGCATCAGAAGCATTCAGCATCAGAAGTACAGATAGAAGTTCGGTAGTTGTGCCTCACCTTTAACAAGGGGTGATGTCACGTGCGCACTTCACTTGCGCTACGTGGACATGTTCTGCCACAGTCTAGCATGTTCTAGTAGCTTAGGACTGAGCCTGGCACCTTTGTGAGCCTCTAGCAAGACGTGCATGTCCATGCCGGTCATAGTTGAATACCCTCTTGGGCCCCATCAGATAGGACCTTATACAGTGGAACAACTTATAAAAATGAAAATTTTCTTTTTTTGGCATCTCGGAATTGTTTCTCTCATTTATAACTGCATCTTTCACTAGGGATTGTCCAGTTGGTCATGCCACCTCATCACTTTGTGACAAAACCCATGTGTGCTGCAAAAAGGATCGATCTTCTATTTTTGGCCTCTCAAAATTGCTCTTGCTATTTATATTTGCATCTTTCACTAGGGATTGTCCAGTAGGTCATGCCACATCATCACTTTGTGACAGAACCCATGTGCTGCAAAAAGGATCGGATCCTCCTTAGAAGAAGAATCGTTCTGAGCTCTGATACCACTGTTACAGGCTTGGGCACTCCAAGCAAGAATTCAATAGCAACATACGAACAGAATGTGCAAATAACTGATTGAACATGAATGGAGAGAGAGTGGAGAGTCGACACGGCATGACGGAGTTCTGAGCCAAGACACACTAGCCCCAAAGACTTGTCAGGTGCAGCGGAAGGGTTTAAGGATTTTTATCTCGGATCTTGTACTCCGCACAAACACAAGGGACGGAAAGAATTGAACTGAATGAAAGAGAGAGAGAGAGAGAGAGAGAGAGAGAGAGAAATGTTATATTAACGTCTTCAAAAGGCCAAAGTGACCTGTGAGACCACAAAGAGAGAGAGATACCGAATGTCGGGTCCCAAACCCTCAAGGGCCCCCTTGCTCTGTTGCCAGAGCAAGTACTTTCTTTATTCTTGCACAATGCTGATACAATGACTAAATGCTGAGATGCTGATGCTAATGGATACTGATGCTGGGTACTACTGAGATACTGAAGGGTATTGTGGGTACTACGGGGTACTGAGGTACTGAGAGGTTCTATGTCGATGACGACGACGACGACAGGTACTGTTGGGTCTATGTCGACGACAATGATGTTGACAACGAGGTTCTGTGGATCTATGTCGATGATAGTGATGTCGACGACGAGGTACTAATGGAGTCTATTTCGACGACGATGATGTCGACGACGAGGTACTAATGGCTCTATGTCGACAATGGTGACGACGACGAGGGTACTGATGGAGTCTATGTCGACGACGAGGTACTAATGGGTCTATGTCGATGATGGTGACAACGACGAGGTTCTGTGGATCCCTATGCGGAGCCAAGGCACAAGGGGTACTAGGTACTAGGGTTCTGTGTCGACGATGACGAGGACGAGGACGACGACGACAGTGATGCTACGGATGAATGCTGGAATCTGCTGGCAATGTCGATGGCAAGGGGTCTGCAACCATGACGAGGCTAGGCTGAGATCTGCTGATGCTCAAAGCTGAAAACGCTGGTCTTCTGGCTGAAAACGCTGATGAGACTGGAATCTACCACGATGGGGTGACTGCGGCGAGGATCTGCTACGGGGATCGGGTGCGGGTTCTGCGAGGCTAACGTTGGCAACTGAAAATGCTGATGGCTGAAATCTGCTTGTGCTGGTTCATGCTGAGAAAAACGCCAAGGGGCTGCTGGTCATGCAAGTACTCGGTGCTATTGGGTTCTGCTACTGAAAATCAATTATGAATAAATGCCATACTAAGGGTGGTTCACATGCGGCTAAAGTGCACATGCAAAAATGCGGTATTGTGCAAGAGAGGGTATGCAACTATAATAGGCTTGGACATGCACGTCCTGCTAGAGGCTCACAAAGGTGCCAGGGCTAGTCCTAAGCTAAGACTCATGTTGTGGTTCACATGCGGCTAAAGTGCACGTGCAAAAATGCGGTACTGTGCAAGAGAGGGTTTGCAACTATGACTGGCTTGGACATGCACGTCCTGCTAGAGGCTCACAAAGGTGCCAGGGCTAGTCCTAAGCTATGACTCATGCTAGACTGTAGCAGAAGCATGTCCACGTAGCGCAAGTGAAGTGCGCATGTGACAAGACTGGCGCCCCTTTGGGTATTTCTTTACTATTACTCTTCGCAAAGTACAACTCCAAGGGTCCAACTCTCTCCGTGTGGGCACTTATAAATTTACAAGGGACGGCCAGAAGCAGAGCCTCAAAAGCATTAGGTCCAAAAGCATTCATACCCAAAAGCACTTGCTCCCAAAATCCCTCGCAAACTCTGCTAAAATCTGCCAGCCCAAAACGCGGAAATTCGTACAGCATGCCACGTCATCACTGTCAGCGCGTTTTTTTAAAATCGGGCTACAGTTCAAGCTTTTGATATTTTTGGGTTTTAGGCCCCTTGGCCGATGCTCCATAAGTTGGTAGGGTTAAGTTTTTATTAAAACCCTAACGCCTTCTGTGTAGGCCCCTCAGCCACACTTTCTTGGTTCTTCTGGGTTCAGTTTCTCTTGTCCTCTCAGCCATTTCTTTCCAATTGGGCACGTCATCACTTTGTGACATGCTTCCCCTTCTTGTTACCATTCTGTTGGTTTGGTCCCAGTTCAATGGACATTGGCCTGTCCATTGGGTGTCAATGTACTGGCGTGCATTCCAAATCGTTGCTTCGTGTGACCCATGAGTCGCTAAATGGAGTCCACCTTTCTTGTAAACAGTAACGCCGGATCTCCTTGTAAGCCACAACAAAACCGCTGAACTTGCTGGTTAAATGTATTTTTCTTGAAGGAGGAAGCGAGTACACAAGTATCCCAAAAGCATGGTGGTTCTTTAGATAGGTACTCCATCCGTTGGTTTCTGCTGATCTCTCGCTAAGGTTGGGGTTGACTTTATCTTCGCTAAGCAGAGTAGTCGGGGGAACAGTTTCCTCTTCACTGGATTCACTGTGAGTATCCATGTGTGCTGGGGGGAAAGGGGCATCTTATTCTTAAGGTTCAATACATCACTATTGTCAGCCATGGCCATTAAGTACTCTCGAAGTGTGCTGTGCCCATGTAGAGAAAGCACAACTTCAGAACCAATTTATGCGATATTTCACAAGACTTAGGGGTGTAGGCTCCCCAAAACAGAATCTTGCTGAAATCTTACAGAGAGGTCTAACTTATGAATGGAGTGCTTCCCAGGGGGGGAAGGGATTTCGAATGACTCTGAGGTAAAAATTGACTGCCAATTTTTTTTGTCTCCATCTGAAAGAGGAGTTCATGAGTATTGGACACTACTTTGGGAAGCTGTAACTTGCGTTAAAACATATATTGGAATTAGAGTTGTGGGAATGCGTATGCCGCTTGGAGAAAGATCAGCCTAGGACGGCACAACATTGTAGTTGTACTACGTCGTGTGAAAGAGTGAAGTTAGCTGGGCCTAATTATCATGCACGGTGAAAAAAGCCCTGTAGTGACAAAAAAGTGTCTTGTGATTTGATTGCATTCCAATGCATCATTTCCATAGTAAGTTCACATTACTTGTTGGGAAATTGAAGCAATGAGATTAGTTGTTAAAAATTAGGTTTTCTCATCCCTCATATTTTTACTTTCTATTTTGTAGTTCAGGCAAAACGTTGGCAAATAGTTTTAATGTATGACTGGTTGTACATCAGGTGATTTTGACAGATATGTTTACAGAAACGGTGAAGCTAGCACGGCACTGTGTGTTGTACAGGTAATGAGTAACATTGTCTAGAAATTTGGTTGGAAATAGCAGTCATATAGCTTTGTAAGCCTTTTACTTCTTCTATTTCAATTAATTAATGCTTTGTCACCAATGGTCTGTTTCCTTTTTAACATAGGAAGTGAGATCATCTGCATTACTAGCAAGGAATGGATCCTTTGCTGTGAGGCACTTCCATCACAAGCGGCATTCTTTTAGCAGGGGTGAAGATTTTAGGGTTTGCAGGAATTTTCCAGGCTCCAAATATTTCTTTAATGGAGCAGAGCATGCATCACACAAGACATCAAGTTCTTTAGTATGCAGAATGCAGAACAGCCAAGGATCTGATTGGGAAAGGGAAGAAGCACGCTGGTTGAGAGAAGAGAAAAGATGGGTTAGAGAAGAGGAAAGATGGCTTCGTGAGGAGGCCAGGTGGGCCGCTGAGCGCAAGGATCTGCTGGAGCAAACTGCTCTATATAGAGAGCAAATCAAGGCCCTGAAATTGGAGATTGCCCAGTTGGACAGTCAAGTAATGGAGGAAAAATCAAAAGATGGAACTATGTCAGAACTTATCATGGGCTTAACGAGGCTCCTGCAATCCTTGAATATGGAGTGTCAAGCGTCATCATTTCAAGGTCAGATTTCTAGCTCTTCATCCTCATCCACAGATATTAGAACAGCTTTAGGCAGTATGCCTTTGGAGATACCAGTCAAAACCATTGAGATGGTTACAGCAGTGAGTCAGCCTTCTATATTGGGGATAGAAGCTGCACCAGCTGCACCCTCCCCCAGCCGTGACAGAAGCAGGACTATTAAGAGGGGTGCAGAGGGTGATGACGTAAAGGTTTTGCAAGTAAGCCCCCTTTGATTGCCAACCCCTGCTGTTTTTCAACCCCACCTAACCATTTTGGAAAATTAGGCTGTTATTGATTAACGGAAGATTAAAAATAATATTGCTGTTATTGATCCTAGGAAGCTCTTGCAAAGCTAGGGTTCTATTCTGGAGATGATGATATGGAGTACTCGACCTTTTCAAGTGGGACGGAGAGAGCTGTCAGATCGTGGCAAGTAAGCTTGTGAGCTGAGATTGTGGATTTCAATGAAGTGAGAGGTGGTTCGACATTTAATATGTAATGCTTGACCTTTGCTGAGCGGTGCCATGACAATTGCAAAAATGGGTTTAAAGTTTCTTAAAATTATTTGCTCAGGCAGCATTGGGAGCATTAGAAGATGGCATTATGACAGCAGAGCTATTGAAGAAGCTTCTCAGTGAGGAGACTGCAATCCCAATAACAAAAGAGTCACCTAGTTCATCTTCTCAGGTTTGAATATCTCAATCGCGTTGTTTGAGTATTTAAGGTAGGGTGTGCATAGGTTTTTCTTCTCAAATTAGCCGAGTGCAGGAAGTTCTTCAATTAATATGGCTTTATATATTTGGCTTGATTGCAATTGGACTTTGTACCTGTTGTTTGCTTGTCTTTTTGCTGTGGAACATCGAGTTGTAATGGATCTTGTGAATCAACTAAGTAAAAAATCATAGAATGCAGGGAAAAGCAGCACCTTCGGCTAAGGTGGCTGCTCCGACTTCCTCTCCTGGAGTAAAAACTCCTGACACGAAGGGGAAAACAACAGATGTGAAACCAAAAACTACAGGCAGCCCTGGTACCAAAAGCGCAACTGCAAAGGCTGCTTCTTCAAGCTTAAAAAAGCCATCAAGTTCTGTTGTTGAAACTTCACGACCGCGTGTGTATCTCTTGGGTGAAAATAGATGGGAAGAGCCAGACCGTCTATTCAGCAAGAATGGCCCTATTGTGGCTACTGCCACGGCAACAGCGTCGAGTAAGAAATGCTTTTCTTGCAAAGGTCCAGGCACCATGATGTGCACAGGTTGGCCATCTATTTCTTGGCTTTGTGCTTGCATACATGTTCATGAGCATGCTCAACATATTTGGTAGACTCGGGGGCAAGGTCTGCTCATTGCTTGGGTTCTTGTGCTATGTGCATTGTGGTTGTGGTTGCTTGTGTGCATGGCCATGGAATCAGTTGATTCATAAGGGTAGACATGGGAACAAGGTGTGCTCAATTTGTGTTGGTTCTTATGCTGTGCGCATCAATAGGTGTTTGGATTGTAGAAGTTCATACTCATCCAAAAAACCTTGTAATAACACCCATTTTGTGATCAGAATGTGAAGGCACGGGAGAGTTGAATGTCGAGGAACAGGTAAAGTTTCTCCATCTTTGAGGTGTTGGCATGTAATTAGCTATTAATGGCATGTGTTAGCTATGAAGGGGCTGACAAAGTGCCCCTCTTGTTGACAGTTTTTAGAGTGGGCTGAGGAAGGTGCCAAATGTCCGTACTGCGAAGGGAAGGGTGTGCTTGATTGTGATGTTTGCAATGGAAAGGGAATGCAACCTGTTTCTTGAGAAGATCCAGGAGACCTTAATTCCATTGCTGAAGGATGGGACTATTCAGATTGAGCTTGACTATTTGGGGATAATTAAGAGGATGGGGAGGCATGTAGTTTCCCAGTCACATCATGCTTGATCTCATCAGGTCCTGGTGATGTTTTATAGTTTGTGATGATATTAAAATTTGGTATTGTTTTCATTGTTCAGTTGTATGATATAGGTACTATTACTGTGACGTATCGTATCTATTCTCAGCTTAGGATGTGGTGGTACAGCAGTCCCTCCAAGGTAATGGCTGCTTGTATATCTTTGGCTTGGCTATTGTTTATATCCGATTCAAGATGTCAATAATATGTTGGGTTGGAGAAATTCAATAATTGAAAGCACAACATCGAATCGGTAGGTTGCTTAAATTCTCTCCTCTGATTAATCATGCTTCCCCACTTTTTTCTTCTGTATCGGATATACTGGAGAGGTATAAAGTATAATTTTTCTTCTATAACATACGTAATGGAAATATGTATGGTATTAGTCTCGAGCAACTCATAGCTGTTGCTTGGGACGAGCAGTTGCAATTTATTTCCACAAGAATCTATCACAAATGCTGCATAAATTATTTATGGTTTTGGAACATGAGTGAGAGAGAGCCGAACTCTTCCTATGAATAAAAATCAGTGTTCATGTGGTGTATCCCTTGTCATCCCAAAAAGGGAGAAGTTGAATTTAAAGTGAAAGACTATAGCTACCTGATAAGCTTATTCTAGGACTCATTCTGGAATACACAATGACTCCTTATTGTGTTGGGGGTCGAAGGTGGAGTGGATCTGTAAAAGAATGCAATGGTTTGTGTTTCATGCCCGTTGCTTGGTGCTGTCTGGGCTTGTAAAGGAGAACTCTCTGTGCTGCTGAATGCCCAACATAATATTTTGTGCACTCCTCAGCATGGGCTGATCTGTTGACTCAAAAAGTTTGACATAGGGAGCGTTGCTCTCTGAACAGGGTGAGGTAGTTGTCCTTGATGGTTGTGTAGGCCTGGCAGCCGTATACATAATGCTCCTGGTTCTCCACCTTCCCCCACTCCTCACCATCTGCCGCCGCCTCGCAAGCTTTGCAAATGATCTTGCCTCTAGGGACCTGAGCTGCTTTGATTGATTCCATCTCAAGCTGTCTTTCTAGCATTGCCAAAGGAGCATATCCCTCTTGTCAGTCTGGCCCTAGCTGCATGCCCCATAGTGAATCAAGTAGCGGTAGCAAAGAAGGTGACCCCAAGATATACATATGAAGTGATCACATCCACCTAACCTCTTGCAAGAGTAAATGCAGCATGGCTTGTGCCTTGTCTTGAGGAGTGAGATCATGCTGATCTTCCCAAGGTTCATTGGAAGGCTTCTTTGTGTACAAAATCCTCAAATGCATGCAAATGTTGTTGTAAACCTATTGCAGGCTCATGAACCAATATATTATCATTAGCATACAGCAAAATATGGAATAAAGACTTGTGGTCTGACTACCGTATCTATATAGTGTTCAAAAGGTGTGGGAGAGTGGCCATTTATGCTTTACCCCAAAGGTGCTAGCAACGGTCTTTGACAATACCTCTTGAGCATCGGACTCTCCTACATACTTGCTAATACAAAGCATAGATACCCCATGTCATGTTCGATGGGATCCCAAGTGAATGCAAGCATTGGAAAAGTCTCTCCCTAGCCTTTTCTCCCTCAACCTGGGTTGATCAATTGAACATCTCAAAGTGAGTATAGGATTAATTGTAGAGAAAGCTCTTTTGAAGCTTGCATATGTTGATGGATGTAACCCCTCACGCTCTGCAAAGAAATTAAACCCCTGCTCTAGCACTACTACTTGAAGTTTTGCCGAGACATAGCCAACCATGATCATCCTTTAGTTGCTCGGATCCAGTATATCTCCTGCTTTATGGATCAGCACAATGGTGTGCATCGTCCACTCCGCCGGTAACCCCTCTGCTAGTGTTTGATAGATCACATGTTCAAGAAAAGGAACTAGTGAATCCATTGCGTATAGTTAAAGATGTAGGAATTCAAGCATATGACATTAGTCTGGTCTAAGGTGCACACACATCATGGTATGGAAGAAAATCATTATGTAAGTCATCTTACATGTTTTTTCCTTTATATTACCTTCTTCAGGTGTAAATAGATCACTCATACCTCAATCTATGGGTGGGGATTTAGGAATCCAATGATTATGGAGAAAAGCCCATAAATCAACAACCTGCCTAGGAGATAGTTTTGTAAAGGTATTTTCTCACAATCTATGCCAAATTTGCAGAAGGTTTCAACATACCTCATGATATGGTCTATTAGCTTACCAAATTGCATAATTAGGTGGTTCTTGTTTCAAAAGTTACACTCTGCAAAAGGCCATGTTGTGCAGAATTTTGAGCCCCCCCCCCCCCCCCCCCCCCCCAACTAGTCACTGACCTTTGGAAGCATATATAAAGAACAATGTATACATGCTAAAAAGGGGGTAGTAATAGAAGTGTAAATGCCTTCTTAGAGCCTTGCTTCAGCTTTTTGGGTTTGGAAATTGAGTTTGTTCTCTCATTTATAAGCCTAGGTCATTTTAGCCTCCTACACTTGATGTACTTTCATTATTAGTAATATAATCACCATTTTTTGAAATCAGCTTATGTTAATGTCTCTTGACTTGTGTGTTCTGTGCTAGCTCATTACATCAATTGTATTCATTTCACCAAATAAATTATTTTGAAGAGAAGTTTCTCTCATTGGAGGAAACGAAACTCACACTTGAGGTCATGCACTTTGCACATACCTCCAAAAGCATCTCCCACTATGATGGGTCGACCCACATGCCTAGAGGGCTCTTGCACATGCTGTTGGCCACTAGATTGAGTCTTGAACGATACTAGATATCACCTATACCAAATGCCAAGCCCTAAGCCACAAATTGAGCTCTTTTGTAAGAGTCTTCTCCTACTTCAAGAATCAATCTTTCCATCTTTATTTCTCTATTGTGTAATTTCTCTATGGTCATACTCATTATGAATAGGTCTTTACCTAATCCTCTTGCATAGCTCTATACTCCATCAATCAGTATCAAAACCTATGAGGGTTGTGCATTGATAATCCAATGGGTTACTTGGTAATTAGGATCACTAATCTCTTGGTTGATCATCAAGTGTAATTATGTGCACATCGCATATGCCACTAATCACCTTGATTGATTAAGCATTGGTGTCAAGACAAGGGTAGGACTAGGTGCGCACGGCCCTAGGCTAGAGCAATTCAGGGGTTCACTACTAAAGGTAAGCTAAGATGTCCATAAAAGGGATATGGTTGGGTGGAGAAAGAAGGCTCAATCCCCTACCCTTTTAGTGCTATCAGAGCTCAAGGGGAGTGGGAGAAGGGGGGAGACATGGAGAAGTCTTGCATGGGTTGCATGGCATGCATGCACGCTCGTCCTCAAGTCATGTATGCAAGGGTTTCAAGCAGGGCGCGCTGCGGGCGTAAACCGCCACTAGGGTGCTCAAAGCAGAGGCCTGCATGCGAAATGGGACTTCTACGCCTCCTAACATTTATGCAACATGGTGGGGAGGGATTTTCCTTCGTAAGCGAGGTCTATGATGCGTCGTGGTGCTTATGGCAAGTGTTTCTTCCTCAGCCCACACTACCTACGCTCTCTGCTAATGCTATAGCTTGGAGGATTCGCACCTAAAGTCCCTTAGCACTAGTTTGCTACCACAATTGGATATTACATAGTCCTTTTTGGATCCTTTTGTAGAAAATACCAAGGCAAAATCATAATGAGTTTCTACCAACTTACACAGTGTGTGACTTGCCGCATGAAACTACTACATAAGAAAAACAGTGCAAATTTGTTTTGAGAATCACTATTTAACTATAAAAATGGCTCCTTAATACCATGTCTACAAAAGTATGTGTGGATTCTAGTATGTGGTGCATCAATCATATTTAAAAAAAACTCTTGGCTCTTAATTAAATGAGTATGTGGTGTTTGTTGTAAGTATAGAGAGTGGCACATAAAGTATTGTGACAAACAAAATTCATTTGACATAGGAAAAAAATTATTCAATATGTCCCCAAAGAGTTGGTATAATGGTAAGGCTTGGTCTCTCAACCTACGGGTTGTGGGTTCAATACCTCCGTTGGGTCACACTCTAAAGGGACACCTTATGCTCACCTAATGTTCACGTTGCTAGGGCTCTTTCCCTTGGACACTCGAGTGCATTCTTCTCTTGGGGTGGGTCATCCGAAGAGGAGGTTCCTAGCTGGTTGCTACGTACTTGGAAGGGATAAGCACCTCCCCTTGTGGTCCCTCTGGTGTGTAGAAGAAAAAAAATCATTCAATATGGGTGGGTAGGACAAAAACAAGCAAAAAACTGGGGATATTGATGTGTCCATTCAAATTGTAAAAACATTTCTATAGATTAAAAATGGCTTTTTCTTGCATGTTTAAGTTTTCTCCAATAGTTTTTCCAAAAAAATACATTTGACATTGTTTGGAGCATAGGAATGACCTATGAGTTTTTCCAAGTTTTAGGACATTATAATGTCCACAAGACATTTCAGTGTCCAAGTACCAAATTAGTGTTAGGGATTAAATTGAAAAGGCTTTTGGCTTTTGGACAATCCCTTTAGGTCGTTTTCCGGTGCAGAGGGAGGCAAGCTAGCACAATGTTCAAGTGCTCAATTAATCTTTGAGAGGAGGATCAAAGCTAAGGGAGACCTCGCTCCTCTATAAAGAGGTTTTTGAAAATTTAGATAAAATTTCTTGTACAATCTTATTTTTCTTTACAACTCAGCAAGCGATTGCAAGATTTGTTAAAGACAAAGCCGTATAATAAATCTTTAATGCTCAAGCAATAGAGGGGTAACAAGCTTTACTTCTACATTTCAATTTTTTTGAAATTGTGGATTTTGTAGAATATTTCGGAATGATGTCATTCGTCCAACAAATGATTGTTTGAACTTTGAATCCGTAACTCTTGCAAGTATAGAGGAAACCATGGAAGTTGCATGGGCTACGGAATAGGATGAGTTACACGACGACCACGGCTTCGTCAATATGCACAAATGTAATGCCCTACTTAATCTCACATATCAAATGGAACAAAATTTGACAACCATTAACACACATTTGACTATGCTAATGGATCTTGTCACTTTATCATGCATATGGTCAGGGAGAGGTCGGAAGGAAATAATGCACAAAATAAGGTCGTTGATGGTGGATCACCACCGTTAGAGTCTCTTCCTACAGAGTTTGAGGGACATCCACCACTTGTATGCCTTGTCCAAGTACTAAGCGCACTTCTAAAGATCAAAAGACATCTTGGGTTGCTTGTAACTAATGGATGTTGATCCATTTATGTCAAAATGTGTTTATCACATCTTTGTTGTGCTCTTTATCTTTGCCTCTATACATTGGCCGTTTCAAATCCTTCATAGAGAAGGAAGTCTTCAAGCTTTCTTTCTAGGCAACAAACTTACAAGTTGGCAACGTTTTCAAATGTTCCAAAAGGAGTTTCTTCCCAACAACGAAGGCGATTTAAATTGGATAGCTTGGGATGAATGTTTCATGCATACATCATCCCTCACCAATTACATTATTGGCTATCGAGAAGTGATCCTTGATCTTGATAACCTCAACGAATATCAAAAGGTACACGCTTTCCTATGAGGTTTACACCCAAAAGCAAAAGTTGAGATTAGTCACTTGCATCCTAAAAATTTGGAGGATGCCATTTCTAAAGCTTATTTATCATGTGAATGCAAATGGGCTACAAGCTCAATAATTTGTAGGAGATTCTCGCACTATGTCTCACAATAATCATCACCATAAACACAAGGCGTCTTCATGATTCGAACGCTACAAAAAGATCCAAGGGCCCCTGCGGTCCTCTGTTTCTGCAACATATTTTTCATGGCCAAGAAAGATTATTTATATTTCAAGTTCCTTTTAGATAATCACACCAAGCACAATTGTCCACCATTGACCACGTGTGATGAGCTGGACAAAGGGAAACGACAAAGTAGCAAGCAAAAGTAAGGACAAAGTGTTATACACTATCTAGTTACTGCAACTAAACCCATTTGCAAAGTGTACATAGAAGTCTCTCATTCCGCACAAACACGAGTGCTTACAGCTTCATTGTAAAGCAACCAGTGGGGCCACATGAGTTAGCCTATTTGCATGGCTATATTAATGGATTATTGATGGACATAAGGTGCATGTACACATTGATGATGGGGCAACCCATAACTTGTTAAACTATACTTTGGTGAAGTTCTTGAAGCTTCCATAGACAAAGAGCACACACAATTATATGATGTTCCTTATACAAGGGCAAGGAGCAAATAAATGGGACACTGTGGTTAAGGGTGTGCCTCTAGAGGTCCAAGGCTATCTTATGAGCATCAATTTTTAGGTTATGAACATGTGAAGGGCTGATGTGGTTCTTGGGCGTGAATGGTTATATAGCTTAGGATCTATTTTGAAGCATAGTTATTAGCGTAACTTTTTAGAATTTGAGGTTTATTGTAGTCATGTTTTACTGTTTGGAGAATGGGATGGCCCTTCTTCTCCTATTATTATATGTATAGATGAGTTGTATTACTCTATAGAGCAAATGAATTAAAGAATATTTTGTGTTACTGCTTGTTTACTCTCTTTGTATGTGAAGATAAATAGTTTGATTTTGTTTCTCAATGTGAGGAACTTAATCGAGTTTTGCACCACTATAGAGATGTTTTTCAGCCTATTTACCTTTGGGTTAACCTCTAGGGAGGGAGATAGAACATAGTATTGATGTGTAGCCAAACACTAAACGTGTAAGC
Source organism: Adiantum capillus-veneris (assembly GCF_014529385.1). Taxonomy (NCBI): domain Eukaryota; kingdom Viridiplantae; phylum Streptophyta; class Polypodiopsida; order Polypodiales; family Pteridaceae; genus Adiantum; species Adiantum capillus-veneris. The sequence continues at coordinate 50,943,533 of NC_140943.1, read as the reverse complement.
AAACCTACATATAGGCTAAGTCAAAGTGAAGCTAAAAAATTGGAACACCCACTAGCAGTGTATCTCAATAAAGGTTTCACTAGAGGGAGTTCTTCTCCATGGGTATCCCCGGTGCTTTTGGCAAGGAAGAAGGATGGTTCTATACATATGTGCATAGACTATCAAGGTCTCAACAAGGTTACCACAAAGAATAAGTACCCTATGCTAAGAATCGATGAACTCTATGAGGCTATATACTTTACAAAGATCGAGTTATAATTGGTATATCATCAATTATGAATTAATGCTAGGGATATTCCTAAAAGATCTTTTCAAACATGGTTTAGACATTTCAATTTTCTTGTGCTTCCCTTTGGGTTGCTCCTACAATTTTACTTGGGTTAATTTGTAGTTTTCTTTTTGGAAGACAATATACTTTTTTACATCCTCCGATCTAAGAAAGAACATTTAGATTATCTCCAATAGGTTTTTGATATGCTTAGGAAGGATATTTTATATGGCAAGAAGAGTAAATGTATTTTTATGAAAACAGAGGTAGAGGGAAAATTCAACAACTAAGTGTTTAAAACTGTATAACCTATCAATCAATCACCATTTTAACAAATTCGATTGATCGATACGAGTAGATCTCTTGTTTCCATGTATAGAGTATCCTAGTCATATTATCTTTGTTGGAGGGCCTTAAGATGGATCCTAACAAAGTCAAAATTATTTTGCAATGGCCTTCTCCCAAAAATCTAGAAGAGCTTAATTTGTTTTTGGGGCATGGCTGACTATCAACACAAAATCATACTAAATTATGTAAGGATAGCTATACCTATTAATGACTAGTTGAAGGGTTAGGATTGTCAATTCACTTGGCAAGCAAAGCAACAGAGTAGCTTTGATAAGCTTAAGACTGCTTTAGCTACTCCTACCATATTGCACATTGTTGATCCAACAAAACCTCTTGGTTAGCACACTCAGAAGGATGTTTACATGAAGCAACTTGAAGGTTTTAAGCAGCCTACTAGGCCCCGAGACTCGAGAGCATGAGCTCACAAGTGGCTTGGATCATCATTCGTACGTGATCTGGAGTCCTTTGAAAGAGATGCGTTGCTGAATGGCCAGATTGTGAGCCGCGTCGGCGAGGTTGCTGTCAGTTTCATGCGGCTTGAACTTGAGCACGAGCGTGATGACGACGCGGTCGTCCTTCTGGAGGCCGATGCGTTTGAGGTTGTCGCCGATCTCGAACTTGACGTTGGTGATAAGGTGCCTGCGCTGGCTGGCGGAGGGCACGATGTTGAAGGTGCCCACGTACTCCGCGCTGTTGGTGGGTGTGGAGGGGCCTGCATCGGGGAGATTGACAAATACCACCAAGGAGATGAAGCTGTCTCTCGACGTGAGCTCGAGGCCTTGTATGACCAGCACCTCCTCCGCCTTGCTGGGCCTAGTCTCACCGATGGGGCGCTGCACGATGGCGGCGAGACGCATGGATGCGAGGTTAAGGTCGATGGTCCCGTTGCTCGGCGTGGCTCCAATGGTTGGCACCCCGCTTGCGAGGGCTGAGAAGACGGCGCTTTTGCTGGTGACAGCCTTGGGCGAGTAGGTGATCCACAGGTCATCGGCCCGCACGGTCTTGTAGCTCACCCCGAGCTTGGCATTGTCGAGCGCATCGCTTACCTTGACCTTCACAAGGTTGGCGTTCTCGTCGTAGAAGAGGAACTCCGTGTCCAGGAAGTCGGGATCGGAGTGGTCCTTCCGCGGGCCTCCAGGTAGTTTGAACCTCCACACATCCCAGAGGCGGTCCACGTTGCTGTGGTGGGCGTAGAAGATGGGGTCGCGCGAAGCCGTGCTGAAGGTGCCCATGTCCTGCAAGAGCTGCTCCGCGGGATTGCCCGTCCAGTAGTGAATGCCATTGTGCACTCCGTTCTCCACGCTTCCCCCGAGGGTCGCGTTAATAACGGAGGAGTTGGTCAGATCGCTGCCGGTCCTGCACATCCACAAGATCATCGACATCAGGGATCGTGATGTTTGTAGAATTGTTAATGCTCTGTATAGAAATATACATACTATTATATATATAGATGCAGTACCTGTAGGCGCCTCCCGCAAAGAGCTCGGCCGTGGAGGCGGTGACGACAGACTGGTACATGGCATTGAGGTTCTCATTTACCACTACTGACGTGTCAGTGCTGTTGTTGGCGGGGCTGAGGCGGACGATGGCGGGCGGCAAGTGGTCAGGGTTGCGCTTGGCATCGTAGAGGGCGGTGCCGTTGCGTGCAAACATCTCGGGCATCATGTTTCCGCCGTTGACCTGGTCGTCCCAGTTCCAGTAAAGGAGGGAAAAGCCCGGGTCTCCCAGGAGGCTGCCCAGGATGCGCTCGTGGAAGTAGAGGAACCAGCGATGCCATGGCAGGAACAACCAAGAAAAGTGCACCTGCAGGGGCACATTCCCGTCTGCTCCGGCTTGCATGTAGGCGCCGTTGCAGAAGGCGCAGTGGATGTCCGCCTGCACCTTGAGGCTCCGCGGGTCGCTGTCGGGTAGGGCCCTCATGAGCTGGTATGCCTTGTTGTATTTGGCGATGAAGTCCTCCTTGGCCGTATGGGCAGGCCGCCGCACATGCTGGCGGATGGGCGGGTACTTGTCGAAGGAGAAGTCCAAAATGCGCGACGCCGACGGTAGCGGGAGGCAGCAATTGAATCGGAGGGTGAGCGGCGGGGCGGTCCCAACCGACTCATCCACCGCAAGGTCGCAGCGGGACAGGTCAGGCACCCGGATCGGAGCAGCATTCACGTCGCAGCTGGCCGCAGCGAGGATGATCAGCAGCAGTGCTACGTCTATAATTATATTAAGTAGCTGGCCGTGGACGCGTCGTCGAGGGGCGCAGTGCAACGCAGCTATCAGTGATGACAAGCCATGAGTTCTACAGCTCATGCCCGTACTAGCAATCACCTCCAACTACAGTACTGTGTTTAACTCAGAAACTAACTAAATCACAGGTTTGAGCTAATGGGCAAGAGAGAGGCAAGCGAGCGTAATTACAGGATTGAGCTAATGGACACGAAGTAGATTATTGCAAGAGAGAGGCTGGTTGTCGATGGATGACTGGTTGACATGCGCAGGCGGCTTTATAGAGGGAAGCCAGCTGCTAATTGGCGAGCACGTGGACCGAGCCACCGTGAGAGAGAGAGAGAGAGAGAGAGAGAGAGAGCATTGGAGAGAGAGAGCCGAGTCAATGTATTGACTTTTTCCACTCCGTTTCTTTTTTGATGATCTGGAAACTCGATTGCGTCTCAACTCCATTGTAGATTTGTCAACACAATATTGCCAATTTGTCATGGCCAACCCGATGGCATCCCTTAACCTTGTACTTGAGCTTCTCCTCCTTCTCCCAAGCTTTTCTACATCGTTTTGCAACCCTCAATGCAAGTTCCACATCGTAGCTAGCCCCCTCCTCTCTCACTTTCTCAAACGGAAGATCGTCTTTCGTGCATGCGCATTTGTGAGGAGATCGACTGGCTTGCACAGACCGGCACGATATTGTTTGGTTGTCTTGGCAGCTTAAACGAACTTTGTTCAACATCCTATGGTGCCACAGGTTGGCTCTATTACCACCGGTTTCGGTGCTTCTCGAGAAGACCGTCCTCCACATCATCAACCTTTTTTGCATGCCACATCAGTCACGACGCCATGATTGTTGCGAGAGGAAAAGGGGGGAAGGGGGCTTAAAACAAGAGGCTTCCTTTCTTAACCAAATAGGGGGAGAAGGGGAGGTAAAATGGCATGCATAGGACACTTCTAGCATGCAAAAGAAGGGGGAGTTGAAAGTTTGCAAAGAAGGGGAAAGGAAGCTTTGAAGGGCTCGGAAGAAGCGGAAGAGGAGATGGTTTAGCAAGGGGAAGATCTCTCAGCTCTCTCTCTCTCTCTCTCTCTCTCTCTCTCTGTGGAGATTTCCATCAAGGAAGGAGGGAACTCGAAGCAAACCCTTTCTCTCAAAGATCTCCTCAAAGCTCGCTCTTTCTCTCGTGGAATGGAAAAAGAGCTTTTTCCTAATGGTAATCTTGAGGATTCAAGAGCATTTGAACCGTATAGGGGAAGAGTTTGTTGAGGTAAGCCTTTTAACTTACACTCAGTGCACCTCACATGGCTTTCGACCGGTTCCTCATGGTAAACAGTTGGTGGCATCATCGACTGAGTTATGAGTGACTCTACCGGCTACACATAACGCTTACTGGCCCTATTATCATAAGGCAAAGGTGGTTGTTGTCCCAACAGAGGTTGTGGTTTGTCTCCTCCTTGTACTACATTGTTGGGTCCGATCTGATACCGTGGAGGTGGTGGCAAGTGTTGTACCGCCGGTGGTCCATACGGACTTTCCCTCACGTAATTCCGGTTATAGAAGCACTCACTAGTGTCATGGTTTGTGTATTTCTACTCATTGCCATTGCCACACCAATTCAACACTCTTGGAGCATTGACAGTTGGTGGTTGATGCGGCCTCATGTTGGGGTTTTGTCAGTAGGTCAATTCATCCTACGGACCACTTCCTCAACTAGCTGATCTACATTTTGTGTGATTGAAGCAGGAGCACTTCCTCAACTAGCTGATCTACATTTTGTGTGATTGAAGCAGGAGCACTGCATTTTCAATTGAGTCACTGGAGGTTGAAGAGGCACTGCTAGTGTTTGTCTCTACGTCTTTTGTTACTTCCCTGTATGTTTCGTAATTGTCAACTAGGTACAATGCTTTCTTAGTGACTTGTTCAAATTTTGTGCATGCCTCTAAGTGTAAGCCTTTTTTGAGAGTTTCGTTTCTCAGGCCCTCTTTAAAGAGAACCGATAAGTGATCGTCTTGCACTGGACATCTTTCGATGTATTGCTTGAAGGGAACTGAAGGTTCTTTCACCTTTTCATTTTCCTTTTGTTTGAAAACATATATTTGAGAAATTGTGTTGTGTTTGATTCCCCTCTTAGAGAATTCATTGAAAAACACTCGTAAGAGTTGATCGATGTTCAAAAAATCTATACTATTTAGTGGTTGGAACCAAGTCAACATCATCCCTTCCAATGTCAAACCAAAGCCTTCATACTGTGTGCGAAAATCCGCTCCTTGTTCCGCTCTTAAGACTTGCTTAAAAATAAAAAGATGTGTGTATGGATCTCCTTATCCATTTTACTTTTTTGGCACACACTTAACCACTTGAGAACATCGCATTCTTCGCTTTTGTGCTACCATTCTCATCATTCTAGGTTCTTCTACCATTACAGCTCTTGTCTCGTAACCACTGATAGGTGCTCTGGAAGAGGTTCGGTCAGTCACCCTTCCCTCGAGTCTTACATCCGGCACCCTTGTGCTGAAAATCGTGTCTAGGATTTCACTACCTTTATGTATAGACATAGAAATCTGGGAATCCAAGGATCCCATTGGTCTTAGTTCAGAGAGATGTGGTCGATTGAAAGAGTCTCCCGCATGAAATTTCTAAGGACTTACTCTCGCAGTTTTCGATCGTGTTGTTTATGAGACAGTAGGTTTGTGCATGCTAGGGGTGACATAGTATTGATGGAGTGCCCCCCAAAAGTATGTATATCCCTCGAGTTTGTTACAGCTCATGCACTAAAAGGACTGGAGAACAAAAGGGAGAGGAGCTAGGCCTCACCATCCCTTTGTCTACCAATTCCTATACTTGCCTCATGATCTCCTCTTGTTGAGCTTGAGAGACTTGATAAGGAGGTTGGTTAGGCGGTGAGCTTCCTGGAAGGAGCTCAATGCAATGGTCATCATCCCCTCGTTTTGGAGGTAAGTCCATAGGGATATCATCGATGAACACATCTTGAAATACTTTTAGAAATTCAGACAAGTCTAACTCTTCTTGATTCCTACCATTTGCATTTAATGAAACATTAGGATCTTTTAGAGACTCTTTGACAAAAATCATGTACGCAAAAACTGAGCTCTTCATTGATTTATCAAAAGCAAGAGGATTTACAAGTGGAATAGTGCGACCACGCTCACTAGTATCTATATACATGTTCTTTCCCTTGTAGGTGAAGTAGATTCTCCTTTTAGGGAACTTCAAACACCATATTAGAGATTTTGACACTTTAGAGCCATTCCGGGAATCAACATTGTTTTGAAGATTTGGCCATATGGACAAATTTGAAAGTGTTTTTTAAGACCAAATCCTTCCACAAGGTAGTACTTGAAAAGATCTTGTGAGCCATGCTCTCAAACATTTGGCTAAAATTTGACCATATGGTCTAATCTTAAGGTCTTTTTGAAAGTGGGAATTGAGAAATTCCCAAATTCACTAATATTGGCAGCCATGAGATCAAACCATGGCGCCCCTAGGATAGCATCCTCATGTTAGAGAAGAGAGATGGAAAAGTCTTCTTTGTCAACATAGCTTTGGACATGGAGCCTCAATTTCCCAATCAAAGGGAGTAACGAAGGCTTGATGTCCCTTGAAAGCTGTGTCAGCCGTTACAATATCTCCCATCTCAAAATCTTGAATGCCCAACTTGGTGGCCAACTCCGTTGATCAGTGAAGTTGTGAGTAGAACCAGGGTCAAACAAGATGAAGGCATCATGCTCTCTTACCTTTTCCCAAGCATAGGAAAGTGATGATTCTTTGCAATGAATGTCCTCTTTTGGAGCTTCGATGGTGGAAGCCCTAGGAGTCTCATTGCGAGCATTCTTCTTGGGGCAAGAACGATAACCATGTCCTTGCTCCCCACACTTGAAACACTTATGGTCCTTGAGAAAAGCTTCAAGCTCTTTAAAAGAGAGTTTGTTTTTATCTTTGTAAACTCCTTTCTCTTTGGACCAATTGTTGTTGTTGTTGGAAGTGCCTTGGGAAGAATTTTGAGCATTGGTTTTTCCCTTTGCATAATTTTTATCTTTGTTTTCCATGGGCTTGACATTCCATCTAGCCCCTTGTTGGAAATTGATGCGTGAAGCAACCATGGTGTGATGGATTACTTCGATGATAGAACCAGGTCGTTGAGAGTTGACATACTCAGCCATCTCTTTACGTAATCCCGCACAAAACTGTTGCTTTTGCTCGACAAAGTCTATCTTTTGAAAGACAGTAGCCTTGAGATGTAAATCCCAAAACTTTTTACATACTTGTGAATAGACTCATGAGAGAGAAGCTTCAAGCTGCACCATTTGGTAAGCACTTTTTCCTTTAGGAATTGCTTCATGATGGAAACTCATAGAGTTTTCCATGTCTTTGGGGCTTCGGTGTTGCCACAAAGGCTATGTGGGACGGGTGTCTAACCTCACTCCTATCTTATTGCAGACGTAGCGAGAACCACGAATATAATTGTCAATCCATGGGACGAAGTTGACTCGACTACTGCATAGAGGCTACAAGAGGTTGTCAATCTCTTGGAAGACAACAGACAACCCACATCTAACTCAAGCTACACTCAAATGACAAAAATCACCAAAAGCTAGTCGCTCATCGGCAAGCAAATCATAGCCGTTACAGCATCAAACGACATCCAAACGTCACGAAACTTTTAGGACATGTTTATAAGACATAAGCACACATGCTTGTGGTCTCAAATCTTACTTTAGGTCAAATGCAAAAATCACGATTATTAACAGCAGTCAGTTTTTGACCTAGTCATTTTCGACCCAGAATGCATTTAAATTCTTAGCAATGATGTCCCAATACCCCGCCTATACTTATTTTATGATTTTGAAGCTTAAATTCCTACTTATGATGAAATTAAGCCCCGGGTCGGCGACGTTAAAAGCTACGGATTACAATGAAATGCTTACATCAATGCATAGAGCTCTTATCTGTGGTTGCAACGTAACAGACTGCACTACAATATGACAACCGGGAAGGGAGTAGTAAGCGCGAGAAGGAGAGAAGTGAGCGTCGTTAGCTCACACTGTGTTTCTTTTATCCAAAACTTATAAAATACTTACAAAAATTGGCTTTTATACCTTAGCCAAGGTTTTTGTGGTCAAAACTAATAATTTGGGAGCTCTAACTAAAGACAGGTTGATACAATCTAGAAGCTTGTAGCCCCGGATCATCAATTACACTGTATAGGAGTTACAACATTCCCAACTCATCAAAATAATAAGTGTTTTTACAATAAAAGCTCCAAAAAATGTTATCTGAGTTAGCTTGCTGCTAACATTCCCCCCCTCCTCGACTGTGTCGTCCATTCACACAGCTTCATGGACTGAAGTAGTCTTCGGATTGCTGGCTGGCGAGGCGGTCTTTAAGCGTATGTAGGGCTTTTTCATATCTAATTCTTCTTTCTTTGTCTAGAACTTGCAAGAATTGCATGGTGACTCTGTTTTTAAGTTCAATGGCTGAATAGCCAACGAATCTGGATGTAAGGTTACTTATGACTAGCCCAAATATCTTCGTTTGCCAAGTGAAGAAACCTGTATAGAATGCTTCCTCAAACACCAACATATTGCTTGAGGGTAAAAACATGCATCGGGCGTAGAAGCCGTAAAGGACTTCTTATGAAGGCTGTCCACTTAAATCATAACAGAGACCTTTATTGCCTCCGAGGAAAGACACCCATGGTGCTCCAGTTTGCTCAGGCTCGTGAAAAGCTTGAATGCAGGTGAGAAACATTCTGCAAATCATATACAGCATGGCACATGAAGGTCAAGGAGGCTCTTGAAGAAGGTCATGGCATCTGTTAGGGTTTTCATCATGTATTCTTCTGTTGCTAGACCCTACTCTGGAGCTGGTAGTCCTGGGTAGTTGAGCCATGTTGGCCTCTTCTTTTTTACTGCTTCATATGCCTGCCATGTCCTTACCCTTGGTACAAGACAGAATGTGGGGTCTTTCTAGAGGGTTGCGGGTGCTCTTGTGAACAGAATTATCTCGAATTTATGTTCAATGAGCTCCTTCTCCACTTGAGGTGGATATCCTCTGAGCCTTCTGCATGCATATCTTTGTATAGTCTTTCGTTAACTTGTAATAGCTCCACTTTGATCAAGGGGTACGGCAGTGATTGCTCATGCCACTGAGCATTGATTTTTTTGGGAGTGAGTTGAGTTACATTTACCGAGTGGAGAACTCCCAACTCCCAATCCATTGTTGCTTTTCATTCAACATCTGTTTCTTGGGCAAATGTCACTGAAGCTGAGCAAGTGTCCATGGCATATAATTTGCGCTCTTACATAGAGTTTGAAAGTGTATTTAAGCATGAGGGTATTAAGTAGTTTACCAATCAAACTGATTTCAAGGGTCACAACATTAGATGGGAAGAGATCCTTCAAGAATATGATTGTTGTATCGTAAAGGTCGATACAACATCGTAGCCAGTGCTTTAAGCTGCATGTTAGAGGTTCATGATCTTTCTCTGATGAAAATTACAAGTGAATTCTTGGCCTCTCTTCAAGGGAAGTGCGAGTCATGTAAAATGAGGGATCCTTCTCACTCTAATGTGAGTGTACTAGTAAACTCTACACAAAGTCACAAGCAAGATTACAATGATGGAAGCATTTCTCTATTGAGGATGGGTCTCTGATCCATAAGGGGAGCATATGTGTACCCAGGAACGACAACACTAGCAATATTCTTCTTGAGTGTCTTTCACAAGGACGTACATGAGTACATGATAAATTGTACATGTCAAGTGACAAAAGATGAGTGTCTCAAGATAGGTGAGCTTTTATGGCCATTAGAGATCCCAAACAAAAAATGGGAAATCATCTCTATGGATCTCATTGTGTTAGTTTACATATGGCAACTTGTGGCCATAACTCTATTTGGGTAGTAGTAGACGTACTATTGTTAGTGATAGAGACTGAAAATTTGATGGTGGCCATTTCTAGAGAGCAATATTTTGTAAATTCTGGACTACTCTTAACTTGAGTGCAAACTGATCATCCTTAGAAGGATGGACATATTGAGCAAGTAAGTCAGGTATTAAAGGTATGTACAAACTTGTGTTAGTAAAAAGCAGACAGGTTGGAAAGACCATTTGCTGATTTTGGAATTTTCTTACAATAGAGCAAAGCATGTTTCCACTGGGTTTATCCCATTTATGCTAATGTATAGTTATCAACCTTACTTCCAGTGGCCGTTAGATTAGCTAATTATAAAGGAACATTTTGATATGTTGAAGATTCCTAAGAGGAATGTTAAACAAGCTCAAAATTGTCCTAAGAACTTTGCAAATGAGAAACGCTACCAAGTCTCCTTCACAGAGGGGGAATGGATCTTTTCCAAGATTTGAGAGCATTCAGAAAGTTTAAAAATTGGGCCCACACCAAAAGTTTCACCTAGGTATTGTGGTCCGTTTTAGATTCTTAAGAAGATTGGTGAATGTGCTTATAATATTGGCCTACTAGCACATACTAAAGTTCATCCTATCTTTCATGTTAGCCGTCTATGAAAATGGTTGACATTTTGGTTTCATAATTGAGCCACCCTCTCAACCTCATGATCCAGAAAGGATTCTAGATTACCATAAGTTACAAACACATAATCATATTTGTCAGCAAGTCCTCATCAAGTGGAAAGATAGAATTGAGGAGAGTACCACTTGGGAAAACATTAGTGTGCTCAAGAAGCAGTTTCCTACTTTCATTTTCCACATTTTGAGGACTAAAACTCTTCTCTAAGGGGGAGTAATGTCAGGACAAGGATAGGACCAAGGGGGCATAGCCCTAGGCTTGAGCAATTCAAAGGTTCCCTAAAGGTAAGCTAGGATGTCTATTAAAGGGATATTGTTGGAGGGGTGGAGAACAAAGTGTAGGATGTCTATTAAAGGGATATGGATGGTGGGGTGAAGAAAAAAGGATTGGTCTCATGTCCTTTCAATTGGATCAATTTTGCATTAGGCCTCTCCCCAACAAGGAGTGGCTTGTGGCCACTTGGATAGCATATGTTGTCTATTATTAGTATTGGTTCGTGGATTCAGATAGAGGCTTGAGAATTGTGGGTGGAAGTGAGTCCCACGATCAAGTGTAGCTAACTGTAAAGTCAAGTCCGTTGGGAGCTTTCATATGCCACAACTTTTTTGAATAAGGCCAACGTTCGGATGCCAACTTGGCATTCAACTTCATAACGCAGTCAGGTCCACTGCCAGATGTTCCAATGAGCCATCCTTGTCATGTGACAAGCCCACAAAGCCTTGCTAGGGAAGGTATCTTGCAAGGAGCTTATTTTCATCTCCCTATCAAAGATAGTTTTCTCACAGGGTAGAATAGAGTCATATCTATGCAAGGGTAGGTTCCCACACAATGGGTAGAAAGTTCAAAGCTTACAAAGCGCTTTTCCGGCTTCAAACAAAGATCTTTTTTGAGCCAACAAGATTGTGGTAAAGAGCACCATAAACTAAGCAATAAAAAGAAAGGAAAAAGGGATCTTAAGCACCATCCATTACCATGTGAACCACCGGGTTCATGAAAAACGTTGGCAGAGTGTTAAGAGCACATTAGTGGGCATGGGAAAAAACGCAAACAGCCTAGCCGGGTATGAAAAGATCAATATAGTAGCTAGGTTACCTAGACAGATGGAGCTCTTTGAAAATGTCCAGGAGCTTAATTCAAAGGGTAATTTCTAAAAATCTATTCCCCCCCCCCCCTCTCCCTCTCTCCCTCTCGCTCTCTCTCTCAAAACCCCTTTGGGTGCTATCCACAAAGAACAATCAAAATATATTTCTTAATATTTCTTTTAAATTTGGAGATGATGCTATTCTCGTGCTTTTGTGAATATTCCAAAAATTGATCAAAGGAGACTCTCCTTGATTAAGACCCCTCTATAGCACTATGAGTCTTAATCAAGGAGAGTCTCCTTGATTAGGACCCCTCTATATCACTATGGGAGAGAAATATTTTGAGAAGTTTAATGCACAAGGATTTCACACATGGAAAATTAAAATGTGTGGCTTCCTCTTGAAAACCTTGTGGAGTGTCATTAAGCTATGCCTAAACAAACAACCCAAAATTGACCCCACATTGACTAGAGCCTCATCTTCTAGAATCAATGAACAACTTCAAGCTTAAGATGAACAAGCATCAGAAATTATCATCACCTAGTTGCATGCCAAAAATGTTCACACAGATTCTAGACTACAATCAGCCCACCTACTTTCAGGGCTAATTAGAAGGAAACACGTTGAGTTTCTCTCAGCCTAAGGAGAAACATCTATAAAAGGATTCTTGAAGAGAAAAGTACAAGCACCTACACAGAGAGAGACAACAAGAAGAAAGGGTAGAGTGTATTTGACTGGTGTTGGCTGGGCAATACACTCACACATGTCTGTATCATTATATCCAAGCTAAATAAACTTTTTTATGTCATATGGGGTTTTGGATATTAGTTCAACAATACTTAAATTTTCCTTTCAAGCAATTTAAAAACCACTTCAAAGCACTTTTCCAAGAGCCTAATCGGCATTTTGTTTTCAAGATGGGACATTATGAATCATATGAGGCACAATGGAACCAAAGGTCTTTATCAAGCATGGATTTAGTTTGTTCATATGATGCAATAATGAGTTGATAATGACATATCACATATATGATCCAAGGCTGTAGTTGTTATCTCTTCTACTTTTTTGTGTTCTACAATCTTTCCATTTGAAAACAAGAGATATAAGCCATTTTCCTCTTTGGTCCTCAACATAGTTTGCCTTGAGGGCAATATTTCTTGTTCTTTTGGTTGAGGGGAGAAATGTTATGGTGTTTTTTTATTGAGGTCATGTGTACTCAACCTCTGAGCCATGGGATACATACCCCCATGCCATGCTAGAAGTTATTCAACTTCTAAGCCATGTATACTAGTCCTCTTTGAGCCATGTTGGGTCACCTATATGATATCTCCTCCAGTGTCATCCCATAGATTAGTTTCACCTATGAGATGAGGGAGAGAATTGTTGGCATAGGCCTTCTCCACTTCTAGTGGGAATCTCTACTAGGCTAAGCATGCTTCTACTTGACACAATTGATGATTTCACAAGCCTCTACACATAGCTATATAAGGGACTTTTTCCTCCCTCTTTGTATCACTCCTGTTCTCCATCATGCTTAGTATCACTTTCCGCACTTTCATGTATAAGTTTCATTATGTTTATTTAGTGGTTCCATCTCGTTTGATTGGTTGCATTGTGGGCTTTCTTTTTCTTTAAATAGTGTGTTGCTAACATGTTTTGGAGACTCTAGCGGCCCATTTGTGCACTAACTGTCATATTTTCCCTTAGCACATTTTTTCACAAAAAAGAGAGAAAGTGGTAGGATAGATGTGCATTCATGCATGCATCTGTGGTTTAGGGTTTTTTATTTGTTCTCTAGGTCTTATAATCTTGTATCCTTTAGTATATTGCAATTGGTCATCACAATCCTTGTAGTAAGGTAATTGTAATCAAGGATTTTCTATCAAATAGTACACACACACACACACACACACACACACACCTATATATATATATAATAGAGAGAGAGAGGTCCCCTTTTAAAAATCTATAAATTGGAACTATATAGAGAAGATTAGCAGGGCCCTACATAAGGATGACAAAGACAAACCGAGAAATGTTCAAATAGAGAGAGAGAGAGAGAGAGAGAGAGAGAGAGAGAGAGAGAGAGAGAGAGAGAGAGAGAGAGAGAGAGAGAGAGAGAGAGAGAGCCTTTGTTGTTGTAGCCCGTGGCTCTCCCACAATACAATGCTAGCACTAGCTTTCATGCAGGATTTGTATTGTCTTTCAAATTTTCACTTACTTCTTCTAGAGGTTTCTCACATCCCCAATGTGAATTGTCTCTTTCTAGTTTCTACCATGTGATTCCATGGCAACAAGACCACTCATCACCATTGTCCATGTCACCCTAGGTAGATGAGGATGACGGACTTCCAGCAATGTTAATGGAAAGGTTGCATCATGATTGGAACACTTGAATGAAAAACGATAGATTAGGTTGATGGAGGCACATAATGTAGATAGCTTGTAATCATGCACACAAGAGAAATTAAGGTTGGATTTAAAGAATGTTAAAAGTCTACAAATCTAGGTATCTCGGGGCAAGCTAGATAGTATACACTTACAATTTTTTAGAAGCACAAATTTTCATTTCTTGCTTGAAGGATCAACGACGAGTCCCGTGTATATCCCGCCCTCACCACTTCCACTACAAACCTCGAACAAGGGTTGTTTTACATTGGATGCTATGAAATTGGTAAGGATATGCAAGCACAGGGGCCATCAACAAACCTTTTCATGAATTAAGAGAGATGACATGATGCCTTTTGGCATGGTTCTTGATTACAAGATATGCTTCACCATGAGAGAAATTTTCACACAAGAAAAATACAAAAGTAATTTTTTTTCCCTCTCCATGTGCCATTTTCCTTTGATTCTTTGATTCTTTGATTCTTTGCTTCTAGCCCCTAATATCTCTCCTATGTGTATCTTAACTAATCTACTTCAAAAAATCTCCCAATATTTTAGATCAATCTCCAAACAATGTTCTTTTTAGCATTGGCTTTTAGTTGAAACCTCCCTTAAAATATCATTTCTATTTTCAACATAGAAAACTCCTTAGTGTTGAGGGGATTTGCAAAATATCGATAGCTTGTTTATTTGTGGAGTAATGAATAAGTGTGGCCACTGACTTCACCTTCAAGAACCTTCTCGTGAGTAAAATAGTAGTGAACATCGATATGCTTGGTTCTAGCATGTAGAATGGGGTTGTTTGCAAGATATATGATGGAGAGGTTTCCACAAAAGATATCTGCAAGATTTGAGATGTTGATCCATTTATCTTCAAGTATTCTCCTCTTCCATAAATTTCACAGATAAGATTGGTTGTTTGCACACATGACATGACACAGTCCATACTCACGATAAACAAGCATAGAGAGCAGACATCAAACTCACCTCCTAGCCACAGAACCAATATGTGCTCATTCTTGAGCCTAGGAGTCTACATCAATTGGGCTATCCTCTACCACAAGGCTCAATGTCCCATACCATCAAACCACACCATTACAAGTGTGTGGGAAGAGATGCCAAGTGACTATAGTTCATGTGTGGTGATCGCATAAGATGGATAACTAATGAGCCTAGGGTCCTATTTATAGGATCTCTTAATTCCCTAAATAACCAGAGGGCCATGTTCACACTTGGCCAGGCATAGCTGAGCACATGTGATGTCTGGGGACGTAACAATTCCCCCCTTATTTTTAATTGATGTCTTTACTTCAGCTATGAAACTGGCAAAATGATTCTTCAATCTTAGTGCTTCCCAAGTAGCACTTGACTCAGGTCAATGCTTTCACTTGATCAAATACTCAAGGTAAAGAAGCCTTTCAAGACCGCTTGACCCTTTGGGTTCAAGTGGAATGTAATAGGAGGAGATGCTCTTGGAGTTATATGCAAAGTGCATGAACTCAAGTGTGAGTTTCATTTCATGTTATATAATGTCATCTCATGTAATGCCAATGTGCATGTAGTAAGAGGTTCTTCGTAGGCTAAGGCCCATACACAACAAACCTTCCCTTGGGGTTTAAACTATCTGAAAGTAACGTGTGTGCAATGGCTCATCTTATACAGTGGGTGCCTATCAAGGCTCACATTCATAGCCATAGATCTTAAAATAATCATGGGTGCAAATGTGACTCATAATCATGTACCCTCTTCAGTGCTAAAACTTGAGATCAAGAAATCACGAGGGCTATATCATAATTGATAAAATAGAATAAAAAAGAGGATGATAATCATGTGTGCTCTCTAAAAGGATGTAGGAATCATGGGTAGATCCTTTCTCTTCTTTGTCTTCTTCATGTGCAACATTGATCTCCTTCTTGGTTGATTTTTTTTTGTGAGACCTTCTTCTTCTTTGGTTGATCCTTAAGGTAGTAACATATTGGAGGATGCCTTGTTTTGTCACAATGGGTGCACTTATTGTTCCTGTAACACTCCTTAGCTTGGTACCTAGCTTGCCACAAGTCTTTTATGTTGAGGCTAGGTACACTCCTTCTTGTGCTTGGTTCTTATGCTTCTTCCCTTCTTGTTTTAGAAAATTGAATGTGGCTTGAAGATTTGGTGGTGGTTCCTTTTCTTCCAAGATGGTGACTATGTTGTAATACTGAGGTGGTAGTGCTCCTAACATTACTACAACTTTATCGTTATCCTTGACTTCACAATTTATATAAGTAAGTTGAGTTACTAGACTAATGAGTTTGCTAGCTAGGCTTGCAATATCTTCTCCACTCTCTACGATGAGCCTATAGAATTGCCTCTTAAGTCTAACTCTACTCTTCTTTGCCCCCCATGCCCCAAATTTTTTCTCTAAGATATCCCAGGTTTCAAAAGCACTTGTGCGTTCATCAACAAACCAACCAAGTAGATGGATGTGGTAAAATTTTATCATGCCTTAATATGATCATATACATGATCATATTAAGGCATGATAAAAGGCATGTAATGTCATGCCATAGCACCAATATGAATATGCTTTTCCATGGTTCCTTCACATCATCATTTTAAGCGATTTTTCACACCTACTACTGATGAGAGCTGGTGTCAACTTGCATATTGTTACACACCACGTGGCATGACATGATTGGTCATCGCTAACCAATAGTATTGATCTACATACATAGATTGTAATGTAGCGCTCTTATAGAAAACTCTTGACTAGCAAAGTCACAAAGTCCAAAAGCAACAAGCAAGGCAACATACAATCTAGTCTGTAGTGACTACTTACATAGGACACTCAATAACATCAACCACATTGTTGCCACAGGTTGTAAACATTGTAGCCAAATAGTCTTCTTGAACCCAAATAGGAAAACGAGTGCTTGATGTGTAGAGTACCTATGCAAGATGTGCTCTCACAATTTAAAAAAGGCAAAAAATATATTCACATTAATTGCAAAAATATATTTTAAGGATCAAGGTGTCACTATGCCATTGTGTGCGAGTATTACATCTTTGTACTTGCTTGAGTTATCCACTTGAGACTGTCTAGCCTCTTCGATCTATCGCATGTGACCAATTTTCTTTTCCAGGCACATGCCTCAAGCATTGAATAAAATGAATTATTACACTTACACTATCTTGCTAGCAATAGATGCAAGTTGATCAAGCTTCGAATGAGTTGTTAGGAAATAGAGGCGTAGCTAAGTAGAGAGTAAAGTGGTCTACTTAATGGAGAGAGATAATTTTTACACACAAGAGAGATAATAAAAGAGAGAGAGAGAGAGAGAGAGAGAGAGAGAGAACACGATATACGTGGTTCACTTAATGTGGGCTACGTCCACGGGAAAGCGACCACTTAATGGATTTTGCATTTCAAACTAGAAGTAGGTTACAAAGGGTTAACCACCCTTTATGGAACTTCCACCTTGCTTCACTCGCACCACCACTTCACACTTCACCAACTCACACATCTTCACAATGCACCACCACAATCGATTTTGTGTGTAGAAGAGGCCTCCTTTTATAGGCCAAAAGGGCTGCCCTCTCTCATGAGAGACAACCGTGTGTGTGGACAGGTTCATCTTGAACTCTCCAATATGCCCATGTATGGCCGTCCTTAGGTAGACAAGTCTTCCTGAAATTTGCACATGTGTCCATGTGCAGCCGTAGCCAAGTCCACGTGGAATTCTGCCACTTGCCATTTCTCAAGCACAATGGCTTCTCCTCATAATGGGGGCCTTATAAAATGTGCAATTTTGAGACTAAAAAATTACAAGGGGTGAATCATGCTCCATACTTACATGAGTTTTCTCTCTAATTTGATTGATTTCAATTAGAAGTTAGTATTAGTAGTTCAAATTTTTTAGATAGACCGAGTTGTCATATCTATGATACCTTTGCTATTTATTCTTTTTGTGAAAGCCTCAGAATGCCTTGAGGATTGTGTAATAGGTGTACAACCTAACTATGTGAAACATGAGAAATCAACGTAATGATTAGCACCCACTTTTGTGATGCATACATATGGCCATCTAAAAGAAAGGATCGGCGGCACATTTGTGCATAAGTTCAAAGCATAAATGACATGTTGCACACTTTAAATTCATTGCATCCAATCATAATTGTATGGTGTACTCTTTTATGGATCACCAATCACTATGATTAGCATGATCGAGATCCGTTTGCAAAGGCATTTGACCAATTATTCATATGCATGGTTTTTCTTTAAAAAAGTCATTGACATACCTATGTAGCATGAGCTAATATGGACAATGTTCTTGAGATAAGGAGCTTACTCATGCAAACCATGCTTCTAATAGACTGCAAAGAGAGATATGCTTTGCAAATTATTGCTTAAAGAGACCGCACAAAGGTAAAGGAGCTCCCAAGCACCTATTAGCCTTTAAAATTGCTCTATCCCAAAAGAGAAGCATAAAGAACAATACTGATTTATAGCACTTGTCTATTGAAATCTTATTATCCATGGGCCCAATGTTGATGCCTCTATTAATTTATGCCTAAGAATCTTTTGCTCCATGTTTGGCAGAGAAAAGAGTAAATAAAAAAGATGGCATCTCTTGAATGGTGTTTTTTAGGACACCATGTTTTTCAAAACCAAAACCAAGCTCATCATGCATATGGCTAAGAAATGGAACCACACTTGCATATTGTGTAAGTATAATAACCAATGTTGCCTCTGATTCTTTCATGATTTATGGCAACACCCTCCTCCAGAAGGCAACAATTTCCATCCCTACATCTTTGGAACCTTTTCAAAGTGCTCATTCTGCTTCCGAGCATGGCTCCTAATCTAGATAGCAAGCGCAAAAGGAAGCATTCCTTGAGCCATGTTTCTAGCTTTCTTAGCTTGATCATAAGATTCAAGTTTACTAAGAGATATCCAAGTTCCACATACAGTGGACAAGACTCGGCGGCAAGATTGAAATAAGAAATGGTTCGATCATCCTCTTGAGCTATTTCAACAAGAGATTTCACTGTGTTATAGAATTTGGAGTGCGCTCACTTGAGTTCTTTTCTTCAAGCCCTCTTTTCTTTTAGTATCACCATCCTCAGGTTTAGTTCTCTACATAAAAAGCTCTACCAAAATGGACATCGCTTTAATTGTAGCATGACAAGTTTCCCAAGATCAGGGGTAATTAAGGGGCTACCCTTTGGCCAAATATTTGCATGATGGGGTCAATTTATATGAAATTTCTTTCAACGTGAACCTTTCCTTCAACCTCTTCCACCCTAGTTGCCATGATTGACCGAGGTGCCTACTTTGGGTTAGTGTAGAAAACATATTTAAAAAAGAAAGTCCCGGTCTTTTGGATATCCAAAATCTTGATATCATTCTCATCGTCAAAATATTTAATATATAAGGCAGCCTTTAGGGTCAATAAGCTGTAAGGTACAAGGAGAGTCAAAAAGCTTGTTTAGGCAAACCTCTCTTCCTTGCCAATTTTCAGGTCACTAAGGGGTTTGTGATAAAAAAATATTCCTTGCTTTTTATGTCTAATGCTATCAAAGCATGGTAGATGCAAGACAAGACAATGAGAGGAAAGAATAGCACTCTAGAGATGGTGGAGTAGCAGCAAATAGCTACTCTGTTATTGCTTCTAGATAAGATAATGAATCATAAACTGGTTATTAGTAAGTTAATGGTTAGTGGGTGGAAAGCCCTATCTTAACGGGCACTTGGCCTTTTTACACAACAACCTCTCACTTAAAGGCTAGTGTGCCTTTATGCAAGCTAGGAAAAGACTTATATGTAGAGGCTAGATCCCTCTTGTAAAATGACAAGTGTGTTGTCGTATATGTGAATTGTGGCAAGATTGGTGCACTTATCCTCTAGCATTTCATGAATAAAGTGATACATCAATGTGCTTTGTCTTTGCATGAAACACTATGCTTTGGGCTAGCTAGATAGCGCTTTGACTATCGCAATGCAAAATGGGAACTTATGTACTCATATCATTTCTCCAACTAGACGAGTAAGCCATAAAGCTTCCTTCTTAGCATTCAATGCAGCAACATACTCAACTTCCAGGGTTAAAATAAAGAAGACTACCATATGTGGCTTTCTTTGTCTCGAGGCAAGTATCAACTTTTCTTCTTCTAGAACCTTGAGACTCCATAAAAACCTCAAAACTTATGATATCATCCCCTTCTGCATGCTTCGAGTGATATGTGCTTTTTGTAAGCTTACGCACCAACCTCTCTTTACTTTTCAACAAAACTCTCTGGCTGTTGTATGTAGTAGTGGCCTAATGAAATGTTTTGCATCAAATTTGGCTCACACATGTATGTATCATATATCATGGAAAGCCCAAAAGAGAATTGAAAGAATAAAAGTGAAGCACCTCATGTTGAGGTCAACAAAGAATCGAAATGACATTGCACAAGATGCAAATTCTGAGATGTTAAATGCGTGCACATCCATGTAGAGCTAGCATAATCAACTTGTTTAGTTGAGCACAAAGAGAGAATAGCATATTCAACATGTATCATTCATTGGCTCCATTTGATTGAAACCTAACTAAAATAACCCTTCCCTTGAACCATATACAAGTAACATAGACTTGTAGTACTTTGTCATGGGCTATTGACTTTTCCAAATTAATGTCAAATGTCATCATAGAAAAGGCATTTATAGAAAATGCATTTTCCAACAAGGTACTTCTGTGTTGTTTGAAATGCAGAAGGGACTTTGGAAATTATGCTTTAAAGGAGGGGTAATAATTTTGACTGTGTATATGTATGTATATGATGTGGATGACTCAAAGCTAAGTACATTTCTTGATAAAAAGGTCTTATTGCAATGACATTGCATGAGGGTAAATCCAAGTTTTTCTATTGCACATATACATAGACCTAGTAAATGTGACTTGTGTTAACATGTACACAAGTGGGCTATAAAGTTTCCAACTGTACATGTATTGTACGACGTCAATCTTTCTTGTTCTATGCAGGGCTTTGAAGATGACACTTTAAGAAACAATAACATATGCATAATATGCTTTATAGGATGTAGGTTTATCAAACAAATTGATAGACACAAAAGTACTAAACAGTGCCGCACTGCGAGACATATCTCATCACTAGAATTGATGACAAGTTATGCGCATGCAAGTGGAGTTTTTGCATGCTTCATACTTACAAGCCAAGTATATGACCAAAGTGCACTCAAGAAGATTTTTCGTGTTTACCTTCATGTTGACCATTGTTGCTACTTCCCCCCATTGATTAAATGTGCTCACAATAGAGCTTGAGCAAAATTAGCTCAATCAGATAACAAAATAATTTCAGCATGCATCTTTTGCATACATGTACTTGAAATGGTAATCACAAATTTATCTGCCAAAATACCAAACAGAAGAGCTTTATTGATGATTGCATGGTTGCCTTTGAACCAAAATATGGCCAGCACATTTGGTTGATTCACTCAATACAGTTACAGCTACCAGATTTACATCATCTTCTGATCTTATAATGTGTCCTTTTGGAACGAGAATAGGGGTTACAAGATTTACTTGGCATGGACTCCTTCACAAAGACGTCCATTCTTGCAAGGATTTGAGTGCATCCGTATGACTCAAATAAGTGCTATAAGAAAAGCTCTGGTATATATGCCTAATCCAAAAATTATTGTAACCCTACCAATGGAGTCATGACCCAGCGTTAAAGGTGGATGTGTGGGTGCAGGTTCAATTCCCAGTGTCATCGTTCGAAATTCTCGAATACAAAACAAAAAACAACTGCAATGTATTGCTCTTATAATGAATGGTAGCCTCCACAACCTTGAACCAATTCCAGTGACAATCATGCCCACTTGTGAAATTGTTTACTGCATTGACATTCAATTTGCAACATTCCTTTCCAAAGAATGCAAGCAATACAGGAAATACAAGGGCAGAAAAGGAACAACCAACAAAAAATGAAGGAAATTCATTGTTAGCAATACAAATAGGCAAAGTATGTGAATGCAATAACACCCATTGCAAAGAAAAACAACAAAATCGACCCGTGCCCTAAGCACAGGCTAAGCGAATCATAAAAGGAAGAGTAATTTTAGAATTTTAATCTTTCAAAGCCAGACTGACAGCAAAAACAATCGTAATTTCATCTGTGTCAGTTAGACTTTTGGCATTGCTGCAAACTGTCTATTAACTGTTATGATCAGCCTAGCGTATTTTGTAAAATACAGAGGCAAGTTCCACCAGTTGCTTCAGCTCAGTACAATGGCATGCGTGTATGTAACTTTCCTTCATCAAGTAAACAAAATATTTCGAATATAATTGACACCATCAAGCAGAAGCATACAGTCGGGTCCACTCCTTGGCTGCAAACATGTAAACAAAACCAGATAGCTTGTTACCACACGTTATGCTTAACAAAATAAAGGCACTCCACAATTATACAATGGCTTTACCTGTCTCCACAGCCTCTGCCTCATTCGTCTTCCAATGTTTGGCTATGTTCTCTGATAGTGGGTCATCTGGATTTGGGGCACTAAGGAGAGCCTGAATGCTGAACATTCATTTCAAGATAGAGGTTAACTTGGCTCAATTCTTCAATCAAAATGACATTCAACCCTCTCATGCTAAGCTCTAGGTGGTTGCTTAAGCTCATAAAGTGCTTTCCTCAGCTTACATACATACTCAGGATGTCTCATGTCCTTGTGGCTGCTGCAGCGACTTATTAACGCTTATCAACCAAATGACATTCCTGACGCAACCTATTAACACCTACCTCAAAAGCACAGTTCGAATCTGCAGAGCTGGGCTCCATTTGTCTTTCAGAATATCCAAGCAAATTCGTCCAAGCTAGAAAGTGCACAAAGACAACCAGCATCAGTTGGCTCACCGTGAAAGTAACTTTCCAATTCTGCCTCTTTACATCATCCTCCACGTAAGCTCACCTTGTCAATATTGGGATGATATATCTTTGTTAGGAATCTCACCTGAAATTTATAATCACAATCCCATCAAATTGTTGTAGACCACAAAACAAAGAGCACATTTTAGTAAATATGTAAGCAGGGGGTGTTGAGACGAGCCTTGTTGGCAAGAAAGCAAGTTTAAAGCAAGCACTTATGTACCCTTCTCACAAAGTACATAGAAACATCATTACAACCGCGTGACAGATTGTAGGTGTGCGAGATTGACCTACAATACCATACAGGGAGACATTGGCCTGCTAGCCCAATCCCTGAAGCTTTATCGATACAAAACGGGTGGTTAGTAGGAACACTGCTCGCATCAGAAAGCATGTCGCAATTGACTAGAACTAGAGAACAGCTTGTTGACTGAGTGTTTACCCTTTTTCCACACTCAGATCATCAGTCTGACCTTGAAGATTACTCTGTCAATCATTTTCTTCAAAATGTGACCAATTACTTGCTCTAGATTGCCCACCAAAAGTTCTCCACATGGTTGTTTGCCTTCGCACAAAGCACATATACTCTTCTGTATGATTAGTGGTATTTGGAGCTTGTAAACAGAGGGAGCATTGCATCATCAGGCTAATGTTTATTTTGAACAGACATAATTGCGGTTATGAACAAGATTTTAAAAATAGCAACTTCAAAATATAATATACACATGCCAAGTGTAAATACAGAAGGAAACCACAAATTTATTGAAAACAAAAATTCAAAATTGAAACACCTCCACAAGACGAACCAAGTCTCAACATATGGTCCCACACGCCACACGTGTGTGCACACACTCAAGCCTGGATTCATACAAAGGTCTCCGTAGTGAGGTGCTTTCAAGGATAGAAATGCAGGGCAAAATCAGCTATTGCTCCACGTATGCCTACAAGTACTATAGAAACAAGTTACCCGGAACAGGAACGAGGCCATCAAAGACAGAAACGGCTTGCTCATTTTATTGGAACGGTTTAAAAATGGCCTTTTATGGGAAGATTGTGTATCAAGCGTTTAGAACTAACTCCCTGACAAAACAAAAAACCAAAACGAGGAATGGGGGACTTTGGAAACAGAGTTTCCGATCCGACAGGCCCCGACACGAGTTTCAAGGTAACTATGATGCAAACATTGCCCCTCAAGGTGTACACTCAGAACTTTGATCTTTCGATAGGTATGTACAAGTTTGGGCAGTAAGCTGGGGAGACAGCTAAGACATGAACTTAATTTTCTTGGGGCTGTAGGACAGACACTACCAATATTTTTAAAAAGGTTAAAGCCACTGAGTCCTTTCACGCTAAAAGGTTACCACTTGACTCTTTCTTCTGATGGAAACTTCCAAGCCATAGTGAATTCTTTGCATCTGTCCACTCTCCCAGTTCCCTACTTTGATCGTCCTCCATCACAAGGCAATGTCATTCCCTACCCCTTGGTGGGCCATAGTTACAGGGAATGGCCATTTTCAGGCTTCCATTCCCCATTCCCATTCCATGATTTAGAAGATAACTTCCATAACACGGAATAGCAATTCATACCTATTTCCATACCCGGTTGTGCGTTCCGATTTTTCAAGACATTTCTTCAAACCACAGAAAAAAAAAACAACGTGCCTGCATTTCTGATTCTCAAGAATAAATAAGGAACACAGCCTACTCAACTTGTGGGTAAAAGTTGATACTCAAAAGCAAATAACTCGTGGGAAACCATTGTCATCACAAATTGCCTTGTACAGATTGCTTAGAGAGTGATAGACAAAACGACCCCAAACACCAGCTATCAGTTCTAAAAGGTTAATGTGTTTGCTAGAAATTTTGATACAAACATCAGAAGTAGACATATTTGATAAACTCAAGGAGAAAATTCCTGAAAGTGAAAAATAAAAATCTCAAAGTTGGTCCTTAAAACAGAGGTTAAACAAACCTTTGGTGCAGACATGGGATACTCCTCTGGTAAAAAGAGCTCCAGCTTGAAGACTCCTCCTGCAAGGAAAGAATCTCAAATAATCATGTGGGCAAAACTCTACTGCCAAATGGGGCATATGGTGGGGCATTCACATACAAGATTTTGCCCATACAAGCAACACCCAATGCTCACCCTCATAGGCCGACTGTGAAGGTCCAAGGATCATAACATTGAAATAGCGGAGATTATCTTCCGAAGGGGAAGCACTAATACCCGGGGCTACATAGACAACAAAGAGCCAGCATGAGCTTTGCAGATCCACCAAGACGAAAGAAAACACAGAAAATAATCAGCCGAACATACCTGGCTCGCTAAGCAAACGCTGAGTTTCCTGCGACACACGGCAGGTGAAACCAGAGTGAAAAACGCTTCCTTGCTTGCTTCAACGATTTGACAGCTTGTTCAGCGCAAGAGACGACTTACCTTGATGATGCGACGCGGTAAATTACTGTTTGTATTTGCAGCAGACATACTTGGGGACAGGATGAGTACTAGGTCTTGCGAGCTTTGATGCAGGTGGAAGGAAGCTATGGAGATCTCACGCGAAGATGACTTTCGAATATAGCCTTTCCTAGATGACCATATGTGAGCAGGAACAATAAGACAAACGTTGGTGATTTTGGTTGGGGGGGGCGGGGGGGGGGGGGGGGGAGGAGGGACTAAAGGGCATGGACATTAAATGAGGCCAAGCGGTGGGATCAATGGTGGGGGGTCGTGTGCACGAATCTCAAGGAGGTTAAAGGGCTCAAAAAAAGGGTGACGGGCGTCGCACGTGGGACTTGAACAGGGGTGGGGTCATGCAAGGCTTGTGGCCTATCCAAGACTCGTGCGCGCATGTGACCATGATGCCAAACATATGCATGATAAGCAAACACGAACAGGCTCCCTGCTTGTCCAAATTTACTTTTTCGTGTCCTAGTTTACTCTGGGTCATCCTACGGTTGCACACGTCCCGATCTACGTGTCCTAGTTTCCCTGTCGTAGATCCCACCGCTTGGGCTTCATTTAATTGCCCGTGCCTTTTAGTGTTGGGGGGGGAGGGGGGGAGGGGGCGGGGGAGACTTCTTTATCAATTATCAAAGATCCTTGTTCAAAGGGGGGCCATCGCCTTGTGGAGCCATCGATTGGAAAAATTAATCTCGGAATCTCGAGTAATTTCCACAAGGGAATCCCTTGTGCCCTGATCTTGGAATGGGGTGACTCGACGCTTGACCACTGATCACGCTAGTGATGGGCCAACAATGCCTGAGCCAACAAGCTCGCATGCATTTTCCTAACCATTAGCTAGAGTGTGTGTGTGTGTGTGTGTGTGTGTGTGTGTGTGTGTGTGTGTGTGTGTGTGTGTGTGTGTGTGAGAGAGAGAGAGAGAGAGAGAGAGAGAGAATGAAAGAGGGACTCGCCACAGAGTATGGGCATGTTGGAATTAGGGTTGCAGAGAAACGCACACAGCTTGGAGAAGACGAAGGAAGCTCAAGGCACACAATAGAGAGTGTTTTACTTAGTGTGCAATGGAAAGATAGATAGCCCTAATGTGATGGGCGTATATATAATGCTCGGGGGAAAAAACCTCCTAAAGAGGGAAAAAATGCCCCGGCGGTCCTAGTGTGTTCACACACATCACTACCACATGTATATGGTAACAAATCCCCCCTGGAGTGATGCGGTGAACAAGAGCTGGCACATGAGTAAAGGGAAGTGCCATGCCCTGAGGACATGATCAGTCCACAAAGGGGAGTAAGCCCAAAGCTTTTTGGAAAGCTTCAAGCTTCTCACGAGACAATGCCTTTGTGAAAAGATCTGCAAAGTTGTCCTGTGTTGGCACATAAGCCAAGCTGGTCTCTCCTACTGAGAGCCTCTCCTTGACATAGTGGTAATGCACCTCAATGTGCTTTGTGAGAGCATGAAAAACCGGGTTCCTCGCAACTGCCAATGCGCTCTAACTGTCAGTGTAGATAGTGTTGGCAGTGTCCTGTCCAACACCCAAATTATCCATAAGGCGTCTGAGCCATACACACATCAACCGTAGCTGTGAAGACTGCCCTGTACTCAACCTCACAACTCGAAGTGGCCACAGTAGGTTGTTTCTTGCTCAACCATGATATACATGAACTGCCAAGCATGAAACAAAAACCACTTGTGGACACTCGCGTGTCAAAACAACCAGCCCAATCTGAGTCCCGAAAGGCATGTAAGTCTGGCGGCAATGATCCCCCCTTGTGATAAAACAAGCCAAGATGTAAAGTGCCACTAAGGTAGCGGAAAATCCTCTTGATAGCCTGCCAATGCTTAGACCCTGGGCTATGCGTAAATCTGCTGACCTGTGAGACTGCAAACTGAATATCCGGCCTCATGTTGCATACATAAATGAGGCAGCCAACAACAATTTGGTAAAGAGTGACATCAACAGGATCGCCAGCATCATGTAGACTCAACTTCAAACCTGTTTCCATGGGAGTGGCAATAGGTTTGCAATCCTCAAGTCCAAACTTACATAGCAATGTCTCTATGTAACTTTTCTGACACAAGGCAATACCGCCATCACACTGCTTAAATTGTATACCCAAGTAAAGATGCAACAGCCCCGAATCTTTCATCTTGAAAGTAGCATTCAAATCAGCCTTAAATTCAACAATATGTCTGTCATTTGGTCCAGTGATCAGCAAATCATCAACATAAAGAACCACAATGAGAAGTACATCACCCTCACGCTTTACATACAATGTGCTTTTTGTTGGATTGTTACGAAAGCCTCATTTGACCAAATGAGTGTCAGCTTTCTCATACCAAGCACGAGGAGATTGCTTCAACCCATACAAAGCCTTCTTACATCTGCACACTTTTTCCTCTTGT
The DNA here is from genome assembly GCF_014529385.1 of Adiantum capillus-veneris. Lineage (NCBI taxonomy): Eukaryota > Viridiplantae > Streptophyta > Polypodiopsida > Polypodiales > Pteridaceae > Adiantum > Adiantum capillus-veneris. The sequence continues at coordinate 50,915,899 of NC_140943.1, read as the reverse complement.
CCTTTTATGACAAAACCGCGAGGCTGCATTACATAAACTTCCTCAAATATGTCACCATTCAAGAAAGCAGTAACAATGTCTGATTGATGTACATGCCAACCAAAATGAGCTTCCAATGCACATAGAAAACTCACAGTAGTCATACGACAAGTGGGAGCAAAAGTCTCTTCATAATCTATGCCGTTTTGCTGTGCATAACCCTTTGCAACAAGTCGAGCCTTATGGCGATTGATCTCACCATCCGGCTTGCATTTCAACTTGTAAACCCACTTCGTACCAATGGCCTTTTTGCCAGGAGGCAAATCACATAAATTCTATGTGTCATTTTCTATAAGTGCATCATATTCTGATTGCATAGCAGCCATCCAATTTTTTGAATTCTGTGCTTCATCAAAAGATAGAGGCTCCTCAACATCATGTAAGCTAGACACAGCCAAAGCATAACAATCTGATGCATAAGATGCATGGCGAGAGCCTGAACGAGTACGACTAGACAAAGATGCATCCAATTTACTATCACGCAAAGTGTGCGCCAGCCATTTTGGCATACCTCTAGCCTGCTCATTTTCAGCCCTCTCATTTTCAGCCCTTTCCTCATCAAGTACATCATGTACATCTGCATTAGTAATAGGTTGATCTGTAACATTTTCAGAAACCCCTATAGGCTGTACATTTGCCTCATTGGAACTTACATTCGTATTTCCACCACTGAAAAGAGGCAACAAAGTGTCATAAATGTCATGTGAGCTTACATTATTGTCTCTAGTACATGACAGCAAGGGCTGCACAGAATCTTCCACAAACACTACATCCTGTGAAACCAGAATACGTTTTGTTTGCGGATGATACAACCTGTAACCTTTGCTTTCAGCACTATAACCAACAAAAATACATTTGACAGCCTTCTCATCCAATTTTCTGCGTTGGGTGGTTTGTGGCACCAAAGCATATGCCAAACAGCCAAAAACACGCACGTGCTCAATAGAAGGCTTTCTATCATGCCATGCTTCATATGGAGTAATAGACTGCAAAGCTTTCGTAGGACGCCTATTTAGTATATAAGTGGCACACATGATGGCCTCAAGCCAAAAAGAATGCAGCAAAGCTTGACTTTTGACCATACATCGTGCCATTTTCGTAAGTGACCTGTTTTTCCTCTCAGCAACATCATTTTGTTGAGGTGTATAAGGGACTGTACATTGGTGTTTTATCCCACGACTAGCCAGAAATGCATTGAATTCATGAGACATATACTCCCCCCTCGATCAGAATGAAGGGTGCCCATAGTACATTTCGAGACATTTTCAGCCATAGCCAGAAATTGTTTGAAGCACATAAAAACTTTGGACTTCGCTTTAAGCGGAAATAACCATGCATGCATGGAGTAATCATCAATGAAAGTCACGAAGTAAAGTTAATTGCCCAAGGATGGAGTTTGCATGGGCCCACAAACATCACTATGCACAAGCTACAACCTACATGTTGAAGGGGATCGGGGAGCACCACAGACGGAGAGTGAGCGAGAGAAGGAGACACACGACACACAGATATGGGTGGGGAGACTCAAAGAGTGAGCAGCCCCCTATACACTTATGCTATGTATAAGGTATACAAGTCAATGGGCGCCCAGACTCTGGGCGGTTGGGCAAGGCACATGCGCCTATACCCCAACAACCTCCCACTTAAAGGCGATTGTGCCTTTAAGCAAGGGAACCTAGTCTAAAGACTACAAAAGGTGAGAGAAAACCGCTCTCAACCGATGCCCACTGGCTGGCTGTGATCGTGTGCATCCGGCTGTCCTGCTCCCGTGTAAGTCCATACACCACCAGACATACCGCACACGTACTGCAAGTATGTACGCAATACCTGCATATCTCCCTCGTGCACTATGCCATCATCAGTCAACAAACGACTGACAACCCCAACTGCAAATGCTCCCACTGCAGCTGCGATATCCGGTCTCAAGATCAACATCTCATACATGAGACCACCGAATGCCGATGCAATGCTAGCGGGCCCTGCTAGCTCTACGGAGCATGCATCAACATATATATCCCTGGCAGTAGGCATCTCTGACTGACAAGGCGTGTCAGCCACATGCATCTCCTGTCTGTCCGCAAAAGACGCGTCAACCTGTCGTGCAACCTCAGAGCAAACCAGCTGCTCTAGGTGTCTGCTGGAAGGCATATCCTACACAACTATATCCCCATGCTCACTGTTGAGCATAGAAAGGAATGACTGCATAATCGCTGACATCTCAGCCTCCTCTGCAATCATCCACTGCAAACATGACCACTCAATCTGTTGTGACTCACTAGAGCTCTCATGCTCTAACTCCATATGCATAGACTCTTGCACAACGTCCTCCTGTCGTGACTCACTAGAGCAAGACCGCTCTACCTGTCTATCCTGCATAGAAGTATCTCGCACAATTGACTCTCTGCTTTGCTCAGTCACTAGCAAAGCATGCATGTATGACTCTGTCACCTCTCTGTGTGACTGCTCAAGTCATGCCCCAACTGTGTGCACAACGAGCTCACTACTCTGCACTCCATGCAAAGCATCCTGCAACCCATAAGCAAAAGAGACTCGCCTGCTCTCTCGCTCTCTACCTGGCTGCATGATCACAGAGACAGCACCGTCTCTCGCGTGATCCACATGCAATGGGTAACCTGTACCACTCCTGGCACCTCTCGCAATCACTAGCGAACCCAAATGCATCACAAAATCTCGCTCTCGTAGCGAAATCTGACATCCACTATCCCGTAACTGTCTGACTGAGATCAAATCCCGTCTCAAATCTGGCACATAACGCACATGACGCAGGGTAAATCTCATACCACTGGGCATGGACAAACATACGTCTCCTGCACCCTCAATGTCATACACAGCACCATCAGCCATGTGCACACAACCAAGTCTCCCACTAGAAAACGTGCTAAACCACTCATGATGAGATGTGACATGGAAAGTAGCATCTGAATCTAGTAATCAATGTGAAGACAATGTGCAATCCGATATGCAATCCGTAGACATAAGGTCGTCTGAAGACAAGCTAGATGTAAATGTGACATCGCCGTCACAAGCATACTCAGTAACCACCATACTGATCTCACTAGCATATGTCATGCCCAAATCTGCATCACGCATCTGTCGCCTCCGTTGTCTCAAACGCCTGAAACATCGACGCCTAATGTGCCCTCTATGTCCACAATGCCAACATGTCAAGTCTCTATGCCGTCGAGACTTGCGTGTGGGACCAATCTCTCCCATGGACATAGAAGTGGGACTAGACTCCCCTGTAGACATGGATGTCGCGTACATAGCATGTAAACTCTGCCATAAAGCATGAGTTGTAGTCTCCCTCGAGACCTGCCAGTAAACAGACTCAACCAGATGCAAACAAATCGTAAACATGGCTAACTTATCAAGATCCTGCCAATCATCATCACGCATAGAATTGGGCTTCGCCGATAAACCACGCAAAGGTTTATCCTGCCCCAAATCCGCCAATGCAACAAGCATATGCTCCTTCCAAGCAACAAAATCTGCACCATCAAACTGTGTCAGACCATAACGCTGGAAGTCAAATGAAAAATCAGCCATAATGCTCGCAAAAGAGCAACCAACAATGAGTAGCAAATGTCAACCAAATCAGCCCTAAACTGGCTCGAATCGCATCAACAAAAGTCTGCAAAATATGGCTCAAAACCTGATGCAAAGTTGCACCAATAACCGTGCAAAACCTTGCACAAAATCACAAGTCAATATGACTCAATCGCGCATAAATATCTGACAAAATTTTGGCAGAGTCTCCTTTGTAACTGGAGCAAAATCTCAACAGTAAACCTCAAAGAGACAATAATATATGCCACAATGGCCAATCCGGGAATAAACTCGACCGGAATCACCTCACAAAGTCATACATATGAGCATACCCGCTCTTGCCGGAGTACCACTCAACGGCACCTCAAATGACATACATGTGAGTGATGATTGCTGCCAAAATACCTTTCAATCGATGACCAAATGTCTGCCAGATAACTATAGCAGCATTTCGCAAAACCTTGCAAGATCTGTCTCTATGCACAATGCGAAATACGGCACACAAGGGCATACACAAGTGACTCCAAACTCCAACCAAATGATGACTGAAAATCACCTGTCAAAGTGAGAGTAAACACTTGATCACAAACTATGGCAAGAATCTGGGAAAAATCCAACAGAATTTCCCCTGAAAACTGAGCAAAAAACTCAAGTACAATCTCTACCATAAACCATAACACTACTCAATGCCAATGAGTAGAAATGCCAAAATGGCTCCACATTTTCACATACAATGGCAATCCGCACTCAACGTACATCAACGGAGTGACCGAGCATAAGCAAGCGCCAAAAGATTTGCAATCCGGAAACTTGATCAATGCGAAAACAATGCTCTCAAGAGAGCTCACCGGCACTTGAAAGTGCTCGTCAAAAATGCATGTATAATGGGCATCAACCATGCGCCATAACCATATGCAAACCATCCGCAAAGACCATGAATCCAAGCACAAAATCACTGCCAAAGTATTCTGTGAAAACCAGTGAAAGAAGCTCCACCTGTGTGCTCCAAAAAACTGCGTCTCTCAAGAGACCGCCTCGATGGTGTGTAAACGCCTCCGTACTTCGTTGCCCAAGTCTACCAAAAAACCCTCAAACCATAAGCTTAACACAAGCTGCAATTGCATCTTCACCTCAGAATTTATGCACTCAATTTCAAGCATCTTCCGTGCTTCCAAAAGTGCATCAAACTCGCACACAATGCGACAACAGAAAATCTGGAATTTCTGTATACAGTCAGTCTGAGCTGAATATCAGCAAAACGATGAGGAATTTGCAAAAAGTTCCTCTGCAAAGTTGTAGACCACGTCGAAACGGATGGGCATCGCGGACAAAATTCTCAGATCTGCATTCTACAAGGAAAAAAACGAATCTGAAAATTGTGCTGCTGCGCACACAGTTTTAGGGCAGCACCTTCACTTACACACAGTCTTCCACACTCCTTTCTGAGCTTCCACAAGAGCATACATCACGCTCAACTGAGCTCACAAGCTCCCATTGCATTCTCACAACAAGTCTTCTACTTTCTTAATCTCTCTACCATCGAGAGCGAGCGAGCTATCGCCTCGAAGCTCTCAAAGCCGTCGTGCTCTCCACGGTCACCATAGCTCTGATACCAATTGAAGGGGATCGGGGAGCACCACAGACGGAGAGTGAGCGAGAGAAGGAGACACACGACACACAGATATGGGTGGGGAGACTCAAAGAGTGAGCAGCCCCCTATACACTTATGCTATGTATAAGGTATACAAGTCAGTGGGCGCCCAGACTCTGGGCGGTCGGGCAAGGCACAGGCGCCTATACCCCAACACATGTGGCCCGAACTGAACCATCCTTTGGCAACTTAGAACACTATATCTTACCCAAAATACAGCCTTCACAAACATGTTTGACAGGTGCTTCAAGAGGCGGCAAAGAAGAAACCATATCAGATTTCTGTAAACACAGCAAACTAGCAAAATTCAGATGACCAAAACGTGCATGCCAAAGTTTGCATCTGAAATAGCCCTTGAATCTGCAACAACTTTTGCAAAATTTTGTCCACGCTTGTCATACAAAGTGAGCTTATACAGTCTACAGCACAAAAGGGCAGATGCAACAATTTCATCACCAAAACTGAGATCATGAACTGTACATATGTCATCCATAAATTTGACTACAAGTCCAAGTCTAGCAAGTGCGGATACAGACAAGAGATTCTTCTTGATCCCAGGTACATAAAGTGCATCAACAAGTGTGAAGGAACTGCCATTTGCAGCAGTAAGCACAATCTTTCCAACTCCCTGAACCGGATAAGAGGCATTGTTGGCACAAGTGACTGAATTCTCATGAGGGACAGACTCGAGAGAGGTAAACAATTCACGATGTGAGGTAATGTGCTTTGTAGCACCACTATCAAAATACCACACATGTGAATCTACAGCAACTGACAAGCATGCATCATGGACAACAGGATTGTAAGTGCACTCTGCGCTAAAAGCCCATTCTGCATCGACATCAGCATCACAGTCTCCTTTCACAGAAGACTCAACAATGGCTGCATTTGTAGTGGAACCAGCATTTGTTGTGGAACCACCCTCTTTCTTCTTAGCCTCTTTGGCCTTCAACTTAGGACACTGCTTGATCAAGTGATCATTAGCTTTACAATAATGGCAACGCATCTTCTTTTTGCCCTTCTCACCAGAATTGCTAGACGAAGTGCTGCCAGTAGAAGCATTAGGAACATAAGTTTTGCCACTCGCAGCAGAACCATAAGAAGTGGCTGTATTGCTGTTACCACCCTTTCTTTGAGAAGCAATAATAACCTGTTCAACTACACGCTGTCTAATCCTGTTTTTTCTGGAAAGTGACTCTTGCAACAGCAATGTGCATAATGCATCAAACTTGACAACTTCTGGATTTCCTTGGGTCATAAGTCAAAGTACTAGCAAAAGTCTGGTAAGAATCTGGTAAGGCATCAAGAACAGTCTGCACAAGGAAACTGTCTGAAATGACTTCACCTGCAGAAATAAGTTGCTCATTGATATCCTTGACACTAGCAAGGAAAGTGTCCATATCATCTTCCTCATGCATAATCTTCGACTCCAACTCTTTACACAGCAAAGCAATTTTAGCCTCATTGCGGCTTGCATAAAGACCAGCCAAAATATCCCAAGCTTGTTTTGTAGATTTTGTTGAATGGATGTGAGGAACAATGGTGCGCTTCATAGACAACGCAATCAATGCATGAGCCTGTGCATCCTTTACATCCCAAAGAGCTTGTTCTGTCATAGGCAAAACAACTCTAATAGCAACAATCCTTGCAGCAAGACCTGCAACATCCTCAACATCGCCTACATCCTCAGAACCAGGACGTACATCAATGTCGTGCACAATATTCCAAACACTCTTTGACACAAGAACGTGTTGCATCATATAAGCCCACATAGGGTAATTATCCCCATCCAACCTGTCCTCAGCAGCAAACATCTTGAACACATTTGTGTTGTTGTTGTCAGCCATGGTAAATGATGCACCTGATGTGAAAACTGCCCCGAAAATAGGAGAAATGGAGCGGGAACAACACGTGCTATATAGCACAAACCGTAGAATACTATAAAGCACCTGTTATGCAGAAAATGGCACTGACAGAAATTCTGCACAAAATGACAAAATTGTCTGTGCAGACCTGCCTGTAGTGGAAATGAAGGCCGAAATGAGACCGAAATATTTGTCGACCTGCGAATGCTCGCCAAAGCTCACTGAAGAAAGTGAGCAAGCGTGTACTGAAGCTGTTGGCGACTAAGCCCGGGAGGATGCAACCTGCTCTGCTACCAATTGTTGGAATTAGGGTTGCAGAGAAACGCACACAGCTTGGAGAAGACGAAGGAAGCTCAAGGCACACAATAGAGAGTGTATTACTTAGTGTGCAATGGAAAGATAGATAGCCCTAGAGTGGTGGGCGTATATATAATTCTCGGGGGGAAAAACCTCCTAAAGAGGGAAAAAATGCCCCGGCGGTCCTAGTGTGTTCACACACATCACTACCACATGTATATGGTAGCAAGGCAGTCATAAGCCAAAGACAAGCAAGGTGCTACATCAAGGAGTAGATGTTTTTTGAAACATAATCATCCTTTTTGTCAACCTTGATTCAATAAATACTCATAAACTCACCTATCCTTACATGATATACTTCCTTTAGAAGTCTCTCTTTTTCCCGTAGCAAGCAAGCTCAACGAAAGAGTATACAAGAATTGTAGTAAAAAGTATATGCAAGGTATATTGGTTAGGCATGCATTCTTGATTATTCCAAAATTCATCTATTTTGCATGATATGCTTCCTATGAAAATCAGTTCCGTGCACAATATCAAATATATTTGGTAAGCCATTCACTTAAGGAATCTCAATGGAAGAAAGTATCACTCCTTACTCGTCAATATCCATGAATTATATCTACCTATCACAATCATGCACATTGTATAGCACTTAAAACCATCAAGTGAGGTAGTATATGATCCTTCTTTTATAGGGCACCAATTAAGGCAAGACGATTGTGTCGAATGCTAGTCTAGGCAACACATGCTTGGACTTTTATACTCCCCACTTCATCATTATACAATGTAGATTCCAAATTGAGGCAGCACTCATTTTTGCATATATCACCGATTCATGTAACACAATCATTACATACAAGTCGCCTATTGAGGTAGTACAATTGAGGATAGTTGCTCCTAAACTTGGAAATATGTTATGAAAATGTTAATAAAATAATGGTTTTTATTTTTTGATCCACCTTAGATATTTCATTGGTGACAAATATCATCTAATATTTGGTTGATGCATGTTAGCAAATGAGTGGATGTGGATACAAGGACTCATCTACTTTGAGTGACCTCCACTTCGAAAATAAAGAGCAAAGTTTATTTAGCAATTAATTTGTAGGAAATCCCACTTAAACTACGTAGACTTTGAGTGACCTTTACTTCCAAAATAATGAGCAAAGTCTATTTAGCTCTTAGTTCGTAGGAAATTCCACTTAAACTAAGTAGATTTTTTTCAATAAATAAAGCACTTTACGATCTTCTCAAAACAGAATGTACCTTTCTTTTAAGCTCCCTTTTTTAGTTAACTAATAAAAATAAATACATGCACAGTGGAAGAGCTCATTTGTGCATGGAGACGGATTGTACCCAATTTATGTGCATCGGGTTCTTCATCTCAAGCTTTGTGTGCATTCTCTATGCATAATTATTTTGTGTTTGTGTATTGCACATAACACACATGCCTAAGGATGATGTTTCCAACCAACATCTTATCCAATGATGTAATGGAAATGGCCTATGAACTTTGAGAATAGCGGAATAAAGAGAACTAGAGCGAGCATTTTTGTGAGACTACTTTGAGAACACAGAGGGTGAATTTAATTAGCGGTAGCAACATAACCATTATACTTAATTAACTTGGCATGAACAATACTTTTGCAAGAGAGAGAGTTTAGAGAACTTGACAACAGTTGAGGACCGGATTTACTTGGAGCCGGTCCCTCATCCAATAGGCTTTTGTATTATAGATTCTCCCATCAAGAGAGACTTGGTACAATACAATCTTTGTGTTCCTCGTGACCTAAGTCATGCAATGAAGATGGAAAGCTTCAAGTATCATGAGCATAACATAAACTTTGTAAAAGCATTAACCATCCTCGGCCTCATTCCCAAGGCCGCAAACACCTTCGGTAGGGAAGAGGAAGAAGAAGCATTTACTAGGAGAAAGAAATAGTTCCTCACTTATCATCACTCTTCTTGCTTAGCATAGCATAATAGCATAGTAATGAAGTTGAAGAAGATGGCAAGCTTAAGCATTGAAGCATGGCTCTTGGTTGGATTTGCATTCCATAGCCTAGAGTGTTGGTGTAGGCTCTCAAATTCTCAACAAGCTTGGAGAAGGAGTGGAGCTCTCGCACTTTGCACTTCACACAATGAGAGAGAGAGTGTGTGTGTGTGGGAGAGTATATGAAAATCAACTCCCCCCTCTCATGCATGGTCCACCTCTCTCTCTCTCTCTCTCTCTCTCTCTCTCTCTTGTATTATTTATTTATATCATTTGGACAAGTGTCCTCTTTTATCTCTTTGAGAGAAAGAGCTTAATTATTTATTTAAATGCATCTAAATTCTCATTGGACCCCTTTAAAGTCTATCCAATAGGATTCATGCACATCATGAGGGCAAAATGGGAAGGATCTTGACATGTGTCTTTTATGCTTCTTAAGAGATTATGTTTGAATTGAACACTTAAAGCACCTTAGTCATTTAAGTATGACAAATTTTTATGCCTCTTGAGAGATCATGTTTGAATTGAACACTTTAGGCACCTTAGTCATTTAAGCATGACAAACATCTCAAGCTTGGGCAAGGTTCCCACAAACACCTTAAGCACCTTAGTCAGCAAGCACCTCAAGCTTGGGTAGGATTCCCACCTCAAGGTTAGCCCCAACTTGCTTATGGTCATAGGTCTAAGGCCTTTTTAACACTAACCTTTGAGGTCTTTAATGAAGCTAACCCTAAGGTCTTTAAGCTCCATTAGGTAGCATTTCTCTTTGACAAGCCATCTCTCATTTGGACCCGTTTACCTTGGCCCCGTGTTGAGATAGATCCATAAGCACATGTCTATATCCTAACCCTTGTTCTCGTTTATTCTCCCACATTAAATGATAAGTTTCATATGAGAAAATCATTTGGGTTAGTTAGATATATTTAGATTTTATGACATTACCTCTCTCTTGAAACCATACTCATCCTCGACTATGAGGTAGAAGAGATAAAGTCTTAGTCATTAGTCTTTGTTTCTTAGCGGGTAGAGGATCCCTTTTTACCCTAAGTAAGACCCAATCATTTTCTTTGAGCGTTAAGGCCCTTTTGTGCTTGTCAGCAGCAGGAACTTTTTGCCTTTGTTGAGAGATGGATATGGCCTCCGTAATCTTTTGAAAAGATTCTTGTAGGTCACTATACTACTCATCCACAGCGAAGATCTTCCCATGTACTTTAAGTAGCAAGGGACTTTTAGGTCTTCTCTCTATGATCTTAGAAGGTGCTTTTGTCGTAGTAGTATGGACAGTTTTATTGTATGCATACTCTACAAGGGGTAAGTACTTCTCCCATTGTGAGCATTGATCTACTTATGTAGCATAAGCCTTTAGTAGATCGACTATCATAAGATTGGCTATCTCACTTTGGCCAACCGTTTGTGGGTGATAGGCCAAAGAGAAATTCAATCTTGTACCTAGATTTTCAAAAAGACATTTCCAAAAATTATTGGTCATTCTAGGATCTCTATCGGACACGATGGATGTTGGCAATATATGGCGTTTGAAAATCTGAGATATGAAGAGCGTTGCCATTTGGTGTGCCTTAATAATCTTTTTGACAGAAATAAAGTGTGCTTGCTTGCTAAACCTGTCGACTATTGTCCATATTCCCGTATTCCCATGGATATACTTGGGTAATGCAAAGATAAAATCCATGATATACTCTCCCATGGTGAATTAGGGATTTGCAATGGCTGGAGTAATCTAAGTTGCTTCCCTCTATCACACTTAATTTTTTGGCATACCACACATTTTGAAACATACTCTTGTATGTCCACTTTCATGGTAGGCCAATAGAAGTACGTCTCTACCCCTCAAAGATTAGGTTGAATGCCTCTATGCCTCGCATAGGGAGGAGCATGGGATCCATACATGACTTTCTCATGAAGGGAGTGGGTAACACATAGCCTATTGCCATGGAGAAGATAACCATCTTGCAAGGTGAATGGTTCTTCTTTCTTCCCCAATGCAAGGGTTGATTTTATGTTTACTAAGTCAGGGGTCAATGGCATACTCATCTATCATAGAAGATAGGTCATTGTGAGTTGCTATAGACACCGCATTAACTCTTGGTCATCATGAAAGTGCATCGGCCACTTGAGTGTGCATGAAAGGTTGCACATGTTCATTGCAATGAAAGGTTGCACCTGTTCATTGCAATAGGGTAAGTGGGACACTGATCTATTATCTTGGTTGAGAAGGACTTAGTTCAAGTTACACCGTTGGGAACTATAGTCTTAATAATGGAGTCAATCGGGGCTTGCCTTTGGCTTAACCATTATTGAGCTACAAGCAAGCTCAACAGGAACCATAATCAACCGAGCAACGTTAGACCCTCTCCACTAGTCTTTGCAATCAACTCTAAACCACGGGTGTGGCTGCTTGAGAACTAATTTTTAAAGGTAAAGAAGAGTAGTGACTAAGGTGTTTGAGGGTACCAAAGCACAAAGTAATTCTATACATAAGTTTAATTAGCATGGATGACAATAACCAAGAGAGTAGAATAAACATCGATAACTTTGATTTTGCACATGAAGGTGCTAATGATAATGCCCCCATGTTTGTTAATTATCTTGTTACTGGCTTGCAGTAAGTTATAGGCAACCCTGCTTTGCAAGCCGAAGTTACTTAACAACTTCGTACTTATGGGATTTCCCTTCCTCTCCAAGAGGAGAGAGAGCTTAGGAGGTCTCTTGATGAGACTCCCAAAATAAGACTCTCTCCCATAAGAGAGGAGGAATCCAAAGAACGAGAAAGAAGCGAATACCTAAGTTCCTCTGAAGATGTCGCTCCACGAAGACGGCGGTCTAGACGGTCGCCAACTCCTTCCAAGAGGAAACGGTTAACCCATAGTCCTCCTCCTCGTTACCCTGAAAGGGAAGAGAGGAAACAAAGGAAGAAAAATGCAAGAAAGAGATCACCCTCTTCTCCTTCTTCTTCACCTTCCTCCTCTTCCAACAAAAGTAGCAACTATTATCCTAGAGAATACAAGAGGAGAGGACATCGCAAAACTTACCTGCATGGCGAAGGTCCCAAAAGCTCAAGAAATTCAAAGAGGGAGGAAAGAGTATCTATTTTCTCACCTATGATGGCACCGTTGGTGGCACCGACAAAGTATTGGCCTTCATCCAAAAATTTGATGCGGCCTTTGGAGACGAGGGCTTCACGGAGTCCTCCAAGCTATGCCATGTAGCTATGCACTTCTAGAAATTTGCTTGTCAATTGTGGGCTAGCCTTCGTGGAAATGACGTAGCCTCAAAGACATGGAAAACTCTATGAGTTCCATCATGAAGCAATTCCTTGCAAGCGATGCAAAGGACAAAGTGCTTACCCAATGACGGAGTTTGAAGCTGCTCTCCAACGAGTCTATCCACAAATATGTGGACAAGTTTTGGGATTTACATCTCAAGGCTATTTTCTTTGAAAAGATAGACTTCACCAAGCAAAAGCAACAATTCTATGCAGGATTACCTGAAGAAATATATGAGTATGTCAACTCTCAACAGCCTGGTTCTATCACCGAAGTAATCCACCACACTATGGTTACTTCGCGCATAAATTTCCAACAAAGGGCTAGAAGGAATTCCAAGCCAATGGAAACCAAAGACAAAATTTACAAAGGTAAAAATAAACTCTTTCCTGAAGAGCTAGAAGCTTTTTGTAAGGACCACAAATGCTTCAAGTGTGGGGATCAAGGACATGGCTACCGTTCTTGCCCCAAAAGAAATGCCCACAATGAGACTCCTAGAGCTTCAACGATCGAAGCTCCAAAAGAGGATGCTCATTGCAAAGGATCACCTCTCTCCTGTGCTTGGGGAAAGGTAAGGGAGCATGATGCCTTCGTGTTGTTTGACCCTAGCTCTACTCACAACTTCATATCAATAGAGTTGGCCACTAAGTTGGGCATTCAAGCTTTTGAGATGGGAGATACTGTAATTGTTGATGGAGCTTTCAAGGTACAGCAAGGCTCCGTTACTCCCTTGATTGGGAAGTTGAGGCTTCATGTCCAAAGCTACATCAACAACGAAGACTTTTTTATATCTCCTCTCCAACATGAGGATATCATCCTAGGGGCACCATGTTTCAACCGCATGGTTGTCAACATGAAGTTCCCTGAAATGAGAATCTACTTCACCTACAGGGAAAAGAGCATGTATATAGATGTTAATAAGTCTAGTCATACTATACCACTTATAAATTCACCCGCTTTCAATAATTCAATGAAAAGCTTGGTTTTTGCGTACATGATTTTTGTCAAAGAATGTTCCACTAACAACGCTAATGTTTTATCAAATGAAAATGGTAGGAATCAAGAAGAGTTAGACTTGTCTACTTTTCTAAATGGATTCTAGGATGTTTTTACCAATGATATCTCCATGGACTTACCTTCAAAACGAGGGGATGATGACCATCGAATTGAGCTCCTACCAGGAAGCTCACCGCCTAACAAGCCTCCTTATAGAGTTTCTCAAGCTCAACAAGAGGAGATTATGAGGCAAGTGCATGAACTGGTAGACAAAGGGATGGTGAGGCCTAGCTCCTCTCCTTTTTGTCCTCCAATCCTTTTAGTGCAAAAGAAAGATGGTACATACCACATGTGTGTGGACTATTGAGTGTTAAACCATCTCACTATCAAAAACAGATTTCTTGTACCGCGGGTAGAAGATCTGTTTGATAAGCTACAAGGTTTGACCTACTTCAATAGGATTGACCTTAAAAGTGGCTATCATCAAATAAGGATAGTGAACGAAGATATCGTAAAGATCGCATTTCATACAACATTTGGTCTTTATGAATATCTTGTCATGCCTTTTGGTTTGACAAATGCTCCAGCCACGTTCAATCATTTAATGGAGAAACTCTTTAGACCCTACCGCAAATTCACTGGAGTGTTCTTTGATGATAGCATCATCTACTCCAAGTACTTGGAGAAGCACAAGCAACATCTCCAAGTAATTTTTCAAGCTTTGAGGGAAAACAAACTTTTTATTAATCAAAAGAAGAGCAAAATTTTCCTTCAAGAGATTCAATACTCAGGTCACATTATCTCTCAAGATGGTATCCGTATGGATGCATCAAAGTTTGAGGTAATAAAAGCATGGCCTAATCCAAGGAATCTACATGAGCTAAGAAGCTTTATATGGTATTGTGCATTACTATAGACGCTTCATAGCAAAATTCTCTTAAATAGCAGGACCATTGCATGACTTAACAAAGAAGAACGTTAAGTACTCATGGATTGCTAAAGAACAAAATGCTTTTAATAAGCTTAAAAAAAAGTTTACCTCTCACCCTGTACTTACACTTCTGGACCTCTCATTTGAGGTCCAATGTGATGCTTGTGGAGATTACCTTGGATCAGTCTTGCTTCAAGAAGGGCATGCCATAGCATATGAGAGTCGAAGACTCAATTCCAATGAGCGTGTCTTGGGCATCTACGAAAAGTAGCTACTAGCTGTCCTACATGCCCTTGATACATGGAAACACTACCTTTTGGGGATTTCATTCATCCTACAAAGGGATCACCAAAGTCTTAAGTACTTCATGATGCAAACCAAGTTCTCCGACAAACAAATGAGGTGGGAATTTTTTTTTTCCCAATTCAAATTTCATATTGTTCACATTGTTGGTAAGCACAGTCAAGTGGCTGATGCACTTTCACGATGACCAAGAGTCAATGCAGTGTCTATAACAACTCACAATGATCTATCTTCTTTGATAGATAAGTGCTACTGACCCTGACTTTAGAGACATAATGTCAGCCCTTGCTTTGGGGAAGAAAGAAGAACTATTCACTTTGCAGGATGGTTATCTTCTCCATGGCAACATGCTATGTTTTACTCACTCCCTTCGTGAGAAAGTTATATATGAATCCCATGCTCCTCCCTATGCGGGGCATAGAGGCATTCAACCTACTCTTTGAGGAGTAGAGACGTACTTCTATTGGCCTACCATGAAAGTGGATATACAAGAATATGTTTCAAACTGTGTGGTATGCCAAAAGACCAAGTATGATAGAGGGAAGCAACCTTGATTACTCTAGCCATTGCCAATTCCTAATTCACCATGGGAGAGTATATCCATGGATTTTATCTTTGGATTACCTAAGTCTATCCATGGGAATACGGGAATATGGACAATAGCCAACAGGTTTAGCAAGCAAGCACACTTTATTCCTGTCAAAAAGACTATTAAGGCACACCAAATGGCAACTGTCTTCATATCTCAAATTTTCAAACACCATGGATTGCCAACATCCATCGTGTCAGATAGAGATCCTAGAATGACCAGTAATTTTTGGAAAGGTTTCTTTGAAAATCTAGGTACAAGATTGAATTTCTCTTCGGCCTATCACCCACAAGCGGATGGCCAAAGTGAGATAGCCAATCTTACGATTCTCGATCTACTAAAGATATATATTACAAAAGTAGATCGACGCTCACAATGGGAGAAGTACTTACCCCTTGTAGAGTATGTGTACAATAATATTGTCCATACTACTACGAGAAAATCACCTTTTGAGATCTTGGAGGAAGACCTAAAAGTCCCTTTCTACTTAAAGTGCATGGGAAGATCTTCGCTGCTGATGAGTATAGCCGTAACCTACAAAAATCCTTTCAAAAGATTAAGGAGGCTATATCCATCTCTCAACAAAGGGAAAAAGCTGTTGCTGACAAGCACAAAAGGGCCTTAACGTTCAAAGAAAATGATTGGGTTTTACTTAAGTTTCCCAAGGCTTGATTGAGGCAAACGATGGGCAAAAATCCTACGGGCCATCAAAAGTATTGTGCTAAACTAGCAAAAAGATACTATGGTCCTTTTCAAATCTTGAAGCCAATCAATGACATGGCTTATCAACTCAAGTTGCCCAACCATTGGCTCATTCACAATGCCTTTCATGTGAGCCTACTTAAGCCCTACAAAGGAGAGCCACCAAGAGAACCAATTATTGATGACCCACCAGAGATCGAAGATCAAGAAGAGGTGCTGCAATCCGAAACGATTCTTTGACATGAAGACAAGGTACTAAGACATGGTAAGATTATCTGACGGTATCTTATTGAATTTAAAAAACTATCCTTTTTAAGATGCTAGATGGATGCAAGGAACACAGTTTAAGGAAAGTATGAACCTTGTCAATGCTTACAATGCTACACTAGAGCAAGCAAATGTAAATGCTTTCTATATGAACAATGTTTTTCTCTTATAAGACTAGTCCTCTTTTGTGCACCAATTTAAATAATATGCATGCTTAGAATCATGTTTGTGACGACGACGTCACTCAAACACCAAGTAGAATTTGTCACTCTACTTTGGGAGTATGATATGGACTAACGAGCACACATGCTTGCGACAGCTAAGTCTCCCAAGCACCAAATGGACTAGTCATCCATTCTGAAATGATGTCGTAGGGTAAAAAGAGATCCTCTACTCGCTCAGAAACATCAACTAATGACTAAGGCTTTATCTCTTCTACCTCATCGTCGAGGACAACTATGATTTCAAGAGAGAGGGAATGTCATAAAATCTAATATCCAACCCAAATGATTTTCTCATATTAAACTGATCATTTAATGTGGGAGAATAAATGGGAACAAGGGTTAGAATATAGACATGTGCTTATGGATCTATCTCAACACGGGGCCAAAGTTAAAGGGGTCCAAATGAGAGATGGTCTGTCAAAGAGCAATGCTAGCTAATGGAGCTTAAATACCTTAGGGTTAGCTACATTAAAGACCTCCAAAGGTTAGTGTTAAAAGTCCTTAGACCTAGGACCTTAAGCAAGCTGGGGTTGACCTTGAGGTGGAAACCCTACTCAAGCTTGAGGTGCTTGTCGTGCTTGTGTGACTAAGGTGCTTAAGGTGTTTGTGGGAACCTTGCCCAATCTCGAGGTGCTTGTCATGCTTAAATGACTAAGGTGCTTGAAGTGTTCAATTCAAACATGATCTCTTAAGAGGCATAAAAGATTGTCATGCTTAAATGACTAAGGTGCTTGAAGTGTTCAATTCAAACATGATCTCTTAAGAAGCATAAAAGACACATGTCAAGATCCTCCCCATTTTTCTCTCATGATGTGCTCGAATCCTATTGGATAGGATTTAAAGGAGTCCAATGAGAATTTAGGTGCATTTAATAAATAATTAAGCTCTTTCTCTCAAAGAGGACACTTGTCCAAATGATATAATTAAATTATACAAAAGAGAGAGAGAGAGAGAGAGAGAGAGAGAGAGAGGAGGTGGACCAAGCATGAGAGGGGGGTTGATCTGGGCATCCATATACTCTCTCCCACACACAGACACACTCTCATCCAACCAAGAGGCATGCTTCAATGCTTAAGCTTGATATCTTCTTCATCTTCATTACTATGCTATTATGTTATGCTAAGCAAGAAGAGTGATGATAAGTGAGGAACTATTTCTTTCTCCTATAGTGAATGCTTCTTCTTCCTATTCCCTACCCTCATTCCCCGCTAGCTGTCTCCACCTTTGAAGGTGTTTGAGGCCGTGAGATTGAGGTCGGGGGATGGTTAATGCTTTTACAAATTTTATGTTATGCTCATGATGCATGAAGCTTTCCATCTTCATTGCATCACCTAGGTCACAAGGAACACAAAGATTGTATTGTACCAAGTCTCTCTTGATGGGAGAATCTATAATATCAAAAGCCTTTTGGATCTGGTCTTCAACTATTGTCAAGTTCTCTAAACTCTCTCTCTCTCTCTCTCTCTCTTGCAAAAGTATTTTTCGTGCCAAGTTAATTAAGTATTATTGTTATGTTGCTACCGCTAATTAAGTTCACTTTTGCTATGAAGCGTCTATAGTATGCACACATACCAATAAAGCTTCTTAGCTCATGTAGATTCCTTGGATTAGGCCATGCTTTTATTACCTCCAACTTTGATGGATCCATACGGATACCATCTTGAGAGATAATGTGACCTAAGTATTGAATCTCTTGAGGAAAATTCGCTCTTCTTTTGATTGATAAAAAGTTTGGTCTCCCTCAAAGCTTGAAAAATTACCTGGAGATGTTGCTTGTGCTCCTCCAAGGACTTGGAGTAGGTGATGATATCATCAAAGAACATTGCAGTGAATTTGCGGTAGGGTCTAAATATTTTCTCCATTAAACTCTTGAACGTGGTTGGAGCATTTGTCAAACCAAAAGGCATGACAAGATATTCATAAAGACCAAACGTTGTACAAATGCAATCTTTACGATATCTTCATTCACTATCCTTATTTGATGATAGCCACTTTTAAGATCAATCCTACTGAAGTAGATCAAACCCTGTAGCTTATCAAACAGATATTCTACCCATAGTACGGGAAATTTGTTTTGATAGTGATATGGTTTAGCGCTCGATATTCCACACACATGCGGTATGTACCATCTTTCTTTTGCACTAAAAGGACTGGAGAACAAAAGGAGAGGAGCTAGGCCTCACCATCCCTTTGTCTACCAGTTCATGCACTTGCCTCATAATCTCCTCTTATTGAGCTTGAGAAACTCTATAAGGAGGTTTGTTAGGCGGTGAGCTTCTTGGTAGGAGCTCAATTCGATGGTCATCATCCCCTTGTTTTGGAGGTCAGTCCATAGGGATATCATCGATAAAAACATCTTGGAATCCATTTAGAAAAGTAGACAAGTCTAACTCTTCTTAATTCCTACCATTTTCATTTGATAAAACATTAGCGTCATTAGTGGATTCTTTTACAAAAATCATGTACGCGAAAACTGAGCTTTTCATTGAGTTATATAAATCAGGAGAATTTACAAGTGGTATAGTACAATCGGACTCACTAGCATCTATATACATGCTCTTTTCCCTGTAGGTGAAGTAGATTCTCCTTTCAGAGAACTTCATGGTGGCAGCCATGCGGTTGAACCATGGTGCCCCTGAAGGAGTACGAGCGGAAGTGTGACGCGAGAGAGAGTGCGAGAAGAAGAGCACGACGATATGGTGAACTCGCTCTACTGTAATGTGTAGAGCATAGTGAGTTCTTATTAGGTTTTAACAAAAGAATATGTGTACATACCTGGCGGCCCGCCCACTTACCTGGGCGACCACATTGGGCTTTATACTCCAACAACCTCCCACTTAAAGTCCAATGTGGTACTTTAAGTGTGAGAGAAGCTACTATACAAGGTAATATACAAGAGATGTAGAGAAGTGATGTACTACCCTACACCTAACTGCTTGCGAAAATGCGCAAAGCTCTTTGAGGGAAGTCCTTTTGTAAGTAGATCAGCATGATTTTCTGTGGTGTGAACTTTGACAAGCTGAAGTTGCTCATCCTCGAGCATTTCCCTGATGAAATGATACTTCACATCCACATGCTTTGTCTTTGAGTGATAAAATAGATTGCGAGCCAATTGTATAGCACTTTGACTATCACAATATAACACAGTCATCTCTTCTTTGATTCCCACATCTGTTACTAGTCGATTAAGACAAATTGATTCTTTGCATGCCTTTGATGCTGCAACATATTCAGCCTCTGTAGTAGACTGAGTAACACAATCTTGTAATCTGGAACGCCATGATACTGCTCCACCAGCCAATGTAAAGACATACCCTGACGTAGACCTTCGGTTGTCTAAGTCACCTGCATAATCTGAGTCTGTAAAACCCTTTACACTTAGCTCCTGACTCCCATAGCATATGCGCATACTCTTTGTAGCTTTCAGGTATCTCAATATTCCTTTCACTGCCTCCCAATGTTTCTTGCCTGGGTTTGACATGTATGGACTAACTACTCCCACTGCAAATGCAATGTCTGGGCGAGTAGCAATCATTGCATACATCTAACTACCCACTGCAGACGCATATGGAATCTTATCCATTTCAGCGTGTTCTTCCTCAGACACAGGACAATCTTGTTTGCTAAGTTTCACATATGGTGGCAATGGAACACTCAATGCCTTTCCCTTATCCATATTGAAACGTTGCAAAACCTTGTCAATATACTCTGTTTGAGATAACCAAATCAACTTCTTTGATCTGTCTCTCTCAATGCTCATACCAAGTATATGACTTGCCTCACCCATGTCTTTCATGTCAAACGATTTTGCCATCTTTGACTTCAAAGCTGAAATTTCTTCCAAGTGCTTGCCAGCAATCAACATGTCATCCACATACAAAATAATGATCAGCCAACTACCATCCTTAGCCTTCTTTGTATACAGACAGTGATCGAACTCACTACGTTTGTAGCCTTGAGAAAGCATAAACTTGTGGAATTTATGGTACCATGCCCTCGGTGATTGTTTTAAGCCATAAAGACTCTTTAAAAACTGGCATACCCAATCTTCCTTGCCTTTCTCAACAAACCCTTCTGGCTGCTGCATGTAAATTTCCACATCTAAATCACCATGCAAGAACGCTGTCTTGACATCCATTTGGTGCAACACCAAATCTAATATGGAAACCAATGCAAGAAAGCATTTCAATGTAGTCATCTTGACCACCGGAGAGAAGACTTCATCAAAGTCAATGCCTTGTTCTTGCTGAAAGCCCTTGGCAACACGCCTTGCTTTGTACTTTGGCTGACTATCATGAGCGGTGATCTTATACCTGTAAACAAATTTACAAGGTAGAGCCTTTTTGCCCTGTGGTAATTTAACTAGCTTCCATGTCTTGTTTTTATGCAGAGCTGTCATCTCTGACTGCATGGCCAATTGCCAATTCCCGGAGTCCTTCATTTGCACTGCTTCCTTGTAACATGAAGGCTCATTGCAATCAGTCAACATGACATAGTTCATAGATGGAACAAACCTATCAGGAGGTCGCGTGACACGTCCAGATATACGCACAATAGGTGGCTCAGGCTCAGCCACAACTTGTGGTTCCACTCTATCCTGTCCTTGCTCCTCTTGAGCCCTGACATTTTGTCTTGCACGTGCAGGTCCATCTTCTTGGAAGACAACTCTTCTAATCTCCTCAACCCTCTCTGGTTTAGAATGATATTTGAATTCATTAAAGTGAACATCATTGCTGCGGACAACCTTTCTGGATTCGGGATCCCAAAGTCTGTACCCCATCTCACTAGAATTACCATAGCCTAGAAAGATGCACTTTCTACTCTTTGGCTCAAGTTTGTTCCTAAATTCCTTTGGAACGTGAGTATATGCCTCACAGCCAAAGACTCTGAGATGCTTGTATGAGGGCATTTTGCCTGACCATACCATCTCTGGCACTGAATCCTTCTGCAAAACCTTGCTAGGAGATCTATTTACAAGATGAACAGCTGTTGATACAGCTTCAGCCCAAAACCCATTTGGCAGCTGTGCATTAGACAACATACTTCTGACCTTCTCTTGTATGGTCCTATTCATCCTCTCAGCAACACCATTTTGAGCAGGATTGTAAGGAGCAGTAAGTTCACGTTTTATACCTTTTGACTCACAAAAGTCCTGAAAGGCCTGTGAAACATACTCTCCACCATTGTCAGTGCGTAAGCATTTAAGCTTCTTGCCACTCTGATTCTCCACAAGTGTCACA
Organism: Adiantum capillus-veneris; assembly: GCF_014529385.1. NCBI lineage: Eukaryota > Viridiplantae > Streptophyta > Polypodiopsida > Polypodiales > Pteridaceae > Adiantum > Adiantum capillus-veneris. The sequence continues at coordinate 50,893,951 of NC_140943.1, read as the reverse complement.
AACGTTTTGAAAACACTAAACGCTTCATCCTTGTGCTTGAGAAAGTAAACCCATACTTTCCTCAAGTAATCATCTATAAATGTCATAAAGTAAGAAGCTCCCCCTAGAGATAGGTTAGGCATAGGTCCACACAAATCACTATGAACAAGTGCCAACTGTGTATCTCTTCTACTGCTTCTATGCTTATGTGGCTGCTGTGTTTGCTTACCATACAGACAATGTTCACAGAATTCAAAATCATTAAATGAAAAGCCAGGCAAATAACCAGAACAAGACAAGATTTCCATTCCCTTCTTGGACATATGTCCTAACCGGCTATGCCACAAAGAAACGTTCGGCTGCTCGGTTACATTGATTACATTTTTAGAGACATTTGATACATAAATCATGTAAAGTCCTCCAGACTTTATTCCATGTGCTACTGTCATAGAACCCTTGGATATCTTCCACATGTTCTGTCCAAAAGTGGTGACGTAGCCAGCATCATCAAGTAAACCTGTGCTGATCAAGCTCTTTGTAATTGCGGGAACATGTCTCACATTCTTCAGCGTGAAAGAAGAGCCATTCTGAAACTTCAATTGAACATCTCCAACACCTAAGATCTCACATGTCTGCCCATTGCCTAGCCGAACATGATCTTTAGTGGTCACATAAGAAGTAAACCACTCCTTGTTTGGAGACACATGAGGTGATGCCCCTGAGTCTATAATCCAGTCACTCAGTGCATTTCCATCAGATGATGTAAGAAGAACTGAGTCCATTGTATTCTTCAAGAAGTAGATGTCTCCTGACATTAGGCTGTCATCCTCTGCAACAGTGTTTGTCACATTTATTTCTTGAATCTTCACTGAGGACTTGTTCTTCTCACCATGGTCTTCAGCTTTCTCTTTGCCTTTTTCTGCTTTCCATTCTCTGCAGTCTCTTTTCATGTGACCCTTCTTGCCACAATGGTTGCATTCTATGTCACTCTTGCCTTTAGCACTGCGGGACTTGCTACGAGACTGTGAGAGACAGTACAGGTGCAGGACAGTGAGAGACAGTACAGTGAGAGACAGTACAGGTCGATAAAACCTCACTCGACCCTCAACAAAGGCTGCAGTAAATCTGACAGTACATAGACTTCCCACAAAGTCATACATCCACAAATTTCCCACTATATGCTGTAACCGCTGCGGCGGTTGTTTGCTGCGTGACTCACAGCTAGCAAACCCTCAACAGACATACATCATCTCTGACAATACATCCCATGTGGAAGTACCTGCAATGTTAGGATGAAATCTGGAATATCAAGCAGCAAACACAAGCTACCTGATGAACTAGTGGATGTCGCCTTCAGTCTGTGTGTAGATGCGCCTGTGTCATATGTGACACGCCTCCAAGAACTGTGAGCCGTCCTTCGATGTGTAGACAACCACAAATCAACACTCTGGGAGTGTCGATATCCTCAGCACCTGCAGTCGTAGGCCAAAAACCCCAAATTTGCAGAGTCGGATCTGCACCCACCGAGACCATGTAGTCGAAAATGGCCTGCGCAGACCTTTGTGGAAGCCAAACGGTGGCCGAGATGACCTCAGAATGAAATTCTGAGAACACCGAGCCCTTTGGGCGTTCTTCCGCAGGATTTGGGGCCGTGTCTTTACTTGTCGAATTTCACTCCAATCTGAGCTGGTGACTCTAGCCTTCTGCAGTGCTGCCCCGAGCCTCGATGTGAGCTCTGATACCAGTTGAAGGAGTACGAGCGGAAGTGTGACGCGAGAGAGGGTGCGAGAAGAAGAGCACGACGATATGGTGAACTCGCTCTACTGTAATGTGTAGAGCATAGTGAGTTCTTATTAGGTTTTAACAAAAGAATATGTGTACATACCTGGCGGCCCGCCCACTTACCTGGGCGACCACATTGGGCTTTATACCCCAACAGCTCCTAGGATAACATCCTCATGTTGGAGAGGAGAGATAAAAAAAGTCTTCTTTGTTGACGTAGTTTTGGATATGAAGCCTCAACTTCCCAATCAAGGGAATAAAGGAGGCTTGCTGTCCCTTGAAAGCTCCATCGATAGTTACAATGTCTTCCATCTCGAAAGCTTGAATGCCCAAGTTAGTGGCCAACTCCGTTGATATAAAGTTGTGAGTAGAGACAGGGTCAAACAAGATGAAGACGTCATGCTCCCTTACTTTTCCCCAAGCATAGGAAAGGGATGAGCCTTTGCAATGAGTATTCTCTTTTGGATCTTCAACCATGGAAGCTCTAGGAGTGTCATTGCGTATATTTCTTTTGGGGCAAGAACGATAATCATGTCCTTGCTCCCCACACTTAAAGCATTTATGGTCTTTACGAAAGGCCTCTAATTCTTCGGGAAAGAACTTATTTTTACCTTTGTAAGCTCCTTTCTCCTTTGTCTTGTTGTTGTTGGTGTTGGTGTTGCCTTGGCAAGAGTTTTGAGCATTGCTCTTCCCTTTAGCTTCATTTTGATCCTTGTTTTCCGTGGGCTTGAAATTTCTTCTAACCCCTTGTTGGAAATTGATCCTTGAAGCAACCATAGTGTGGTGAATGACTTCAATGATAGTGCTAGGTTGTCGTGAGTTGACATACTCGGCCATTTCTTCAGGTAATTCCACAAAAAAATATTGCTTTTGTTTGACAAAGTCTATCTTTTGAAAGACAGTAAGTAGCCTTGAGATTTAAATCCCAAAACTTGTACACATATTTGTGGATAGACTCGTTGGAGAGCAACTTCAAGCTCCGTCATTCGGTAAGCACTTTGTCCTTTGCATCACTTGCAAGGAATTGCTTCACGATTGAAACTTTGGCAGATCTCACCAAGGCCATCCAAGAAAGCCTTAGGGGTAATCGTGCAATTTTCTATGTCTTTGGGACCTCGCTGTTGCCACAAAGGCCAGCCCACCATTAGCGAGCCAACTTCTAGGAGTGCGTACCTACGTGACGTAGCTTAGAGGACTTTGTGAAGCCCTCGTCTCCAAAGGCCGCATCAAATTGTTGGATGAAGGTCAATACGTTTTTGGTGGCACCCAAGGTACCATCATAGGTGAGAAAAGAGATACTCTTTCCTCCCTCTTTGAATTTCTTGAGCTTTTGGGACCTTCACCATGTAGGGTAAGTTTTGTGATGTCCTCTCCTCTTGTATTCTCTACAAGAATAGCTGCTGCTTTCGTCGGAAGAGGAGGAAGGTGAAGAAGAAGGAGAAGAGGGTGATCTCTTTCTTTCCTTTTTCTTCCTTTTTTTTCCATACCATCTCTCTATGTTTCTAGAAGAGCTTGCCAAGTGCCAAAAAAGTGCTCGCTAGAAATTGCTCACTCGAAAATGTCCTCCCTAGCGGGTTCATGTTTTCACTTGGGAGTACTGCTATCACATGGAATAGCAAGAAGAAACCCACAATCGCTTTGTCAACTATAGGGGTGATGTAGTGGTCACATGTGAGGTAGCATGGTTGGAAATGCTACTTGGAGAGTTGGGCATATAGATTCAGAGGCCGGTTGGTAATCTACTACAACATCCTTAACAACATACAATTGGTAGTTAACCGTGTGTTCTAGGTAAAGACAAAGCACATTGAGGTGAACTACCACTTCATTTGTCATAAAATCTAATATCTAACCAACCCAAAAGATTTTCTCATATTAAACTGATCATTTAATGTGGGAGAATAAACGGGAACAAGGGTTAGGATATAGACATGTGCTGATGGATGTATCTCAACACGGGGCCAATGTAAAAGGGTCCAAATGAGAGATGGTCTGTCAAGGAGGAGTGCTACCTAATGGAGCTTAAAGAAATTAGGGTTAGCTTCATTAAAGACCTCCAAAGGTTAGTGTTAAAAAGCCTTAGACCTAGAACCATAAGCAAGCTGGGCCTGACCTTGAGGTTGGAACCCTACCCAAGCTTGAGGTGCTTGGCGTGCTTGCTGACTAAGGTGCTTAAGGTGTTTGTGCGAACCTTGCCCAAGCTTGAGGTGCTTGTCATGCTTAAATGACTAAGGTGCTTGAAGTGTTCAATTCAAACATGACCTCTCAAGAGGCATAAAAGATTGTCATGCTTAAATGATTAAGGTGCTTGAAGTGTTCAATTCAAACATGATCTCGTAAGAAGCATAAAAGACACAAGTCAAGATCCTCCCCATTTTGCCCTCACGACTTGCTTGAATCCTATTGGATAGGCTTTAAAGGGGTCCAATGAGAATTTAGATGCATTTCAATAAATAATTAGGATCTTTCTCTCAAAGAGGTAAAAGAGGACACTTGTCCAAATGATATAATTAAATAACACGAGCGAGAGAGAGAGAGAGAGAGAGAGAGAGAGAGAGAGAGAGAGAGAGAGAGAGAGAGAGAGAGAGAGAGAGAGAGAGAGAGAGGAGGTGGACCAAGCATAGAGGGGGGACTGATTTGGGCATCCATATACTCTCCCACACACACACACACTCTCTCTCTCTCTCTCTCTCTCTCTCTCTCATTGTGTGAAGTGCAAAGTGCAAGAGCTCCATCTCCTTCTCCAAGCTTGTTGAGAAGTTGAGAGCCTACACCAACACTCTTGGCTATGGAATGCAAATCCAACCAAGAGCCATGCTTCAATTCTTAAGCTTGCCATCTTCTTCATCTTGATTACTATGATTTTATTTTATGATAAGCAAGAAGAGTGATGATAAGTGAGGAACTATTTCTTTCTCCTAGTGAATGCTTCTTCTTCACGTTCCCTACCCTCATTCCCTACTAGCTCTCTCCACCTTTGAAGGTGTTTGAGGCCTTGGGACTGAGGCCGGGGATGGTTAATGCTTTTACAAAGTTTATGTTATGCTCATGATGCATGAAGCTTTCCATCTTCATTGCATCACCTAGGTCACAAGGAACACAAAGATTGTATTGTACCAAGTCTCTCTTGATGGGAGAATCTATAATACAAAAGCCTATTGGAGGGGGGATCGGTTCCAAGTAAATCTGGTCCTCAACTGTTATCAAGTTATCTAAACTCTCTCTCTTGCAAAAGTATTGTTCATGCCAAGTTAATTAAGTAAAATGGTTATGTTGCTACTGCTAATTAAGTTCACCCTCTCCGTTCTCAAAGTAGTCTCACAAAAATGCTCACTCTAATTCTCTTAATTCCGATATTCTCAAAGTTCATAGGCCATGTCCATTACATTGATATCAGAGCTATTGGTTTCACTTTTCTTACTTAAGAAGAGAGGTCCATAAGTTGTCCATGAAAGGTTGGACCTATTCATTGCAATAGGGTAAGTGGGACAGTGATCTATTATTTTGGTTGAGAAGGACTTAGTTTGAGGTACACCATTGGGAACTATAGTCTTAATAATGGAGTCTCTCGGGGCTTGCCTTTGGCTTAACCATTATTGATCTATGAGCAAGCTCAACAGGCACCATAATCAACCAAGCAATGTTATACCCTCTCCACTAGTCTTTGCAATCAACATACTCTAAACCACGGGTGTGGCTGCTTGAGAACTAATATTCAAAGGTAAAGAAGAGTAGCGACTAAGGTTTTTTAGGGGACCAAAGCACAAAGTAATTCTATACCTAAGTTTAATTAACATGGCTGACAATAACCAAGAGAGTAGAATGAACATTGATAACTATGGTTTTGCAGATGAAGATGCTAATGATAATGCCCCATGTTTGTTAATTTTCTTGTTACTAGGTTGCATCAAGCTATGGGCAACTCTGTTTTGCAAGCCGAAGTTACCCAACAACTTCGTGCTATGGGATTTTCCTTCCTCTCCAAGAGGAGAGAGAGCTTAGGAGGTCTCTTGATGAGACTCCAAAAGAAGACTCTCTCCCATAAGAGAGGGGGAATCCAAAGAACAAGAAAGAAGCGAATCCCTAAGTTCCTTTGAAGATGTGGCTCTATGAAGATGGCGGTCTAGAGGGTCGCAAACTCCTCTCAAGAGGAAACGATTAACCCATAGTACTTCTCCTCGTTACTCTGAAAGAAAGAGCGAGAGACCAACAAGCCTCATACTATAACATTTTTTTATTGCCAAAACATTATTACAGTCAAAAAGTCCCTTCACGCTCTTCCTATTCCTAAAACATTTTTTCTTGTCAAAACATTATTAAAGCCAAAAAATCTATTCATTTCCTATCTCTCTTAGTTCTCCTCTATGTCTTGGACATCCTCCAAAGTGGTGGCACTTCTGGGAGGCCTTAGGAGTACTTGTCGTGACTAGTGTCATCTCAATTGGCAAAAAAAAAATTCCATAGATGGGCCATGTGTCAAGAGTCCTTCTCAAATATGCATTGAAATGGGATTCTACGTAGCCCATGATCTCCCAAAACCGAAACACTAAGGTCGTGAGAGCTACCACATCATCTATGTCTAAACTATTTCTCAATCAAATCCACAACATCTTTGCTTGCAATTTGCAAGTCTTCTATAGACCTTCAAAACTCTCAACATTGTGTATGTTCCTAGCTTGTTGTAGCATCAAATGCAATCATCACTATGTCTTATCTCCTAAAATAGTAGCAGTCATGTGGTCAACAAGAGGTGGCTTATGTCAAGACCTACATTGAAGATTGACCACATCCTGTACCAAAGAATCTTTACTATTAGACATTATAAAATGCTACAAGAAGATTACACTAAGAAAACAGAGATGGTGCGATACCAAATTGAATCAAAGACCTTATAAAGAGTTTATGAGTACACGGTTTTGAAGCCCATTGTATCACATGAGTTGTGGTTTTACAAAACCATCGACTTTATCAAAGCTACTACTTTAAAAACAATTACAATTTTCAATTATTGACAACATAAAGGCTAAGAAAATGATAGCATGGCCAATGAAACAAACCCTTCATAAATATCTCGACCATAAGCAAATGCCTAACAATACAAAAATGGTTGACACTAGTAAGGAGGAGAGTGTTGTGAAGGATAGAATGTTTTGGGCAGATGATTTATGAATGGGTGTCTTGAGAGGCTGACTCCATTGTGCTCATAACCGCAAACACATCGAGGACCATATCCTTAGACTGTGTGAATGTGCCAAGCAACCAATTGTCCAAGCAAGAAAAAAAAAAGCATTTAACATGATCTACTATGGACAACCTGAGCTACATCTAATGTACATTGCTTACAAGGCAAATGATGGCTGTCATTATGTTGGTCCTCCGTGACACTACCAAATCTTCTCTCTTCTCATAGGTTGCCTCCCAAATGTGTGTTCTATGTGGTGTTGGGGTATAAAGCCCAATGTGGTCGCCCAGGTAAGTGGGCGGGCCGCTAGGTATGTACACATATTCTTTTGTAAAAACCTAATAAGAACTCACTATGCTCTACACATTACAGTAGAGCGAGTTCACCATATCGTCGTGCTCTTCTTCTCGCACTCTCTCTCGCATCACACTTCCGCTCGTACTCCTTCAACTGGTATCAGAGCTCAGATCGAGGCTCGGGGCAGCATTTGCAGGTAGCCAGAGTCACCTGCTCAGATTGGAGTGAGATTCGACATGCGAAGACACGGCCCCAAACCTTATGGGATAGCCCGAACGTCTCGGTGTTCTCAGAATTTCATTCTGAGGTCATCTCGGCCACCGTTCGGCTTCGACAAAGTTCTGCGCAGGCCATTTTTTGACTACGTGGTCTCAGCGGGTGCAGATCCGACTCTGCAAATTTGGGGTTTTGGCCTACGACTGCAGGTGCTGAGGATATCGGCACTCCCAGAGTGTTGATTTGTGGCTGTCTACACATCGCTGGGGGATTCTCGAATGTTGAGATCCTTTCGGTGATACAGGTCTTGGAGCGATCCCTCGAGCACCCTTAGATAGGCAGCTAGGATGTATTGACTGTGATCTAGACAGTTGGGATTGCATCTTTGCTTTACTGCCATTGAGGCATTGTCGCAGTCTATGCTTATAGGGCAGTGAGAGACAGTACAGGTGCAGGATAGGTTTACCCACAGCTTACAGTGTTAGAGAGACAATGGTTTTTTGAGCTGTTTTTTGAGTACACTAGAGCCATTTTACAAAGGAGACTCTGCCAGAATTTATGCAGAATTTGAAGCTTTCTTGGTTCATTTGACAGGTTGATATTGGTTCAAAGGTCAGTTTACGGGGGAAACTCTACCGAATTTTTCGCAGGAAAGTAAACTACTGTGAAGCGTAGCTATGGCTGGATCACAGGACACTGCTCTTTACAATATCAAGAAGCTGGATGGAACCAATTTCCCATTGTGGAAGAAGCATATTTGGCACGTGTTGGTACAAAAGAAGCAGATAAAACCTATAAAGCTCAAGGGGATAAAACCAGAAGATATGGACGAAGATGAATGGAGCGAAATGGATGAATTGGAACTTTCTACCATTATGCTGACTTTGGCAGAAAGCGTTTCCTTCAATGTAACAGACGAGATGTCGGCTTATCAAGCATGGTTAAAGCTGAGTGATCTTTATGAGAAGCAGAGTGCAACTTCACAGGTATACTGGCTTAAGAAGCTTGTTGACTTGAAGATGAAAGAAGGGACACCTATGTCCAATCATCTGAATGAATTCAACACAATCTACAGTCAATTGTCAACTCAAGGTGTCAAGTTTGATGAACCTGTTAGAGCTATGTTCCTGTTGATCACATTGCCGGAAAGTTGGGACACTTTTCGCACAGCTTTGAGTAATTCTGCACCTCCAGATGGTTTGAACATAGCAGGTGTAGAAGGAAGTCTGCTTACTGAAGAAACCAATAGAAAGACAATGGACAAAGGCAAAGGAACAGCCTTAGTTGTCAGGGGAAGGACCAAAGAAAAGTACAAAGGTGGAAAGAGGAATCAGTCTCGTAGCAAGTCCCGCAGTGCTAAAGGCAAGAGTGACATAGAATGCTACCATTGTGGCAAGAAGGGTCACATGAAAAGAGACTACAGAGAATGGAAAGCAGAAAAAGGCAAAGAGAAAGCTGAAGACCATGGTGAGAAGAACAAGTCCTCAGTGACGATTCAAGAAATAAATGTGACAAACACTGTTGTAGAGGATGGCAGTCTAGTGTCAAGAGACATCTACTTCTTGAAGAATACAATGGACTCAGCTCTTCTTACAGCATCTGATGGAAATGCACTGAGTGACTGGATTATAGACTCAGGGGCATCACTTCATGTGTCTCCAAACAAGGAGTGGTTTACCTCTTATGTGACCACTAAAGATCATGTTCGGCTAGGCAATGGGCAGACATGTCAGATCTTAGGTGTTGGAGATGTTCAATTGAAGTTTCAGAATGGCTCTTCTTTCACGCTGAAGAATGTGAGACATGTTCCCGCAATTACAAAGAGCTTGATCAGCACAGGTTTACTTGATGATGCTGGCTACGTCACCACTTTTGGACTTAACATGTGGAAGATATCCAAGGGTTCTATGACAGTAGCACATGGAGTAAAGTCTGGAGGACTTTACATGATTTATGTATCAAATGTCTCTAAAAATGTAATCAATGTAACCGAGCAGCCGAACGTTTCTTTATGGCATAGCCGGTTAGGACATATGTCCAAGAAGGGAATGGAAATCTTGTCTTGTTCTGGTTATTTGCCTGGCTTTTCATTTAATGATTTTGAATTCTGTGAACATTGTCTGTATGGTAAGCAAACACAGCAGCCACATAAGCATAGAAGCAGTAGAAGAGATACACAGTTGGCACTTGTTCATAGTGATTTGTGTGGACCTATGCCTAACCTATCTCTAGGGGGAGCTTCTTACTTTATGACATTTATAGATGATTACTCGAGGAAAGTATGGGTTTACTTTCTCAAGCACAAGGATGAAGTGTTTAGTGTTTTCAAAACGTTTGTGACACTTGTGGAGAATCAGAGTGGCAAGAAGCTTAAATGCTTACGCACTGACAATGGTGGAGAGTATGTTTCAAAGGCCTTTCAGGGCTTTTGTGAGTCAAAAGGTATAAAATGTGAACTTACTGCTCCTTACAATCCTCCTCAAAATGGTTTTGCTGAGAGGATGAATAGGACCATACAAGAGAAGGTCAGAAGTATGTTGTCTAATGCACAGCTGCCAAATGGGTTTTGGGTTGAAGCTGTATCAACAGCTGTTCATCTTGTAAATAGATCTCCTAGCAAGGTTTTGCAGAAGGATTCAGTGCCAGAGATGGTATGGTCAGGCAAAATGCCCTCATACAAGCATCTCAGAGTCTTTGGCTGTGAGGCATATACTCACGTTCCAAAGGAATTTAGGAACAAACTTGAGCCAAAGAGTAGAAAGTGCATCTTTCTAGGCTATGGTAATTCTGGTGAGATGGGGTACAGACTTTGGGATCCCGAATCCAGAAAGGTTGTCCGCAGCAATGATGTTCACTTTAATGAATCCAAATATCATTCTAAACCAGAGAGGGTTGAGGAGATTAGAAGAGTTGTCTTCCAAGAAGATGGACCTGCACGTGCAAGACAAAATGTCAGGGCTCAAGAGGAGCAAGGACAGGATAGAGTGGAACCACAGGTTGTGGCTGAGGCTGAGCCACCTATTGTGCGTAGATCTGGACGTGTCACGCGACCTCCTGATAGGTTTGTTCCATCTATGAACTATGTCATGTTGACTGATTGCAATGAGCCTTCATGTTACAAGGAAGCAGTGCAAATGAAGGACTCCGGGAATTGGAAATTGGCCATGCAGTCAGAGATGACAGCTCTGCATAAAAACCAGACATGGAAGCTAGTTAAATTACCACGGGGCAAAAAGGCTCTACCTTGTAAATGGGTTTACAGGTATAAGATCACCGCTCATGATAGTCAGCCAAAGTACAAAGCAACGCTTGTTGCCAAGGGCTTTAAGCAAGAACAAGGCATTGACTTTGATGAAGTCTTCTCTCCAGTGGTCAAAATGACTACATTGAGATGCTTTCTTGCATTGGTTGCCATATTAGATTTGGTGTTGCACCAAATGGATGTCAAGACAGCGTTCTTGCATGGTGATTTAGATGTGGAAATTTACATGCAGCAGCCTGAAGGGTTTGTTGAGAAAGGCAAGGAAGATTGGGTATGCCAGTTGTTAAAGAGTCTTTATGGCTTAAAACAATCACCGAGGGCATGGTACCATAAATTCCACAAGTTTATGCTTTCTCAAGGCTACAAACGTAGTGAGTTCGATCACTGTCTATATACAAAGAAGGCTAAGGATGGTAGTTGGTTGATCCTTATTTTGTATGTGGATGACATGTTGATTGCTGGCAAGCACTTGGAAGAAATTTCAGCTTTGAAGTCAAAGATGGCAAAATCGTTTGACATGAAAGACATGGGTGAGGCAAGTCATATACTTGGTATGCACATTGAGAGAGACAGATCAAAGAAGTTTATTTGGTTATCTCAAACAGAGTATATTGACAAGGTTTTGCAACGTTTCAATATGGAGAAGGGAAAGGCATTGAGTGTTCCATTGCCACCATATGTGAAACTTAGCAAACAAGATTGTCCTGTGTCTGAGGAAGAACAGGCTGAAATGGATAAGATTCCATATGCGTCTGCAGTGGGTAGTTTGATGTATGCAATCATTGCTACTCGCCCAGACATTGCATTTGCAGTGGGAGTAGTAAGTCGATACATGTCAAACCCATGCAAGAAACATTGGGAGGTAGTGAAAGGAATATTGAGATACCTGAAAGCTACAAAGAGTATGCGTATATGCTATGGGAGTCAGGAACTAAGTGTAAAGGGTTTTACAGACTCAGATTATGCAGGTGACTTAGACAACCAAAGGTCTACGTCAGGGTATGTCTTTACATTGGCTGGTGGAGCAGTATCATGGCGTTCTAGATTACAAGATTGTGTTACTCAGTCTACTACAAAGGCTGAATATGTTGCAGCATCAGAGGCATGCAAAGAATCAATTTGGCTTAATCGACTAGTAACAGATTTGCGAATCAAAGAAGAGATGCCTGTGTTATATTGTGATAGTCAAAGTGCTATACAATTGGCTCGCAATCCAGTTTATCACTCAAAGACAGAGCATGTGGATGTGAAGTATCATTTCAGCAGGGAAATGCTCGAGGATAAGCAACTTCAGCTTGTCAAAGTTCACACCACAGAAAATCCTGCTGATCTACTTACAAAAGGACTTCCCTGAGAGAGCTTTGCGCATTTTCGCAAGCAGTTAGGTGTAGGGTAGTACATCACTTCTCTACATCTCTTGTATATTAGCTTGTATAGTAGCTTCTCTCACACTTAAAGTACCACATTGGAATTTAAGTGGGAGGTTGTTGGGGTATAAAGCCCAATGTGGTCGCCCAAGTAAGTGGGCGGGCCGCCAGGTATGTACAAATATTCTTTTGTAAAAACCTAATAAGAACTCACTATGCTCTACACATTACAGTAGAGCGAGTTCACCATATCGTCGTGCTCTTCTTCTCGCACTCTCTCTCGCATCGCACTTCCGCTCGTACTCCTTCAAGTAGCAGAGGTCAAACCAAACTTGCAAGAGGGAGTAAAATTCACTAAATTTGGTGAACAAATTGGAATTTCTTATGTTTATAAATCTCTTGATCAGGTGAGAAACTTTGCATCCCAGTCACAACTCAACAGTTCAGTATTACAGAGGGAAAAAATTCAGTTGCAAACTCAGGTAGTTTAGCTACAAACTGTTTCAAAGAGGAGTCAAGAAGATAGCAAGTTGATCGAGGAGCAAGAGGGAATAATTCATGAACTCAAAGATGATTTAGCTGCTGCTAGAAACTCTGTTGACTTCTACAGATCACAGTTAGAGAGAAAAGAGAAATCTTCAGAACAGATTCAGATTTGGAAAGAGCAATGGATGTCCAGTTTGAATACTCATTTGGAAGTCTTAGCTCAGGACTATTCCAAACTGCAATTAGAGAATAGTGTACTCTTGAGTAGAGTCCAAGCCTGTCAAGAGCTAGAAGCAAAGATCAGGGATATATCTGAAGAGGACCTAGAATTGAATGGCTGGTATTTCTTAGCACATGATGTAGAAATTTTAAAGAATGAAGTCAAAAAGTAGGGTGACCAGCTGTGGTTAGACTTGAGAAGAAAAATGTTTTCCCTTGCGAATATTCCCTATCAAAGTTATGCAAAGGAGGGCAGAATAAATATTATGTTCTTTTGCAAAAGAAATTTGATGACTTGAAGAAAGATTTTGAGCAATTGAAGATGCAGTAAAGTTCAGAATTTACTCAGGGATGTAAAATTGAACAAGGCAATAGTGAAAAGATAGTCACAGGTCATGCGGTTGATCCTGAATCTAGTACTGATTTTCATACCTTGGTTAGTGTTGTGGAAACTCATGAGGCAATGCATGTGGAAGATGCTATACCTGTAGGTAAAAGTGACTCATTTCAGAATTTGCAACCTGAACAAATTGAGATAGGTGCAGTGACAGAAATTGTGGAGGAGATCATGAGCACCAAGGAGTTCAATGAGGAATTTACAGGTTTCCACAAAGAGCAGGCATTGCTTGATGATGAGCAAAAGGTGGAAAAAGGCATTGCAGATACAAAAAATCCTACAGATTTCAATCAGGAGATAGTAACCCTGGAGGAGCCCAGTGGGGAGTTGCCAGGGAAACTGATGTCTAAATGTTCAATAGTGTTTTTCAACACTAAGTGGGAAAAGGGTAGTGTTTCATTGGGTATAGTAATGCATTTGTGTACCTTGGATTTGTTTCCAGGCACTGCACTTTGTTTTACTTTATCTTGTGAGCACTAGATTTTGATTAACAAGGGATTTATGGGAAACAAGTCAAAAGTTCTTTAGCTTTCAAAAACTTTTTGCCACCGGGTTGTGCCAGGTGTTAGCCTTGCATATTCTTTTAGTAAAGTGTTATTGAACCTTAGTAGTTTATTTTTCAGTTTGTAATTATGGAAGAGCTTTGTGCCTCTTCATTCTTCCTAGTAGTTAGCCTTGCACCTGATGGTAGCGCATTGTAAGAGCTGAAGATGTTGAATGCAAGGCTATGGCTATGAAGATTATGTGTTTCTCTATGTATTCTGTCTTCAGTTGTCATTCAGTACCCTGATTCTATTCCGAACCTGCACCGGTACTAAAACTGTTTTGAATCTGTAATGAGATGATGCATTGCCTTAATGGTTGATTTAGTTGTTATTCCCACTCCCCTATGCCTCAATAACACGCTTCACAGATAATGCAATCAATGCATGAGCATGTTCATCTCTTACAACCCAACGTGATTTCTTAGCCGCAGGCAAAACAACTCTAACAGCAACAGATCTGCTAGAACATGCAACATCCTCAACGGAGTTTATATCTATAGAAGGTAGACGTACATCAATGCCCTACAAAACATTCCACATGCGCTTTGATACAAGAACATGTGTCATCATGTAAACCCACATTGGGTAGTTATCCCCATCCAATTTGTCCTCAGTAGCAACATCTTGAAAACATTTGTGTTGTTGTCACGACCGCACTTGATGTGAGAACTGCCTTGAACGAGAAAATACAAATTAGGACTAACACATGCTATATAGCATAACCCAAAGAGGATTGTAAGGGACCTATTCTATGGAAAATTGCAAAGAAAAAAATTTCTACACAAAAGGATTATTATAATGGAAACAAAGGCCGAAATGAGTTTGAATCAAAATTTTGAGCCTAGAGTATTACTCGACCTACTAACACTCACCATATCTCACCCAACTCAAAGAAAGTGAGCAGGAGGTGCTAGCAATGCTGGTGATAATGCATGGGAGGATGCAACCGGCTTTGATACCAATTGGTGAAATTAAGGTTGCAAGGACTCACACACAGTTTGGAAAAGATGAAGAAGCTTAAGAAACATAACAAAGTGTGTATTGCTTAGTGCACAAATCAAAAGATAAGTTAACCCTAGAGTGATGCATGTATATACAATTCTCGAGAGAAAGAAACTTCTAGAGTGGGAAAAAGTATCTTGTTAGTCCTAAGTGTGTTCACACACATCACTACCACATATATGGTAACAACTATGCCTACTCTTCCCTACTTGTGCAATGCTCAAACCGTCAAATGATGAATGATCCTTTAGCAATGCAAGATGATGTGCATGCACCAAGAAAAAAAAGTGTGTGCACTAATGAACAAATGTGCCACCTATTCCTTCCTACTATTACACAATACTTAGGGCACCATTAATCACTCAAGAAGCACCACACAATGATTAAGCACTCAAAATGACTTGATTAGCTACTTTAAATACACTTGAACAAAGCAAAAGAGAGAGAGGAAGCATTGGTTTTATTCAAAATCTCAACCATCATGCATAAGGAGCATGTAGAAGCAAAAAAAAACAAATGATTAGCTCCTTGGAGTGGATGAGGAAGCTATAGAAGCTCCTTGATGTTCACAAAGCAAGCTTTATGTGACTCTCTCTCCAACTTTGGAACCCCCAAAATGTGCTAAAAGTGACTATTTATCATAGTGAGGCTAAAACTAGTTAATTATGGAAGCTCCTTGGTGTTCACAAAGGAAGCTCAGTGTGACTAGCTCTCCCACTACAAGAGGTTCTTCATATTAGCGAAACTAGCAGTGCGACATCCAAATGTAAAAATCCAAGGCATCGCTATGAGCTTTGCTATATTATTTGTTGCATAGCGACAGTCACAGCAATGCCAATAGGGTAAAAAAATAAATCGAGAGGGCCAAAAACTCAGATCTCATATCTGAGTTTCGGGGCTCTAGCGAAAGAGGTATACTCGCACCTCTCTCTCTCTCTCTCTCTCTCTCTCTCTCTCTCTCTCTCTCTCTCCTCCCACACACACACACACACACGAGGAGAGGAAGGAGAGCTAGGTATGCTCCCTCTCCTCCCTCTCATGTTCCCTTACCCTCTTTCTCTCTCTCCCTCTCTTCCACACACACATTGTGTTGAGAGAGAGAGAGAGAGAGAGAGAGAGAGAGAGAGAGAGAGAGAGAGAGAGAATGTACACACATGCATAAACAAAAAACACATATACACACACATTGAGAGAGAGAGAGAGAGAGAGAGAGGAGGGAGAAAGCAAAGAGAGAGTGAGAGAGAGATAAGGGGAGAAAACAGAGAGAGAGAGAGAGAGAGAGAGAGATAAAAATAGAGAAAAGGAGAGAAAATATGAAATGAAATGTTATATTTAACGTCTTAAAAATTTCAAAATGATTTATGAGACCAATCCGATAAACTCTTTGTGGATCGAATATATATTGTCTGCATTGTCCAAGAAAATAATATATCGATTGGTGAAGAGCTTCGTCAATGTTTGTCTCTATAAATAGATGTATTATGACATATATAGATAAAGAGAAAGGGAAAGAAAGATAGAGAGAGAGAGAGAGAGAGAGTCAACATAGGTTTAAGATTTAGTTTTCATATTTAAGTTAGAGTTTAGGTTTATATTTAATATTAGAGCTTTGGGGTTAGGTTTAAGATATAACTCAAGATTTAAGGTTTAGAGCTGAAGAAGAGGTCCAACCATCTCTCTCTTTTTTGTAGAGCTTAAAGGTGTTTGAAGCTAGTTAGGTTTGGAATGTTCAAAGGGTAGGCAACAACACTAGCTCCTAAAAGCGTTCTCCATCTGTTGAGCTTGAGTGATGGAAGAGGAAAGTGGATAACTCAAGACTTTCACAACGAATCAAGTTGGCTTGTGTGTGAGAGTGTGTGTGTGTGTGTGTGTGTGTGTGTGTGTGTGTGTGTGTGTGAGACAAAGAGAGACAGAGAGAGAGAGAGAGAGGAGAGAGAGCACTCGTGGTGTTGAGTAGAAATTAGAGCAGCTGAAGCGAACGACGTAGCAAGAGCAGTTTTCATTTGAAAAAACTGCATTTTTGTTTTGTGTGTGTGCATGCATGTTTGAGAGAGAGAGAGATTTAAGATTAGATTTTGGATTTAGTTTTTATATTAAAGTTTACCTTCAAGATTACGGTTTAGATTTAGAGTTAGGTTTATGGTGATCCCTCTCGTCCTTTCCACGGATGCGGCATTAAGTTGGAAAGATTTCAACGGCATCATACTCAGAATGGAGGTAGACATGTAATGTGCACAATAATCCCTTGAACAAGGAGCTACTATGAAGAGATGTTAAGCTGTTGTGAAGTGTTGCAGCTGAACAAGAGGCAAAGGGGTTTTGTCCACTACATGCATTGTCATGTAGACGTGGGTGTGTAGATTTCTCGTACCCATAAATATAGGCTTGTTGTACTCGATCAACATCAGCGGCAGCATCATCTTGGATGACGATGGTAAGAAGGTGATCTTGCGCATGCGCGGCCTTTTCTCTCAGGTGTTTCAACACTACATACTAAACACCTGGAGTGAAGTGCCAAATGAATTAAAAGACAGAGTCATCAGCATGTTGCATGACAAGTTTCCCGTGTCAAGTCGGGATGAGCACTCCAATGAAGACCTAATGAAGGTACGGATGAGTGAATACTGCAAGCACAAGCATTCTGAAGTGCAAAAAGCAATAAAGCATGGGTGGAACATGCCGGATTGGCTGGCCAAAGAAGATTGGAAGAATGAAAATCAAGCAGCGTGCAAGAATCCTGACAAGTGGAAGCAACAAAAGGAGGAAGGCAAAGCGTTAGTAGAGGCAGGGAGCTCGCACCACTTGAGGAGCGGCGGGTGGGTATTATTTGAGGCCGATTTTGTAAGTGTTTTTGCATTGCCCTTTAGGTTTGGTAGTTATGGATAATTGTACTTTTAAATTCTAATATAACATATTCTTTGTATGTTTTGAACAATGGTCGATGACAGGACGTGACCCCACACCGTACGAGCGGGAGTTTGTGGGCAGAAGGGCTTAAACACCCTTATGGACATTCTCAGTTCTCGCTAAGTCTTATTGTTTTTTTTTTTGCAGAATCCGACAGATACGCCGCTTGGATGTGATGAGACATCCAAGCAGCGTATCTGAGATACACCGCTTGGATGTGATGAGACATCTGATTAGACGACGTCAATCTAGCCATAGCCAGATAGCCCTAGTTTTCTTTTATCATAGCGTGTATAATGAGATGACATGTGTACGTCATTTTTGTAACTATTGGTCAACAATGTATTTTCTCAATAGTGACAATTGTGTTGTAACTATTACATTTTGGTCAAAGCTTAACAATCAAGTGATTTTGCCTATGATGTTTATAATTTTGTCATTGTATTACTTCCGTCAATTCACTTTCGTTGATATACTTTTGTCAGTTTTGCATCTTTATTTTGGAAACAATGTTCAATATGGTTGATGGGTGGCAGAGAATTCATTGCACTGCCACCCAAAAAAATTTATTCTTGGGCGTCGCTATAGGCATCTTTATATAAGGTTCTGAAGTGTCTCTATATATGTCGCTAAATAAGAAAATGTATGCATCACTATATGCGTTGTTTTGAGCGTCGCTATATAGAGACGCATATAGCGATGCTTATAGCGACGTTTTCGTTGTAACAATTTTAGCAATGCTAGGGGGTTTAAAAACCCATTGTATTTTCGTCGCTACAACCATCCAAGTGCACATAACCTCTTGTAGTGTCCAACTTTAGAACCCCCAAAATTAGCTAAAAGTGATCGGTTATTTGACCAGTCAAACTCGATTAATTATAGTCTCAATGCTTAGTTTTGGGCTTTGTAAGTTTCTAATAATTATAAGAAAATTCACCAAGCTTCATGATCAACTCTTAAGGCTCTCTACACCAAAAATTGGGATTTACATAGCTGAAATTACAAGGGCTTGAATAGATAGTCTCAAATAATTACAACCATGTAGTGGCATGCAAACAAAATAGAGCAAAAATGGTGGTCTTATTTGGACCTCTACATCCCTTTAGTCGGCTTCTTCCTGGTTTAGTCCTCTTTAGCAGGTGCTCTATGGATTTGGTATACATTCATCTTGAGTGAACTTGAGGACACACAACTAGCCCCCATTGATACGACACTCCATCCTCATATGTCGTTAATCCTTAGAAGGAGGCTTCTAGTTGGCTTTATCCTTTGTTGCAATAGGCCCTTCTTTGGGTGGTTCTAGAGCTTGTCGTCTTTGGGCTTTTTGGTTGCAGTAGCAAAAATGGTTCTTTGTGGGTCTTTAATGGGTCTTTATGACCTCTGTAGTGGAGGTGGAGGGGGTTGAGCCAATGTTTTTGTGGGAGAGGATATCATTGGTTTGACCATGGGTTTTAGTAGATTTGGCCAATTTAGCTAGGTAGGCTTCTCTTCTTTGGGTGCCTTGCCATTGTGCTTTGATTCTTGCTTTCTCAATGTCACCTTGCTCTAGCCTTTGCATCTGCAACTAAATCATGTTGCGGATTTCTATGTGGACTTGAGCCAATGGTGAAACTTCAAACGCAAGCGAGGCTAACACGTGATTTATCCATCATATCTCTTCCTACTCACATCATCTTTCTTCTGCTCAGGGTAGAGTGGGCATTCTTCAAGTGCTTTCTTGAGAGATTCTAGCCAGTGCATCAGATTGGCATCGCTACAGAATGAAGCATGGTTTTCAAAACACTGGACGAAGCTGGTTTGCACCATCTCTTTGAGGGCTAATAGGTAGTGGCTAGGAAAGATTTGGACCTTGGCAAATAATTCTTGGACTATGCACTCTTCGAAAATTAGATCATCAAGCTCAAACACCATACTTTACTCTTTGACAATTAATCAATACATCATTGGATGCATGAGTATTAATTCATTGCCCCCCTATCAAGTAGGTCAATGCATGGAGGAAATTCATCATTATCTAGTTGATCTATTGCATATGCATGGAGGAACTTCATCATTATCTAGTTGATATATTGCATATGCCGAATATTTCAAAGAACATGGTGTCAGTTGGAAAAGGCTTTACTAATCAAGTACAATTCTGATGGTCTATATATAGAAGAATACAAGAAGAATGGAAAGCTCATTGCACAAGGTCAAAAGTTGGGTGAAATATTGATGTACCTAAGCTAAAAGCTGCCATGTTTGCACAAAGGTCAAGAGTTATTGCATAGTCATTTCAAAGACTGAAAAAAAAAAGCAAAGTTAGGAGCTTTCAATAAGTTTGCATGTAGGTTTTATGTTACCTTCACCAAGATGACCATACAAGGTATGTGTGTACTTCATGAGAGAGAAGAGCAAAGTGTTTACTCACTTTTAGAAAGTGTGTATAGTGTCTGACGTTAGATGGAGTGTGAGAGTAATTCTCCACTAAGTGTGTTTTTGAGGGGTAAAATAGGCAAATTGTAGAAGCTGCAAAGGAAATGATGCCCCAATGATACTAAATTTGGGTGCAGGTCATGATGATGGTGATTCAAGACGCTTCGCAAAGTCTAAATGAGGAGTCTGGTATACCCTTTGTGAAAACTCCAATTATAAGAAGGATGCATGCAAGAAATAGGGCACTCGACAATGATCTTGTACCACAAAGATCTGTGAAATAGAATATCATGTTTAGAGATTGAGGTATGACAATTAGGCAGCCCACCATTCTGTGTATATGGCAAAGAATGTAGAGACAACTTGCTTTCAAGATGTTGTCAATCCAAAGTGGGATGAAGATATGGATGAGAAGAGGGCTGCCCTTGACGTTAATTAGATGTGGGATTTGGTTCCGTTGTAAAAAGGAAAGAATGTGATTGGATATAAATTGGTCTAGAAGGTGAAACACAATGCAAATGGCTCAGTGTGTAGGTACAAATCTAAATTGGTAATGAAGGATCATGCACAAGCTTATGGCATTTATGATGAGGAAACATTCAACCTCATGGACAACATTATTACTATTCAAGCCATTATTGTAGTGGCTATAGCAAAAGCTTGGGTTTTGTATTAGATGGATGTGAAAAATGCGCCCTCAGATAGGGACTTGCAAGAAGAGGTGTATATGGAGCAGCCACAGGATGTAAGGATGTGAGACATCCAGAGTATGTATGTAAGTTGAGGAAAGAAATTTATAGGCTGAAGCAAAGCCTAGAACTTAACTTGAAAGGATTGCAATGTATCTGATTACTATTGGCTTTTGTATAGCTAATGCAAATCACTCCTCGTATGTGTAGGAGAATGAGGTAAGTCTATTGATTACAATTGGTTTTTTTGTGGCTGATGTGGATGCAAATGAGAATGAGTTTTGTCTTGCTATCATATGCATTAACATGGATGACTTGATTGATGGTGGCAATCATGAGGCTGAAATTGAGCTCATAAAGAGCCTCTTAAGGCAAGAGGTTTATATGAAGGATTTGAGAGAGCTGCATTACTTTTTTAGCATTGAGATTATATGCATGGAACATGGCATTTGGTTGTCACAAAGGCAATAAACATTGGATATGGTGTTGAAGGATGGTATGGATGATTGTAAGCATGTTGCTATGCTATTAAAACAAAATTTAAAGGTGTAAGCTAATGTAGATGATGTTTTGGAGAATTCCATCGTGTACAAGAAGATTGTGGGTAGCCTAATCTACTTGACAATCTCACTAGTAGGTTTGAGTTTCACGGTTGGGCTTGAGAGCCATTTGATGGAGCTTCCAAGGAAGCAACACTTGGATACAATGAGGGTCACATTTGTTACATGGGAGTGGTACCTTGGATTGTGCACTCTTTTACAAGATTGCCAAGGAGGAGAAACTCTACAATCACACACATAGATGGAAATTAGGCCAGTATTACATTTGATCTACAATCCAATAGTGGGTGGGTTTATTTGTAGGCATGCAATTTTTTGCGATGCTTTTTTTCCTAGGGAAGCTTTTTTGGGCCAATTTATTTGATACCAAATAAAGGTCTATTGATTTATTCATCAAAAAGTAAGAATGGTTAGTCTAATATCATTTAGGTTGTATGTCACTGTGTTTCAATACACCTAAAAAGAAAGATGAAGACTCTTCTCATTGATCTCTTGAATAGTCGATGGGTCCTTTTTCTCATGTTGCCAAAATAAACACCCAAGCCTAACTGTTGAATCTACCCTCGTAGTGATACTCTTGTGATGTGGCCTTTTGTAAATAGAGGAGATAAGCTTATATGCAGCTGATTTAGGGTCATCTCCAAATTGTAGAAGGTCATGTCAATGTCAGACATAATGTCTTGAGAGAGAGAGAGAGAGAGAGAGAGAGAGAGAGAGAGAGAGAGAGAGAGAGAGAGAGAGAGAGAGAGAAGAGAGAGAGAGAGAGAGAGAGAGAGAGAGAGGGGGGGGGGGGGGGGTGAGTTATAGTGGCACATACGTAGGAGAGGGAGAGTGACAATGAGGTGTAAGAGTAAGCTGCTCAAATTTGACCTGATTTTGATATCTTTAAATATGTTATGGGTTTTTATAATGCTCTAGTTATATTGACGATTTAGTCTCTTTTATCAAGATGTCATTCTTAGATATATTCCCACCATTTATGAAGAAGACACTTGCAAGTAGAATAAAATGAACCTTTTCCGACATAATATCAAATCATTGATTGGTGGAGAGCAAAATGCTGGTTGATACAAAACAAAAAAATCTTACACAAAAGAAAGTGCACGCAAAACAACATGCAAAATGTTCCTAGCAATCTATAGGAAAATAGCAAGATAGATAGATCCTAATTTGTGAAGTCTCTCTAAACTAGTTGGGAAAATACGTAATAGAAGCTTGAGTAGCATGTTGAGTACTAGTTTAAGCATTGATAGGTTCAAATGCTGCTTAGTGCGTTTGAACCACCTCATCATGAAGCGCTCATTTTGGCTCAAACCTAAAATGCAAAGAAACTCAAATTAGAAGTGTTTGCAAGTAGATAGGGTTTCCTTGCTCTTTCGTCTCTTCAAAGTCATGGAAACTACAAGAGGGCGCTCTTTGTATCTCCACACTATACATGACCCTCCGTGGTATTATTACATGAAAACAACTTGAAAGTTTCATGGACTTTCTCCACTCGGACAACCTCTTCACTCACTCTTTCTTTCACCTCTAGTGCTTTACTAATCCTCTTGAATGCTTCTTCCAATATGGAAGACCGATATCTCACTTGCATGCCATTCTGCACCCCTATACTTGTGTTCTTTTGAGCTCCTTCTGTAGAGGGACTTGCATTGGACATTGGTGCTGTGGATGGATTTCTTGATCATCCAACAACCTTTCTAACTTCTATCATGTATCCAACCTCATGTAAGGACTTGACTTCTTCCTTTGTCAAATTTTCCCGTGTTACCATATACATGTGGTAGTGATGTGTGTGAACACACTTAGGACCACCGGGGCATTGTTTCCCTCTTTAGGAGGTTTTTTCCCCCGTGCATTGTATATACGCCCAATCATTCTAGGGCTATCTTTCTTTCCATTGCACACTAAGTAATACACTCTCTGTTGTGTGCTTTGAGCTTCCTTCGTCTTCTCCACGCTGTGTGCGTTTCCATGCAACCCTAATTCCAACAATTGGTATCAAAGCAGGTTGCATCCTCCCGGGCTTAGTCGCCAACAGCTCCAGCACACGCCTGCTCACTTTCTCCGATTTCAGTGAGCTTTGAGACGAGCATTCGCAGGTCAAAAAAAAAATTGGGACAGCTCGTAGAGCTAACTTTGCTCAGATTTCTCATTCGGGCTGATTTCGGCCTTCGTTTCCACTATAGGCAATACTGCACAAGCTATGTGCAGAATTTTTATCAGTGCCATTTTTTTCATAACAGGTCACTTAGAATCTTCTACGGTTTGTGCTATATAGCACGTGTTGTTCTCATTACGTTTCTCTTGTTTTCACATTAGGTGTAGCACTTACCATGACTGACAACAACACAGATGTCTTCAAGATGTTTTGCTGTTGAGGACAGATTGGATGGGGACAATTACCCTATATGTGCTTACATGATGCAACATGCTCTTGTGTCAAAGGGTGTCTAGAATATTGTGCAAGGCATTGATGTACGTCCTGGTTCTGAGGATGTAGGCGATGTTGAGGATGTTGCAGGTCTTGCTACAAGGATTGCTGCTGTTAGAGTTGTTTTGCCTACGATAAAACAAGCTCGTTGGGATGTAAAGGATGCCCAGGCTCATGCGTTGATTGTGTTTTCTGGAAGCACACCATTAATCCTCTCATTCATTCAGTGAAATCTACAAAACAGGCTTGGGATATTTTGGCTAGTCTTTATGCAAGCCGCAATGAGGCAAAAATTGCATTGCTGTGTAAAGAGTTGGAGTCAAAGATTATGCATGAGGAAGGTGGTATGGACACTTTTGCTGGTGTCAAGGATATCAATGAGCAACTTATTTCTACAGGTGAATTCATTTCAGACAGTTCCCTCATGCAGACTATTCTTGATGCCTTGCCAGACTCTTACCAAACTTTTTCTAGTACTTGGAGACTTGTGACCCAAGGAAAACCTGAAGTTGTCAAGTTTGATGCATTGTGCAAATTGTTGTTGCAAGAGTCGCTTTCCTGGAAAAATAGGACTAGATAGCATGCAACTGAACAGGCTTTCATTGCTTCTTAAAGAAAGGGTGGTAACAGCAATGCAACCACTTCTTATGGTTCTTCTGCGAGTGGAAAATCACATGCTCCTAATGCTTCTACTGGAAGCAAATCGCCTGGAAATTCTGATGATAAGGGCAAAAAGAAGATGTGTTGCCATTATTGTAAAGGTAACGATCAGCTGATCAAGCAGTGTCCTAAGTTGAAGGCCAAAGAGGCTAAGAAGAAAGAGGGTGGTTCCACTACAAATGCTAGTTCCACTACAAATGCAGCTATTGTTGAGTCTTCTGTGAAAGGAGACTGTGATGTTGATGTTGATGCAGAATGGGCTTTTAGTGCAGAGTCTACCTATAATCCTGTTGTTCATGATGCATGCATGTCAGTTGCTACAGATTCACATGTGTGGTATTTTGATAGTGGTGCTACAAAGCACATTACCTCACATCGTAATTTGTTCACCTCCCTCGAGTATGTCCCTCATGGGAATTTAGTCACTTGTGCCAACAATGCCTCTTATCCGGTTCAAGGAGTTGGAAAGATTGTGCTTTTACTGCTGCAAATGGCAGTTCTTTCACACTTGTTGATGCACTTTATGTACCTGGGATCAAGAAGAATCCTTTGTCTGTATCTGCACTTGCTAGACTTGGACTTGTAGTCAAGTTTGTGGATAATAGATGTACAGTTCATAATCTTAGTTTTGGTGATAAAATTGTTGCATCTGGTCTTTTGTGCCGTGGGCTGTATAAGCTCACTTTGTATGACAAGTGTGGAAAAATTTTTGTATATGTAGTTGTAGATTCAAGGGCTGTTTCAGATGCAAAACTGTGGCATGCACGTTTTAGGCATCTAAATTTTGCCAGTTTGCTGCGTTTGCAAAAATGTGATATGGTTGCTTCTTTTTCGCCTCTTGAAGCAACTGTAGAACATGTTTGTGAAGGCTGTATTTTGGGTAAAATGCAGCATTCTAAGTTTCCAAAGGATGGTCCAGTTAGGGCCATATGCAGGTTGCAGCTTGTGCATAGTGATGTTTGTGGGCCCATGCAGACTCCGTCCTTGGGAAATTGCTTATACTTCGTGACTTTCATTGTTAGGCCCTGATCCTTTAGTGCTAGTTTATTTACTTTTGCTTTGTAACCAAGGTTGAGACCTTTGAACTCTAAGGGTGTTTTTACACCTATGATGGTTAGTTTTAAGTGGGTAAGCTTTAAGCGTACAATTGGGTTCTTGGCGCATCATGGCGGTTGAGAGTAGGGAGTCGTTGGCTTCTTCCTAGCATGTGTGTCGAACTGTATTCAGCAGGTGCTATAGCGTGTGCTTACATGATGCAGAATTTGGAGTAATACACTACAATTTCCTTTTGTCAATGACGTTCTGCAGTTTTCTGATTTAATGTGCAGTCCCCTGTACTCGTTTTCCTGCATACTGCATGTTTCTTGCACTTAATACCTGTTAGGGATGTGAACCCCTAACACTTTGGTGATCATGCTGGGGATCAAACCCAGAATCTCCGGTTTCGCAGACTTCGGACTTAGCTTTCAATGGATATACCCATGCATGCCTAGAATAGTTCGATCCCCAGCATCTTTGACTGAAAATGAGTAGGCTAAAGGTATGCCAATTTGACTGGTGCACACTTTGCATGACAGTAAATTGGATGCACCTTTGACTAGTCGTACTTGTTCAGGTTCTCACCATGCCTCTTATGCATCAGATTGTTATGCTTTGGTTGTGTCTAGCTTATATGACGTTGAGGAACCTCTATCTTTTGATGAAGCAAAGAATTTAGAAAATTGGATGGCTGCCATGCAATCATAATATGATGCACTTATAGAAAATGACACATGGACTTTATGTGATTTGCCTCCTGGCAAAAAGACCATTGTAGAAAGTGGGTTTACAAGTTGAAACGCAAGCCGGATGGTGAGGTTGATCGCCATAAGGCTCGACTTGTTGCAAAAGGCTATGCACAGCAAAAAGGCATAGATTATGAAGAAACAATTGCTCCCACTTGTCATATGACTACTGTTTGTTTTCTATGTGCATTGGCAGCTCATTTTGGTTGGGATGTACATCAATCAGACATTGTTACTGCTTTCTTGAATGGTGACATATTTGAGAAAGTTTATGTAACACAGCCTCACGGTTTTGTCAAGAAAGGACAAGAGGACAAAGTGTGCAGATGTAAAAAGGCTTTGTATGGGTTGAAGCGATCTCCTCGTGCTTGGTATGAGAAATCTGTCACTCATTTGGTCAAACGAGGCTTTCGTAACAGTCCAACAAAAAGCACATTGTATGTCAAGTGTGAGGGCAATGTACTTCTCATTGTTGTTCTTTATGTGGATGATTTGCTAATCACTGGTCCCACTGAGGCACATATTGTTGAATTTAAGGCTGATTTAAATGCTACTTTCAAGATGAAAGATTTGGGGTTGTTGCATCATTACTTTCGCATACAGTTTAAGCAGTGTGATGGTGGTATTGCCTTGTGTCAGAAAAGTTACTTAGAGACATTGCTATGTAAGTTTGGACTTGATGATTGCAAACCTATTGTCACTCCTATAGGAACAAGTTTGAAGTTGAGTCTACATGATGCTGGTGATCTTGCTGATGTCACTCTTTACCAAACTGTTGTTGGCTACTTCATTTATGTATGCAACACAAGGCTGCATATTGAGTTTGCAGTCTCATAGGTCAGTAAAATTATGCATAGCCCACGGTCTAAGCATTGGCAGGTTGTCAAGAGGATTTTCCGCTACTTGAGTGGCACTTTACATCTTAGCTTGTTTTATCCCAAGAGCAAATCATTGCCGCCAGACTTACATGCTTTTTTGGACTCAAATTGGGCTGGTTGTTTTGGCACGCGAGTGTCCACAAGTGTTTTTTGTTTCATGCTTGGCAGTTCATGTATATCATGGTTGAGTAAGAAGCAACATATTGTGGCCACTTCTAGTTGTGAGGCTAAGTACAGGGTAGTCTTCACAGCTACGATTGAGTGTGTATGGCTTAGATGCCTTATGGCTGATTTGGGTGTTGGACAGGACAGTGCCAACACTATCTACACTAACAATTAGAGTGCATTGGTAGTTGTGAGGAACCCAGTTTTTCATGCTCACAAAAAGCACATTGAGGTGCATTACCACTATGTCAGGGAGAGGCTCTCAGTAAGAGAGGTCAACTTGGATTATGTGCCAACGTAGGACAACTTTGCAGATCTTTTCACAAAGGCACTGTCTCGTGAGAAGTTCAAAGCTTTGGGCTTACTCCCCTTTTTTGACTGATCATGTCCTCAGGGCATGGCACTTCCCTTTACTCATGTGCCAGCTCTCATTCACCGCATCACTCCAGGGGGGGATTTGTTACCATATACATGTGGTAGTGATGCGTGTGAACACACTTAGGACCGCCGGGGCATTTTTTCCTTCTCTAGGAGGTTTTTTCCCCCATGCATTGTATATACGACCATTCATTCTAGGGCTATCTATCTTTCCATTGTATACTAAGTAATACACTCATTGTTGTGTACTTTGAGCTTCCTTCATCTTCTTCAAGCTGTGTGTGTTTCCCTACAACCTAATTCCATTAGTCCAAAGAGCTACTAGCCACATTCTTGGTGGAGAACGTTGATGTGGATTGATGATATGCTCAACTATATAGCAATGAAAAACATGATCTATAAAACACCACCCGTTACACACCATTAGGATTCTTTCAATAGCCCTCAGAGCTTGGTGTCAGCATCCCACTACAATTTTACCACACCTTCTTTTTCCATTTTATATGCTCTTTCTATGCCACTAAATGATGCCTTGCTACCAATTGGTGTGCGTCATATTGCCCATAAAGATTCATTCACTCTTAACTCTGCCACATACTTCCCCTTCTCCTTTGTCATCCTATTGGGAGTGGATTCTAAAAACTATATTTATATAGGACGTCCTGCATATTTTTTGGCTCTAGATGTGTACATTGTATTCTGAGGGATGGCTAAATTCATCCTCAACCTTGATTACTATGTTTTGCTTCCTCTTGTGATGTCCCTTGTCAAAGGAAATTTTGCTTGATACATGAGAGAGCCTGCGGTGGATGTGTTCACAATCTTGATTACCTTTGTTGGACTATTGTTTATGCGAGTCTTAAGAGTCTCTAAACTAGGTTTGGACCCAATGTGCTTTCTTAATGAGTAAGATATGGCCTTTGTGCTTTGTAGAATGGCACTTTCCATGTTCGGTATGCATGTGCCATAAAGAGATACTTTCCTTCAGAACCCTGCACCTACCAACCAACTTTCGTGTTTTGACTCTGACACATTTGTGCATGGTGTGCCTATTTCTTCTTCTCCTCCCTCAATCTTCGTCATTTCACTACCCAAGTGTGCTATATGTATCTCCCACCATCTCATGCATATATCCATCATTGGGAGATCTCAATCTTGGACATGTCCATTGCGCCACCATTGTTGTATCAATTATACCTCAATAACATATTTGATGGTGTTGTTCTCCACTTTTTACACATTTTTTTGTGCTCTAGTTGAGCATGTCCTACAACATACTTAGACTGAAGCTGCAATTTGTGTTGCCAATGCCACTTGCAAGAGCGTTCCCTTCCATGCATCACGTTTTGTTTTCCTCCATTGTACACCTCTGAAACAACATTACAATTTTCTTAAGTCCCATCCACCATGAAAGCATGGAAATCTATTGGCTCATAGTTGTTCTGTAAAGAATGAGGATGCAAGAGAGCTACACAAGACAAGCACAAAGCACACAGAGATGGAAAGCTTCTTCTTCTTCTTCACAGAAAAGAGAGTACAAAATGACTAAGTGCTAAAGCTGAAAAGTAGCACATATGTACATGCGGTCACTAAGTGTGAACTCGCTAGAAGCGTACTAGGCTGGCACTATAAGTGTAGTCCAGCTGTAGAATCACTGGCAGAGATCCTCCGTGTCGGTCACCTAACGCGCCAGTGAGTAAATGCCATAAGCGGCCAAGACCCGTAGTGGATGCCAGCTCAAGGTGTAGAGCTCGACATCTCAACACTCCCCCTCGAGCTCTGCATGTCGCAGAGTCCAAGCATAGTCCGGAAACGTCGAAGCTTCTCAGCTCCGAGGGCCTTGGTAAAGATATCCGCTATCTGCTCCTCTGTGCTGACATAGACCAAGTCGATGTCGCCCGCCAACACTCGCTCTCGAACGTAGTGGTAATGGACCTCTATGTGTTTGGTCCTCGCATGGAACACTGGGTTCCTAGCCAACTGCATGCTGCTGAGGTTGTCACAATGGATGAAAATCTGTTGGTCCACCTGCACTCCCAAGTCCTCAAGTAATGTGCGTAGCCAAGCTACCTCGC
The DNA here is from genome assembly GCF_014529385.1 of Adiantum capillus-veneris. NCBI lineage: Eukaryota > Viridiplantae > Streptophyta > Polypodiopsida > Polypodiales > Pteridaceae > Adiantum > Adiantum capillus-veneris. The sequence goes on along the minus strand of NC_140943.1, from coordinate 50,864,272 downwards.
ACGCCGCAACTGCTGCACCTCTGTACTCGGCCTCTGTGCTCGATAAAGCAACCGTAGGCTGCTTTTTGCTGCTCCAAGTAATAGCAGCACTCCCAAAAGAGAACATGAAGCCACTCGTAGATCTCCTATCAACAATGCTACCTGCCCAATCTGCATCTGTATACCCATACAATGCTAATGGTGCATCTGCTGCATAGAACAATGCGTAGTCAAGAGTACCTTGCACATACCTAAGTGTGCGTCGTACTCCATCCAAATGTGGCTTCCTCGGAAGCTGCATGAACTGACTCTCCAAGCCTACTGTGTAGCTCAAGTCTGGCCTTGTGATAGTCAAGTAGATTAGACTACCCACCATCTTCCTGTACATATTGACATCCTCAACAACATCACCCTTCTCTGCACTCAGCTTTGCATTCACATCCAAGGGAATGGAAATCGGCTTACAATCAGCCATACCATACTTTGACAACATGTCCAAAGCATATTGTCTCTGTGACAGCCATACACCCTCTGGAGTCCTGATCACCTCAATGCCAAGAAAGTAGCGCAACTCACCCAAATCTTTCATTTCAAACTCCTGTTTGAGAAGACCCTTCACATGGTCAATCTCCATAGCATTGTCACCAACAATAATAAGGTCATCTACATATATGGTAATGACCACAATCCCCACATCACTCTCACGTACATAGAGTGAATGATCAGCATGAGCTCTCCTAAAACCAATACTGACAAGATACTTGGCAATCCTGTCATACCATGCTTTAGAGCCCTGCTTCAAACCATACAAAGCTTTGAGAAGTCTGCATACATAATCTGGGTAACCTGGATCGACATAACCAGGTGGCTGATCCATATACACTTCCTCTTGCAACTCACCATTCAAGAAGGCATTCTTTACATCCATTTGATGCATAATCCATCCTCTAGATGCAGCCACTGCTATGACAGCTCTCACAGTCGTCATCTTTGCCACTGGAGCAAAGGTCTCCTCATAGTCTATGCCATACGTCTGTGCATAACCCTTTGCGACCAGCCTTGCCTTGTGACGCTCAATGTTACCATCAGCCTTATGCTTGGTTTTATACACCCATTTACAGCCAATAGCTTTCTTGCCACTTGGCAATGGCACCAACTCCCATGTGTCATTTGCTTCCAATGCAGCCATCTCTTCATTCATTGCATCATCCCAATGCACATTTCCAACTGCATCCTCAAAACATGTGGGCTCCACATCCTGTATCACCTTAGCCATGTAGGCTTGGTGATGCGCTAGATACCCATCATAAGTCAATTTCTGAACTGGATTTCTGACTCTATTAGATCTGCGCGGTCCTTGGTCACTCCTTTGCCCTCTAGCATCTTCTTGTACTTTCCTTACACCAGGTGTCCTGACAGCCGGAATTCCAAATTCCTCATCAAGACTTTGTTCAGAACCATCTGAATCCATGTCTACATGTGAAAAACCTGATGATGCATCAACCATAAAGGGAGGTTCATCAACCTTTTCCTTTCCTTTTCGTGATACATTCCCTGTACCTGTTGGTGGAGTAACCTGCGTACGTAGTCTACCATTCCATGGTTTCTCAACAGAGCCACGAGAAGAGGACTCTTGTGGTCCACTCAAAACCTGTGACTGTGGCCTCACATTTTGTACAACCACATCATCTTTTACATCAGCCCCAATAGTGCCATGTGCATTACTGTACCAGCTACTCATCTCATCAAAGACTACATCTCTGCTCACTCGTAATTCTCGTGTAGTAGGATTGTAGCACTTGTACCCCTTTTGTTCAAGGGAATATCCCACAAGAATACATTTCTCTGCTTTAGGATCCAATTTCCTACGCAACTCATCTGGTACATGCTCGTAAGCTATGCAGCCAAACACTTTCAAGTGTGCCAAATCAGGCTTTGTACCTGTAAACTTTTCCTCAGGTGTTACATCATGCACCGCAGCTGTAGGTGTCCTGTTCATAATGTACACAGCTGTATTTACAGCTTCAGCCCAGAAATGATGAGGCATGTTCTTCTCATTCATCAATGCACGTGCAACCTCTGCAATGTGCCTGTTTTTCCTTTCTGCGACCCCATTCTGTTGTGGAGTATATCTGCATGTAAACTGCCTGTGTATACCATGCATTCGCAGAAAATCTGAAAAATCATTGGAGAAGTACTCTCCCCCTCCATCTGACCTCAATGTCTTGATTTGCATATCTGTCTCCTTCTCAATCATGACTTTGAAGTCTTGAAAGTGACCAAACACTTCACTTTTGTTACGCATGAAGTAGACCCATACTTTCCTTGTATGGTCATCAATGAAAGAGACATAATACCTGCAACCATGTATACTTGCAGTATCGGTTGGACCCCAAACATCTGTGTGCACCACCTCAAGTGGCCTTTTACATACATTGCACTCATGTGGAAATGAGCCCTTTGACTGTTTTCCAAACTGGCATGCTGCACACACTTTATGCATACCATCCACCTTGAATTTGGGCAAACCTTTTACAATCTGTTTTGATTGCATGCTACGCAATCTCTGCTCATTGACATGGCCAATGCGTTTGTGCCAAATGTCAACATCAGCCACAACACCTGTGCCCTGTGCAAATAATGCAGCTTTTACCTCAGGCATGTTTACATTCAGCGTAAACATTCTGCCCACACATTTGCCCTCTGTGATCAGCTTACAGCCATTCTGGAAATCTTCTACATAACAGCCATTTGGATTGAAGCGAACCTGCAAACCCTGCTCAACCATTTGTCCAACAGAAACAAGATTCTTTGTAATGTTTGGGACATGAAGTACATCTGCTAAGTACTTTGATTTCCCACTCTTCGTATTTAGAGGTATGTCCCCTACATGAGCAATGGGGTGAGCTGTGTCATCTCCTGTCTGCACATAGCCTGACACATCTGGTTTGCGCATATCTCTAAACCACTCTCCACGAGACGTCATGTGATTAGAGGCACCTGAATCCACATACCAAACATCATCTTGGGTGGAATTCTCTGCAGTCATTGTATTCATTACATGTTGCATAACAAACATGCGCTCGTTTTTGCTGTCATCTGCATCTTTGCTAGTAGATGCATAGTTTCCCTGTTCTCTCTTTCTACTTGCTTTTCCCTTTGGACAGTCACGTGACATGTGACCTCTTTCACCACAAGTCCAACATTCTCTACTATCTGGAGTATGTTGCTGCCTGCTTGATCCTGCACCACGACCTCTTTGACTCCCCCTGCCTTGAGACTGGTTTCCCCTGCCACCTGTATTGTTTTGATTTGATTGACCTTCCAGAAATTGGCCCCTGCAACCCCTTGGGCCTCAACCACGACCTCTACCTCTACCTCTGTTGGAGTTAGAATAGAAGGCCTGTTCAGAATTATTTCTGCCATGAGAAGAAGATGTGTCAAGGTTCTTCTCCTCAAGAATAAGCATAGAAATCAAATCTTGGAACACGGGGATGTCGTCTCTTGTATTCATGGAAGACCTAAAATGTACATACTCATCTCCCAGACCATCCAAGCATGCACGGACAATGTCATCGTCTTCCACTGAGACTTTAATAGATCCAAGAGCCTCAATGATACTCTTGATCTTCAAGGCATAATCATTGATTGAGAGGTTGTTCCTCTTAACCTGATTTAGCTCCGACTTTAGTTGAAGCTTCCTGGCCTTGGTGTTCACCTCGAACACTCTGCCTAAGTTTCTCCATGCAATGGCGGGGGTTTCAGCATCCTGTAGATAGCCCATCATGCCATCTGTGATGCTCATAGACAGCCAATACATCACTTTGCTCTGGCCTTGTTGCCAGTCCCTCAAAGCTTTCCTTTGTTCTGCTGTAGCATTTGCCTCGGGAATCTCTGGTTCCTTTTCATTGTCTCCTTCTACATAGTCCCAATAACCTTTTCCTTTTAGGAAATTTGTTATTCTGAACTTCCATGCAGGGTAGTTATTTTTCTCAAGCTTCTCAGTAACAATCTGACTGAAACCGTCAGACATCTTGAAGCACTAAGACAAAATAGCTGCAATCTGCAAAAACCTGCAAATCTGTTGAACTTGCTATCGTGGTTCCTGTAATGCTTTCTACACTCAACGAGTGTCCACAATCAAGCGTACATACAACCACTGTACTTGTACAGTAAATCTCTGTATACTGCACTTTGGAGACCTGTTCAGAAACTTGTGCGAAAAACCCCTAAAAAACTTTTCGCTGCGCGAGGCGCCTTCGGCATCTGGTCGTGGATTGCGAACGAAGGGATTGTGATGCTCTTGCTCTCTTGGCCTCTCTTGCCTGCACCAAGCTCTGATACCATGTAAAGAATGAGGATGCAAAAGAGCTACACAAGACAAGCACAAAGCACACAGAGATGGAAAGCTTCTTCTTCTTCTTCACAAAAAAGAGAGTACAAAATGACTAAGTGCTAAAGCTGAAAAGTAGCACATATGTACATGCGGTCACTAAGTGTGAACTCGCTAGAAGCGTACTAGGCTGGCACTATAAGTGTAGTCCAGCTGTAGAATCACTGGCAGAGATCTTCCGTGTCGGTCACCTAACGCGCCAGTGAGTAAATGCCATAAGCGGCCAAGACCCGTAGTGGATGCCAGCTCAAGGTGTAGAGCTCGACATCTCAACATGTTCTTCACCGTTACTTCGTTCAAAGACTACCAAAAGAGACATTGTGCATTCATGTCCTCCTCTTTCATCTCGCAAGTGAAAATTATAAAAGTAGTTCTTGCATACTACACTTGACCATGGCTTATGCAATGTGCCATGGAATTTAAAGTAGTAAAGGAAGCATATGAAACAAAAAAGCATACCTTGGATCATAAACATGGCAAGCAGTAGTCACCCAATCACTTCATCACCTATTGTGATCAAATTGAATCCATGATCATTGAAGAACACTGTTTCCTATTTGTCTCATTCTATTGACAAGGTCTATGCCCATCGCATCGATCGTTAACACTTTGAGAACATAGCATTGCTTGCTCCCTTTGCCTTGCCTGGGAAAATGACTCCCATTGAAAAAATAATATGTGTGTTTTTTTTAAGCCTTAATAATGCATCCAATCCATAGGTTTCCTTGGAGCATTTGATACAAGCGGCCGGCACTAACTTTCTAAACCTATGTTAATATAAAGAATGGTGAGATTATACTAAAGAAAAAAGTAGACCAAATAAAGTTTAGAAAGACTTACCATCCATCTTCGACTAATGGTACCATCTCCTTTGCAATGCTTGCAAGTTCTCCTTCCCCTAAAACGTCGCTTGAACTCCCTTCTATCACCAAGGAGCACATTACCATTTTCTTTGCTAAACACATTTGCACTTGTTTAAAATTGGTGGTATGATTCAAGCTCGTGTGATTTGTCTTATCATTGCCTTCACACAATCCTTAAGGACTTTAGATGGACCATTTTGAGTGAGATGTTTGAGGTGACCACAATGGAGCGTTAATCTACTCATGTTTTCGTCTTTGAGCATTACATAGTTCACAAACGTCGAACATTTCCAATGTATAGCGATACTTGTTTGCAATAAAGGCACTTGAATCTTCCTTCATTACCTTCACATGCTTGTCCATGCTTCCAATGAAGTGTGTACGCGTTCAATAATCTTGCATAAGATATTCTTTTTGCTTTTGCTTAGCAAATATTCTATTACACTTTTACCTTTGATTGAAGAGAGAGCAGTCATCATTGTTGATGATTACAATCTTGAGCAAGGAGTCACATTGTTTGGGGTCGCTATAGAGTGTGAAGCAACATTTGAATCATTGTTGTATAAAGCATCACATATAAATATATAGCGTGATGAAAGAGACTGTTCTAACACAAAAAATAGATGGCCATTTTGATTGGTTGTTATTAGTATTTGAACAACAGCAGTGGTTTTATCGAATCAAATTTTAGCTTCCAAATCCTTGAACTTATTAATCTTTAATTTAACAATAAAAAAAGAATTTTTGATAATTATCTTACCATAGTGAATGAAATAGATAAGGTTTTTATAAAAAATTCTATGATACATATCATTAAGGTTAGTTAGGATTATAAGATAGCAATACTTCTTTCTTAAGCAAAGTGCATAAGAAAGAACTAAACACAAAAAAAAAAAATCAAATTTATACAAGATAATGAGAGATTCAATAGTAAATAAATCATATTACCACATTTAATATGATCTTTGATGAATGATTCAAAGGGTTTCTTTCCATTTAACTTTTTTAATTTTGCATCAATTTTTTAAATTTAAACTACACAAAATCATTACAATATATAAAGTTCTAAATTTTATTTTATATATATATATATATATATATATAGTTATTTATATTTATAGTTATTTATATTTATAGATATACATAACTAATAGAAATAAGTAGAGAGAAAGTGTAAGTTGGTGAGAGAGAGAGAGTAAAGAAAATGTGAGCACGAAGGGAGAGAGTGGAGATGGAGAAATAGAGAGTGAGAGGGGAGGAGACCGACCTCAAGAGAGAAGGAGAAAGACAAAGAGAAAGAGAGAGGAAGGAGGAAGGAGGGGGAGAAAAAGAGAGAAGGAGGTGGTTTTGAGTGCAAACGTGAGAGAAAGAGAGAGGAGGAGGATTTGGGCATGAACATGAGATAAAGAGAGAGTGAAAAAGGAGCCAAAACGTGGACTACACAGACAAAGAGAGAAAGAGAGGATTTGGTCCTGAACATGAGAGAAAGAGAGAGCAAAAAAAAAGGGATAACGCAAACGACAGGTGGAGAAAGACAGAGAAAGAGAGGGGTTTGGGTGCAAACGTAAGAGAAAGAGAGAGTGCAAAAGAGTTAGAATGCAAACAAGAGAGGGATGGTCTTTTCAATGGATGGAGAGAGAGAGAGAGAGAGAGAGAGAGAGAGAGAGAGAGAGAGAGAGAGAGAGAGAGAGAGAGAGAGAGAGAGAGAGAGAGAGATTTTATTATCGTCCTCGGAGGTCAAATATGACCTATGGGACCAAAGTTACATGTGATGTAGTATGTGTATGGCTGATGAGTGACTCTCGATGCTCCAAAATTGTGGTGATGAGAGTCGCAATGGAGAGCCCACACTTTGGCTGGGAGAGGAAAGTGTGTTGGTCTAAGTTATGGCTGAAAATGTGAGAGAAGAAAGTTCAGATGTGACCAAAAGCTGAGCACTCTAGTAGTGTGTGGTACTCAGACTCTCAAACTTGCAGTGAGCATACATGTGCACAACTGATTTGACTCTTCTCCATTGCCCCGACGCCCTATCTCGCATCGCAAAAAATGGGAGCTAAGCCAAATGGCTACGATAGTGCATATCTCCAACAAGGGGATAGGCTCAAGCATGTAAGTGTGAGTATGTTTCCTCTTTCAGCGAAGAACATGGTTTTGTAGTTGGGGGCAATATGGGTGATGTAATGTATGAAGCATGACCCACCGGATTTCTCCCAAGCCGAATACATTGGCGTTGTAGAAAAGCTTCATTCACTTGGGAGTCAATTGAAGCATCATGTAGCAAGTGTAATGTATCCCATCTCCTAAACCACTTCTTTATGTCTTGCATCCATCCCGTGCTCAAGATCTTGCTTTTATGCGTCTTTTGAACTTTTTTGCTTGCTTCCCATGCAATTGTAGGAAGTCGATCTGAGGGGTTTTGACGCATCTTTATCATGTACTCCACAACCCTTTCCATGCCCATAACCTCAATTGAAAGACATCCCGACTCAAGAAGTAGAGAGAGAGAGGGGGGGGGGGGGGGGGGGGGGGGGGGGGGGGGGGGGGGGGGGGAAAAAGAGAGATTGGATAGGGGGAGGGGGAGGTAGAGTGTAAACGAGTCAAAATGCAAAGGCGAACGCTAATGATAGTGGGATGGAGAAAAGGAACAAGAGAGAGGGGGAGGAAGAGGGCGTGACTGAACGGACGGAGGGGGTTTTAGGGGCAAACGTGAAAGAAAGGGAGAGTGGAAAAGCGAACAGACATGGTGGAGAGAGAGAAGAAAAGTAGACACATCATCATTCCACGTAGATTGTTGTTTGCTCAAGTTCAAAAAATAAAAAGAAAAAGATAAAATTCTTGAAAACTCACATCAAAATTTGCCTTTTTTTTAAAAAGCAAATTAAAAAGAGCATGATGGCCAAATTTCAACATGTGGAAGTATCCGTTTGAAAAAAGTAAAAATAATATTAAACAAAATGTGGCACCACCACATGGGATCTGTTATGTGGATTACCACAACAAGAATCCACGTGGCAGTTGACATGGCAAGGTGTCAATGGCCATGCCACACAGCAACGTTGCAATTTTTTTGAATTTTTACCAAAAAAGTATTTCCATGTGGTTAAATTTAGTATATAAGCAACAAAAATAATTGCCCTCTCTCTCTTTGTTTTCTCTCACCCTCTCTCCACTTCCTCTCTCTCTTTGAGTTTGCTCGCACAGAATTCCCCTCTCTCTCTCTCTCTCTCTCTCTCTCTCTCTCTCTCTCTCTCACGCACACACACACACACACACACACACATTGATCGCATCCCCTCTCCCTTCCTCCCTCTCTCTCTTTCTCCTCCTCTCTCTCTCTCTCTCTCTCTCTCTCTCTCTCTCTCACACACACACACACACACACACACACACACACACACAAAACGCAGCCGTTTTTTGACCTAGTAGACAACAGTTCACTCTTTTGATCATAAATTCTTCATCCAAACTCCAATTTGGGTGATCTTTAGCCTCAATCGAAGAGCACGACGCCCTCTACACATTGATGTAAAGATAGAAATTTTTAGAGTTATGGAAGGTATTTTTGTACCAGAATTTCTGAAGTAAAGAGGTTCAAGAAAGTTGACTCTCATCTCTTACTTTACATACAGTGTCTTCCAGCACTCGCAAGGGTTCTTCTTCTTCAACAAGGTCCACAACCATTGTGAAAAATGATTCAAAATCTCCTAAGTGTGGAGATAGCAACACAACCACCCAACCAACGACATCAAAAACCATGATCATGGCATACTTGGTATCGTTGCAAGAGACCGTAAACAAACAAGGTGAAGACTTACGCGCACTTACAATGGAGAATGCTAAGGGTACTTGTGGTTGAGAATGAGAATCTCAACCAGGACACTTGAGATGCAAACAACATGTTTGATGCAACTTGAAGAGGAAGTCAAGGAATGTAAACGCTCTCTTGTGGACTTGAATGCTTTGAAGGAGCGCATGAGAAAAGTAGAGCATGACCATGTATTGAAAGAGGAGAAATTTGACACCATGAGCCAGGATGTATGCAACATGAAAAATGTATGCACAAACAAGTCTTGGGCTGATGTATGTGGTAACAATGAGGTTCCTAATTCCTCACTCATGCAAGCTATGGTTCAAACAAAGAATGTTGAGAATGTGGATGGGGAGGAGTTGAAGGAACAGAAACGACGTTCCCAGAACATTGTTATTCGTGGAATTCCCGAAGACAAGTTAGAGACACCTACTTCTCTTTCTATTGATTTCTTCAAAATCCACTTTGGCATGTCCGGAATTATGGTCTATGGAGCACATAGAGTGGGGAAGCAAGGAGCTCCTCTCTTGGGAGAACGGCCAATTGTATGGATCATGCTGGATGAGACCAAACAAAAGATTATCCTTGATAATAGTTGGGTCTATTTGAGAGATACAAAATGTTTTGTATGTGAAGACCGCACTGTTAAGCAACAAAATATGCGTCGCAAGACATATGAGAAAAAGAATAAGAAAAACAAGGAGACCTCTCATGAAGAAAATGTGCCCAAGGAGGAGGCACGTCCCTCGAGCAAATAGGGATACGTGACGTACGAGACCGAGTTACAATTGAAAATATGCTTTTGAAATTGTAATGGGTACCCATGGAATGCGGGGGTTGGCATTGATAAACTAACAAGCAAAGCCGATGTTGTACTTCTTGTTGAAACTTGGGAGCATGATACACAAAGGATTAACGGCTTGGAGGATTACAATGTATATTCATTGATGTGGTCAAAGATCTCAAGCAAGGAAGAGGGCAAGGAGGGGTAGCATGTATGGTTAAGAAAGGAATGGAAGATTTTGTATCAATTGTGAAAGATGACAAGTACAAACATTATGTATGGCTGAAAATTATGACACAAAAAGAGCACCCATTTTTGTAGCCGGTTGCTACATTCCTCATCGTGATTCCCCCTTTTATGCTTGCATAGATAGAGATCAGTCATTTTTTTATTTAGAAGAGGACATTGCCTATTTCAAAGGTGAAGGTGATGTTATTGTATTTGGGGATATGAAAGCTCGCACAAAAACATTGCAACATGGTACTCAAAAATTTGATATGCCATACATTTCAAGGGAGTTGGAGGAAGTTCACTTGTATGGTCGTACTTCAATGGATGAGAAAGATCCGGATCACTATGGAAAGTTACTTTTACACATGTGTAATAGCATAGGTATGCTCATTGCCAATGGTGTATCTTTGTGGAGTGGAACCAATGGATTTACATGTAGGATAGGAAACATAATGGGGATAGTGTGATTGACTATATGCTACTCTCCGAAGCCATCATGTATCGCATAAAGAGTTTTATGTTTGGACAATGAACCTCGGAATCCAACCATTGGACCTTATGTATTGACCTTTCATGTGGAAAAGCAACTAAGCATGATAATCTCATCCAAAGGGAAGAGAAATTATTACTATGTATGGATTTCAAACGGGCACCAATGTACATTGAAATGGTTGAGAAAATGTTATGGATGACAAAGCTTCAATATGATGCACCATTGAAAACTAAATGGAAATCTTTCAAGAAAGTTATATGTTCTTATGCCGAAGAATGCTTTGCCATAAAGCTCTCCATGGTATCAACAAGATAGATCACGCAAAAGGTGGTTTGATAAAGATTGTCAACATGCTCGAAAGTCTCTGATAAAGCTTGATGTAACTATGGATAAATACAACTATCAAAGTCATTTGCATACATACAAGGCATTGATTCAAAAGAAGAGAAGAAGATGGGAAGTAAAGCAATAACTTTTTCAAGTCCAAGAAAAGGCACATGCATGTGGAAGATTTTGGAGAAACTTGAGGGGCAAGCAGGTTGAGAATTTTGGTAGCTTGAGTCTTGTGGATATGTACACACATTGTAGGCAATTATATGAGCAAGAAAATGCTGAAAAAATACCATTTTATGGTTCACTCCTATGTATGCCCTCTTTTTTTACTATTAAGGATGTATGCGGTGGGCTTGAAAAGTTGGCCATTCGCAAAGCGGGAGATCTTCAAGGTATCAAGCCGGAGATGATCAAATGGATGGGAGATTTTACCCATGAGTGGATGTGTGATATGTTCAACCTTGCACTTCAACATGGTATGCCTTATGATTGGAGTACTATTGGGTTATGCCTTTGCATAAAGGAGGGGATGTAAAGAATGTAAACAACTACCGGACTATAATGATTGGTTCTCTTATGGAAAAGTGTTTGGGTGCACAATAGAGATGAAATTGAGTGATTGGGCTGAAGAGAATGACAAGCGTGCAAAAGGACAAGCGGGTTTTCGTCGATGCCATAGCACCATTGATCATCTTGTCACTCTACGCGTTCTCATGGAGGAAAGCCGGTTGAAAGGCAAGCGATTGTATTGTTGTTTTGTGGACTTCAAGAAAGCCTTTGACATGATTCCACATAACAATTTGTGGAGGATGGAAGAACTCCAAGTGCCAAGTGAGTTTACGCTTGCGGTTTCTCGAATCTATGAGAAGGTGATTTGTCAATTGTGCATGGGAAGAGAAATTTCAGAAATTTTTGTAAGCACTATTGGGGTTAGACAAGGATGTCCGTTGTCACCAACTCTCTTTGGTCTATGCACTGATCAATTGAAACAAATGGTACTTGACTTTATGCAAGAAGAAGGCATTGAAGAGGTCACTATTTGCAATACGGTAATCATGCTTTTGTTGTATGCAAATGATGTAGTGCTTCTAGTACACACTTTAGAAGATGCACAAAAGCTTATGGTTGTCCTTGAGAACTTTTGCTTGCATAGGGGGCTGATTGTGAATGAATCCAAAACAGACGTTATGCTTGTGAAAACCAATCATAAGGAGAAGCCATGCATTGTGTACAACAATCAGACACTCGAAGTTGTTGAGAGCTTTAAGTACCTTGGCCTTGAGGTTCCATCCAATCACAAGTGGCATGAATGTGCTATGCGTTGTTTGTAAGCAGGAAAGAGAGCATATTATGCATTTGAGGACATGTGTAACACTGGAAACATCAAGTGTTGGGTTCTCAAGAAGTATTTTATTGATGCATTGGTGACACCGGTTCTTCTTTATGGAGTTGAAGTGTGGGGCGGGAGCATCTTAAAGTCTACTTGGAAAGAGTTTGAGAATGTCCAAAAGCGTTTTCTTACAAACTTTCTCCAAGTTAAGACACAAACACCATATATGCTCCTACTTCTTGAGTCAGGATCTCTTCCAATTGAGGTTATGGGCATGGAAAGGGTTGTGGAGTACATGATAAACATGTGTCAAAACCCCTCATATCAACTTTCTACTACAATTGCATGGGAAGCAAGCAAAAAAGTTTAAAAGATGCATAAATGCAAGATCTTGAGCATGGGATGGATGCAAGACATAAAGAAGTGGTTTGGGAGATGAGATGCATTACACTTGCTACATGATGCTTCAATTGACTCCCTAGTGAATGAAGCTTTTCTACAACACCAATGTATTACAGCTTGGGAGAAATCCAGTGGGTCGCGCTTCATATATTACACCACCCATATTGCCCCCAACTACAAAACCATGTTCTCCGCTGAAAGAGGAAACCGTACTCACACTTATATGCTTAAGCCTATCCCCTTATCGGCGATACGCACTATCGCAGCCATTTAGCTTAGCTCCCATTTCCTTCGATGCGAGATAGGGCGTTGGGGCAATGGAGAAGAGTCAAATCGATTGTGCACATTATGCTCATTGCAAGTTCGAGAGTCTGACTACCACACATTACTAGAGTGCTCAGCTTTTGGTCACATTCGAGCTTGCTTCTCTCACATTTTCAGCCATGACTTAGACCTACACACTTTCCTCTCCCAGACCCAGTGTGGGCTCTCAATTGCGACTTTCATCACCACAATATTGGAGCATCGAGAGTCACTCATCAGCCATACACATACTACATCACATGAAACTTTGGTCCCATAGGTCATATTTGACCTCCGAGGACGATAATAAAATCTCTCTCTCTCTCTCTCTCTCTCTCTCTCTCTCTCTCTCTCTCTCTCTCTCTCTCTCTCTCTCTCTCTCTTACTCGCAACAGTAAACATAATCTAAGTGAACCTAATGTGATATCCACTTAGAACTCAAGATAGTAGTGTCTATACCAATCCAAGGTGCTTAAAGCGGAGGTGATAAAGCAAGACCTTGCAACGTAGTGATAACTGTGGATCCTCAACTAGAATCATTAACAATAAAAGAGGAAGGGTCTTTGCGAGAAGAATTTGGTTTGAGCATTGAAGCAATCTTTGAATTTTCGACCAGAATCATCAACAATAGAAGAGGAAGGATCTTTGCAAGAAGAAGTTAGTTCCATCATTGAAGCAAACTTCTTTTGCAATTGGCTAGAAGACCATTGCATAGACAAAGATACAAGGCTTTCATCTATTTCTATATGCAAATTATAGGTAAATCCTTTTATCCACACATACGATGATCATTTTGATGTTCTTTAAAAATCTACACCCATAGCTATGGTTATCAACCTAACTTAGGAGAATGTATTGTCTCAGAGTGCATTCTTAGGCAACCTCCCTTCAAACAATCATACTCCATTTCATGTCAATTTTAAAAGGGGCCAGCATAAAGTATCATAAGATGTTGTGTTCTCACCCAAAGTGAGAACATATGGTAGATAACTTTTTTGTGGTGTGGGATAGTAGTGATAGGGTGAAAGCATGGATAGACATGCTCAACAATGAATACATCAAAGAGGAGGAGATTCCTTATATCCAATATCATGTCATCAAGTTTGATCCCTTGAAGATGGTGGATCTATGGGAGATTTTGAGTGCAATAAACAAGTAAGTTTTTTTATTCTTGTGCTTTTGTGTTCAAGTTTTTTTATTATATAGATACATTTATTCATTGTGTAATGCCTTGCATGTAATTAGAGCGGCTGAGGTGAGTATCCCTAGTTCTCCATCTCATGACATCTTTATGATTTAGTGATTGGGATTGGCAAACCCAACTTCAATTGTTACACATTTTATGTGAGTGGGCTCTAAATCATATAAAAAACAAGAGTCATGAAGTAACCAACAAAGAAAAGTGGGTACAAATTCCTATAGCTTTTGTTGCATAATCAGTATGGAAGGTATGTACAAGCAAATAGAAGTGGTGAATCTAAAAGTTCTTTTTTTGGGGCTCTTGATTTGCCTTGTAGGATGAATTTATGAAGGCTTAACGTACCAAAATCGGAGACATCCCACATAAGGAGAGCTATGAGTACGACAACTTGCAGAATGAATACAAGAGGAGAAAAGAAAAAGTGTTTGCCAAAGTGGAAAAGATGTTCACAAGGAAGGCTTACGACTATGCGGCCATTGCCAATCCTAACAACGACATGGCGTAGTTCAATTTGTATGCTCATTACGACAAACACAACAAGAAAGCCAAAAAGTTCACGAACAACAAAATTATAGAAACTGCAATGATTTCTCTCTCTCCAGAAGGGTAAGTATTAAGTTTGAGTGATTACACTCTAAATAAAGATTTTTCTAGAAGAAATTTAATAAGGAAAAAATTTTAACCTATAAAAATTAGGGTTGCAAGCATTCTGCAACACGATGAGGAGGCACTCATAAAAGCTACAATCCCTTGTTAAGATAGGACTTTTAGAGAGTGGCTTTCTCCTCATGTCTATTGGTATCATCTTCTCAATATGGTGCAATCAATTAAAAATGGACATTGAGAGTAGCAATCCAATTTGGGTAAATGTCCATGAAAGTGTGAGTAAAAGTGAAGGATGTGAGTTGGAAAAGCTTCTTACTCAAGCTTGCATTGATCACTCCAAGTATGCTTTCATCATGTGGCAACTGAACATTAAAGGCAACGGGAGTGCAAAAGAGAAACCTCACATAGAATGCATGACAAGACAATTTCTATACAAGTAAAAAAATTAGACCTTATGTTATGGTTGCTTAGAGTAGTTGCTTCATTATGTGTACTTTTGGATTATCTAAAGTAGTTGAAGTGATGCTTTGCAGGTGGTGGGCCAATGGTCTCATTGTGGCTAGATGGTACCATAAGCATCCTATTGATGCATGGGTCCATAGTGAGCGAGAGGACATCGACATGTGCACAACCAAAAAAATCAAAGAGCTGAATGGATAAGATTGGTGGAGCCTTTGCCCTTGGTTCATTGACTATGCCAAAGGAAAGTGTCTACCAAACAAGATCGACATAAAGAGATTTATTGTCCTTTGGATTTTATATGTTTGAACTCTAAAGTATATGAAAAAAGTACTTACTCCTTGTTCATGCGAATAGGATCAAGATTGCAAACCAAGAAAAAAGTAGTGAAGGAAAAAGAAAGTGGTGCTCTGACAAAAAAGGGGAATAGGAAATCGTTCCATTGAGAGTGAGGGCCATCAAAGAATGTAGATCAACCTCCAACCAAGAAGCAAAAAAAGCAACTGGGAAGCAAGAAGCGAAGAAGTCAGGTGGACTTTAAAGAAACCGAGGAAGAGGAGGATTGAGAGGAGAGCCAAGGGCAATCTCACCATTACTCTCAATCACATGTTGAGGTCATCTCTTCTCATAAATGTGCCAAAAGTGAAACGTACACACATCACATGCAAGAGGAGGTATTTGAGAAAAAGATTTTGAGCACTTTTCCACAAGTTTGTTGTGTACGTTTGTTTCTCAATAGTCATCGCATGAACACTTTTATGTCATTTTATGATACTTTGTATGAAGGCACCATAACACCATGTCACCTACCATTAGTGTGCGATGTTGAAGAAATCGCAAAGAACTTGGATAGATTAAATAGCTACAATAGATGAGATCACAAGCACATCTTTTAAGCATGATGCCATACATAAGAGAAGATTAAAATCTTTTTGTGATTGTATTGATAGGAATTTGGATGAGCCTTTCATTGTTCTTTGATGGCTTAATCAAATTCACGAACATTGATCCTGATATGTATTTGAGGGGGGGCACAACTCATATGGGCGAACTTTTCCACGTGAGCATCCATATCACAAACAAGCCCTATGGTCCCCTCATGGAATGACATGAGGTTTGACCTCATCGAGAAGCCAGTCAATCTTGCATACAAGTTCTTGAGATTCAATAGCACCTTTATGGGTACTATGTACGGGAAGGATCTCTCCAAAGTTGTTGGGTGTTGTGCAAATTTTCAAGCTTTATTGTGTCTTTATGCTTGTAGATATTGCAAATTGATGTTTTTGTGGTAGCCATCTTCAATTACCCTCCCAGACCTAGATCCATGCATCCATGATAGGACAGACATGCTAAAGATGCGGCAACCAATGGTGGGTGGTGCTATAGCCCAGATGAAGGAGTACGAGCGGAAGTGTGACGCGAGAGAGAGTGCGAGAAGAAGAGCACAACGATATGGTGAACTCGCTCTACTGTAATGTGTACGCCCACTTACCTGGGCGACCACATTGGGCTTTATACCCCAACAACCTCCCACTTAAAGTCCAATGTGGTACTTTAAGTGTGAGAGAAGCTACTATACAATCTAATATACAAGAGATGTAGAGAAGTGATGTACTACCCTACACCTAACTGCTTGCGAAAATGCGCAAAGCTCTCTAAGGGAAGTCCTTTTGTAAGTAGATCAGTAGGATTTTCTATGGTGTGAACTTTGACAAGCTGAAGTTGCTTATCCTCAAGCATTTCCCTGATGAAATGATACTTCACATCCACATGCTTTGTCTTTGAGTGATAAACTGGATTGCGAGCCAATTGTATAGCACTTTGACTATCACAATATAACACAGGCATCTCTTCTTTGATTCCCAAATCTGTTACTAGTCGATTAAGCCAAATTGATTCTTTGCATGCCTCTGATCCTGCAACATATTCAGCCTCTGTAGTAGACTGAGTAACACAATCTTGTAATCTAGAATGCCATGATACTGCTCCACCAGCCAATGTAAAGACATACCCTGACGTAGACCTTCGGTTGTCTAAGTCACCTACATAATCTGAGTTTGTACAACCCTTTACACTTAGCTCCTAACTCCCATAGCATATACGCATACTCTTTGTAGCTTTTAGGTATCTCAATATTCCTTTCACTGCCTCCCAATGTTTCTTGCCTGGGTTTGACATGTATCGACTTACTACTCCCATGCAAATGCAATGTCTGGGCGAGTAGCAATCATTGCATACATTAAACTACCCACTGCAGACGCATATGGAATCTTATCCATTTCAGCCTGTTCTTCCTCAAACACAAGACAATCTTGTTTGCTAAGTTTCACATATGGTGGCAATGGAACACTCAATGCCTTTCCCTTATCCATATTGAAACGTTGCAAAACCTTGTCAATATACTCTGTTTGAGATAACCAAATCAACTTCTTTGATCTGTCTCTCTCAATGCGCATACCAAGTATATGACTTGCCTCACCCATGTCTTTCATGTCAAACGATTTTGCCATCTTTGACTTCAAAGCTGAAATTTCTTCCAAGTGCTTGCCAGCAATCAACATGTCATCCACATACAAAATAAGGATCAGCCAACTGCCATCCTTAGCCTTCTTTGTATATAGACAGTGATCGAACTCACTACGTTTGTAGCCTTGAGAAAGCATAAACTTGTGGAACTTATGGTACCATGCCCTCGGTGATTGTTTTAAGCCATAAAGACTCTTTAACAACTAGCATACCAAATCTTCCTTTCCTTTCTCAACAAACCCTTCTGGCTGCTGCATGTAAATTTCCACATCTAAATCACCATGCAAGAACGCTGTCTTGACATCCATTTGGTGCAACACCAAATCTAATATGGCAACCAATGCAAGAAAGAATCTCAATGTAGTCATCTTGACCACCGGAGAGAAGACTTCATCAAAGTCAATGCCTTGTTCTTTCTTAAAGCCCTTGGCAACAAGCCTTGCTTTGTACTTTGACTATCATGAGCGGTGATCTTATACCTGTAAACCCATTTACAAGGTAGAGCCTTTTTGCCCTATGGTAATTTAACTAGCTTCCATGTCTGGTTTTTATGCAGAGCTATCATCTCTGACTGCATGACCAATTGCCAATTGCCGGAGTCCTTCATTTGCACTGCTTCCTTGTAACATGAAGGCTCATTGCAATCAGTCAACATGACATAGTTCATAGATGGAACAAACATATCAGGAGGTCGCGTGACACGTCCAGATATACGCACAATAGGTGGCTCAGGATCAGCCACAACTTGTGGTTCCACTCTATCCTGTCCTTGCTCCTCTTGAGCCCTGACATTTTGTCTTGCACGTGCAGGTCCATCTTCTTGGAAGACAACTCTTCTAATCTCCTCAACCCTCTCTGGTTTAGAATGATATTTGAATTCATTAAAGTGAACATCATTGCTGCGGACAACCTTTCTGGATTCGGGATCCCAAAGTCTGTACCCCATCTCACTAGAATTACCATAGCCTAGAAAGATGAACTTTCTACTCTTTGGCTCAAGTTTGTTCCTAAATTCCTTTGGAACGTGAGTATATGCCTCACAGCCAAAGACTCTGAGATGCTTGTATGAGGGCATTTTGCCTGACCATACCATCTCTGGCACTGAATCCTTCTGCAAAACCTTGCTAGGAGATCTATTTACAAGATGAACAGCTGTTGATACAGCTTCAGCCCAAAACCCATTTGGCAGCTGTGCATTAGACAACATACTTCTGACCTTCTCTTGTATGGTCCTATTCATCCTCTCAGCAACACCATTTTGAGGAGGATTGTAAAGAGCAGTAAGTTCACGTTTTATACCTTTTGACTCACAAAAGTCCTGAAAGGCCTTTGAAACATACTCTCCACCATTGTCAGTGCGTAAGCATTTAAGCTTCTTGCCACTCTGATTCTCCACAAGTGTCACAAACGTTTTGAAAACACTAAACACTTCATCCTTGTGCTTGAGAAAGTAAACCCATACTTTCCTCGAGTAATCATCTATAAATGTCATAAAGTAAGAAGCTCCCCCTAGAGATAGGTTAGGCATAGGTCCACACAAATCACTATGAACAAGTGCCAACTGTGTATCTCTTCTACTGCTTCTATGCTTATGTGGCTGCTGTGTTTGCTTACCATACAGACAATGTTCACAGAATTCAAAATCATTAAATGAAAAGCCAGGCAAATAACCAGAACAAGACAAGATTTCCATTCCCTTCTTGGACATATGTCCTAACCGGCTATGCCACAAAGAAACGTTCGGCTGCTCGGTTACATTGATTACATTTTTAGAGACATTTGATACATAAATCATGTAAAGTCCTCCAGACTTTACTCCATGTGCTACTGTCATAGAACCCTTGGATACCCTTGGAACTCTGTTGTAGAAGTCAACAGAGTTTCTAGCAGCAGCTAAATCATCTTTGAGTTCATGAATTATTCCCTCTTGCTCCTCGATCAACTTGCTATCTTCTTGACTCCTCTTTGAAACAGTTTGTAGCTAAACTACCTGAGTTTGCAACTGAATTTTTTCCCTCTGTAATACTGAACTGTTGAGTTGTGACTGGGATGCAAAGTTTCTCACCTGATCAAGAGATTTATAAACATAAGAAATTCCAATTTGTTCACCAAATTTAGTGAATTTTACTCCCTCTTGCAAGTTTGGTTTGACCTCTGCTACTTGAAGGAGTACGAGCGGAAGTGCGATGCGAGAGAGAGTGCGAGAAGAAGAGCACGACGATATGGTGAACTCGCTCTACTGTAATGTGTAGAGCATAGTGAGTTCTTATTAGGTTTTTACAAAAGAATATTTGTACATACCTGGCGGCCCGCCCACTTACTTGGGCGACCACATTGGGCTTTATACCCCAACAACCTCCCACTTAAATTCCAATGTGGTACTTTAAGTGTGAGAGAAGCTACTATACAAGCTAATATACAAGAGATGTAGAGAAGTGATGTACTACCCTACACCTAACTGCTTGCGAAAATGCGCAAAGCTCTCTCAGGGAAGTCCTTTTGTAAGTAGATCAGCAGGATTTTCTGTGGTGTGAACTTTGACAAGCTGAAGTTGCTTATCCTCGAGCATTTCCCTGCTGAAATGATACTTCACATCCACATGCTCTGTCTTTGAGTGATAAACTGGATTGCGAGCCAATTGTATAGCACTTTGACTATCACAATATAACACAGGCATCTCTTCTTTGATTCGCAAATCTGTTACTAGTCGATTAAGCCAAATTGATTCTTTGCATGCCTCTGATGCTGCAACATATTCAGCCTTTGTAGTAGACTGAGTAACACAATCTTGTAATCTAGAACGCCATGATACTGCTCCACCAGCCAATGTAAAGACATACCCTGACGTAGACCTTTGGTTGTCTAAGTCACCTGCATAATCTGAGTCTGTAAAACCCTTTACACTTAGTTCCTGACTCCCATAGCATATACGCATACTCTTTGTAGCTTTCAGGTATCTCAATATTCCTTTCACTACCTCCCAATGTTTCTTGCATGGGTTTGACATGTATCGACTTACTACTCCCACTGCAAATGCAATGTCTGGGCGAGTAGCAATGATTGCATACATCAAACTACCCACTGCAGACGCATATGGAATCTTATCCATTTCAGCCTGTTCTTCCTCAGACACAGGACAATCTTGTTTGCTAAGTTTCACATATGGTGGCAATGGAACACTCAATGCCTTTCCCTTCTCCATATTGAAACGTTGCAAAACCTTGTCAATATACTCTGTTTGAGATAACCAAATAAACTTCTTTGATCTGTCTCTCTCAATGTGCATACCAAGTATATGACTTGCCTCACCCATGTCTTTCATGTCAAACGATTTTGCCATCTTTGACTTCAAAGCTGAAATTTCTTCCAAGTGCTTGCCAGCAATCAACATGTCATCCACATACAAAATAAGGATCAACCAACTACCATCCTTAGCCTTCTTTGTATATAGACAGTGATCGAACTCACTACGTTTGTAGCCTTGAGAAAGCATAAACTTGTGGAATTTATGGTACCATGCCCTCGGTGATTGTTTTAAGCCATAAAGACTCTTTAACAACTGGCATACCCAATCTTCCTTGCCTTTCTCAACAAACCCTTCAGGCTGCTGCATGTAAATTTCCACATCTAAATCACCATGCAAGAACGCTGTCTTGACATCCATTTGGTGCAACACCAAATCTAATATGGCAACCAATGCAAGAAAGCATCTCAATGTAGTCATTTTGACCACTGGAGAGAAGACTTCATCAAAGTCAATGCCTTGTTCTTGCTTAAAGCCCTTGGCAACAAGCGTTGCTTTGTACTTTGGCTGACTATCATGAGCGGTGATCTTATACCTGTAAACCCATTTACAAGGTAGAGCCTTTTTGCCCCGTGGTAATTTAACTAGCTTCCATGTCTGGTTTTTATGCAGAGCTGTCATCTCTGACTGCATGGCCAATTTCCAATTCCCGGAGTCCTTCATTTGCACTGCTTCCTTGTAACATGAAGGCTCATTGCAATCAGTCAACATGACATAGTTCATAGATGGAACAAACCTATCAGGAGGTCGCGTGACACGTCCAGATCTACGCACAATAGGTGGCTCAGCCTCAGCCACAACCTGTGGTTCCACTCTATCCTGTCCTTGCTCCTCTTGAGCCCTGACATTTTGTCTTGCACGTGCAGGTCCATCTTCTTGGAAGACAACTCTTCTAATCTCCTCAACCCTCTCTGGTTTAGAATGATATTTGGATTCATTAAAGTGAACATCATTGCTGCGGACAACCTTTCTGGATTCGGGATCCCAAAGTCTGTACCCCATCTCACCAGAATTACCATAGCCTAGAAAGATGCACTTTCTACTCTTTGGCTCAAGTTTGTTCCTAAATTCCTTTGGAACGTGAGTATATGCCTCACAGCCAAAGACTCTGAGATGCTTGTATGAGGGCATTTTGCCTGACCATACCATCTCTGGCACTGAATCCTTCTGCAAAACCTTGCTAGGAGATCTATTTACAAGATGAACAGCTGTTGATACAGCTTCAACCCAAAACCCATTTGGCAGCTGTGCATTAGACAACATACTTCTGACCTTCTCTTGTATGGTCCTATTCATCCTCTCAGCAAAACCATTTTGAGGAGGATTGTAAGGAGCAGTAAGTTCACATTTTATACCTTTTGACTCACAAAAGCCCTGAAAGGCCTTTGAAACATACTCTCCACCATTGTCAGTGCGTAAGCATTTAAGCTTCTTGCCACTCTGATTCTCCACAAGTGTCACAAACGTTTTGAAAACACTAAACGCTGCATCCTTGTGCTTGAGAAAGTAAACCCATACTTTCCTCGAGTAATCATCTATAAATGTCATAAAGTAAGAAGCTCCCCCTAGAGATAGGTTAGGCATAGGTCCACACAAATCACTATGAGCAAGTGCCAACTGTGTATCTCTTCTACTGCTTCTATGCTTATGTGGCTGCTGTGTTTGCTTACCATACAGACAATGTTCACAGAATTAAAAATCATTAAATTAAAAGCCAGGCAAATAACCAGAACGAGACAAGATTTCCATTCCCTTCTTGGACATATGTCCTAACCGGCTATGCCACAAAGAAACGTTCGGTTGCTCGGTTACATTGATTACATTTTTAGAGACATTTGATACATAAATCATGTAAAGTCCTCCAGACTTTACTCCATGTGCTACTGTCATAAAACCCTTGGATATCTTCCACATGTTCTGTCCAAAAGTGGTGACGTAGCCAGCATCATCAAGTAAACCTGTGCTGATCAAGCTCTTTGTAAGTGCGGGAACATGTCTCACATTCTTCAGCGTGAAAGAAGAGCCATTCTGAAACTTCGATTGAAAATCTCCAACACCTAAGATCTCACATGTCTGCCCATTGCCTAGCCGAACATGATCTTTAGTGGTCACATAAGAGGTAAACCACTCCTTGTTTGGAGACACATGAAGTGATGCCCCTGAGTCTATAATCCAGTCACTCAGTGCATTTCCATCAGATGCTGTAAGAAGAGCTGAGTCCATTGTATTCTTCAAGAAGTAGATGTCTCCTGACACTAGGCTGTCATCCTCTGCAACAGTGTTTGTCACATTTATTTCTTGAATCTTCACTGAGGACTTGTTCTTCTCACCATGGTCTTCAGCTTTCTCTTTGCCTTTTTTTGCTTTCCATTCTCTGCAATCTCTTTTCATGTGACCCTTCTTGCCACAATGGTAGCATTCTATGTCACTCTTGCCTTTAGCACTGCGGGACTTGCTACGAGATTGATTCCTCTTTCCACCTTTGTACTTTTCTTTGGTCCTTCCCCTGACAACTAAGGCTGTTCCTTTGCCTTTGCCCATTGTCTTTCTATTGGTTTCTTCAGTAAGCAGACTTCCTTCTACACCTGCTATGTTCAAACCATCTGGAGGTGCAGAATTACTCAAAGCTGTGCGAAAAGTGTCCCAACTTTCCGGCAATGTGATCAACAGGAACATAGCTCTAACAGGTTCATCAAACTTGACACCTTGAGCTGAGAACTGACTATAGATTGTGTTGAATTCATTCAGATGGTTGGACATAGGTGTCCCTTCTTTCATCTTCAAGTCAACAAGCTTCTTAAGCCAGTATACCTGTGAAGCTGCACTCTGCTTCTCATAAAGATCACTCAGCTTTAACCATGCTTGATAAGCCGACATCTCGTCTGCTACATTGAAGTAAACGCTTTCTGCCAAAGTCAGCATAATGGTAGAAAGTGCCAATTCATCCATTTCGCTCCATTCATCTTCGTCCATATCTTCTGGTTTTATCCCCTTGAACTTTATAGGTTTTATCTGCTTCTTTTGTACCAACACGTGCCAAATCTGCTTCTTCCACAATGGGAAATTGGTTCCATCCAGCTTCTTGATATTGTAAAGAGCAGTGTCCTGTGATCCAGCCATAGCTACGCTTCACAGTGGTTTACTTTCCTGGGAAAAATTCGGCAGAGTTTCCCCTGTAAACTGACCTCTGAACCAATATCAACCTGTCAAATGAACCAAGAAAGCTTCAGATTCTGCATAAATTTTGGCAGAGTCTCCTTTGTAAAATGGCTCTGGTGTACTCAAAAAACAGACCAAAAAACAGCTCAGAAAACACTGTCTCTCTGACACTGTAAGCTGCGGGTAAACCTGTCCTGCACCTGTACTGTCTCTCACTGTCCTGTAATCATAGACTGTGACAATGCCTCAACGGTAGTAAAGCAAAGATGCAATCCCAACTGTCTAACTCACAGTCAATACATCCTAGCTGCCTATCTAAGGGTGCTCGAGGGATCGCTCCAAGACCTGTATCACCGAAAGGATCTCAACATTCGAGAATCCCCCAGCTCAATAAAACCTCACTCGACCCTCAACAAAGGCTGCAGTAAATCTGACAGTACATAGACTTCCCACAAAGTCATACATCCACAAATTTCCCACTATATGTTGTAACCGCTACGGCGGTTGTTTGCTGCGTGACTCACAGCCAGCAAACCCTCAACAAACATACATCATCTCTGACAATACATCCCATGTGGAAGTACCTGCAATGTCAGGATGAAATCTGGAATATCAAGCAGCAAACACAAGCTACCTGATGAACTAGTGGATGTCGCCTACAGTCTGTGTGTAGATGCGCCCGTGTCGTATGTGACACGCCTCCAAGAAGTGTGAGCCGTCCTTCGATGTGTAGACAACCACAAATCAGCACTCTGGGAGTGTCTTTATCCTCAGCACCTGCGGTCGTAGGCCGAAAACCCCAAGTTTGCAGAGTCGGATCTGCACCCGCCGAGACCACGTAGTCGAAAATGGCCTGCGTAGACCTTTGTCGAAGCCGAACGGTGGCCGAGATGACCTCAGAATGAAATTTTGTGAACACCAAGCCCTTTGGGTTCTCCCACGAGATTTGGGGCCGTGTCTTCGCCTATCGAATTTCACTCCAATCTGAGTTGGTGACTCTAGCCTCCTGCAGTGCTGCCCCGAGCCTCGATCTGAGCTCTGATACCAGTTGAAGGAGTATGAGCGGAAGTGCGACGCGAGAGAGAGTGCGAGAAGAAGAGCATGACGATATGGTGAACTCGCTCTACTGTAATGTGTAGAGCATAGTGAGTTCTTATTAGGTTTTTACAAAAGAATATGTGTACATACCTGGCGGCCCGCCCACTTACTTGGGCGACCACATTGGGCTTTATACCCCAACACTACTAGGCTACTAAGCTTCTTTCTTTTGAGTTTCAAAGAATGCTTAGGGGAAAACATTGTAGCAGCATCAACTTTCAGTGTAGGCTTAGGAGTTTCAACGAAAGAATCCAGATCAGTTTCAAACTGATCATCCAAATTTCTCCATAGATCTTCCTCCTCCCGTTCAGTTGGGGTAAACTTCCTGTCTTGCTCCTGAGGATCTGCTACCTTCTTCTTTCTGTTCTCTACTTGAGAATTTCCTGCTTCATTGTCCTTGTTTCCCTCAAGATGATCGCCAAATACAAAATCTTTTGGAGACAATCCACCTAGGGTTGTCATACTCATTGCATGGATTTGTAAAGAAATCAAGAATGCTCCAATCTTGGTAGACCTATCCTTCCTCTTTTTCTTTTGAATTTTTTTTGAACTAAGCCATTTTAAAAGAAAATTTGCCCAACCAATTTTCCTTCCACCCTTTGCAGCATGCAAGAGTGCAAAATTCTCTTTTGAGCTATACTCCAGCTTTACAAGAACACATACCTTCTCTAAAAACCATTTCAGTTGTTGAAATCTAAAAGGATTCTAAAGTTTGCTGATTGGATAATATCCTCTCTCACCCTGAGCCTGACCAAATTCTTTGTTCATCACTGTCTCAGAAGCTTTGCCAACTGAATTGTTGTCCTCCAAGTGGAGATAAAAAACAGTAGAGATCAGTTCAGGTCTTAGCCACTAATTACCAAAGATATTCCCCTTTGTGTCCTGTACATGACTGAGCAAGGTCATAAGAGAATTATTGTTCTTCTAGTGCTTCCATGGAAGCATGGCAAACTGAAGAAGGTTAATCTTTTGCAACCACTCTTGATGTGCCAATACAGATAAGTCAAGCTCTTGTCTCATCTCTAGGAAGGTGTAGACAACTGGACCAATGTCCATTGCCAATGGAAATGTCTCTAATGGTGTTGAGAGTTCTTCATCAATCAAAATATCCTCAGCCACAATAGATTGAGCTTTGTGCAAAGCCTTCCTCGCTGAACACCTCATCCCCATTGTTGTGTGTTCTTCAGATTCTTGAGTAGGGATAGCAGAGGAGATGTCAATAGTGAGTGGCTTCTTCAACATGGCTAATAAGCGTAAGAAAATGCAGCAGAAGAGGTGTAGAAAATGCACGTAGGAGAAAGCTTTGGTGTGTTGATAGGGGTAAACGTCTAGGTAATGTTTAAAAGTAAATTTTGTACTCACCCGACATGACATTCCGACATCCATCTCACAAATCTCTACGAAAAATACTCCATGTACTAAACCATGATTATTACACTCTCTAGGGGATTGTTCACACTCACAAAGGCTTTTAGCCTAAAGCCATTAATTGCCTGTGTCCTGAGTATCTGCCAGCAAAAATGTTGAATCTCCTATCTCTTTTGCTATATGAAAAGGCCCCAAGTACCTTAACTTGAGCTTACCAGGTCTTTTGCCACGTCTATTGTTGTACATAAGTACCCAATCACCTTCTGCAAAGGACTTGTACTTAATGTTCCTGTCCACCCAAGCTTGTCTTCTTCTCTGAATTGCTTCAATGATATATGCTGCCTGAATTCTGCTCTCCTCCAATTTCAGTAATTGTTCTTGCCTGCAAACTGAAGACTCATCTCTTGACAATTTATACTGAAGTGCAATCCTCAAACTTGGAACAAAAAATTTCATTGGGACAATGGCTTCCAAACCATATACCATCTTAAATGGTGTCATCCTTGTGCTAACTTTAAATGCTGTTCTGAATGCCCACAATGCTGAATCTAGTTTGGTATCCCAATCCTTCTTGTTTTCTGAAACAATTCTCCTTAGGATCCTCACGAGAGTTTTGTTGGTAGACTCTGCTTGACCAGTAGCTTGTGGATAGTAAACTGTGGATTTCTTGTGGATAATCAAGTGATATTCAGTAAGCTTCTTGATCACGTTATTGATGAAATGTCCACCTTGATCTGAAACTAATTCAACTGGACATCCAAACCTGGTCATTATGTTTCTGTAAAGGAACTTGGCCACACTTTCTGCCTTGTTATCATTCATTGCATGTGCTTCTACCCACTTGGTACAGTAATCTTTTGCCACAAAAATATACTTATTACCTATAAATTTTGTTGTTGGCTTCACAGGGCCCACAAAGTCTAATCCCCACTTTTGAAAAGTTTTAAGTGGTAGAATAGGCTGTAAAGGCATCCCATCAGCATTGAGAGGTCTATCATCCCTTTGACAAGTTAAATAGGACTTCACAAACTCATGGGAATCCTTAAAAATTGATAGCCACCACAAACCTGCTTGTAATATTTTCTTTGCAGTAATCTCTCCTGAAAAGTGACCACCTGCATTACCTGAATGGGCTTTATTTAACACTGCATGTTGTTCAAACTGCTCCACACATCTCTTGAGTATTTGATCAATTCCCTTTTTGTACAAGACTCCTATAATCACTGTGAAGGACCTACTTTGCCATGCAAGTTTCTTTCTTTGGGTAACCACCATATGTCTGGGTAAAACACCATCAAGAAGAAAGTATAACATGTATGCATACCATGAATCTTTGTCTTGAATGACCTGAACTGGAAACAGGTTTGCATCAAGTAATTCATCAATTTCATGATTGGGAACTTCACCTGTAGTCAATCTGCTCAGGTAATCAACAATAATCTGGTCTTGGCTTGGTTTATGAATGAATGAATAATCAAACTCCTGCATCAACAATACCCATCTAGCCAGTCTCCCTGACAAATGAGGTTTATTTACCAAGTATACCAAAGCTTGATGATCTACATGAATTGTCACCTGATTAGCTAGTAAAGAATGCTTGAACTTCTAAAGTCCAAAGATCATCCCAAGGCATTCCCTTTCAGTTTTACTGAATAGTTCCTCTCTGCAGAAGATAACACCCTGCTTGCATTAGATTGGTTTAAACCAACCCTTCTCAGCTTCCTGCATCAAGACTTCACCAATAGCAGAATGAGAGGCATCCACAAACAAGTGGAATGGTTTTTTCTAGTCAAGAGGAATCAAGATAGGTGCAATTACTAGCATTTTTTTCAACAATGTAAAAGCCCTTTCCTGCTCTTCTTTCCATGCAAACTCCACATTCTTTTTTGTTAAGTATGTCAAGGGTAAACACACATGAGCCAGGTATCTGAGAAACTTGGTGTGCCATTTAACCTATCCAATGAACCGCATCAATTGCTTAACAGTTTTAGGAGCATGTGCTTTCAAAATAGCTTCCACTTTCTTGGAATCAATGGCAATACCCTCTTTACTGATGACGTGTCCCAAAAAAATACCCCTTTTCACTGCAAATGCACATTTTGAAGGGTTGAGTGACATCCTGGCCTCCCTGCATTTCCGAAAACATAATCTCAAATGATGCCAATGTTCAGTTTTACTTCCTGACACACTGAAATCATCCAGAAAAACCTTCATAAATATTTTCAGGTAAGGAGCAAAAACCTCCATAACCCATTTTTGAAATGTTGGTCGTGCATTTTTGAGGCCAAAGTTCATGACTGTGGAAGCATAGACTCCCCATTTTGTTATGAATGCTGTTTTATCTCTATCTTCCAAATCCATACCAACCTGATTGTATCCAGTAAATCCATCCAAGAAAGCTATACATCTCCTTCCCTGCAACTGCATCTAGCATTGTGTCATAGTAAGGTAATGGGAATGGATCAGTAATGGTGGCAACTCCTGTAATCCACACAAATTTTGATCTTGCCATTCTTCTTTGGCACCACCACAATGGGTGACAACCAGGTTACTTTATCCATTGGATAAATGAAACCTACTTCCAGAAGTTTATCAATCTCCTCCTTCACCCGTTTTGCATAGTTGAGGTTCATCCTATACCTCTGTTGCTTGACTGGAATTGCATTAGTTTTCAAATTGATCCTATGCTGACACACTGCTGGGTCTGCTCCCTTCATATCAATGTAAGACCAAGCAAAAACATCTTTAAACTTTTTTAGCAAAGTTTTCAATGACTCTTTGAAGTTCAGGTCCAGTTCAATGGACACTTTAACTATCCTGGGTCTTTGTCCTCTCCCAGATTCATGTCTTCCAAATCATTATCCCTAACTCTTGAGCTCTTTACCATTTTCTCATCAAGATCTTCTTTGCATGTTTAATTGCTTCTAATGCTTTCTGCTCCTCTTGTGACTTTTTGATGGAAGCTAAAATACTTGAAACATTTTTGTTGTTTGACAGTTTTGGATCAGGTGATTGGTCCTGATTCTGAATTGTGTCTACAATTTTTTGAACATCAACCTCAAAAATAGGAATATCTGTCTCATTCCTTTGAAGAAACTCTTCTTCCTCATCTTCTTCAATTGCTTCCCCCATATTAATGTCCTCTGCATACAAAGGTCTAAAACCTGGTGGGATTGTTTTCCTGGGTATCATCTGCATCCTAACCTTCTTCTTGCCCTGTTTGATCACAATGGTGTCTGCACCCCAAAGTTGCTTGACTTTAGCTGCCCTTAACCATGGTCTTGTTAGGATCATTGGGTAGGAACAAGTTGTTTCTTTGAGTCTGAGAATCACAAAGTTCACAATGAAAATTAATCCTGCAACACTTATGGTTTGGTTCCTAAGAATCCCCAAAGGTTGCACTCTCCTCTGATCTGCCATTTTCACTTGAAATGGTGCAGGTGCCCAATTGGTCAATTTTAGTTTCTTACAAACTGATTCAGGAAGAATGTTAAATCCTGAAACCTCTATCCACTAACACATCTGACAAGTACACCTTCCCAATGGAAATGTTGATCACTGTAACTTTGTAGTCTAGATCCACTGGTGCTACATCTCCAGAATCAATATGTGCTAGGTGGATATGTCCCATTTCTTCCTGTGTAATTTCTTTCCTTTAGCTTCATTTGTCAGTTTCCTGAGGAACGCCTGATTGAAGTCAAGGACCAGTTTCAAGAGTTGTCCCACTTTGACTGAAATTGGGGCATCCGTAAGGGCTTCAAAAAGGTCATTAGATAATTCCTTGGTAGAAGATTGCATTGATTTATGTGGCTTCAAGGAATGCAGCAAATGATGCAGAATCTGACTGCTTATTGTCCATCTTCTCGAAGATTTTTTGAACTGAATCTGTGGGCCAGAAATCTGCTGCTTTTTCAGGTTTTTGATTAGATTGGATCTCTTGTAAGACTCCTCTGCTGATCTTCTCCTGAGATTTCCAATCAATAGGGTCCTCAACATATTTTCCTTGCTCCTTTTCCTGTGGTGGAAACTGTCCCTTGGATCTTGTGATGGCTAAAGCTTGCACTTCCTGTGGTTTGTCAAACACTTCCTCAATTTGAATACAATGAGAGAAATCACACTGAGAAGTGTGTACAGAATCAGTGTATGGTTTTGGTAACTTTCCTCCTGTTTCCTCAGTAAGTAGTCTGGTGTCAGGTTATGATGGTTGACTGCCCTGTTTTTCATCCGAGGTGTCAATCTCTTCCAAAAACATTGCATTTACCAGAGCTGGTGGTTTCATTCTACCATCATTGGAAGAACTAGTGCCTGCATTTGGGGAATTGAAATTCACAATTGGAATACCTCTCTCATTCCTATGCTTACACCACAACTCACATGCAGGTCCTTGCTTGTGTCCCAT
The DNA here is from genome assembly GCF_014529385.1 of Adiantum capillus-veneris. NCBI lineage: Eukaryota > Viridiplantae > Streptophyta > Polypodiopsida > Polypodiales > Pteridaceae > Adiantum > Adiantum capillus-veneris. The sequence continues at coordinate 50,833,233 of NC_140943.1, read as the reverse complement.
TGCGCCACAATAGTTACATTGTTGCATTGGATTGTTGATTTGCTGAAACCTTGACCCATTTTGTCAACTCCCTTGCTGGAATGGCCTTTGTTGATTTGAATTTTGAAATCTACCCCTAAAGGGTTGTGGTGCAACCACATTAGCACCTGATTCCATCTTTGCTAAAACGTGGGTAGGTCTCCTTCCCCTAAAGTTGGGATTATAATAAGAGTTATCATAATCATGTCTAGGTCTTTGACATACCTGAAAAAATGGAGTTTTTGCAGGACTTGAGAAGGATTGAGTTGCATTTCCTTTAGTTTCTCCAAAATCTGCTTACTGATATTGTTTGACTCCTTGACTTCAGACTTACCATTCTTTCCTTTTCCTTTACTCTTCTGCTTCTGTGCTTTGGACTCTTTCCTTTTGGATTTCTTCTTCTTCTTCCTCTTTGCACTCTATGTGTCATCTTCATCCTCTTCAGAATCTGTTTCCATATCAAAATATGAATCTGATTCTATATCTGAATCTGAATCCCCACCCTCTAAATCTGAGTCTTGTTTAGACTTCTTTTTCTTACTCTTGTTGATTTCACTTGTGCCATATCTTCTTTCAGCTCTCATTGCTGCATCCACTATGTTGGAAAAATCCTGAGGTTGGTAAGAGGACCATGTCCTGCAATTGCACTCTTCAACTGCTTCCTCAAACCTCTACAGAAATAATCACCCAATTGCTCCCAAGAGGGCCTTTGATTGGCTTGGAATCTGTTCATCAAATTTCTAAATTGTTGGGCATAATCTTCAACCAACAAATCCTTCTACTTGATTTTTTTGATTTTCTTCAAAACATCTTCAGGGGTTTTCTCTACTCTAAACCTGGCCAGAAATCCGATCTTCAGGTTATCATAATCAGGGAATGCAACAGTACCATACTGCATGAACCAAGACATTGATTTTCCATGTAATGTTGCTGCAAAATGCTCCTTCTTGATAGCATCATTATAAAGTACATCATACCCACTAGCATACCATCTTGTCTCAAACTGTCCCACATGATTGTCGGCATCTTGGGATTCTTTCCCACTGAATTTTGCTGCCCCTACTTTAGGGTTGAGTGGTGGTTGTGCCATAATGGGTACTAGTTGAACTGGTTGACCTCCCAGAGGATGAAAAGTCAACAATGGTAAAGGTGGTGGTGTAGGAAACTGCAGTTTCCTCTTTGCCCTCAAAAACTAATGGACTGCTAGAATGCCAACTAACTAATGGATGACTCTTTCTGGAGTTGGGTTTCTTTCTTGCACTGTTGGCCGAGGTGAGGATGTTTCCCCTTCCTCCTGCTATTGGTATCCACTTGTGTTGCTGGTCTCTCCAGGTCTTGTTCCTTCAGGAACTGGTGGAAAACCTAAAACTGCTCCTACTTCAGGAATTTCTTCCCCTGCATAACCCCCTGATATCTGAAGTTGAGATTCTAGCCATGATTCATATCTCCTTCTCTGAAACCTGGTGCCATAGGAGATGTTTGGTGGTTCATTCCCTGAATCCCTCATACATGTCTCCTTCTACTTGTGATCTTCAGGAAAATTTTGAGTTGTCTACCGGTGCAGTTAACCAAACTGATTGGACCATTCACTAATCCAAAAGGCAAAAACTGTGCTTTGTAAAACTGAAAAATCTTGGAAGCAACCTGAAGCTTTAAATCACCAGGCAATTTGGCAAAATAGTCCTGAAGGAAAATCAGGTTTAATCATCCTGTTCTTCCTCCTCTGACTTTCAATTAGAGAATGCTTGCAGGAAATCTTCAGGTTCACAACCCCATATGCCCCAACTAGACCCCGTTGCCCATTAAGGCTTTGATCAAGGTTTTCTCCACAATCAACAGGATCGCCAAGTGTTGTTGAGGCATAAGGGAGTGGGAATAACAACTAAATCAACCATTAAGGCAGTGCATCATCTCATTACAGATTCAGAACAGTTTCAGTATCGGTGCAGGTTCGGAACAGAATCAGGGCACTGAATGAAAACTGAAGACAAAACACATAGAGAAACACATAATCTTCATAGCCATAGCCTTGCATTCAACATCTTCATTAACACTTTATTGAAAGAATATGCAAGGCTAACAAATCACATTATCACTCCTCACATTTGCTCAACAAAATCAATAAAATGAGTAAAATAGGCTTGAGATACTCTGCTTGGTCTTTATGCAAGTCGTAAAGAGGTAAAAGTTGCATTGATATGTAAAAGGCTGGAGTCAAAGATTATGCAAGAGGAAGATGACATAGATAATTTTGTTGCTAGTATCAAGGATATCAATGAGCAGCTCCTTTTTGAGTCACTTTCAAGAAAGAACAAGCATAAACAAGATGCAGTAAAACAGGCTTTTATTGCTGCTCAAAGAGGAAGTGGTAATAGTAATGCAGCCACTTCTCGAAGTTCTTCCATGAGTAGCAAGTCACCTATGTCTAATTCTTATGCTAAAAGCAACTCATCTAGAAATTCTTGTGAAAAAGGTAAGAAGAAGATGCGTTGCCATTATTGAAAGGCTAATGATCACTTGATCAAGCAATGTCCTAAGTTGAAGGCAAAAGAATCCAAGAAGAATTAATGTGGATATACTACCAGTGCAACTATTGTAGAATCTTTTCTAAATGGAGATTGTGATATTGATGTAGATGCAAAATGGGCATTTAGTATAGAGTGTAATTATGATCATTCTATCCATGATGCATGTATGTCAGTTGTTGTAGAGTCACATGCTTGGTACTTTGATAGTGGTGCTACAAAGCACATTACTTCACATTGTGACTTGTTTACCTTTCTCAAGGCTTTCCCTTGAAAGAATACGATCATGTGTGTCAACAATGCCTCTTATCCAGTCAAGGGAGTTGGAAAGATTGTGCTAACTGCTACAAATGGCAGTTCTTTCACACTTGCTGATGCACTTTATGTAACAAAAATAAAAAAGAACCTTTTGTCTCTATCTCCACTCGCAAGACTTGGTCTTGTTATCAAATTTGTGGATGCCAAATGTACAATTCATGATCGCAGTTTTGGTGATGAAATTATTATTTTGTGCCATGTGGGCATCTGAATTTGCAAGTTTGTTACGTTTACAAAAATATGATGTAAAGGAAATGGCCAATGAAGTTTGAGAGTAGCGGAATTAGGAAATTAAATGAAGCACTTTTGTGAGATTACTTTGTGAGCATAGCGGGTGAACTTAATTGATGGTAGCAACATAAACATGGTACTTAGTTAATTTGGCATGAACAACACTTTTGCAAGAGAGAGTGTTTAGGGAACATGACAACAATTGAGGACCGGATTCATACGGAGCCAGTCCCCCCTCCAATAGGCATTTGTATTATAGTTTCTCCCATCAAGAGAGACTTGGTACAACACAATCTTTGTGTTCCTTGTGACCTAGGTCATGCAATGAAGATGGAAAGCTTCATGTATCACAAGCATAACATAAAATTTGTAGAAAGCCCAAGCCTCAGTCCCAAGGCTTCAAACACCTTCGAAGGTGGAGAGAGCTAGCGGGGAATGAGGATAGGGAAGAGAAAGAAGAAACATTCCATAGGAGAGAGAAATAGTTCCTCACTTATCATCACTCTTGTTGCTAGCATACACAATAGCATAATAATGAAGATGGAGAAGATGATAAGCTTAAGCATTGAAGCATGGCTCTTGGTTGGATTTGCATTCCATCGCCAAGAGTGTTGGTGTAGGCTCTCACTTCTCACAAGCTTGGAGAAGGAGGTGGAGTTCCTCAACTTTCACCAAGTAAGAATAAATCCACAAAATGAGTGTGTGCGTGTGGTGTATATCCCCCCAGCACCCCCCTTGCTTTCTTGGGGCGAGTTGTAGCTTTTACACATGTTTCAAGCTCATTGGACCCCTCTTCCCCCCTAGCCAATCACATGCAGCATGCATTCAAGTACATGGGTAGTCTTCGGACAAGTGTCCTCCTCACCCCTTAGAGAGAGAGAGCTTAAAAATATCTAGATATTTGTTGGATGGAACTAGAAGCTCATTGGACCCCTCTTTAGCCCAACCAATAGCATTCAAGCACACCATGTGGTTAAGCATATGGAGAGTCTGACATGTGTCTCATGTGCCCTTTGAGAAAAGGGGTGCCCTTTGGGTGAGTGGAAGGTTAAGTCAAAGATTCCCCTAACTTTGGGACTTTCATAAATAGGAAGCTTCTCAAGAACCTTCCTCATTAAGTTTGTAGGGTCTCTTTTTGACTCAAGCACTTTACCCCCCCATGCATGGGAAGCTTCTCAAGCACCTTCCTCATTAAGTTTGTAGGGTCTCTTTTTGACTCAAGCACCTTACCCCCCATGCATGGGAAGCTTCTCAAGCACCTTCCTCATTAAGTATGACAAGCACCTCAAGTACCTTAGTCATCAAGCAGGACAAGCACCTCAAGCACCTTAGTCATCAAGCACGACAAGCACCTTAGCCATCAAGCATGACAAGCACCTTAATCTTAGGTCGAGTTCCCACCTCAAGCTCAGCTCTAGTTTGCCTAAGGTCAATTGCCTAAGGTCAAAGGACTTTTAACACTAACTATTGGAGGTCTTTAATGAAGCTAACCCTAAGGTCTTTTAAGCTCCATTAGATGCACGTTTCTCTTTGATAGACTACCTCCTTTTGGACCCGTATTGAGATGTAACCATCTCTCCTCTTGGTCCCTTGTTGAGATAAGTCTAGAAGCACTTATTGCACATTGCTCTTTGGTAGACCGTCTCCTTTTGGACCCCTATTGAGATGCAACCATCTCTCCTTTTGGTCCCCTGCTGAGATAGGTCTAGCAACACATGTCTCTATTCTAACTCTTGTTCCCGTTTATTCTCCCACATTAAATGATCAGTTTAATATGAGAAAATCATTTGGGTTAGTTAGGTGTTAGATTTTATGACATTACCTCTCTCTTGAAATCATAGTCGTCCTCGACTATGAGTTAGAGAAGATAAAGCCTAGTCATTAGTCCATGTTTCTTAGTGGGTAGAGAATCCCTTTTTACCCTACGACATCATTCCAAGATGGATGACTAGTCCATTAGGTGCTTGGGAGACGTAGCTGCCGCAAGCATGTCTGCTCTTTAGTCCATATCATACTTCCAAAGTAGAGTGACAAGTTCTACTGGGTGTTTGGGAGACGTCGTTACCACAAACATGATTCTAAGCATGCATACTATTTAAATTTGTGCACAATAAAAAGAGAACTAGTATTATAAGACAAAAACATTTTTCATTTAAAATGAATTTTCATATGCTTACTCTAGTGCATCATTGTAAGCATTGACAAGGTTCATAATATCCTTAAGCTAGGTTCCTTGCATCCATTTAGCATCTTTAAAAGGATAATTCTTTAACTTAATAAGATATCTTCAGATAATCTTACCATTTCTTAATACCTTGTCTTCATGTCATAGGATGGACTTAGATTGAAGTACTTCTTCTTGATCTTCGATTTTTGGAGGGTTTGCAACTATTGCTTCTTTCAATGACGCTCCTTTGTAAGGCTTATGTAGGTTCTCATGGAAAACATCGTGCATGAGCCAATGCTTGGGGCAACTTTAATTGATAAGCCATCTCATTGATTGGCTTAAGAATTTAAAAAGGAACATAGTATCTTTTTGCTAGTTTAGCATAATACTCTTGGTGGCCCATAGGATTCTTGCCCGTAGTATGCCTTAGATGAGCCTTGAGAAACTTTAGCAAGACCCAATCATTTTACTTAAAGGCTAAGGCTCTTCTGTGCTTATTAGCAACAACCCTTTTTGCCTTTGCTTTGAGATGGATATAACCTCTTTAATCTTTGGAAAAGATTCTTATAGTCTCGGCTATATTCATCAGCGCAGCAAAGATCTTTCCATGTACTTTAAGTAGTAAGGGACTTTTGGATCTTCCTTCTTTAACCTCAAAAGGTACTTTCCCCATAGAACTATGTACAATATCATTGTACGCATACTCTATAAGAGGTAGGTACTTTTATCATTGAGAATGTTGATCTACTTCCATGACATAGGCTTTTAGTAGATTCAAGAATCATTAGATTAGTTATTTCACTTTGGTCACCCATTTGTGGATGATAGGCCAAAAGAGAAATTTAATCTACTTCTTAGATTCCAAAAGAGACCCTTCTAGAAATTACTGGTCATTCTAGGATCTTTGTCCGACACTATGGATGTTGGAAAGCCATGATGCTTGAAAATTTGAGATCTGAAGAGGGTTGCCATTTGATGTGCCTTAATAGTCTTTTTAAGAGGCATAGAGTGTGTTTTCTTGTTAAGCTTGTCGACTGAAACAATCCAAGGTGCTTCTCTCGATCAAATTTCAACTTTTGGTATACCACGCATTTTGAAACATACTCTTGTATGTTTACTTTTCATGATAGACCAACATAAATACATTTCTACTCCTTGAAGAGTAGACTATGGAATCCCTCTGTTAGAAGCTGGACACACCCCACGGCATCTAACTACTCGGAGGACTATTATTTTTGTAATTATTCATTCATTGAGGAAAACCCGATTTTTCACCTTGTAAATATTGGGACTTACAAAAGTTTCCAGATTGTATCCCAGTTTTGATAGTTAGATTGAGTAGATGGTTGATTTTGGAACTTTAGGGTTTGAGACATTGTAAGGTATATATACCATTTTTTGACCTTAATGAAAGACCTTTTGTCATTTTAAAACAAGTTTGAAGTCTGTGAGTAAGCGTACTGTGTACGAGAGAGAGAGTGTGAGCTTCATCTTGACGCCACGTGTGCTGTGGTGGTCGGAATCGAGTGCGGAGAAGTGTAGCGTGTTGCCCCCGACTAGAGCTACAAGCCGATACCATCATTGCACATGTACGGTCCGGCTTTGCGAGCTCCTTCTACGAGCTTCATCGGTTGTTTGGGTGAGCATACTTTGTCCGATTTTGCATTGCAGCATATTGACGCGTTCACATTGAGTAAACCTACACATTAGGCACTTTAGATTTTGGAAACGAAGACCTGCAGATTTCGGCCAGACATCCTACGTGTTTCTGCACCGGGTGTTTTGGGTCCTGATTTTGGTGCATAGACCTTAGGGAGAGCGACCTATAGGTATTAGTAGGGTCTCCTTCAAGTTCTATGGTGTTTCGAGATTGTTTAATGGGTGTTCGGCTCTAGAAAGCGTTGTAGGAAGTTTCCTCTTTTGCACTCTTGAAGGCTGTGACTTAGAGAATTGGTAGAGACCTCTGTAGGAATTAGTTAGGAGTCGGTCGAGTATAGGTTGACACCTTATGCTTGCTTCCACGCGCCTAGGGGTCGAGCTTCGTCCTTAGCTGACATTACATGTTAGGTGAGTTCTCGCTGTGCTGACGTCCGTCGCGGCATATCCGTCCAACTTGGCGCCGCTGCCGGGGACGAAAACCGTAGGTAGGTGACCGAGACTAATCCTTGAGGATTGGGATTTTTGGCTTGCCAAGAGTCTTGTTTTACATTTAGATAGGATCAGAGGGTGGAGGACTCTCTAGGTCTTAGAGGGAGTCTAGGAAGCGTGTGTCTGGCCTAGATCCTTCAACTTAGGTAGATAGGATCAGAGGGTGGAGGACTCTCTAGGTCTTAGAGGGAGTCTAGGAAGCGTGTGTCTGGCCTAGATCCTTCAACTTAGGTAGATGAAGTTGACTTAGGTAGTTTTAGGTAGTAGTCGAGTTGTAGAATAGGAGTTGGAGTGGTAGAAGCGGTGAGAGGAGAGCTTGAGAGTCCGGAGAGGCCAAAAAGCAACCAAAAATACCATTATCACCATTTCACATGATAAGTAGGAGTAGAGTAAGTAGGACATCATGATTTAGGATCTAGAGCATTTCATGCATGTACACTTGCTTGGTAGAATCATTACAAGTTTGTAAAAGATGCAAAAAGACGCAAAAGTGTGTTTGAAAGCCTAATTGAAGTCCAAAAGTTACTGTGAGTGTTTCTGATAGATCTACAGAACATCAGGAGCATTCCTGTCAGAAAAAAATTTAATTTTAAGCCAGGAGACATCCTACGTGTAGGATGTTTACATGCTAATCTGGGAGGAATTTTGGGATTTTGAGTTGACCAGTGTGTTCAGAAGGTAGGGTTTACCCTAATTTCAACTAGAAAGTGGAAATTTGGCCATATCTTGACAGGATAAGGCCAGATAGACTGAAATTGCAAGACATCCTACCCAAATAGTGCCAAAACATTATTTTGAGACCAAAACCATAAGAGGGCTGCATGAGCATGTCTTGCATGATATATTGAGTGACTGAAAAGGGTTTCACCTCATTTGGGTAAGAAAATTGGATTCAAAGCGGACTTTAGCACTTTTGACTGAAAAAGCAAAAACAGCTGAAATTTTGGACTTTTGACATCCAAACCAAAATCTAAGCATACCACTGGGTTACTGACATCAAGGGGAAGCTGTGGGACAAATCTGGGGTCAAACAGGCCAAACAGACATCCTATGCGTAGGATGTCTTCTGAGTAATTTTGGACTCCAAACTAAATTCTGAGTATACCAAAGTGATCAGCAACTCAAGGGGAGCCTGGGTTTTGAGTTTGAAGCCATTTTGATGAAAAAGACATTCTACGTGTAGGATGTCTAATGCAAGAAAATCAAGCCATACTTTGACTTTGAGCATAGTAAGGGGTTATATAGCCTTAGGCAAGCCTCCTAGTCAATTTTGGTCCAATTTGGAGTTGATTAGACTGATCAATACCATCAACAGACCGTCGGAGCAGATTTTTGACTCATTGACCAGCTAATAGGTGTCCAAATCAAAAAGTAAAAGCAGTTGTAAGCTCAACACAACAGTGCAAAAATCCAGGCAAAACACAGCAGGAGACATCCTACGCGTAGGATGTCTATTGGGGCATACTACAAGGAAAACTTGACCTGGCATAGACAGTGAGATTCCATTTGGCTTGAGGGTTCTAGAACTTCTTTCAGAAGTGAATTTGGACCTTGTTTGCCCATTTGACGAAGCAAAGACTGAATTCAGACTTTTTCGCGTAAATTGACGAACAACTGAGGGAAGTACTGTTCCAGATTAGCAAACCTAATCCAGAACATCAGCAATGTATAAAATACAGTAGTGGTTGAGATTAACTCTCCAGTTATACCAATCATTACTAAGATAACCTCTAGCAGATAAATGCTTTGATTTGATTGCCGAAATTAAAACGCTTGTGTACAGGTATATTCAACAACAAAGCAAGAAGTTGTGCAGAGACTGACCCATTGCCAGGTGAGTGGTTGAATTTGTGATAAATTGCGTTGATAAGTTTGATGAATTTAAGATCAGGAAGATACATTGTTATGGACCAGAAGGTGGCAGGTGACCAAGGTAGCTTAGTGTCCACCGAAGAGAGTGTAACTCAGGCAAGGCTAGATCCGCTAGCACCGATTATTGAGGAAGGGAGTAATACTGACACTTCGTCAGACAAATCTTTCTTCATGATGGGTAGTCAACAACCAGGAGGTTTCACCTATGATGGACCTATGCGAGGAGGAAGCACCTCCCAAAATCCTTTGAATGATTCTAGGCTCACGGTGATCTTCTTAGAGGGAACAAACTTGAGAGGAGCCCTAGTTTATTCAGACTATCGAGGCCGTAAGTGCATTTGTATCGAAGAGAGGCCAGCTCAAAGATTGGAGATAATCCGAGTATATGATGATGGAGATAGATTCCGAGACGAAAAGGGGAACCACTATTTAATAGTTAGTAACCCTGAAGATTACAACAGATATGGAGATAACGTGGCGAAAGGGAAAATGGTTTCAGAAACTCAAGAACCGCCACCAAACATTGATAGGCCCGGCGCTATTTTTATGTATGATAAGAAAACAACCAGGGTTCCAACTTATAACGCGAACGTGGGAATCTACAAGCATGAGAGTGAGGGTATAGTCTCTTACTTTCGTAGCAAAGAACCATACGTAAGCAAATTAAGGAAAGATAAGGTTCTTTACTTATTCTCTTATGAAACTGCTACGGGGAAGGGCATAGTTTGTGTTGATAGATACGGGCGAGAATACTCCCAGAGGAAGTAGAGAGAGCAACAGGTCCAGGAGCATCAGCATATGCACCTGAGGAAGTGCCAAGAGCCGCCCACACCCCAAGCAAGTCAACGAATCCTTTTTCAGATGAGTATGACATTACCTCACATTCCACTCTACCGCAAGCATTCAACAACCAAAACCAACCAGCAAACCAGCCATCATTGCAGGCATGGCTTCGACAAAGTGCAACAATGGAACCAGACCGAAGTCGAGATGGTTATCACGCCGCACGAGGGCTCAGGGATTTGCAAGAACCACCACACTATTCAAGGTATCAGGCAGAGAGTAAGCCAAAAACACAAGGGTCAACAGAGCCTGGATGACCACCCATGGAACGAGTTCGAAGAGAAGAACCACCTCCAGCGAGAACCGTTAGAAATTATGGCTTAGGAGCACCGTTGGGAGAGAAACCAGCCTATTACAGAAGACCTGAGGAGGTGTATTGACTGGGACGGGGTGATCCAATGATGAGATTTGTAGACCATCGAAGAATTAGACCTTCTCAAGTGCAAAAATGGGTAAACAAGAAATACACCGGAAACAGGGACCCAAGAGATCATGTAGCAGCCTTTGTACGTGTAATTAGAGTCGAGGAGGTGTTAGATTTTCCCACCCAATTTGTAGGGTTTGGACTAACCTTAGAGGATGATGCTGCCACTTGGTTTGATTCTGTAGAGCGTAGAGACTTTGAGTCGATGGAGGAAGTGTTTGACGATTTTATTGAGGAATTCTCTCAAAGGGGAATAGATCATAATACCGTCTCACAGATCCACAAATTCAAACAGAAAGATGGAGAATCTGTACGAAAGGCAACCCTAAGACTAAAAAGATATGTTAAGTTCTGTCCTGTTGAAGAATTGCCAACTCAGTCCAAACTTATGCTGATATTCATCCAAGGACTAAGGAATGCAGATCTCCAGAAAGACTTACATATAAAGAGGAGCACGACGTTGAATGAGTTGACCAAGGAGGCTCTGTACCTTGTGGACAATTGTGCGGTCTACAAAGAAGGGGAGTTCAAGGACCTTGATGACGATTCATCTTCACAGCAAAGTGGAAGCAAGTCTTCTAAGACAGCACCGAAAGGAGAAATAGTGGTAAACCAGGAGCAGCTCGTAGATGAAGTGCTAAAAAAGATCAACTTGTATGCCAAACGCCAAGCTAAACAGCCCAAGTGGTGTGCTATTGAACAAAAATGGACAAACCATGGGACCGAGGAATGTTATTATAACAAGGGATATGTGAGGGAGAGACCTTACGCTCCCCAAGCTCCAGTAGCTTCCCCTCAAGTTCCACTGATGCCTAGATATCAAGCAGGCAACTTACCAGGACCTGTAGGTGTAGAAAGACCACAACCAGTGTTGGGGCAACAACCACCCCTACCAGGAGTACGACCAGTTGGTATAAGATACACACCAACAGTAACTGAATTAGAAGAAAAGGCTTTGGTGCCTATGCATGCATATTATGAAGATCCCAATGGATATGCGGCAAACCCTGTCTATTATCCACCGAAAGAACCCTCGACACCAGAACCATGGAGCATGATAGGGAATCAAGGACCACCAACTGCTGCATTGGCCGCAAGAGAAGGAAGATATAGCTTAAATGAACAAACACTGATGTTCATAGCCAATGGAGGCATGGGTGGATAGAGACATGCTTACCAGCAAAGAGGAGCTCAAGGAGCACCTCAACAACCCAAAGGATCCTGCTACAAGTGTGGTAGAGACCATTGGTTGAGAGACTGTCCTCATGATGAAATCATAAGAGTCAATGCGTATTGCCCAGAATGTGGAATTACTCATTTGATTCCCGATTGCCCTAAAAACCCGAGCAAAGGAGCAAAAACCACCTTGAACATGTTAGAAACAGTACCTTCCAGTGGAGGATCGGAAAATGAAACAATCATCCCTATTCAGGCGGTAACACGAGACCAAGCCCAAAGAAGGACGAATGAACCCATAGGTTAAGAACCAAAAACCGATGCTCAAAGTTCAGAAACAAAAAATCAGAGAAGCACTTGGAAAGCTAGAAAGGCGCGTAGGAAAGCCAGGAAAGAACGAGAGCAAACAACCCTATCCGAGGAGTTGAAACATACAAAGAACAGATTGGAGCGGTTAGAGGATCTAGCTAGCTTAAGCTCACACACCACATCAGTCATAGCACCCAAGGAAATAGCAGAACCCAAAAGTGCAGGATCAGGAGGATCTGTACTGGCAGACAAGGTAAAGAAGCAGTTAGATGCGCTTCTAAAAGCTTATGAAGCTCGACTTAAAAAGAACCAAACCCAGGAGCAAAGGTGGATGACTTATCCATATGCAGAAATAGAAAAACACAGGTTGGATATGTGTAAAAAGATGATTGAGACAGCTCAATCATTGATGGAAGAACCGCTGGGTAAACCTGCAAATTGTCATGAAGCACCAGCTCCAACCCCTATCCAACCAACATTAGAGAAACATGAGGAAACAAAGGAAAGACTCACTAATGACTATGAGTCCAGAGGAGAGCCTATCATAGTGCCAAATACCACCGATGGGGCAAGTGACGGGTTCCAACCTAAAATATTGGCAGAAATGGGTAAGGACGGTAACGGTCTAGATGATCTATGGAAGCAAATCCGTGAGGCCAACGAGGCTAATAGGATGAGTAACCACATGAATAGCACGAGAAAAGAAAAGAATGTGATCTTACCTCCTATTGAAGAATTTGAGGCAAGATCGTAGATGAACTTTGAGATACATTCACAAGGGAGAGACCAAGGATCTATTAGTTCGGGGCACAGCCAACCAGACTCTTTGAGAACTTTACCCTCTTACCTGGGAGAGTAGAAGCCAATTCGGAAGTGAGAGCAATCCCATCTCAAAGACTTTCTTCTAACAAGGTGATGGATTCTCAAGGATTGATTGAGTTGTTATCCACTCTGGTGGCATGCACAATCACGTTAGCAGAACTCCTAAGGTTAAGGCCAAACATGTGGACCACAATAGGAAAATGCCTAGAAAAATTTGGAGTGAAAGACCCCACCTTGAAGCTACAAGAAGGGATCAGAGAGTTGGACAGGCCTCAACTAAACACTAAGCCAGTACCATTGAATAAGGTTGGAGAATATTGCGAGGGAGAAGATGGAAACACCACACTACCGGTAGAATTCCAAGGAGTAGTTTCCAAGGCTATTCGTGACAGTGGAGCGGGAGTTGCTATCGCCACCAAGGAAATCTGGAAAAAATGGGGAAAACCAGCTTTGAGGGCTACCAGAATGAAACTGCAATTGGCAGATGGGTTCATGGAAAATCCTCTAGGACTCTTAGAAAAAGTAATTGTCACTTCGCGCGGAATCGAGTATGAGCATACGTTTGCAATAGTCGATTTCGACAAAAAGAAAAATTATGAGATAATCTTGGGATGACCATTCATGAACAATTGAAGATGGTCCAAGATTGGGGTTATGACCACATATACCTCAGACATGGCGAAACAACAACTAAAATACACCTGAAAGACCATAGTTACAAGGACGTAAACCAAACACCGGTGGAAGAGTTTGATTCGGCTACAATAGCAGGATCAGAACTACCAGCATGGTTAGGGCAACCAAAAGAGCTATGGATATGCGAAGCTTCACATTGTGGAAGCTTAAGAAGAGAGGACTGTGTCTTAGAAAGAGCAATTGAGGACAAGGAGTACATTCCGGAACCTTTCCCTGAAGATGCCTTGGAACCTCTGGAATGGGAACACATACTGGCAACATTGGATGTCTGTACCATTATCGACAGTCCAACAACAAAATTTTGCGATAAGGATGGCTATGATGTGTTACCCTATTACATGGTAAGCGTTGTACCAGAAAAAGAGACAGTGGAACCTCCAGAACAAGAAGAGTTTTACAACTCCTCGGAACATTTGGAAGTAAATGATGATGCAGATAATGAGTGTTCAGACACCTCAAGTGAGCGTGGAAATGAAGCCGAGAATATCAAGTTTTATGATTTTGCTAATCAACACTCTAGACGCCAAGAACGCTATAGGAGGAAACGAGCAGGAAACAAAGCGAGAGAGAACCTGATTCCCAGGATAAAAGGTAAAACTCACTATTTGATGCTTGTAAAAGCAGAGGATTGTGTAAAAGATCAAATATCAAGAAAATTCTCAAAAAATCGAATAGAACGAACGCGAGAAGAAATAAAACAGGTACGAAAAGCTAAAACCGAAACAAAATCACAAGAATCTCACAAATCAAAAAAAGAAACAACAAAAGACCAAGAGTGGACCAAACTGGAGCGTAAACAGAAATACCAAGAACTGAAACGGTCTTTGAGAGAGATATGGACTACTGAAGAAGATAGTGTTGGTAAAGGGGAGTCTGAAAAGGGCAACATGAACGTACCAGCAGACTATCGGAAATTTACTATCCTGGACAGAAAAATCATCATGACACCACCAGTCAGGGAAAGAACCAACCAAGAATCTTACGATGGGCCTGAAAATGCAAAAAAGATAGACCTCGCAGAACCAGGTGAAAAGCCTCAGCCGGTCTATATAGCTAACGATTTAGAGCCTGAGGAGGAAGAACAACTAACCCAACTTCTCAAGAAGTATAAAGATGTGTTCGCTTGGTCCTATAAAGACCTCAAAGGAGTTGATCCATTGATATGCCAACATACACTTCCTTTGAAATCGGATGCAAAACCTAGCAAACAACGTCTTTATACATATAATGACACATTTGCTAAACGAATCAAAGAAGAGATTGATAAACTGATGGAAGCGGAATTCATCTATGAGATTGAACATACAGATTGGGTGTCACCCATTGTGGTAGTTCCCAAAAAGAATGGAAAAATGCGAGTGTGTGTAAACCTCAAGAAGGTGAATGCAGCAACCATAAGGGATAATTATCCCTTACCAATCACAGAACATGTACTTGAGTGAGTGGCCGGGAAATGGGCTTATTCCTTTCTGGATGGGTTTTCAAGATACAATCAACTGGCAATAGCAAGGGAGGATCAACACAAAACAGCGTTTGCCATAGAATGGGGGATTTATGTGTATCGAGTTATGCCATTTGGCTTAACTAATGCACCAGCCACTTTCCAGAGGTTAATGACTCACGCATTCAAGGAATACCTAAGAATATTCTTAGAAATTTACATAGATGACCTGTGTGTACACTCTCTTCTACGAGAGGAACATATAGACCATTTGCAAAAGGTCTTTGAAAAGTGCAGGACATATCGCGGAAAAATGTGTATTTATGGTTAAGCAAGGACGAATCTTAGGACACATTGTCTCAAGAAATGGCATAACCACAGACCTAGACAAAGTCAAAGTCATTGTAGACCTGCCCAGGCCTACTAATGCGAAACAAGTGCAATCCTTCATGGGACACTGCGGATATTATGGAAGATTCATATACATGTATGCGGTTATCGCACAACCTCTGTATCGTTTGCTAGTCAATTTCGAGTGGACCAAGGAGTGTGAAACTTCATTCCAAAAGCTGAAGGACAACCTTATATCAACACCTGTACTAAAGGCACCAGATTGGGAAAAGATATTCCATGTGCACATTGACGTTTCAGCATATGCCATTGGAAGTATTCTAGCTCAACCTGGAGACGGAACAATGGATTTTCCGGTTTGCTATGCGAGCCGACAGTTAAACAGTGCAAAGAAGAACTACACAACCACCGAGCGGGAAGGGTTAGGAATGATTTATGCTGTAAAGAAATTTCGACATTATTTGCTTGCAAACAAATTTGTGTTCTTCACAGATCATCAAGCTCTTTTGTACCTAGTAAATAAACCTTGCAATACAAGGAGAATCGTACGCTGGTTTATGATATTGCTAGAGTTTGACTTCACAGTGGTGGTCAAAAAGGGTAAAACCCATCTACGAGTAGATCATCTTTCGAGGATACACAACGGGGAAGCTCCTGAAGGAGTAGATGATGACATACCAGATGCTTACCTTTTCAACATTGAAATGGTACCCAAATGGTCTCAGGAAATTGTTAGCATTCTTTCCTTCGGAAGTAGGTTTGATCATACCGAATGCAGATCCAAACAACAAACAATTCGACAAACAAAAGACTTCCAGTTGATAGCAGGACGGCTGTATCATCTTGGATCTGACCTAATCCTACAATTATGTATAAATCTGGAAGAATTCAAGTGCTACCTTGAAGAGGCACATGTCCAGGGTTGTGCATTTCATTGTTCAACAGTAAAGACACACCAGAGACTGAAACAGTTAGGGGTTTATTGGCCAACTATGTATGCGGACACATATTCCTATGTTACCAATTGTACTATATGTAGTGCCAAACGACCAGTGTATCACGCAACTTTGTTTCAGGTAAACGTAGCACCTGCATGGATTCAATATATCATTGACTTCTTAACCACCAGGACATTCCCTGAGAACATCACGAGAGCACGGGAAAAAGCTATAGAGCTGGAAGCTCGTGACTTTCAGTTAATTGGGAATCAACTCTATAAGCGGGGAAAGGACAATCAACTTAGAATCTGTGCAAGTGAAAGCGAATACCTGTTGATTCTAGAACATGCACATAGCGGAATAAGTGGAGGCCATTTTTCGGGCGATAAGACGACAAAAATTGTCTTAACCACAGAAACTTGGTGGCCTACATTGCACATGGATGCCGAAGAGTTTGTAAAGCGTTGTGATGCATGTCAACGTACCAAGATGCCAATAAAAAGAGATGAGATGCCATTACGGCCAATGATGGGAGCAAGTGCATTTGCAAAATGGGGCATTGATTTTGTGGGACCTATATCACCCCCTGCATATCGCACCCATACCCAATATATCATTGTGGCTACTGACTATCTCACAAAATGGGTCGAAGCCAAAGCAACACAAAATGCTGATGCATGCACCACGACACAATTTTGTATAAGAATGTTTTTGTACGTTACGCGTTACCAATAGAAATTGTCAGTGACCGTGGCACACATTTTCTCAATGAAGTCATTGAATATTTTCTAGAGGAATTCATGGTCATACATAGGAAATCCGCACCATACCATCCATAGGCCAATGGGCAAGCTGAGGCCACAAATAAAACACTATGCACGGTTCTCACTAAAATAGTGTCAGAATCACGAACAGATTGGGATCAGCAGCTACACTCAACACTATGGGCATATAGGGTAGCTTACAAAACATCAATAGGAACAACACCATACAACATGGTATTTGGGCTACATGCTATACTACCCATAGAGTTTTTAATCCCAACTCTACGAGTAACAAAAATCTTGGAATGGACAGAGCATGAGCTCTCTTCAAGGATTGATGATCTTGAAAAGCTAGATGAACTCCGCTTACGGGCTGTCGCGTCAATCTATGCTAAAAAGAGAAGATAAAAGGAATTTTTTGACAAACATGTGCGTACCAAAGAGTTCAAAACAGGTGATTACGTACTTGTTTATACCTTGAAGCAACATGCCAAGAAACTTAAAAAGCGAGGGATGGGACCATTTGTGATTAGTGATCTATCACAAAGTGGAGCTGTCAAGCTTGCTACATTAGCAGGTGAAGAAATGCCAAACTGGATTAGTGGATGTTGACTGAGGAGGTATCATCTACCACTCACACAGGAGATGCTCCAACAAATTCATCAAGGAAAACAACGAATGAAGGAAAAAGAGAGAGTACGGGTGGAAGCTCAAGCGGAAGCACAAGAACGCATTGCAAAAAGACGGCTTCTGCGACAACAACAACAAAGTGGAGCACCATTGTGAATCAATGCCATTCGAATGACTAAGTTGGAGGAGGAAACAGTGGAGCCAATAATTGCGATCAAAGTGGGCAACAATCAAGTTGAATCAACAGCTTTGCTTGATTCGGGTGCTCAAGCAAATTTGATCTCTTACGGATTATACCAACAGCTCAAAGTCACAGATCAAATTCATCCTACTCCCCAAGTGCTGGAAAGTAGCACATCACACCCATTGAAAACATTGGGATGGACTATATTGCATGTACAGATACATCAATATATTTATCCACACAAATTCTATGTGGTGACAGATGAAAGCACACAATACCCAATGATGCTAGGGCAACCTTGGCAAAAAGCATACAATGTGCAGATAGATTGGAAAGCAAAGGCGGTCAAAATTCAGCACGAACATGAACAACAGATGATAGCTTTTGCTCAGCATTACCATCATGAACAACTGCAAGCTATGCAATCACTGGAAACAAAGCCAAAAGCACAAATA
The DNA here is from genome assembly GCF_014529385.1 of Adiantum capillus-veneris. Taxonomy (NCBI): domain Eukaryota; kingdom Viridiplantae; phylum Streptophyta; class Polypodiopsida; order Polypodiales; family Pteridaceae; genus Adiantum; species Adiantum capillus-veneris. The sequence goes on along the minus strand of NC_140943.1, from coordinate 50,814,921 downwards.
CCATCAAAGAACAACAGGAAACCTGAGACCAAAAATCAGGTAAAAGCCAACCATACTACTTACAGACAGATGAAGTCACCGGCCACAATGCAAAAATCTAGGCTACCAAAACAAGGTAAACAAGTATGGATGCGGAAGGATAGAAATGCAATGGCGGAAAAACAACAATGTAACAAACGGATTTCAACAAAGCAGACGGTTCAACCCCAAACCAAGGTCATAAAACAGATATGGATCCCAAAGAAAATGCTTAGCCAAAATCCAAATGTCACTCACATTTGGATACCAAAGCAAAAGCAAAAGGAACTACCTGCCGTACAAGCAACAATGGAAAGCAGACAACTGCAATTCAAAAAGGGAAACCGACATATGTGGATGCCGATGAAAGATAAACTAGTGGCAAACAAGAAAATGCCAAACCATCTACAAAAATCGGCAGCAACAAAATACCAATGGAAAGCCAAGGCCATAAAGCCCGTAGCCATTACATCCCAGCCAATTCTATCCTTAAACACAGCTACGACTCCATCAACAGTGTCGGCAAAGCAATTGCCTCTTGCCAAAAAGATAATTAAACAGAGAGTAGTAGAGTTACAGCTGTTACTTGCAAAGAAAGCAGAAAACCTCGACAGCGAATGCCAATAAGCATCTTGCTTATTCCCTTCTCTTGCACCGCATTAATTTTTCCATGCATTGACCGAGTATGCATAAAATAGGGCCACATTAATCGGCCAGGCATTAGCACAACTTTTTCAACCTATGCACGACACATACTCTGAGGCGAAACCTTGTCGTCCAGGAGGACTCCGGCTAGGAGGGGGGGAGGCATTCTAGAGGCACTCTCAAATGCGGAACCAATGACAGAAATAGCAAAAAAGGGCATGATTTTCGACTACTTTAAGGGTTGTTGTTTGATTGCGAAATTTTCTGGAGTAACCCAAGTACATATGCCCTTATACAGCATGACTCTACAGGTATATGGGACCAAACGCCAAATCAAGCCCCTAGGTGTGTGTATATAAGTAGAAATAGCCATTTTTCAGGCAAGATATTGGTAAAACGGAGAAATCCGGCCATAAAAATTACATGTGAGTGTATATAATGTGTTGCGGTGATGTTTGTGATTTATTATGATTTTTGGGGATTTTTTGGGTTTGATTTGCTATTTTCCTTCTAATTTTGCTAATTTTCGGCAGAAAAACTTCAAAAATACAAAAAGCAGGTGGAAAACAGTCATAATGAAAAACAAAAAAATATGGTGATGATCAGTGACTATAGGACAACCTATGGTACAGTGGGGGTGCAATTATGGGACTGGAGCGGAAAGCGTGTTTTGGCCAGGTTTTGACCGAAATGCCAAATTTCTGGTAAACAGAGCAAACAGAGTCCAAATCAAAAAAAATTTGAGCCTAAACCACATCTCGCAAGAAGATAGGAGCACATGTCAAATTTCATGAAAAGTGGTTAGGGGACCTCCATTATAAGAAATTTTCACCCCATTTTTAGCTCATTTTCACTATTGACCTTGTGGAGAGAGCTTCTGCCACCTAGAGTGGATCGACCTTTCAGCAGCTTCTACGACGCGCACGACTACCCGACCAACTCCAGACATGAGTGGTAGACTCACCACCTTGGGCTTTTTGCACATGTTTGTCGTTATGTCGCGAAAACTAGCGTAGGGGTCACACACAAAGCGAGCGGTAGAGACCTACAGGTAGAGACGGCGGCCTAACGGCTAACCCGAAAGCAACAAGACTTCATCGGCAGGTTACCCTAGTCTAGGAGACCAGTCCTGGATAGCCAAAGGCAGTGGGAAACCATCAGGAAAAACCCTAATTCCCAGAAACCCGCAAGAGGCCACCAAATGGGAAATCGGCGAAACGACGACCAAATGGGTAGGAGCATCTCGACATGCTCGACAAGTCTATATGACCCGATGACCAAAAAGTGACCCGAAGCGGCACTAAAACTCAGAAACGGCATCAAACACACAAAGCGTCAAAATGCACTTGCGGCCAAACCGCAAGTCTGTTTGCCATTAAACTTCACGAGCGGCTTTCCTACACCATCAACAACCAAGTCCTATGGTGGTAGACCACCACAAATCATCAAAGGCATGTAAACGCAACCACGGGTGCTTCTAGAGCGACAAATTGCCAAATGGAGCTCCGATGAAGCCAAAGTTGACAAAAACCATACGGCAAGGATCCCCAAGGGATCGGGAATCTATGGAGACCAACATCGAGAAATTTCATTGCCAAAAAGCACTCCAAAAGTCAAAAAACGGCTCGGAGGCTCTGAAGTCCACACAGGGAGTTATACTCTATCCATTTGACTTTTTTTGTTGAAATTAGGCTCAAAAGGGACTTAGGGGAGCAAAGGACAAGCATTGGGAGCACTAGCACTGAAAAAATCACCAGGAGATATCCTATGCGTAGGATGTCTCAAGGGCACTTTTTGGCACAGACACCAACATTTTTTATCATGCACATGTTCTGAATGACATTTACAAGCCATACACCAAGTTTCATCACATTTGGACCAAGTTTGACCTCATATGCATGGAAAAACGCAAAGTTATGGCATAGAGGCAATAATGGGCCAAAGACCTACCAAATCTTGTCCAAATCCCATGAAACTTGCACAACACATCAACAAACAATCTGTGTGGTCAGGGAGAAAAAATGATGAAATAGACATCCTACGCGTAGGATGTTTAATTGACCTTTTTGGCATACAAGGGATGTTTTATCATTCCAGATCCAATTACCTCATCATCAAGAGCCCATATGTCAAGTTTGAAGCCATTCTAATCACTTTTGAACCCCAACACCTTCAAGATACACTTTTTGATCCCTAAAACACCTCACAGAGCCCTACAAGCATCAAATCATGTCCAAATTCAAATCCAAGAACATGGCCATGCTCCATAGGCCAAGGACAACCCACATAACAAGTTTCATGTCATTTTGATGAAAAAGACATCCTATGCATAGGATGTCTCCAGCATAAATTTAGCCTTCTGTGCAAAGAATGACATCATGGAAGCCAATACCATGGTGCAATGAGCCCATATACCAATTTTCAACCCATTTGGACATCAATTGTTACCTATGATGGACATTCTACCCAAATTGTCACTTAAAGCCTGAATCAGCCCAAAAAATCCACTTTTTGATAGCTAAATTCAAATCCAAGCCTATAGCCATGTTCCATGAGCCTTACACTACCTGCATGTCAAGTATGAACCAATTCTGATGAAAAAGACATCCTACCCGTAGGATGTTTGGATGGAAATTTTTGGCCAGATTTACACTGTGAGCACATGCACAGCTTCATAAGTTCCTTTTAGGCTGTAATTTCAATTTTCAAGTCATTTGGATAAGTAAAACTCAGTTTCGTAGCTAATATGGAAAAAACGCTAACTTTGGACTACTGAGTGCAACAGGATCTATGGCAGCCTCGAAGTCACCGGCAAAGAAGAAAAGAATGACAATCAAAGATTATCTGGACGAGGTGGAACCTTTTGTCATTCCAGAGGGAACAATAAAGCCCAGCAGCACCTGGATACAAGAAGATCTGTTAGAGTCAAACGACCTAAAGATCTACCAGGGAGTGTTCAAAGACAATGAAGGCAATGTAATAGAGCTACCAATGCTGCCAAGAGAGCTCAATGAATTTGTACAAAGCAAAATGGCCGGCTACTTGGAGAAAATTGACCTCCATAACTACTTCGAAGCAATACCAGTAGGGGTGGACATCAAAAGAGTATGGGAGTTTGTAACAAGCATCAAGGAGGATGGAGTGGGCAAGGTGACAGATTTACAAGGCAGACCAGATACAGAGATCATAATCACGGAGTGGGTTGTAGCCCATCCACTCGACCTCTCCAATGAGGGGGACAATGTAACAAAAAGAAGGGATGAAGTCAAGGTGTACAAGGAGAAAAAGGCGAATCACACTTTTGAAGACATTGCCAACCCAAAGGTGGCAATTATGAGCCAATTGTACAACCAGTACTTCCACATGTGCACTAGGAGGCCACAGAAGTACAGGATGCCGCCAGGTGCAATTGCCACAACGTTTACTTGGGCAATGACAAAAGACACCCAAAAGATAATTAACTATGCTGCATACATACATGACAGCTTAGTAAAGATTGGCAACAAAAACCCAACCTACATAGTGCCAGGAGAGCTGATCACCAAGGTGGTTTATGGGGCACTACACGCTAAAGGAAGGTGGCCTGACCCCCCATCTCAGAATGATTGGCTAAGAGTAAAAGAAGACAAGGAAGATGAGCCGCAAAGGGCACCAAGGGTGGCTATGAGGTTGAAAAGATGGCTAGAGCCAGTTGAAGAGGAGCAACCCGAGTAGAAGAAAGGAAAGAAAGAGTTTGCTCAAGTGCCGGCCAAAGAGACAAGGTCACAGAAAGCGGCAAGACTCGAGAGGCTGATGGAGAGTTTCCGAGCAGAAAGAGCCCTCAAGGGGGATTTAAACGAACTCTGGAAGCCATCTCTCAAGTCTATGTCCGGATCTTCCAGAAGAGTGCAAAGGGACCGCTTTGAAGATTATATCAAGAATTTCGAGATTCTTGATGCGGGAGCGGAAAACATCCCCCATCTACCTTTCACCGAGGAGGAAGTGGAGCAGATAAGGCAGACACTGCTAGATGAACAAGAAAGCCAAGAAAGAGAAAGAAAAACAAAAGCGAACAGGGACTTAAAGGGAAAATCGTCAGCTTTACCAGATAGCCCTAAACCCAGCCCACAGCCATCTCCACTGCCATCACCACCTCCCAGCAGCCCTCCACAAGAAGATAATGCAGCTGAGGACAAACAAGACAAAAGGCAAGCAGAAGAGCAAGAGCAAAGGCAAGAACTTGAGCCAAAAGAAGAGGCCAAGCCTGAATCTCAGCAAAAAGGATTAGATGAGGCCTATTATGCATTTTTGGACTTGCTACCTGCAGGCTATACAAAGGAAGAAGCCGCCACAGTCGCATTTGACTTGGCGAGAACAGGGCATAAAGAACAGATGCGAGGCATCCGGCTAGTGGAACTAAAAGAAATTGCTACCGACACGGTAGACCTGCACCCGCCCTCCAATGATTGGGACGTGGTGATGACACAGCTAGCTGGATTGAGGGCACAATCTATGGCTTCAGAGGAAGAGATGATAACTCTCAAAGTCACCGAAGAAAAGACCAAAATGGAAAGGGATTCTCTGCAGGCACAAAGCCAAGGGCAAAAAGAGAGAGAAGTTAACCTCCAGGCCAGCTTGGCAACGGCTCTACAAAACTGCCAAGCAATGGAAGAAGCAAATGAGGTAGCAACAAAAAGAATACGAGCAGCTGAAGAAGAGTGTCTGCAGCTCAGCAAGTCATTGCGAGATGCTGAAAAAGAACGACTTAATCTGACACTACAGTTGGCAGAAGAAACAAAAGAAGTTGAGGCCATGAGGAATGCCAAGGAAAAAGCAGAGATAGAACAAGAAGCAAGCCTGGATGAAGTCCTTGAGCTCAAAGACCAATTAAAAGTCAAAGATCAAACCATCCAGAGGCTGCGAGCATCACCTGCTAGAGTCAGAGCTACGAGCTCGACTCAAATCATTTTCGAGAGTCAAATATATGAAGAGCAAATGCAGGAACTTCAGAAGGAGCTGACTCTCGAGAAAAAGCAGAGGTTAATGATGGATGCAGGTTCTATCGTAATGCAAACAAGAATGGAGGAGGGCCAAAAAGCCCTGCAAGAAGAAGTGGAAAGCATAAAGAAAAAGCTCGAGGAGGCGGAAAGAGTAAACGCTGAACTTAATGACCTCCTCGTGAATATGGGCGGAGAAGCTAAAGCGGAAAAGCAAACACTCCTCAGGCAAATTGAGGAGTTGAAAGGCTAGCAACAAGCAGAGACAGAAAGCTCAGGGCCAGCCGCCAATGAGGGCATCGACCTCAAAAATGTGGCAGATCCTGTGGACACACCCATGCAAGAGGAAATCATAGCAGGATCCTCTCAAGAGCGACAGGATCTAACACAAGAAGAGGAGGAAAAATTGCGTAAGGCAATAGAGGAAGAGCTAAAAGAAAGCACGAAGGAAGCCTTGGAATGGGAGCAGAGGGTCTTCAAATCTATGACAATTCAGAAGATCGACGCCAACAATCTTAGGCGCGAGTGGCTTCAACCCTCTCTCCCATATCCATTGCTGAAATATGAGGCAACAACAATCAACAAGCGGATCAAACAAGAGCCAATGGTACCTCTCTACAATGCAGACACCTCGAAGCCAGAAGGAGTTAAGCTTATAGTAGATTCTCAGCCAAAGTGGAGGAAGGCTTGGCTTACCAAGTACCCACAATACCTAATCCACTTGGTAGAGGCACCTAAACATATCAGAGACAACCTCACCTTCTGTCCTCTACCAAGAATTAGGATGTGGAAGGCACAAGAAATTTTGCAAAGAAGCCAACCCACTTGGCTGAATTACCCAAAGCTGTCGGGCGTGAAGGCAGGTGAGAGAATAAGTGTCCAATACATGGTGAAAACCCTAACGGGCGCCATAAAGTTGTTCACTGGCTCACCTGACCTTACATGCATTATGATGAGGAAGATTTAAAGAACAATCTTAGCAGTGTTCGAGACCTTCAAGCCAGGCCATGTGAACGATAGCATATTCTTCTTCCAGGATATATACAGATGTGCCTATGATATGTCAGGTCAGCCTTCCAAGGAGGTGATACATGCGTTGTATCAAAGAATCATGTTTCTACCCTCCTATCACCTCCAAGCTTTTGAAGAAGCATTCTATACGGGGTTCTTCACCACGAATACAGATATCTTTGGCCCCACAATGCTGAACCTACATGCCAGGTACGAATCACTACTAAAGATACGGAAAACGATAAGATCAAGCAGCTGATCAAGGCCATGTCGGGGACGACATGAACAAGGAGGGGGGGGATGTTAGAAGCTGGACACACCCCACCGAATCTAACTACTCGGAGGACTATTATTTTTGTAATTATTCATTCATTGAGGACTTACAGAAGTTTCCAGATTGTATCCCAGTTTTGATAGTTAGATTGAGTAGATGGTTGATTTTGGAACTTTAGGGTTTGAGACATTGTAAGGTATATACCACTTTTTGACCTTAATGAAAGACCTTTTGTCATTTTAAAACAAGTTTGAAGTCTGTGAGTGAGCGTACTGTGTACGAGAGAGAGAGAGTGTGAGCTTCATCTTGACACTACATGTGCTACAGTGGTCGGAATCGAGTGTGGAGAAGTGCAGCATGTTGCCCCCGACTAGAGCTACGAGCCAATACCAACATTGCGTGCGTACGGTCCGGCTTTGCGAGCTCCTTCTACGAGCTTCATCGGTTGTTTGGGTGAGCATACGTTGTCCGATTTTGCATTGCAACATATCGACGCGTTCACATCGAGTAGAACTACACATTAGGCACTTTAGATTTTGAAAACGAAGACCTGCAGATTTCGGCCAGACATCCTACGTGTTTCTGCACCGAGTGTTTTGGGTCGTGATTTCGGTGCATAGACCTTAGGGAGAGCGGCCTATAGGTATTAGTAGGGTCTCCTTCAAGTTCTATGGTGTTTCAAGATTGTTTGATGGGTGTTCGGCTCTAGAAAGCGTTGTAGGAAGTTTCGTCTTTTGTACTCATGAAGGCTGTGACTTAGACAATTGGTAGAGACCTCTGTAGGAATTAGTTAGGAGTCGGTCGAGTGTAAGTTGACACCTTATGCTTGCTTCCACGCGCTTGCAGGTCGAGCTTCGTCCTTAGCTGACATTACATGTTAGGTGAGTTCTCGCTGTGCTGACGTCCGTCGCGGCGTATCCGTCCAACACCCTCTTTGCCCTGCATAAGGAGAAGTATGGGATTCATACATGAATTTCTTATTGTATGGGTGATTAACACATAGCCTATTGCCATTTGGAAGATAACCATCCTTCAAGGTGAATGGTTCTTTTTTCTTCCCTATTGCAAAGGCTGTAATTACATACTTAAAGTCTCAGTCAGTAGCATACTCATCTATCATAAAAGATAGATCATTGTAAGTTGCTATAGACACCACATTTACCCTTGGTCGTTGTGAAAGTACATCGACCACTTGATTGTGCTTGTTAGCAATGTGAGCAATATGAAATTTAAATTGAAAAAGAAAATTTGCCCACCTCGTTTGTTTGTCGGAGAGCTTGGTTTATTGATGAAGTTCTTGAGGCTTTGTGATCCATTTGTAGGATGAATGGAGTCCCCAAGAATAGTGTTTCCTTGTGTTTAGGGCATATAGAATAGCTAGTATCTCTTTTTCGTATTTGCCCAATATGCACTTATTAAAGTTGAGTCTTTGACTCTCATATGCGATGGCATGCCCTTTTTGAAGCAAAATAGCTTTAAATCAATCACCACAAGCATCACATTGGACCTCAAATGGATTTGAGAGATTTAGTAATGTGAGCACACGTTGAGATATAAGCTTCTCCTTAAGCTTCTTCAAAAGCTTCTTGCACTTTTGCAGTGCATGAATACTTAACATTCTTTTTTTGTTAAGTCATGTAATAGGCTTGCTATTAGCGATTTTTTTTTTAATGAAGCATCTATAGTATGCACACATACCTATGAAGCTTTGTATCTCCTGGAGATTCCTTGGATTAGGCCATCCTTTTATTATCTCTAACTTTGTTGGATCCATATGGGTGCCATCTTTAGAGATAATGTGACCTAAATATTGAATCTCTTGTAGGTAAAATTCACTTTTCTTTTGATTAATGAAAAGCTTATTCTCTCTCACAACTTGAAAGATTACTTGAAGGTGTCGCTTGTACTTCGTAAGAGAATTTGAATGGCCTGAATATTTTTGTCCATCATGAGTTTGAATGCGTCAGGAGCATTTGTCAGGCCAAAACTTGTAAATTATCAAATAGATCTTCTACCCACGGCATGGGAAATCTATTTTTGATAGTGATCTTATTTAGTGCTCTATAGTCGACACACATGTGATATGTGTCGTTTTTCTAATGAGAAATGGTGAACAAAATGGAGAGGAGCTAGACCTCGCCATCCCTTTTTCCACCAGTTCATGCACTTGCCTCATGATCTCCTCTTGTTGAGTTTGTGAAACTCGATAAGGAGGCTTGTTAGGCGCTGAGCTTCCTAATAGGAGATCGATTGCATGGTCATCATCACTCATTTTAGAGGTAGGTCACTAGAGATGTCATCAATGAAAACAACTTGGGATCCATTTAGGAAATTAGAAAACTCTAATTCCTCTTGATTCCCTTTATTGCAAGGATATGGTGTTCCCCAACTCACTAGCATCTATGTACATGCTCTTTTCCTTGTAGGTGAAGTAGATTCTCCTTTCAAGGAACTTCATGTTGGAAGCCATGCGGTTAAACCATGGTGCCCCAGCGATAACATTCTCATGTTTGAGAGGGGAGATGAAGAAATCCTTTTGTCCACATAGCTTTGGACATGAAGCCTAAATTTTCCAATTAAGGAAGTAAATGAGATGTCTTGTCCCTTGATAGCTCCATTGGCTTTCAATGCATCTCCCATCTCGTGGGTTGTATGCCTAGCTTGGTGGTCAACTCCGTGGATATGAAGTTGTGAGTTGAACCAGGGTCGAACAAAATAAAGGCTTCATGCTCTTGCATCTTTCCCCAAGCATAAGAAAGGACAAATCCTTGGCAATGAGCATCCTCTTTTGGAGCTTCAAACATAGAGGCTCTAGGAGTCTCATTGCGGGCAATTCTCTTGGGGCAAGGACGATAACCATGGCCTTGCTCCCCACACTTAAAACATTTATGGTCCTTATGAAAAGCTTCTAGCTCTTTAGGAGAGAGTTTATATTTACCTTTGTAAACTCCCTTCTCCTTGGACCGATTGTTGTTGTTGTTGGAATAGCCTTGGTAAGAATTTTAGGCATTGGTTTTTCCCTTTGCATTACTTTTGTTTTTATTTTCCATGGGCTTGAGCCCCTTGTTGGAAATTGATGCGCGAAGAAGCAACCATGGTGTGGTGGATTACTTTGGTGGTAGAACCAGACCGTTGAGAGTTGACATACTCAACCATCTCTTTGGGTAATATTGCACAGAGTTGTTGCTTTTTCTCGGCAAAGTCTATCTTTTAAAAGATAGTGGCCTTGAGATGTAAATCCCAAAACTTGTCCACATATTTGTGGATAGACTCATGAGAGAGAAGCTTGAAACCTCACCATTTGGTAAGCACTTTGTCCTTTGCATCACTTGCAAGGAATTGCTTCATGATGGAAACTCATAGAGCTTTCCATGTCTTTGGGGCTTCGCCATTGCCACGAAGGCTAGCCCACCATTGACGAGCCAATTTCTGAAAGTGCATAGCTACATGGTGTAGCTTGGAGGACTCCGTGAAGCCCTCGTCTCCAAAGGCCGCATTAAATTGTTGGATGAAGGCCGATGAAGGCCAATACTTTGTTGGTAGCACCAAAGGTGCCATCGTAGGTGAGAAAAGAGATACTTTTTCCTCCCTCTTTGAACTTCTTTAGCTTTTTTGACCTTTGCCATGCAGGGTAAGATTTGTGATGTCCTCCCCTCTTGCATTCTCTAGGAGAATAGCCATAGCTTTCATTGGTAGAGGATGAAGGTGAAGAAGAAGGAGAAGAGGGTGACATCTTTCTTGCCCTTTTCTTCCTTGATTTCGTCTCTTCCCTTTTGGAGTGACGAGGAGAAGGACTATGGGTTAACCATTTCCTCTTGGGAGGAGTTGGCGATCGTTTAGTCCACCTTCTTCGTGGAGCCACATCTTCGGAGGAATTTAGGGATTCATTACTTTCGTGATCTTTGGATTCCTCCTCTCGTATGGGAGAAAGTCTTCTTTTGGGGGTCTCATCAAGAGGCCTCCTAAGCTCTCTCTCCTCTTGGAGAGGAAAGGAAATCCCATAAGCACGAAGTTGTTGAGTAACTTCGGCTTGCAAAGCGGGGTTTCCCATAGCTTGTTGCAACCTAGTGACAAGATAATTAACAAACATGGGAGCATCATCATTAGCACCTTCATGTGCAAAATCAAAGTTATCAATGTTCATTCTACTCTCTTGGTTATTGTAAGCCATGTTAATTAAACTTATGTGTTTACTTAGTGTATGCTTTGGCAATTCAAAACCTTAGTTGTTACTCCTCTTAGCCTTTGAAAATAGGCACTTAAGTATCTACACCCACGGCTCGAAATGGTTCATTATAGAGAGTAGTGGAGTGAGTCTAACATAGCGAAGTTGCTGAGGGATAGCTCCTTTCGGACTTCTTATGGCTCAATAATGGTAAAGCCATAGGCAAGTCTAAAAAGACTCCATTATTAAGACCAAAGCTCTCAAGGTGTGCACCATATCCCACATAGTGGGCTCAACAAAACCGATAATAGATCCAATACCACTTACCCTAATATAATTAACAAAATCAACCATTGATAGGCTACTTAAGGACTCTCTTCTTCAGCAAGAAAAGAAAAACCAAATGCTCTGATACCAATGTAAAGGAAATGGCCTATGAACTTTGAGAGTAGCAGAATTAGGAAATTAGATGAAGCACGAACAACACTTTTGCAAGAGAGAGTGTTTAGGGAACATGACAACAACAACTGAGGACCGGATTCATACGGAAACAGTCCCCCCTCCAGTAGGCATTTATATTATAGTTTCTCCCATCAAGAGAGACTTGGTACAACATAATCTTTGTGTTCCTTGTGACCTAGGTGATGCAATGAAGATGGAAAGCTTCATGCATCACAAGCATGACATAAACTTTGTAGAAAGCATTAACTATCCCAAGCCTCAGTCCCAAGGCCTCAAACACCTTCGAAGGTGGAGAGAGCTAGCGGGGAATGAGGATAGGGAAGAGAAAGAAGAAACATTCCATAGGAGAGAGAAATAGTTCCTCACTTATCATCACTCTTCTTGCTAGCATACATAATAGCATAGTAATGAAGATGGAGAAGATGATAAGCTTAAGCATTGAAGCATGGCTCTTGGTTGGATTTGCATTCCATAGCCAAGAGTGTTTGTGTAGGCTCTCACTTCTCACAAGCTTGGAGAAGGAGGTGGAGTTCCTCAACTTTCACCAAGTGAGAATAAATCCACAAAATGAGTGTGTGTGTGTGTGTGTGTGTGTGTGTGTGTGTGTGCGGTGTATATCCCCCCAGCACCCCCCTTGCTTGCTTGGGGTGAGTTGTAGCTTTTACACATGTTTCAAGCTCATTGGACCCCTCTCCCCCCCTAGCCAATCACATGCAGCATGCATTCAAGTACATGGGTAGTCTTTGGACAAGTGTCCTCCTTACCCCTTAGAGAGAGAGAGAGCTTGAAAATATCTAGATATTGGTTGGATGGAACTAGAAGCTCATTGGACCCCTCTTTAGCCCAACCAATAGCATTCAAGCACACCATGTGGTTAAGCATAGGGAGAGTCTGACATTTGTCCCATGTTCCCTTTGAGAAAAGGGGTGCCCTTTGGGTGAGTGGAAGGTTAAGTCAAAGATTCCCCTAACTTTGGGACTTTCATGAATAGGAAGCTTCTCAAGCACCTTCCTCATTAAGTTTGTAGGGTCTCTTTTTGACTCAAGCACCTTAGCCCCCATGCATGGGAAGCTTCTCAAGCACCTTCCTCATTAAGTTTGTAGGGTCTCTTTTTGACTCAAGCACCTTACCCCCCATGCATGGGAAGCTTCTCAAGCACCTCCCTCATTAAGTATGACAAGCACCTCAAGTACTTTAGTCATCAAGCAGGACAAGCACCTCAAGCACCTTAGTCATCAAGCACGACAAGCACCTCAAGCACTTTAGTCATCAAGCACGACAAGCACCTTAAGCTTAGGTCGGATTCCCACCTCAAGCTCAGCCCTAGCTTGCCTAAGGTCAAAGGACTTTTAACACTAACTATTGGAGGTCTTTAATGAAGTTAACCCTAAGGTCTTTTAAGCTCCATTAGATGCACATTGCTCTTTGATAGACTGCCTCCTTTTGGACTTGTATTGAGATGTAACCATCTCCTCTTGGTCCCCTGTTGAGATAAGTCTAGAAGCACTTATTGCACATTGCTCTTTGGTAGACCGTCTCCTTTTGGACCCCTATTGAGATGCAACCATCTCTCCTTTTGGTCCCCTACTGAGATAGGTCTAGAAGCACATGTCTCTATTCTAACTCTTGTTCCCGTTTATTCTCCCACATTAAATGATTAGTTTAATATGAGAAAATCATTTGGGTTAGTTAGGTATTAGATTTTATGACATATGATATGGTCGCTTCTTTGTTGTCTCTTGAAGCACCTTTTAAGCATGTTCGTGAAGGCTATATTTTGGTAAGATGCAACATTAAAAGTTTGCAAAGGATGGTTCAATAAGGGCTACATGCAAGTTATAACTTGTGCATAGTGATGTTTATGGGCCTATGAAAACTCCATCCTTGGGTAATGGCGTGTACTTTGTGACTTTCACTAATGATCACTCCAGACATGCATAGGTGTATCCACTTAAAGCTAAGTCCAACGTGTTCATGTGTTTCAAGCAATTTTTGGTTATGGTTGAAAATGTCTCTAGATGTACTATGGGCACACTCCGTTTAGATCACGAAGGGGAGTATATAGATCATGAATATAATGCATTTCTGGCTATTCATGGGATACAACACCAATGAACAATGCCGGATACACCTTAGCAAAATGGTGTTGCTAAAAGAAAAAAACATGTCGCTTATAGGTATGGCACGATGTATGGTCAAGAGTCGAGATTTGCCATGTTTATTTCGGTTTGAAGTTGTCATGTGTGCTACTTATGTACTTAAAAGGTGTCCCACCAAAGCCTTGAAATCTAAGACTCCTTATGAAGCATGGCATGACAAGAATCCGTCTATTAATCACATGTTTATCTTTGCTTGCTTAGCTTATGCTTTGGTACCACAAATACAATGTAAAAAATTGGATGATAAGGCTTTCAAATGCATTTTTGTTGGTTGCAGTCCTGAAGGTTATAGGTTTTACCATCTGTAAACAAAACATATCTTGGTTTCATCAGATGCATTTGTGAAAGATTCTGTTCAACCTTTGGTATCATGTGCCAGAGATAGTAATGGACTAGTAATGTAAACTCATAGGACATTTATGATACTTTTTGTGGAATATTTTGCTCAACCTTTGTTACCATGTAGTAGAGATAGTAATGTAAGCTCACAAGACATTTATGACACTTTTTTGCCTCTTTTTAATGGTGGAACTTGAATGTAAGTTCCAATGAGTCAAATGTTCAACCTATAGGGGTTTCCAAAATTTTTATGTAGGAGAGGTCAACTTGGATTATGTGCCTACATAGGACAATCGTGCTACTCAGGATAACCCTGCTTATCTTTTCACAAAGGTATCTTTTCACAAAGGCTCTACTTAGTGAAAAATTCAAAGCTTTGGGCTTATTCCCATTTGTGTGATGATCACATATGGACCTTATCTATGCATCAGTGCTAGTTCATATTCATCGCATCCTCCTAGGGAGATTTGTAACCAGTGATGTGTCCCCACACTTAGGACTGGCGGTGCATTTCTTCCCACACTAGGAAGTTTTTCCCTTGTCTTGAATGTATGCCCATCACTCTAGGGCAAGCCTTATCTTTGTACTAGCACATTTAGTAATATTACTTCATGTGCTGTGTGCTCTTGAGCTTCTTCTTAATATTCTCCATCTTTGTGTCCATTTGTGTAGTTGTATTTCCAACACCAAGATGAACTTTAAATTGTTTTGAAGCAACTTGAATCATCAATGAAGAGTGAAATTGTTTTTAAAACTTTAAATCACAATGTAACAAAAGACGAGTTTTCTTGTTGATAGGATACATGTCTTGTTTTAGACCCAAACGTCTTCTTTATTTCAAGACTCAAATCTTAAGAATAAGATACTTATAGTATTCAAATAGAGAAGACGTATACACAAAATGTTTCAATTAATGACAACATTATGAAGGCACTCTCAACAAGATGTTATATAAGTAAGAGCATTACCATACTATGGAAGTGATGTCTGTGAACAACTTACAATGGTGTCAGACACTTTTTCCCCTCATTAGGAAGGTTTTTCCCTTGACTTACATATGCATCCATCACTCTAAGGGAAGGATTATTTTTGTATTAGCACTCATTAATACTACTTTTTGTGTTGTGTGATCTTGAGCTTGTCCTTCATCTTCTCCATCTTCACGTGCATGGCCATATTTCCAACAACTAGTATCAGAGCCAGGTTTCAACATCCTGAGCACCATCACTAGTATTCTCCACGCTCACATTCTCAAACTAAGGTGATTATTGGTGAAAATTTCTAGGGCAGCATAAACTACAAGCAAATTCATAGAGCATGTATCATCAAAATTTTGATTTGGGCTCATTTCAACCTTTGCTTTCACTACTAGCAGTACTACGCAAACAATTTTATCCTTTTGTGCAGAAATTTTGACAAATTTTTCTTTTTTGATAGCTTTTGTGTAGTCTTTGTAGTACTTTGTGGGTTGTGCTTTATAGCATATGCTAGTTTTGTCCAAATTTTCCACTAGGAAAGCAACTTTTGTATCATGCGTAGTTATGCGCCATGGCTAACAACAATGATGTTTTTTGCATGTTGTCTCCTGAGGACAACCTAGAATGTGGAAACTCTCCACTTGGGGCATACATGATGCGACATCTCCTTTTTGCAAATGTCATTTAGAACGTTGTGTGTGGATATGATGTAAGACAAGATTATGTGGATATAGGTTGTAGATGATGACGTACATTCTAGCAATCTTTTGCTAGAGTTGTTTTGCCTACTACTGAGTAGGCACATTGGGATGCTAAGGGTGCACATGTTAATGTGTTGACTGCACTTAATCACTTAGCATGAACCACAAAACAAGCATGGGATAGACTAGCTTCTTTGTATGCAAGTGTCCTTATTTGGCAAATATTGCTTACTTGCATAAGGAGATAGAGTCCAAGATTATGCACAAGGAATATGATATGGATGTCTTCATTGTGGATATTAAAGATAAAGTGATAAATTAATTTCCATCGGTGATTTCATTCCTCACAATACTTTTGTGCAGACAATTCTTGATGCTTTAGTAGATTCTTAATTGGCTTTTACCTCCATATTTAGGCTTGGGATAGAAATTAGACCTGATAATGTGAATTTTGATGGTCTTGTCTTTGTGTTTTTGTAAAAGGACCAATCTAAAAAAGATAGGGCTAATCAATGTTCTATTGAGCACTATGTTGATCAAGCATTTGTGGTTGCATAGAAAAAGAATGACACCAATGTTGCCACCTCCGGCTTGCCCCCATAGCTGCTCCTTCTTTGAACAACAATAGGACCGAGAATTTTGGTGATAAAGGTCTGACAAATGTCATTACTACAAGGCAAAATATCATCTCATTAAGAAATTTCCTAAGCGTAAGGATAAAGACACTTGTAAGAAGAGGCAAAAGAAACCATTCTAGATGCTTCTTCAAATGTAGATTTGGAAAATGTTGTGCAAGATGTAGAACTGGATTTTTGTGCATAGTGCTGGTATGACCCATCTATTCATGATGCATGTAATTTAACATTGAAAAAGAAATACTTTTTTATGAAAGTTTGAAAAGATTTACGTGCACATGACCTATCAATCATAAATAGAAACAAAACATGTAATTTCCCTAGTGGCATATGTAGAGATAAGGGGAGAGAAATGTGTAAAGCACTACCTAGGTTTGAGTTGGAGTTGAGTTTTAGAGGTAGATTGGTCTCACTTGGACTTGGATGATGAGCCCTTGGGTTCTTTCTTTTTACGAAGTAGAGGCTTGTCAAATGAAGAATCTCTAACCTTCTCCTATACCATGTTGAAATTAGGGTCTGCATTCCCTTGTTGAGTCTACTACACTGCATGCCTCACTTGTTGGAGCTTCTCCTTCATGAGGTCATCATTATCCTTGCAAACAGAAATCACTCAAACACTTGATGAAGTATTCCTATAGCGCGGATAATGTGTCGTGCTCTCTACAGTGGGTGGTCCTCAGTGCAATGTGCGTGACAATCTCACTCAAACAGACTGAAAAGAAAGGAAACAATAGACATCAACAGAGCTCACAAAGGCACAACAGCAGACCAAAACATGTGACTCGACTATCTCAAAGACTGATACAGACTCTGGCGTGGCAGCACACTCAGCTCCAGCCAAGAACTCACAGGTACAATGGGGGTGTCAAGGCTCAGATGTGCCGGGATGGTGAAGACGTGCTCTGTGGATAGACTCGCTCTAAAACCACGTAACTGGACCAGAAGTGAAGAAGATGATGATCCTGACCCAACAGCTACTACTCACATGTACAATCATAAAGAGCCACCAACGGCTCATAAATGTCCAGTCAGCTAAGTCTATCTCCAAACTGAGTGGTGGTGGTGACCTGGCCACTATGTCCATTAGACCACCGTCGGTACCCTGCCACATGTCACTCCCCATCCCAGAGGGTCCGTCCAGTGTGAACCAGACCAACTGTAACCAACTGTCCGTCCTGTGAAGTGACAATGTAGCTCTGCTACTACAGGTTGCCCGCCACAAGACCGCTCACCATCTCGGTGAGAGGAATACTGAAAAATGGTGAAGGAAAACCACTAGGTATTGCATCCGTACATCTATCTTTAAGCAGGTGTTATGCACATGATCTTACATACCTCAAAATTGGAGTTAAAAACACTGCACTGCTTGCAATTGCCTTAAGCCTCTAACTAAGCAAGAACCCAGTATGTATGATTGCATAGCCTAAGAATCTCAATTTGCAAAAAAATGAGGCTCTACAGCAAAGAGATAAGCTTAGTTTGATTCCAGCGCTTCTTTATCTTCCTTAACCATAGTGATAGGAAAATGACCTGGTCCATGCTTGCAGTTGCAGATGAACCCTGAAATACTTCTTGCTGACAATCTCTCGCCGTCTTTCAATTGGGATGCAGCCAACATGACAGAAGCGCAAATGCAAAGCTTTATACCAGATTTAGCGAAGCTTGGCTATGTGTGGCAGTTCATTACTCTTGGAGGGTTCCATGGGGACTCTCTCATCACATATACTTTTGCCAAGGATTTGGTGAAGCACGGAATGCTGGCGTATGTGCAGAACATACAGAGGCAAGAGAGGGAGATGGCACATGGGATAGAGACTCTTGCTCATCAAAACTGGTCGGGTGCGAACTATTTCGACCACTTCCTTAAGACGGTGCAAGGAGGGTTCTCTGCAACAGCTGCCATGGATAAAGGTGTGACAGAGGACCAATTTAAGGATTCACAGGGGCCAGGATCAGCAGGTGCCGGCCGAGGCAGCGATGCATTGCAGACCATGCTTGCCAATTAATAGCTGTAAAAGCAGGGAATGTGAGGGGGTGGGTAGGGGCGAGGGAATGTGAGGGGGAGGGTAGGGGCAAGGGGGGCTGGGTAGGGGAGAGGGGAAGGTGAGGGGGTGGGTAGGGGCGAGTGCAAGAGGGTGGTGAGGGGTGAGGGCGAGTGGGTAGAGGGCGAGGGGGAGGGACTAGGGGCGAGGACTTAAGGGGCAAGGGGGACGGACTAGGGCGAGGGGGTGGGTAGGGGCGAGGGAATGTGAGGGGGAGGGTAGGGGCAAGGGGAAGGTGAGGGGGTGGGTAGGGGCGAGTGCAAGAGGGGTGGTGAGGGGCGAGGGCGAGTGGGTAGGGGGCGAGGGGGAGGGACTAGGGCGAGGGGTGGTGAGGGGGCGAGGGCGAGTGGGTAGGGGGTGAGAGGAGGGACAAGGGCGAGGTGTGGTGAGGGGCAAGGGCGAGTGGGGTAGGGGGCGAGGGCGAGTGGGTAGGGGGCAAGGGGGTGAGGGGGAGGGACTAGGGCGAGAGAGGGGGTGGTTAGGGTGAGGGTAAAGGGAGGGGTGGGTAGGGGCTGAGTTGGGAGAGAGGGGGGACGAGTTGGGAGAGGGGTGGGAAGAGTTGGGAGTTGGGAAACGGCGAAGAGGTAGCAAACTATCAAGAGAAGGGAATTCATCAAGCAGGACCTGCTCTGTGAAGGAGGTTTTCTAGACACAGAGGAGAGCTTTGTCATGGTCGGGGAAGCAGAAACCAATGGGACTGATATTCAAGGGGGTGTGAACTCCTGTAGAGGAGATTTCTTCCCGCTTCTATGCTTCTTCATAGGCTCGCCAAATTCAAAGGCTTCCACCAAGGGCGCATCATGAGTAGGTTCTGTGACCTTCAACCTTTGAATTGGCTCAAATGGCTCATTAGGTTTAGTTACTGTGGAAAAAAATTGGAAGAGGTTGTACCTTCAGGCAAAGAGTGAATAGAGACTCCATAACAGGGCAGAGATTTGGTAGCATCCAACCACTCCAATAGATCCTCGTCTGACCCGTCAAGTGGAGTAGGCTGTTCTTGTTCAGGGTTGGTTTCCATTGACAAAGAGACTTGCTGCACCATGGGATCCATACCTCCTTCTAAGAGAATGGATTGCATCGGGGAGACAGAAGTATGTATCCACATGGCATCGTTTTCCCAATCATGAAGTGCTTTAGTGTGTCGCAGCCATGGTCTTCCAATGAGCAAGGGAAATCCGCCCTCAACCTGGGAAGACGAACAACAACGAAATCCAAGTTAAAAGTAAAGTCTTGTACCTGCAGAGGCACATTGTCCACTATGCCCACTGGGTAGACTGTCCACTGGTCGACCAATGTAACTGTGAAGGGAGCAGGGCGAGTAGGCTGTAGACCTAGAGCTAACATAGTGAACTCGGGCATCAGGTTGATGCCAACCCAAAACGGACACTATCAGGCGACGGCTTCTATAATCAATGAGTGGAGCAGCAGGAGTGGAGCAGCTGAAACTGCTTCCAAGAAAGCTTCATCAAGATCGGAGAGCAAAGATTTGGATTCCTTCATGGCACTGGGGGATGGCTTGTTAACAGCTGTCTACAAGCAGGGTATCCACTGGTGTGAGAATGTGTGGGGGAGTTGAACTTGCTGGAATGCTAAGACCGAGAGCGGCTCTCTGGGCCCTGGTGAGGACGCTCGATGGCTCCTCTGCCAATTGCGGTGTCTTATTTTGAGGGGTAACCACGTTGGTAGAAGGGGGCGACTGAGAAACGGTGCTCACTGTTATCAAATTGAGCTTGGGAAAGGCAAACTCGTTCTGGCTTTGACTTGAGTTCGAATCCGTGGATGCACAAAGTTTAGGGCAATCCTTACTGTAGTGATCCTTCGTTTCAGGGCAATGACAGCAAGGAGGGGACCCTTCTGGCAGGGGGCATTTGCTTTGGTAATGCCCATATTCCCCGCATCTGTAGCACAAAATGGGCCGATTCAAAGGGCGAGTCGAAGGGCGAGGTGGTCCTTGCTCCTGGTGCATTGAGTTGGAGGTGGAGGCATAGAAGCTTTGAGGCGATGAGGGAGCAAGGGTATGATAAAAGCTCTGAGACAGAAAAGTACTTGGCATACCTTGCATAGGAGGGGCTGTCAACAATTGTGGCATATGGTGTGGATGGCCACAAGGAGAAACCATGTTGGATGCAGGTGCTGGCCCTTGTTGAAGAGTAGGACCAATACTTTGCTGTATTTGTCGCAATCCCTTGAGGTAGTAACAGTCCTTGTCCTCATGTCCAGATTTTTCACAGAAGTGGCAATAAACCTGAAGGGGGCATTCATGTGGAGGGTGCCTTGGAGAGCGGCATGAGCTACACCAAACCGTATCCTTAGTCTCTTGCTGACCCTTGAGCTCTTCTAGCTCACGCTTGATCTGTTCCAATGCCTCGTGATGTGGAGGCTTCTCCTGTCTAAGAGAGAAGGACCTCTCCTCTTGAAGAGCTCCCTGTAACTTTAGGGCTTCCAGTTCCTTGCGTAAAGAAGTTAAAGGATCAGAAGGACTTTCCAAAAACACAGAGGGGGTCTCTATGTGAGGGGGGTTGGTGAACAGCTTCCTAGCCCCCTCTATCCTAGTAATAGCTGCGATGAACTCCTCCAGAGTGGCGTCGGGTCGGAGACTCTCGTAGTTTTTGCTGAGAAGTTTTGGGAAGCGCCTTTTCTACCCACTTCTTAACCATAAATTCACCTGGTTGTTGGGGAAGCTTGGCAACCAGAGACTTGGTTTTCATCATAAGTTCTGCAAAAGTCTCCTCTGGCTGGAGCACCATGTTGGCCAACTCATCCAACACCTTCTCCTGGTAGTCACCTGGCATGAAAGCTGCACAGAACTGTTGTCTTAAGGCTGCCCAGGTTTCAAAATGGTTCTCTGCAAACTGGCTGTACCATTTGTCTGCTAAGCCATCCAAGGTGGATGGAAAGAGTACCAAATAAGCATCTTCCCTGTTAAGACCACGACCCCTACAGAGAGATACAAACCTCCTTGCATGGTCGTCAGCATCTTCTGAAGAGACTCCTTTGAATGTAGGGAACTTGATGTTTACCTTAGCCAAAACACTAGCCAACGGCTCCATGGCCCCTTGCTGAGCCTGTTGCTCAGTAGCTTGCTGTAGCAGAATATTAGAGAGCTTTACTAGAGAAGGTGATCTGGAAGATGTGGAACCGGAGGGAGGAATGGGTGATGTCGTATGTGGAGGTATGGGCGATGAGGTTGATGGACTTCTAACAGGTTCCAAGGGTCGTCTTCTGTTGTAGTACTTCAGAGGACTCAGGAGTGCGCTTTGACGCTCAACTGACCGCCTTGTATGGGTCATGCAACGACCACCAAACCAACCAAGCTTTGGGCAAGAAAACCTTGAACTGGCTGAAGACACCATGGTCTAGACTCTACTAGACCAGGCAAGTGACTAGACCAGGCTGGACCAGGGACGAGGAGGACTAGACCAGGGTCGAGGAGGTCTAGACCAGGGACGAGGACAGGTTGGAGCATGGCCAGAGAGGACTAGACCAGTTGGACCAGGTGAGATGAGAACAGTGCAAGGCAAGGTCGACGAAGCTAGGCGAAGCTAGATAGACCCAGCTAGCTTCAAGATTTCCACCTCACAGAGTGAGATTTCAGTTGAGGTCCCATCGTGATCGCCAAAATGAGAGCACCTGAAGCGCGGATAATGTGTTGTGCTCTCTACAGTGGGTGGTCATCAGTGCAATGTGTGTGACAATCTCACTCAAACAGACTGAAAAGAAAGGAAACAATAGACATCAATAGAGCAGACCAGAACATGTGACTCGACTATCTCAAAGACTGATACAGGCTCTGGCGTGGCAGCACACTCAGCTCCACCCGAAGACTCACAGGTACAATGGGGGTGTCAAGGCTCAGATGTGCCGAGATGGTGAAGACGTGCTCTGTGGATAGACTCACTCTAAAACTACGTAATTGGACCAGAAGTGAAGAAGATGATGATCCTGACCCACCAGCTACTACTCACATAAATGTCTAGTTAGCTAAGTCTATCTCCAAAGTGAGTGGTGGTGGTGACCTGGCCACGATGTCCACTAGACCACCGGCGATACCCTGCCACGTGTCACTCCCCATCCCAGAGGGTCCGTCCAGTGTGAACCAGACCAACTGTAACCAACTGTCCAAATGTCCGTCCTGTGAAGTGACACTGTAGCCCTGCTATAATTCCTAATTTAATTGTGCAGACCATTTGCTATCCTTTTAATCTGCCATTAAAACCTTCACACTCTTTTCCTTTTTCCTACAAGAACGCTTGAGCTAAGTCTCATCAATTCTACTCCAAATTGTCAGTGTGAATTAGTGTGGATCACATCATATGTTCAAGCTCTTTTCTTTTTTCCTACAAGAACTCTTGAGCTAAGTCTCGTAAATTCTACTCAAAACTGTCAATGTGAATTAGTGTGAATCACATCCTATATTCAAGTTGACATGTTTGAAAACTCCACAAAATTGAGGCATGGTGATGCAACTCATGTTTCATATGCCACAATGTAGCAAAGCCTACATCAACTTCAATGCCATGGCTTGTCTATCCTTTCAATCTTTGGCAAGCACCTACGCAACATCTTTTCTCAAGATTGACTTTCTTCTAGGAATTGTGTCACCTTCCTAGATACCCTTGCATTGTACCTTCTAATTTTGCCAACATGTCAATGGAAACATGAATTGTTTCTCACCTACCTTCATACAAATCCACCATTAACAATCCACCCTTTCATGTAGTCCTTTTAAACTTACATGAGAGTGAGAGAGAGAGAGAGAGAGAGAGAGAGAGAGAGAGAGAGAGAGAGTACACGTGGAGTGTTGACTATACTCCTATGACATACAACGAGAAGTATTGAATTAGTAAGGCAAGTGAGGTATGGATGCTTCACAACACACTGTGAAAGAGCATTTTTTTCTTTGTTTCTTGTTGGTGAAGCTTACACATTACGACTAGTGATCAAAGCAATGATGAGCGCTACATACATGGTTGACACTAAGTTTGTTGTTGTTGCTTTATTTATGGTTTGATATTAATAATACAGTGAGAATTACATCTACCACAAGGATATTGAAGGAGTACGAGCGGAAGTGCGACGCGAGAGAGAGTGCGAGAAGAAGAGCACGACGATATGGTGAACTCGCTCTACTGTAATGGGTAGAGCATAGTGAGTTCTTATTAGATTTTTTACAAAAGAATATGTGTACATACCTAGTGGTCCGCCCACTTACCTGGGCGACCACATTGGGCTTTATACCCCAACAACCTCCCACTTAAAGTCCAATGTGGTACTTTAAGTGTGAGAGAAGCTACTATACAAGCTAATATACAAGAGATGTAGAGAAGTGATGTACTACCCTACACCTAACTGCTTGCGAAAATGCGCAAAGCTCTCTGAGGGAAGTCCTTTTGTAAGTAGATCAGCAGGATTTTCTGTGGTGTGAACTTTGACAAGCTAAAGTTGCTTATCCTCGAGTATTTCCCTGATGAAATGATACTTCACATCCACATGCTTTGTCTTTGAGTGATAAACTGGATTGCGAGCCAATTGTATAGCACTTTGACTATCACAATATAACACAGGCATCTCTTCTTTGATTCCCAAATCTGTTACTAGTCGATTAAGCCAAATTGATTCTTTGCATGCCTCTGATGCTGCAACATATTTAGCCTCTGTAGTAGACTTAGTAACACAATCTTGTAATCTAGAACGCCATGATACTGCTCCACCAGCCAATGTAAAGACATACCCTGACGTAGACCTTCGGTTGTCTAAGTCACCTGCATAATCTGAGTCTGTAAAACCCTTTACACTTAGCTCCTGACTCCCATAGCATATACGCATACTCTTTGTAGCTTTCAGGTATCTCAATATTCCTTTCACTGCCTCCCAATGTTTCTTGCCTGGGTTTGACATGTATCGACTTACTACTCCCACTGCAAATGCAATGTCTGGGCGAGTAGCAATCATTGCATACATCAAACTACCCACTGCAGATGCATCTGGAATCTTATCCATTTCAGCCTGTTCTTCCTCAGACACAGGACAATCTTGTTTGCTAAGTTTCACATATGGTGGCAATGGAACACTCAATGCCTTTCCCTTCTCCATATTGAAACGTTGCAAAACCTTGTCAATATACTCTGTTTGAGATAACCAAATAAACTTCTTTAATCTGTCTCTCTCAATGCGCATACCAAGTATATGACTTGCCTCACCCATGTCTTTCATGTCAAACGATTTTGCCATCTTTGACTTCAAAGCTGAAATTTCTTCCAAGTGCTTGCCAGCAATCAACATGTCATCCACATACAAAATAAGGATCAGCCAACTGCCATCCTTAGCCTTCTTTGTATATAGACAGTGATCGAACTCACTACGTTTGTAGCCTTGAGAAAGCATAAACTTGTGGAATTTATGGTACCATGCCCTCGGTGATTGTTTTAAGCCATAAAGACTCTTTAACAACTGGCATACCCAATCTTCCTTGCCTTTCTCAGCAAACCCTTCTGGCTGCTGCATGTAAATTTCCACATCTAAATCACCATGCAAGAACGATGTCTTGACATCCATTTGGTGCAACACCAAATCTAATATGGCAACCAATGCAAGAAAGCATCTCAATGTAGTCATCTTGACCACCGGAGAGAAGACCATCAAAGTCAATGCCTTGTTCTTGCTTAAAGCCCTTGGCAACAAGCCTTGCTTTGTACTTTGGCTGACTACCATGAGCGGTGATCTTATACCTGTAAACCCATTTACAGGGTAGAGCCTTTTTGCCCTGTGGTAATTTAACTAGCTTCCATGTCTGGTTTTTATGCAGAGCTGTCATCTCTGACTGCATGGCCAATTGCCAATTCCCGGAGTCCTTCATTTGCACTGTTTCCTTGTAACATGAAGGCTCATTGCAATCAGTCAACATGACATAGTTCATAGATGGAACAAACCTATCAGGAGGTCGCGTGACACGTCGAGATCTACGCACAATAGGTGGCTCAAGCTCTGCCACAACCTGTGGTTCCACTCTATCCTGTCCTTGCTCCTCTTGAGCCCTGACATTTTGTCTTGCACGTGCAGGTCCATCTTCTTTGAAGACAACTCTTCTAATCTCCTCAACCCTCTCTGGTTTAGAATGATATTTGGATTCATTAAAGTGAACATCATTGCTGCGAACAACCTTTCTGGATTCGGGATCCCAAAGTCTGTACCCCATCTCACCAGAATTACCATAGCCTAGAAAGATGCACTTTCTACTCTTTGGCTCAAGTTTGTTCCTAAATTCCTTTGGAACGTGAGTATATGCCTCACAACCAAAGACTTTGAGATGCTTGTATGAGGGCATTTTGCCTGACCATACCATCTCTGGCACTGAATCCTTCTGCAAAACCTTGCTAGGAGATCTATTTACAAGATGAACAGCTGTTGATACAACTTCAGCCCAAAAACCATTTGGCAGCTGTGCATTAGACAACATACTTCTGACCTTCTCTTGTATGGTCCTATTCATCCTCTCAGCAACACCATTTTGAGGAGGATTGTAAGGAGCAGTAAGTTCACGTTTTATACCTTTTGACTCGCAAAAGTCCTGAAAGGCCTTTGAAATATACTCTCCACCATTGTCAGTGCGTAAGCATTTAAGCTTCTTGCCACTCTGATTCTCCACAAGTGTCACAAACGTTTTGAAAACACTAAACGCTTCATCCTTGTGCTTGAGAAAGTAAACCCATACTTTCCTCGAGTAATCATCTATAAATGTTATAAAGTAAGAAGCTCCCCCTAGAGATAGGTTAGGCATAGGTCCACACAAATCACTATGAACAAGTGCCAACTGTGTATCTCTTCTACTGCTTCTATGCTTATGTGGCTGCTGTGTTTTCTTACCATACAGACAATGTTCACAGAATTCAAAATCATTAAATGAAAATCCAAGCAAATAACCAGAACGAGACAAGATTTCCATTCCCTTCTTGGACATATGTCCTAACCGGCTATGCCACAAAGAAACGTTCGGATGCTCGGTTACATTGATTACATTTTTAGAGACATTTGATACATAAATCATGTAAAGTCCTCCAGACTTTACTCCATGTGCTACTGTCATAGAACCCTTGGATATCTTCCACATGTTCTGTCCAAAAGTGGTGACGTAGCCAGCATCATCAAGTAAACCTGTGTTGATTAAGCTCTTAGTAATTGCGGGAACATGTCTCACATTCTTCAGCATGAAAGAAGAGCCATTCTGAAACTTAAATTGAACATCTCCAACACCTAAGATCTCACATGTCTGCCCATTGCCTAGCCGAACATGATCTTTAGTGGTCACATAAGAAGTAAACCACTCCTTGTTTGGAGACACATGAAGTGATGCCCC
This sequence comes from Adiantum capillus-veneris, assembly GCF_014529385.1. Classification (NCBI taxonomy): domain Eukaryota; kingdom Viridiplantae; phylum Streptophyta; class Polypodiopsida; order Polypodiales; family Pteridaceae; genus Adiantum; species Adiantum capillus-veneris. Next base: position 50,788,164 of record NC_140943.1, on the reverse strand, counting down.
TGAGTCTATAATCCAGTCACTCAGTGCATTTCCATCAAATGCTGTAAGAAGAGATGAGTCCATTGTATTCTTCAAGAAGTAGATGTCTCTTAACACTAGACTGTCATCCTCTACAACAGTGTTTGTCACATTTATTTCTTGAATCTTCACTGAGCACTTGTTCTTCTCACCATGGTCTTCAGCTTTCTCTTTGCCTTTTTCTGCTTTCCATTCTCTGCAGTCTCTTTTCATGTGACCCTTCTTGCCACAATGGTAGCATTCTATGTCACTCTTGCCTTTAGCACTGCGGGACTTGCTACGAGACTGATTCCTCTTTCCACCTTTGTACTTTTCTTTGGTCCTTCCCCTGACAACTAAGGCTGTTCCTTTGCCTTTGTCCATTGTCTTTCTATTGGTTTCTTCAGTAAGCAGACTTCCTTCTACACCTGCTATGTTCAAACCATCTGGAGGTGCAGAATTACTCAAAGCTGTGCGAAAAGTGTCCCTACTTTCCGGCAATGTGATCAACAGGAACATAGATCTAACAGGTTCATCAAACTTGACACCTTGAGCTGACAACTAACTATAAATTGTGTTGAATTCATTCAGATGATTGGACATAGGTGTCCCTTCTTTCATCTTCAAGTCAACAAGCTTCTTAAGCCAGTATACCTGTGAAGCTGCACTCTGCTTCTCATAAAGATCACTCAGCTTTAACCATGCTTGATAAGCCGACATCTCGTCTGCTACATTGAAGTAAACGCTTTCTGCCAAAGTCAGCATAATGGTAGAAAGTGCCAATTAGCAGCATCCTTAGCCAAGGTGGGGGCTGTTAGCAGCATCGTCACTTGGATCATCTGATAATTAGGAGTTTAAGCTCCCATTTTATAGGATTAATCAGCCCGTTAACGACATCGAGCCTTAACAAGATAGTTAATCAAACTTCAAGCTAATGATGATGACCAAAATTCCCTCCTGTCGCTTTATCTGCCTCAACTAACTTCAAGATTCTGCAAATCTTTATTTAAGTCCACTTTGTTAAATATTAAGCTTCAATTTTCTCAAATGTTCTGCAGCTTCGTGCTCTATTTGCTTTGCAGTGCCTTAACACTAGTTCAGTATAATCGGACACTCAAATGTCATCCATTTCAGCATAATGGTAGAAAGTGCCAATTCATCCATTTCGCTCCATTCATCTTCGTCCATATCTTCTGGTTTTATCCCCTTGAGCTTTATAGGTTTTATCTGCTTCTTTTGTACCAACACGTGCCAAATCTGCTTCTTCCACAATGGGAAATTGGTTCCATCCAGCTTCTTGATATTGTAAAGAGCAGTGTCCTGTGATCCAGCCATAGCTACGCTTCACAGTAGTTTACTTTCCTGGGAAAAGTTTGGCAGAGTTTCCCCTGTAAACTAACCTCTGAACCAATATCAACCTGTCAAATGAACCAAGAAAGCTTCAGATTCTGCATAAATTTCGGCAGAGTCTCCTTTGTAAAATGGCTCTAGTGTACTAAAAAAAACAGACCAAAAAACAGCTCAAAAACACTGTCTCTCTGACACTGTAAGCTGTGAGTAAACCTGTCATGCACCTGTACTGTCTCTGACTGTTCTGTCACTGTCCTGTAAGCATAGACTGCGACAATGCCTCAACGGCAGTAAAGCAAAGATGCAATCCCAACTGTCTAACTCACAGTCAATACATCCTAGCTGCCTATCTAAGGGTGCTCGAGGGATCGCTCCAAGACCTGTATCACCGAAAGGATCTCAACATTCGAGAATCCCCCAGCTCAATAAAACCTCACTCGACCCTCAACAAAGGCTGCAGTAAATCTGACAGTACATAGACTTCCCACAAAGTCATACATCCACAAATTTCCCACTGTATACTGTAACCGCTGCGGCGGTTGTTTGCTGCGTGACTCACAGCCAGCAATCCCTCAACAGACATACATCATCTCTGACAATACATCCCATGTGGAAGTACCTGCAATGTCAGGATGAAATCTGGAATATCAAGCAGCAAACACAAGCTACCTGATGAACTAGTGGATGTCGCCTACAGTCTGTGTGTAGATGCGCTCGTGTCGTATGTGACAGGCCTCCAAGAACTGTGAGCCATCCTTCGATGTGTAGACAACCACAAATCAACACTTTGGGAGTGTCGATATCCTCAGCACCTGCAGTCGTAGGCCGAAAAACCCCAAATTTGCAGAGTCGGATCTGCACCCGTCGAGACCACGTAGTCGAAAATGGCCTGCGCAGACCTTTGTCGAAGCCGAACGGTGGCTTAGATGACCTCAGAATGAAATTCTGAGAACATTGGCTACAAGACTTAATACTTGATCAAAAAACTTCATTACAAAACTTGGGTTAGAAAGCTTGACTTACAAGACAAGACTTGATTACAAGAACAAGACTCGAAGACAAGAGAAGAACTAGAACAGGACTTACCTTGTAGGAGCCTCACAACAAATGGTGTTGGCAAGAGTGAGGGGCTTGTAGGCCAAGACCTCTCTTTATACTAAGGACTAATGAGATCTTCCTTCTAAGGGGGTTGAGAACCTTCTAGGTTCTTCCTTCTAGAACCTTCTAGTGCTGATGCTAGCAATGGCATAAGCAATGATGCAGACGATGATGTAGGCAAGACATAAGCGATAATACAAGCAATGACATGAGCGATGATGCAAGCCGTCTTCTAGAACCTTTTAGAACTTTCCCCAAATCTACAAGCATCTTTCACACCATTCTTCTAGAATCCTCTAGAACCTTTCAGAATATTCTAGTGCTTGCTCAAGAAGATTGACTCTCAAGCATCTGTGACATAGAGGGGGGGAGAGAGAGAGAGAGAGAGAGAGAGAGAGAGAGAGAGAGAGAGAGAGAGAGATTTCCTTGCTACCTCCTATATCTAGCATAATCCATAAATTATTTTGTTGATAAAAATGTACGCTGTGAATACTTTTAGAAAGGCATCAAGCTTATCCACATACATAGCTATGAGAAATATTTACACTTTATAGAAAGGGACATGCCATCTGCAAGCAGAAAGTCATAGGAAACCTTTTTTTTACAATTAGTACATTGTAATGATTACCCCCTTCTTATGCTTATAAGAGCCATAATGCAAAAAATTACCAAATCCCTACCGTACAGGCGTGGTTTTGTATGGTTCTTTGAAAACAAATATATTGAGGTGTAGTTAAATTCTCTTTTGTGTTTTCTTTGCATTATTTTATGCCATTATAGCTTGGTGGGATTATTGTATTTCCTGAGCCTCAAATAACCTTAACAATATAAGAGAGAACAAAAATAAAGTACTCATTAAGTAATCCTCAATGGCAGCATGTGAGAATGGATAAACTTGAGTTGATTTATATGAAAAGGTTTTAGGTCTTGCAATATCAAATCATAACTTTCAACTAATATTAGATGGGAATTACAACTGATATCAAATGGGAATTACAAAAATTGTGCTAGAAATATTGGCATCTAATGTATTCATGAAACTGTCTATCTATATATGTCAATGGACTTTTATATTATGGATAGACTTTATAGAGAGAATGTATGTTCCTCTCTTTTCCCCTTTCCCCCTTCAAGTGAGGCTTATTTCCCATCCCCCTACTTATAAGTTCAAAATGAAAAATTATTGGGAACCTACCCCTAACTTATACACTTATTTAGCTTTTTGAAAAGATCTCCTCCCTGCACTTACATGGTCGATCCTGTGGGCTTTGGTATGGATTATGCCAAGATGTGAAGGAAGAGATAATGATGATTCATTTTGAGTTGCACAAAACTTTTTGTTGTCCGTATTCTCAAATTGAGCCATGCCTATCTAGACAAGTAGAATGCTTTGAAACCATGCAAGATTCTAGGTATATTCTTGTGAATGAAGCAACGTAAGATCATATCAATTTGAAAGTGATGGAAGGTAGGCAAGCTCAAAAGGCATGACTTTGTATAAAGTAAAATATTCTCTTCTCAAACGTGTGTGTGTGTGTGTGTGTGTGTGTGTGTGATATATATATATATATATATATATATATATATATATATATATATATATATATATATATATATATATATATATATATATATATATATATATATATATATATATATATATATATATATATATATATATATATATATATATATATATATATTAGAGAGAGAGAGAGAGAGAGAGAGAGAGAGGAAATTGGAATAACCTTTCTATCACCCAAGTGTGGTGATATTATATATATACCCAAGTGTGGTGATATTATATATATATATATATATATATATATATATATATATATATATATATATATATATATATATATATATATATATATATATATATATATAGAGAGAGAGAGAGAGAGAGAGAGAGAGAGAGAGAGAGAGAGAGAGAGAGGAAATTGGAATAACCTTTCTATCACCCAAGTGTGGTAGATTGGTTATCCTAGTTCCCTTTGGAATATAAGATGGAGTTCAAGACTTGTCAGATAGATCTGAGGTCTCTTGGGATTGTTCCTATGACATAAAATTTCTCTTCTCATGTGTGCATAAATAAGAAGAGGAAAATTAACTAAACTTTCTATCACCCAAGTGTGGTAGATTGGTTATCTCTGGAGCGACTAATTAATTAAGCTTTGGAATATTTCAATGTCATATTTACCTATTTCATACCAATGTTTTTTAGCTTTCAGAATCTTAAAGCCACCTTATTGAGCAAAATTGAAAAAGCAGTCAACAATAGAATATAGGCCAGGCCAAAACACTAGAGGGGCCTTAGGAATTGTTGAAATAGGGGTTTAGTAACCAAACCATATCACAAAGAAAAAATCTTCTTAATCCAATTGTGCAAAGGTTTAGTCAAGATCATCCAATCCCAAGAAGCTCAGCACAAGATTCCAGTTTCCAAGACAAATCAAGGTCATCAAAAACTCCAACAACATTAGCTAGCAAGGTCAAATAGTAGAGCCAAGATTTCCATCAACCAATAGTGAAGTATGGGACAACAATGCTTGGTAAAGAATCACACCCAACTACCACCAACACTAGTTTTAGGTAGAGCAAAGGTGTATACTCCTTCCCCATAAGGACTTCTTGTTAAAAAAAACCAGAGTGAGTAGACTTCCCAATCGAATCTTAGAGGTATAACAAATTTTATACATCAAGTCAAGTGCTAGTATCAAAATCAATCAAGCTTTACTTCCCCCCCCTTTTTAAAGCAAAAAAGACCTTTACAAAGTTCTTCCAGAGTAAGAAACAACCAAGAAAACAAAAATTTTAAGCTTTAAAATTAGTTTTAAAGTAAAAACTTGTGAAGAAGAAGCCTCTTCCACAATCTCCATGTGGAATAGAAAGGAGTCAAGCTCAATATACTCACAAGTAAGCAAGACCACCACCAAGACTCTCTCTCTCTCTCTCTCTCTCTCTCTCTCTCTCTCTCTCTCTCTCTCTCTCTCTCGCGTGAGTGTGTAAGACAAGGTAACCCAAAAACCCAAATTCTAAGTGAAGGACAAAGGCCCCTCACCTTAAATATTGGCAAGAGACTTGTAGGTCTGGCATACACCACCTCATCGTGCATGAGTACATAAGCTGGAGCAAGAGAGAGGATGTCCATCCTTCATGGATAGAATTACTCAAAGCAAGAAGCAAGTGATCACTTTAGAAGAAGGCAATACTTTGCAATAGCTACATCGAAGGGGACTCGTCCACTTTTCTGATGGAGATAGTGATATCAGAGGCAATGCGGAAGGATGAGAGGAGAACATCTCCCAAGGAATAACACCACCATCATACAGAGTGATAGAGAAAGAGAAATCTAAGTCAAGGTATGTCATTCAAGCCTTAAAGGGCCATAACAAGAAAACCAAGGACAAGATTCTACAATAGAGCAACTTCAGAAGGAGCAGCCACCCAAAGACTATTGGCAAGGGATAATTCCTTATAATGAAGCACATTTGTAGAGGTTTTTAAACCATGGAAAAGAACCAATAAGGCAAACTTGACCCCAAGGTGAAGAAATATTCCTTTCACAAGACAAACAATGCATGCGAAGTCTAGCAAATAATGGCAAAACCTTCTAAAAAGTGTGGTTCAATTCCAAGATTTGAACCAAGAAGAGTTAGATCTTCTAGACAAGCTACAATCCAAGAGGCTAACGTAGTCGCTTATAATGCTGGTATTAAGCATAGCCAAGATCAAAAGGTAGCTAAGCCTTGATGAGGAAAACTTTATTTTGCCAATATGTGTGTGTGTGTGAATAAGAAGAGGAAACTAGAGTAACCTTTCTATCACCCAAGTGTGTTAGATTGGTTATCCTTGTTCCCTGTGGAATATAACATCTTGAGTTCAAGACTTAATGAATAGATCTTTGAGGTCTCTTAAATTTTTTCTATGACATCAAAGTTTCTCTTCTTCTCTCTTCCTAGATGATGTATACTATTCATCATGATTCCTAGCTATTAGTTAAAACAATAAAAGTTATGGGCTGTATGTTAGTGAAATTTCTCATCTTGTTGTCTATTTTGATCCCCACCCTCCTTTTTCCCTGCACAATAGAAAGTTTTACTAGCTACAAGCTACTTTCCAACTCCCGTTTCATGATCCCTGAATTTTATTATCTTGAAAAATAATGTAATACCCTTGTTTTTCCTCAAGTTATAGATGTATATAAACATACATACAATTAGTGGCTGAGTAAGCACGCGACGCCATCCATTCCAATCTTCCCCTTGTATTGCTAGAGAAGAACTGGCTTACAACAAAGGAGCTGTGGTCTTCTTAAACAGTGAGGACTTGTTGAACTTATTTTTTAGTCTACGTTGATACTCATTGAAAAGCTCACCACATGCAAAAATTTTCTTCTATTAGGTGACTACTGGACAATCACTCTATGCAAAGAAAAATGAATCCAAAACAAAGAGCAGCCTGAATTAACATACATGTGGACAGGAAATACTACATCTTCACTTCAATAAATAGGAAAAAGTGGGTCAATATCTTTTGCCCATGATTCCAAGCCTCCAACAATATCAACAGCTTCAAGTTTACCACTCTCTCTCAAGAACTTAACAGCTAATTGTGAATCATTGCCTCTTCGACACACAACAATAACTGGTGACTCCTGTGATGCTGCTTCAACTTCTGAAAGCCTGTCCTTCAACGCTGCCAATGGGATATTAAGTGAACCTCGAAGAGCACTTATTGCGTATTGATGGGCTTCCCTCACATCCAGCAGAAGATGTGGCTGCCCTTCCTTCAAGCAACCATGGTACTCCTTCACAGTTATTCTTTGCGACTCAGGAATCACACTAAGAGGTTTTGGGTTCTGCAATGATCAAGAAACCAACATAATGTATTGATAAAGGAAAGTGCAACTATAGCTATATTCAAGGCAGACAGCCACAAGATGATAAAAAACCATTAGCTTCACCCGCGGTTTCACCTTCCAAAAATAAGCTTTAGCATGTGCATTCAAGAGGTATTTCTAAAATCCCTGTACATATTGCCATACATAGTACCATTAATTAAATGACCCCTTTCCTCCATAAACCTCTTACTTTTTTTCAAATTCTGAAACTCTGTAAACCCTTTCGATGAACTCACTTTTGAGGTGGACACCCCAGGCAGCTTTCATCATGCATAACAACAAACATCCCCAGTGGTGGAGTAGAATGACAAGCCAGTGTATGCTCCACTCATAGACAAACATATGAGCTTGCATTCATTTGAGGATCTGCATATTGAGCTTCTGTCACAACAAATGCCTCCGTTCAACAAAGGCCCTTACCTTGTCAGACAAAGATGAGCCTGTAAAGCTTTCATAGTTCAGCCCCTCAATCTCCCTTGCTGTTACATGAGAACCTTCACTACAGATACTGCAGTCGGGATTTCTATTTCTTAGCTTCACCTGAGTACCATACCAATCACAAAAATTAAACAAGAATCTGAATTGCTGTAGTAGGGACATAAGAAAGAAGAATTATGAACAAGGTTTTTGATAGGATTAAAAGTAACTCAATTTATATAAATTTGTATATACACTTGGAGAGATGTTAGACATCACATGCTAGTAGGAGCCTCTCAAGAGTTCTCGCAACCCCTTAAATCATACTTCATTCACAACCCTTCACCTCGATCCTCAACTCCCTTCTAAGATGAATGCCAAGATTCACCTTAAAGGAAAGTGCAAGCAATAAACGTGAAAACATAAGATTAAATACTACTACATCCCTGATAACGTCATCACCAACAAGCCACAACAAGGATCAACCAAAACATCGAGATTTATATCCAAAGCTATGTCCAACCAGGTTAGAAAGACTAGGATGATTCAACATGCTTAAATTTTAAGTCAGCAGCACTGGACATTCAACACCCGATTATGCCCTCCTGAACTAGCCACACGTAAATTGGTCATCGCTCCCTTGCCCTGCCATTGGTAGCTGAGGATTAGGATGCTAAAGCATTTCTGAAAAAGTGAAAACAGAGGTTACACAATTCTTTAAAGTACAACAAATTAATATGGAACTTTGGCTTATACGAATGCTCGCCAACAGCTATTTCAAACACGGACAGTGTTGCAGAGGGCTGCCCACTGTTCGAGCTGATACAGAGGAGTTTCCATGGCACATTCGAAGGTACGTTGTATCATCTCCTGGGCTGGTTCTTCATCCCTAGAGGGAAACCTTTATTTGCAGAAGGCTGCCTGCTATTCGGGGCTGATCCAGAGGAGTTTCCATCGTGGTACATCCAAGGGCTTCTGTCCACATCCAGAGAGGACTGCCTACACACCGGTTGCTGCTCCATTCATCCTCCGAATCGCTTTTCCGCTGCCACTTTGATGGATCAGGCACTAAGGTTGGGAATAAGCTTAGCCTACTTCCTTAGGTCAAATCACCCCCAAAAAGGAGAGATAAATGCCTGTTCATGGTGACGAAAGGAGAGGCGGTGGCCAAATTAGGTATAAAAACCATTAATTCCAGAGCATGCACATAAAAGAGAGAGAGAGAGAGAGAGAGAGAGAGAGAGAGAGAGAGAGAGAGAGAGAGAGAAATGAAATGTTATCTTAACGTCTTCAAAAGGCCAAAATGACCTATGAGACCAAAAAGTTACAATTGGTGAATCTGATACCATGTCTGAGTACGGAAACTACAAAGTTACAAAGAACTAACACTAAGACGCTAAGGAGAAAGTAAGGGGGGGGGGGGGGGGGGGTTTGTGGGTTCAGATGAAATTTCTCTTCGGTCGCTGTCGGATCTCATCGACCTCCTCCATGGTTAGTACTCTGGTTGGGCGTCTTCCATGTCGAGCTAGAGTGATCTGTATCTTTTGTTGCAGCCTTCGTCGGTAGTGGGAGACCCCCCGAGGTCGTGGACGTCTGGATCTCCCAAGTTCCGTGGCTCGATCAAGCAGTGTACCTCTAGTATGAGTAGGCTCTGAGATTTGCTGTAATGACTGCTCCGTTGGCTCTCCTCTGGCTGGTGTAAAGAAATCTGTGATTCGTCTCTGAGACTGTCTTTCCTCTGATGTTCTCAGCAAGCTCTCCCTAAGTTTGCGCAGCTCTAGCAGGAACAATTCGAGACACCTCTGATCCTTGTATCTCATGACTCTAGAAAAAGGTCCGAACCCTTCTCTGAACAGGCAGTGGAAGCGGCCGCGTATCTCATAGTATGCCGAGCAGTGACATGTGTAGTGCAGCTCTGTCTTTGGCTCTAAGTTGCATAGGTGACATATCCTAGCTCTTGCCGGCACCCCTCGAAATCGGCCAGTCTCGATTTGGAGCTGATGTGAGGATGTGCATGTCTGTCCAATAGCGCATCTTATCCCATGAGATAAGTGTGTCCATGTATGCAAGCCTAGTCACAAAGCTGTCCTCCGTGAGTTGGAGAAGATGCTCTCTGTAGAAGGCCATCTTCGTGCCCAACTCCTGTGTCGGCTGTATCCATGTGCTCCTCGTATTTAGCTGAATCAGATCCTGACGTATAGAGAGAGAGAGAGAGAGAGAGAGAGAGAGAGAGAGAGAGAGAGAGAGAGAGAGAGAGAGAGAGAGAGAGAGAAAGAAAGAAAGCTTTATTAACGTCTTCGAAAGGCCGAACTCGACCTATGAGACAATATCATATACATGTGTTGATGCTCTAAGCATCGGAAAATAAAAAAAAGGGTACAAACTGAAATGAGCCTATACTATGCAAAAGGGTGTGGTAGGGTGGTACATGTGGTGTACAATGTATAGAGAGAGAGAGAGAGAGAGAGAGAGAGAGAGAGAGAGAAATGTTATATTAACGTCTTCAAAAGGCCAAAGTGACCTATGAGACCAAAAAGTTACAATGCGGTGTATCTGATACAAAGCCAGATTAACAAAATAAATTAAACTAGGATAACAAGATATAAATACTGCGGAATCCTAAACTAAGCTGATAGGTGTGAAAGGTAAAAGGCATGAAATCTGTGAACTAAGCAGTACAATGTGTAGACAGTATGGGAGGGAAGTAGAGATCCATCTTCATAGAGATCCATCTTCATCTGCACTCTAGACGACGAAAAAGTATGGCTCGAATCCTTTGTTGTAGCCTCCTTCGAAACTGTGTAGCTCCTCTTCTCCATCGGGGTCGTCTAGATCTCCCTAGCTCCAATGCTCGGTCTATGAGAATGCCAGTAGTGCGGGCAGACCTCTCCACTGTTGGCTGCTCCTCTGTCTGTTCTTCTGGGTGTACAATATCTAGTGTAAAGAAATCTGTGATCTGTCTCTGGGGTTGTCTCTCTTCAGCTCTCCTCAGTAAAGTTTCTCTATGCCTGTGTAACTCAAGTAGATATAGCCCAAGACATCTCTAATCCTCATAACTCATGACCCTAGATAGAGGCCCAAAACCTTCTCTGAATAGACAATGAAAACGGCCTCGTATCTCATAGTACACTTTGCAATGACATATGTAATGTACCTCTGTCTCTGGCTCTAGATGGCATAAGCGGCATATCTTGCTATCTGCTGGTGTCCCTCTGAATCTGCCAGTCTCAATCTCGAGCTAATGTGAGGACGTGCGTATCTGGCCAATGGCACAACGCAAACCATGAGAAAAATGCGTGTCCATATAGCTAGGTCGAATCACAAACCCATCCCCCATGAGGTGGAGAAGATGCTCTCTATAGTTAGCCATCTTTGTGCCCAACTCCTATATCGGCTTGCCGCTCTATCCATGTCCTCCTCGTGTCCAACTGGATTAGATCCTGACGAATGAGTCTATTAATCTCTACACGCGTCAAAGACCTCAAGGGTGCCTGTAGAGAGTATTGAAAAGGAGGCAACCTATCCATGGTGAAACCATGTGTCTGAAACCATGATGCCATCTGTGCATACCAGCATGATGTATCCCCATTAAGAGCTAATTGTCTGGAGGACTCTAGAGCCACCCTGGCATATCTGTCTCTGGTAGTATCCCACAGACTGTGTACAAAGGAGACTGATCTGGTAAGTGCCTCAATCTCCATAGGGGGGGCAGCTAATTCCGCTCGAATGATATCATGCGGTACGGAAGCCTTGGCTCTAATCAGCCGAGAGATCATAGATACTAGGGGCTTCTCCATACGCCTCCAACCATCCTGGCCTACAGAAGGTCCCCAAACCTGCACCCCATATAACATAGTAGAGGCAACCAAAGTATCAAAGAGCCATAACTTTGTCCTAGGTTCCTGGAACTGAACCTGCGAACACATCCTCTCCATTCCTCCCAGAGCCGCACCAGCTCTAGTTAGTCTAGTCTCGGCTGCTCTTCTCAAAGAAAATCTCGGTCCAGTAAAGACTACCCCCAGGTAAGTGTATGCATCTGTATACTCCACATTCTCCTGACCATATTTGAAATTAGGTACTGATCTCCTGACCCATTGCGGTGTGGTGTTAAACACCATAACCTTGGTTTTACCTAGGTTTACACACAATCCAGTATCCTTTGCAAAACTGCGTAGTGCATCTAAATGTCATTGCATACCTTCTGGTGAGTCACATATCAGCAAAATATCATCAGCATATAGCAACAATGGGATCCACGTCCCTGCCAGTTGGGCACCCCTGTCACCCTCTCTGTCAATGTAATCAAACACCTCATCAACATACATACCAAATAGAGTAGGAGACAATGGGCAGCCCTGTTTCACTCCAATAGTGGAGCGAACTAAATCAGATACCCCTTCCGGAGTGCGTACATGTCCCATCATTGATTTGTACAAAGCCATAATCCCCCAAATCACCTCTATGGGCACCCCCATCTCCTGTAGTTTGCGCATCAATCGAGCTCTTGTTACCATGTCAAATGCTTTGCGAAAATCCACAAAGCTACAATAGATCCGTCTCCCATGTGCTATGGCCTCCTCAATGATGGCCCTGAGTGTCAGAATATGATCAAGAGTGGAGAAACCCCTCCTGAAGCCGGCCTGACCCTTTGCTCGTACACCCTCGCCCTCTGCCCAATTACTCAAGTGTTGCTCCAGAATAGATGCATACAACCGTGCCAATGTGTGTCCAACCATAATAGTGCGGTAGTTCCCAGGCTCTGTAGGGTCACGAGCCTTGAAGATGGGCACAATATTCGACAACCTCCAAGTCTTAGGTAATCCCTCAAACATGGCACGATTGAACAACACTGCGAGAACCTCCATCAACATATCCCTGGCATGTATAAAGTGCTCCGCTACTAGACCGTCATGATCATATGCCTTCCCGATCCTCATCCTGTCGATGGCCCTTTGTACCACCTCAAGTGTAAAGAAAGTGCTCGTAGCTGGGCAAGGCTTGGTAGGGTCTGGAAGGGGTTCCTGTCCAGGAACCGTATATAATGATGTTGCATATTGGCCCCACACATCAGGTGAAGTAATCACTGGGGGAGGGGCGTGCTCATGGAAGAGTCGCCATGCCTCTCCTGAGTCCCTACTCAAGAACATTTGATATAAGTTTCGCTCCATCTGAGCTAGGTAAGCTCGCTTCTTCCATCGCACAAGGCGTCGGAAAGCAATCTGAGACTGTCTGTAAGTGATGACTCCTAAAAGAAGATCCCTCTGAAGCTGGGCTCTCATCTCTCTGCACTCCTCATCATACCAACTATTCTGGGGCATGCTCCCAAAATGTCGTCTCTTGCCCGGCTGAGTGTGTGGGTATGCCACTGATGCAGCCCCATGCAGTGTCTCAGTTAGTAGAGTGGTGCACTCCTCCACTGAGAGGCTTGTACCATTTGTGCCAACTGTGCCTTCTAATAGACGGTCCCAGATCTCCTCTATATAAACGAAATCAGTCTCTGGTGTAAATGTATAGCGGGTGTGTGACCTGCCTCCTGATGTCTGGGTTGTACTATATTGAAATTTAACGGACAGTGTCAAGAGAGCATGATCTACTGCTATGCCCATTGGCCTGGCTCCCACTGTGAAATCCTGAATGCAGGGACAAAGCTCGGTTGTGTCATAACATAATCCACTGTACTGGCCCCATGTCTGTGTGGAAAGCATGTGAAACTGGCTGCTCCAAGAAATCGCTGTAAGCCATTATGTATGGCTAATCCATGTGTAGTCATCATTTCCATGAGGTATCTCCCATACTCCGTCTGCTCTCTGTCATCTGGCATCTTTCAAGTCCCAACTCACCCACATCCAGCTCTCTAAGCGTCTCATCTGAAGTATCGTAGAGGACTGACTGCGAGTTGCCCGTTCGGGCATTGAAGTCCCCTAGGAGAATGATATCACCATCCCTAGAAAACTCCCAAATGTCATCATCTAGAATAGAGAAAGGCAACTGCCCTCTGGATGCAGCATACACTGATGTACTGGGAGGAAAGTAACATATGGCAATATATAGGAATCGACTTGTCTCAGCTCTCAGTCTCACCCACATATATCTAGCATGATCATCTCTTCGTACAATATGAAATAATGGTTGTAGTTCCTCTCTAAATAGCATTGCTACTCCTCTTGAACCTCTACTCCCATGCTCAGATCTCGCATTTGTCATGTGAGCTGTCTCCAATCTGTATCCCACCACATGTGGCATCACCTGTCTAGGGGCCTGATGAGTCTCTGGAAAGAATACAATATCCTCGTCTTTGAAACTGTCCTCAAATGCACCCACGTCCAACCTCACAGACCCATTACAATTCCAGGTAGCCATCTTCAGTGTGGTCCCATAGGTCTCGCACTGTCATGCAGTGCGCCGCTCTAAAATCACCACCCGTCCATCTTTGTAGAAGGCTATCTTTCCCTTCTCCCTTGCCGCTGTAATCTCTGGCATTACCTCTCTCATATGTGCGAGCTGTGAGAAAGTCAGGTCATCACCGAGGAAAATACCTGTCTTTTTGAGAGTAGGCCTCTTCCTCAAGAATTCCTTCTTCTCTTCCAACGACGGGAAGCGTAGTATGAGAGCTCTCCCCTTTGAAGACTCTCCCGTGCCATCACTTTTCTTACCTACCCTCCATGCCTTTGTGTGCAAAGGCTTGTCCATCCCCATCATGGATGTAAGGCTTGTGACCTCTTTCTCCACATTGTTTATGTCCTTGAGACCGGTCACTCTCACATGCACTGCTCGCATCCGCCTTCTTTGTTCCTCTTCGAGGGTCATGTTCATAAGCGTCGATGTACAAGGAGTTTCTTGACCTTTCCCTTTCTTGGCGACCTCAATCCATTTTTCGGCCTCGTCCGCCTTTTTCTGTGTCTTTGTTATCATCTCCGCCCATGAAGATGTCTTTGCCACACTCAGTTTCTCTTCCTCTGTGATCATCCTTACCGGTTCCTTGATTTCCTTGATTTCATCTATTACCGAGGGCTGAAATTCGCCTTCCTCTAGTCCATTGCTTACTCTATCAATAAGCTCCTGTTTAAGGGCTCAGACTTCTTTTTTGAGTGTCCGTATCTCAGCGTTTGGGTTCTCCTGTGTCACAAAACGGGAGCGTACACGAGCACTTGAAAAATCTGAAAATTATAATTCTTTGAAAACATGAGAGAAGGGAGAAGATCGACACAGTATTGGGGACCAGAAGATGGGCTGGTCCCCCCCCCCCCCCCGTTAAGAGTATTCTTTTATTCGGGGAGAATTCTTATACAAGCACGAGAACCCGAGGAAACCCCTCCATTCTGTAATCTTAGACCCGAAGGTCGTGCTTCCCCGTAAAGGGCTTGGGAACAAGGCTGTTCCTTCCCGTAAGGGACTTAGGCGCGAAGCCATACTTTCCCGTAAGGGACTTAGGCGTGAAGCCGTACTTTCCCGTAAGTGACTTAGGCGTGAAGCCGTACTTCCCGTGAAGGGCCTTCCCGTAAGACAGGAGATTCCTGCAAAACAAACCACACAAACACGCGACAACAATTCGTATGGCGAATCCACAATAGATACCTGTCGCTCTTGCGCGGGAAAAAACGACTTCCGTGCTTCGTAGTCTCGCGATCTCTTGCGGCGGCAAAGTCTTCTCTTGCTGACGTTGGTACCTCCTTTGAGTGAGGGCATGTGGTGCCTTTATAGCTCCCTGGCCACGGCATGAATAGCTGCTCGCGTAGAGATCGCGGCCGTTTTTCTTTCTTTTTTTTTTCTTTTTTTTTTGGGCGTTGTTCTACCTCAAATAGGGAGAGAGAATTCGCTGGCTGGTTTTGTTGCTTTATCTTCTAAGTGGCTGCCCACTTATTAAGTGGGCGGCCGGCATATTTTAAGATTGGTCTGAACCTGCCCAAAAACTCAATAAAACCTTATAAGTTAAAACCAATGCATTTCACAACACTTCCCAGGCGTCCCTGGATGCAACCACGTGCACGAATGCAATGCAAACATAGATTCCTCGCGGGAAAGCGTCTGCCTTCCCGCGATTGTTCCTGATTTTCGTAAAAAGATTCATTGAACCCATCTTTATTCTTGTGCTTGCGTTCTTACGCGTATTTTCTTACTCAGTTCGGATTTCCTCCTTAGCCTACGGGATGCCCCCTTACTGATGCACCCGTCACCCATCATGTGACGCATCAGGGGCACTCGTAACCTGGACCTGTCCACCGAACGTACGGGAACTCCTTCGCGATGTTTACCGTCACCCATCAAATGACACATCAGAGTTGTCCGTTCCTGATGGCAGTTCTTGTAGCTGCAACCTTTTAACAGTTCTTAGTGCACATAATAAAATATCCTAAAAAAGAAATTAATCATTAAAAATAAGAAAATAGTCCAATTAGCAACATCCTGTTTGAGGGCTGAGACTTCTCTTTGAGTGTCACAGAGAGAGAGAGAGAGAGAGAGAGAGAGAGAGAGAGAGAGAGAGAGAGAGAGAGAGAGAGATGAAATGCTAGATTAACGTCTTCAGAAGGCCAAAATGACCTATGAGACCACAGAGTTACAACATGGTGGAATCTAGTACAACGTCTGGGTACACAAGATAAAAAGTGGGGTGCTGAAAAATATATAAAAAATCCCTACCTACTAGATGGTAAGTGTGGGGGAAGGGGGGGGGGGGGGGGGGGGGGGGGGGGGGGGGCTCTCATACAATATCTGATACAAGGCTGAGATAGAAGTGATACAAGAGTGAGCATGATATACAAACCTCATCAGGATCACAGGAAGTACATCATTGATCGCTGGCAGATCTAATCAATCTCCTCCATGGTAAATAGTCTGATCGGGCGTCGTGCATATCAAGCCAGGGTGACCCGAATCCGCTGATATAGTCTCTGCCAATGCTGTGTAGTCTCAACCATGGGCACCTGGATCTCCCAAGCTCAGTCGCTCGGTCGATCAGCGTGCCTATGGTGTGAGGAGAGTATGAGCTCTGCTGTGGTCGTTGCACCTCCAGAAACACAATATCCGCTCTACAGAAGAAGTCTCTGATCCGTCTCTGAGACTGGCTAGCCTCTCCTCTCAACAAGCTCTCTTTGTGTCTTCGTAGCTCCAACAAGAACAATCCTAGCCATCTCTGGTCCTCATACCCCATGACTCTGGAAAGCGGTCCAAAACCCCCTCTGAACAAGCAATGGAAGCGACCTCGTATCTCATAGTAAACTGGGCAATGTCATACATAGTGCAACTCTGTCTCAGCCTCCGTATGACATAGGGAGCATGTTCTGGCCTCTGCTGACACCCCAATGTATCCCCAATCTCCACCCGAAGTTGGTGTGAAGATGTGCGTATCTGGCCAATAGCACACCGTCTCCCGTGAGATAAGTTGGGTCTCCATGTATCTAGGCCTCACCACAAAGCCATCCTCAGTGAGCTGGGCCTCACGCTCCCTATAGAAATCCATCTTCGTGCCCAACTCCTGTGTCGGCTAAATCCAAGTCCTCCTGGTATCCAGCTGAGTCATGTCCTAACGAATGAGCCTGGCGATCTCGGACTGTGTAAGAGTCAGAGAGGGGGCATCCAATGAGTATTGGAAGGGGGATAGTCTGTCCATGCTGAATCCATGTAGCTCAAACCATGATGTCATCTCTCCATACCAGCATGTCGTGTCTCCCTGCAAAGCTAATTGTTGAGAGGACTCAAGTGCTAAGCGGGCATATCTGTCTCCGGGAAGGTCCCACAAACGGTGTAAAAAGGAGATTGGTCTGGTAAGCGCCTCAACCGCTGGGGGGGGGGGGGGGGGGGGGGGGGGGGGGGGGGGGGGGGGGGGGGGCAGCTAGCTCTGCTCGAGTAATGTCATGTGGTATCGATCCTTGGCTCTAATAAGCCGTGCAATCATAGAGACCAGAGGCTTCTCCATACCTCCCCATCCATCAGTGCGACCTTTCCTCCCGTGGTGGTCCACGGAAGGCCCCCTTATCTGAACTCCGTATAACAATGCAGAAGCCACTAGAGTGTCAAAAAGCCAGAGCTTCGTCCGAGACTCCTAAAATTGGATCTGTGAACACATGCGCTCCAATCCACCCAATGTTGCATAGGCTCTGGTCAATCTAGTCTCTGCTGCTCTCCTCAATGAAAATATAGGCCCAGTAAAGATCACCCCCAGATAAGTGTAAGCATCTGTATACTCCATTGTCTCATGACCGTATGTGAATGTCAGTGCTGATCTCCTAATCCACTGTGGGGTGGTTTTAAACACCATAACCTTGGTTTTGCCAAGGTTGACAGACAAACCACTATCATGAGCAAACCTGTGCAATGCATCCAAATGATGTTGCATCCCCTCTAGAGAGTCAAAAATCAACACAATATCATCAGCATATAACAACAGTGAAATCCATGTCCCTACAAACTGGGCACCTCTATCACCATGGTCTATCTCTCTCAATGTAGTCTGATACCTCATCCACATACATACCAAACAGTGTAGGAGATAGTGGGCATCCTTGTTTCACCCCCATAGTGGAGTGAACTAAAGTAGAAGCTCCTTTGACGTGCGTACATGTCCACTACTCACATGTATAGTGCCATGATCCCCCAAATCAACTCTATGGCCACTCCAATCTCCTGCAGCCTGCACATCAATCTAGCTCTGGGTACTGTGTCATGCTTTACAGAAGTCCACAAAGCTGCAATAAATCCGTCTCCCATGTGCCATGCCCTCCTCAATGATGGCTCTGAGTGTCAGAATGTGATCAAGAGTAGAAAACCTCTACTGAACCCTCCCTGCCCTGCGGCTCATACACCCTCCCACTCTGCCCATCTACTCAGCTGCTGCTCAAGAATAGATGCGTACAACCATGACACTGTGTCCAATCATGATAGTGCGCTAGTTCCCATGCTCCATAGGGTCTCCAGACTTGAAGATAGGCACAATAGTGGATAAGCTCCGAGTATCAGGTAGGCCCTCATACATGGCACAGTTAAACATCATCACTATAAGCTCTGCAAGGAAATCCTTCGCATGTATAAAATGCTCTGCTACCAAACCATCATGATCATATGCTCTCCCGGTCCTCATCCTATAAATGGCCTTCTTCACCATCTCAACGGTGAAAAAAGCACACATGTGTGGGCATGACTCAGGGGAGTCGGGAAGAGGTGGCTGTCCAGGCACTGTGTACAAGGATGATGCATACTGGCCCCAAGCCTCCGTAGAAGTGATGGCAAGAGGAGTGAAGTGCTCATGGAAGAGTCTCCATGCCGAGAATGAAATGAAATGTTATAGTAACGTCTTCAAAAGGCCAAAGTGACCTATGAGACCACAAAATTACAATGTGGTGGATCTGATACAAATTCTGAGTAACAAAATAAAAATACTAAGGAATCCTAAGCTGCTAGATGTGGACTAAGCAACTACCTGAGATTGTGTAGGATATGAGTGGTGATGGGGGGGGGAATGGGGGGCTAATACTACACAATGCGGGTGTATCCTCAGAAAGAGCTAAATCATAGGAGAACTAGCATCGGTCGCTGGAGGATCTCATCAATCTCCTCCACGGTCAGTAGTTTGACCGGGCGTCGTGCATGTCGGGCCAAAGTGATCCGAATCCTCTGATGCAGCCTCCGTCGATGCTCTGTAGTCCTCCGCAGTCGTGGGCATCTGGATCTCCCTAACTCGATCGCTCAATCGATCAACGTGCCTCTGGTGCGAGGAGAATGTGGTAGTAGCTCCTCCGGTTGTCCATTGTCTACTCTAAAGAAATCTGTGATCCGTCTCTGAGACTGGCTAGCCTCTCCTCTCATCAGGCTCTCTCTGTGTCTGCGCAGCTCAAGCGAAAACAAACCCAGGCATCTCTGCTCCTCGTATTCCATGACTCTGGAAAGTGGTCCAAAGCCCTCTCTGAACAAGCAGTGGAAGCGGCCTCGTATCTCATAGTAGACTCAACAGTGGCATGTGTAGTGCAACTGTCTCAGGCTCCATGTGACACAGGGGGCTCGCCTCTACTGGTACTCCGCTATATCTCCTAGTCTCGGCCCAAAGCTGGTGTGAAGATGTGCGTATCTCGCCAATAGCACATCATATCCCATGAGACAAGTGGGTGTCCATGTATCTAGGTCTCGTCACAAAGCGTCCTCCGTAAGCTGGAGAAGATGCTCTCTATAGGAAGCCATCTTCGTGCCCAACTCCTATGCTGGCTGTATCCATGTCCTCCTAGTGTCTAGCTGAGTCACGTCTTGGCGGATGAGCCTCGTGATCTCGGACTGTGTAAGAGTCAAAGAGGGTGCATCCAATGAGTACTAGAAGGGGGGCAATATGTCTGCTGAACCCATGCACCTGAAACCATGATATCTCCCTATACCAGCATGCTGTATCTCCCTGCATGGATAACTCTCAAGAGGACTCAAGTGCTAGGCGGGCATATCTGTCTCTGGGAAGTTCCCACATGCGGTGTATGAAGGAGATTGGTCTGGTGAGCGCCTCAACCACTAATGAAGCGGCAGCTAACTCTGCTCGAATAATGTCGCGTGGTATTGAAGCCTTGGCTCTAATAAGCCGCAAGATCATAGAGACTAGAGGCTTCTCCATGTCCCCCCATCCATCAGTGCGACCCGACCTCCGATGATGATCCAATGAGGGTCCCCAAATCTCAGCTCCATAGAGCAATGCGGAAGCCACTGAAGTGTCAGAGAGCCAGAGCTTCGTCCGAGGCTCCTGAAACTGTGGACACATCCTCTCCAATCTACCCAATGCTGCATGGGCTCTGGTCAGTCTAGTCTGCTGCTCTCCTCAATGAAAATGTTGGTCCACTAAAGACCACCACAAGGTAAGTGTAAGCATTTGTATACTCTACTGTCTCCTGGCCGTATGTGAATAATGCAGGTGCTGACCTCCTGATCCACTGTGGGGTGGTATTAAACACCATAACCTTGGTTTTACCAAGGTTGACAGACAAACCACTTTCAGAGCAAACCTATGCAAAGCATCCAAGTGACATTGCATCCCCTCTGGAGAGTCGGAGATCAACACAATATCATCAGCATATAACAATAGTGGAATCGATGTCCCTGCCAGTTGTGCACCTCTATCACCATCTCTCTCAATATAGTCAGAAACCTCATCCACATACAAATAGTGTCACGGGGCCGTGGCAACTGTTAACTATGTCATGAGGACGTGGCAACTATTAACTATGTCATGAGGACGTGGCAACTGCTAACTTTAGTTGTTGGTTTCTTTCCAATGGGTTTTGTTTTATTTTTGAGACCCTCTTCTTGAAGTAGCAAACGGTCGGACATTGTATGGCCAAAGTGAACAGTAGTTTCACCCGCAGATGGGTAGTGGTCGGCATTGGAATTCGTATGGTAAAAGGATGTCTAGGCTCAGAGAAAGATCATATAGGTCCCCCCGTCGCACTTAGCAAGTTGGTGGATACTAGGAAGTGAACTCAATAAAGGCCCAAAGTCAAGGTATGACTACCAACAGAAAGTATCCGACAGTTGGGCCACATTGCACTTTTGGATGCGGTCCCAATGAGGATAGATGGTCAGATGACCACAGGGAGCCCAACGGAATCATCTCCTAAAACTTAGGGAACTGCTATTTTGGGCCACGAAATGTGTTCGCGTCATTACCTCCGGTATGACTAGGGGAACATTTTACAACTCTGCCACGAAGTCAACTGGGCGACCAGTTGGGATATTTTTAAGTGGCGAACCCGAAACAGGAAAATGCTTGTAAATGCGCCAAGTGTCACATTTTTGTGCACTTTCCAATGCAAGGAAGAGTTGGCGCTGATTTTATAGCTGGGAGGCTCATTTGCAACTCTCTGTCACAGGTTAAGAGCTATAGAGTGCTTCCTTTCCCTCTTATGTACAGTGCGGTGCCAGGAGTGATGCCCTGCACGCTACGCACTGCTCTCTCTCCCCCCTACGAGCAGTATGTTATGCCCCACTAGTGGGCTTTTCATTTGACCAATGTACAGTTATGTGGGTTCATGCGCGATTCCCGAGGCAAGAGCCTCTTGCAGAGGTATTGGATTAGCTAGCGGCTAATCCCCCGCAGGTACATGTGAATTCGGAGAGGTTTCACATCAGAAATCTCGTCCGGTTCAAAGGGCAAGGAGCCCTACATGTGCGGGAGCTCGAGGTCTTGCTACAGATGCGACCGGCACGCAAAACGGAGCCCAAAACAGGGAATTACAACCTGCTGTGTATTTTTGCAGGTTCAGGGTTTCGGCCCTAAACGGACCCTAATATCCCCAGGAGGTTCGGGACGAGAGGGGACCGCTGTACGGGTGAACTCGCGCATTTTCGGGGCAGAAAACAGAGAATTCAGCGTGCTGCAGATTCGCTCCAGGTTTTGCAAAGTGTCCGTATGCGTCGGGAAAGTCACCTATTGCGTGGGGATACTGACTGTGAAGCGTCCTAGTAAAGTTATGCTACCGAAATCGGGCCAGAACAGGTGTTTCTTAGCCTAGATTGTGCGGGGCAGCTTGTAGGAGATCACATGTTTTATTCCCTCTGTTAAAGAATAAAGAAATACCGAAAGGGGCGCCAATTTTGGGGCCTACAGGTTGTCGGCGTCTGCTCGGAGCATTCTAGCTCCCGAGCCGTGTGTGTACTTAGGTGTTAATCTCCGTTACAGGTTACCTTTGCAAAGTACTCTGTGTGTGTCTAAAGTAAAGAATTTCGGGTGAAAGCCAACGCCTACCGCCCTACGGGCCGGTTTCAAATAGAGTAGGAGAGAGCGGGCAGCCTTGCTTCACCCCAATAGTGGAGTGAACCAGTGTAGATAGACCCTCTGAGGTGCGTACATGCCCCACTACTGACCTGTATAATGCCATGATCCCCCAAATGAGCTCTATGGGTACTCCCATCTCCTGTAGTCTGCACATCAGTCTGGCTCTTGTCAAATACTTTGCGGAAGTCCACAAAGCTACAATAGATCCGTCTCCCATGTGATCTGCCCTCCTCAATAATGGCTCCGAGTGTCATGATATGGTCAAGAGTAGAAAAACCTCTCCTGAACCCTGCCTGCCTGGCTGCCCATTTCCCTTCCCTCTTTGCCCATCTACTCAACTTTTGCTCAAGAATGGATGCGTACAATCGTGCCAATGTGTGTCCAATCATGATAGTGCGATAATTCCCAAGCTCCATAGGGTCTCTTGACTTGAAGATAAGTACAATAGAAGATAAGCTCCAAGTATTAGGCAAGCCCTCACACATGGCACGGTTGAACATAACTACTAGTAGATCTTTGGCATGCATGAAATGCTCAGCCACTAAGCCATCATGATACTCTTGTCTCGCGGCATTTCTCATCATACCAGCTATTTTGGGGCGTGCTCCCAAAACGTCTTTGCTCAGGCTGGGTGTGTGGATATGCCTCTGCTACTACATCATGTAATGTTGTGTCAGTATAGTAGTAAGCTCCTCCAGAGGTCGCCCTGGCTCCTCAATGCACAGGCATCTGTAGATCCCATCTATATATACAGAGTCCGTCTCCCTTGTGAAGGTGTAGCGAGTAGGGGCTGCTACACGTGGCCTGTGTGCTACCCTAAACTGGAAAAAGATGGTCATCGACACAAGGGCATGATCCATTGCCACACCAACACGTCTTGGTCCAACTATGAGATCCTAGATACTAGAGACGAAGCTCGGCTATGCCATGACATAATCCACTGTGCTAGCTCCATGTATGTGTGGAAACCATGTAAAACCTCCCGCAGCGCGAAATTTTTGTAGGCCATTCGAAATGGCCAATCCATGTGCAGCCCCCATGTCTATCAAGTGTCGTCCATACTTGGTATGTTCCACATCCTGTGATAGTCTAGACAGGCTCATCTCTGCAACATCCAGCTCTCTCAGCATCTCCTCTGAAGTATCATAAAACATTCTCTGGTGATGTGCAGTCCTAGTATTGAAGTACCCTAGGATGATAATGTCACCATCCCTAGAGAACTCCCATATGTCATCATCCAAAGTACCCTAGGATGATAATGTCACCATCCCTAGAGAACTCCCATATGTCATCATCCAAAATAGAAAAGGGAATTATCCTCTAGGTGGTAACGTACTCGGGGGAAAGTAGCAAATAGCAATGTAAAGATACCTTCTTGTCTTTGCTCTCAATCTCACCCACATGTACCTAGCCTGCTCATTCTTGCAGGCTATATGTATAAACGGCTGCAACTCCTCCCTGAATAACACGCCACTCCCCCCCTGAGCCCCGCCCTCTGTGCTCTGATCGTGTCTCCTGTCTGCAGGCTGTCTCCCATCTGTATCCATTGATGTGAGGTATAGACTACGCAAGGGCCTGATGTGTCTCAGAGTAGAAGACGATGTCTCTCCCAGTAAAACTATCCTCAAAAGCACCCACATCAAGGCGCATAGATCCATTACTATTCTAGGTAGAAACTTTGAGTGTGGTCCCATAGGTCTCGCACCGTCATGTGGAGCGTCGCTCCAATTTCACCACTCTTCCATCTCGGTAAAAGGCAATCTTACCTTTTTCCCTTGCCACTCTAACCTCCGGCATTACCTCCTGCATATGAGCGATCTGCGAGAGGGTAAGGTCATCCCCGAGAAAGATGCCCGTCTTCTTAAGAGTAGGGTCTCTTCTTCAAAATTCCTTCACTTCCATGGAGGGAAAACGAAGAATGAGTGCCTTTTTTTTCAAGGTTTCCCCATTGCTTCCATTTTCTTTTTATTGCCCACTCTCCAAGCTTTTGTGTGCATCGGCTCATTAACCCCCATCAAAGCCATGAGATCTTTTACCTCTTCGTCACGTTATCTTTGTCTTAAAGGCCACAAATTCTCACATGTAAAGCGCGCACACGCCTTCTTTGCTCCTCTTCTAGTGTCAAGTTAATAATGGTGGATGTGGATGTTGTTTCCTTGCCTTTTCCTTTCTTGGCAACCTCGATCCATTTCTCGGCCTCATCCGCCTTCTGTTGAGTCTTTGTAATAACATTTACCCAAGAAGTCGTCATTTCTTTGTGTTGCTCTTCCCCCTCTTTGATGGCCCGCACTTGCTCTTTAATCCTGTTGAGTTCTTTTATTACTAAGGGTTGCAGTTCTCCCTCTTCAAGTGTGTTTCGTGATCGTACCTCGGCGAGATCCTTCTTGAGTGACGCAATCTCTTTATCTTCGACTGTCACATGATCTTCCAATGCAGTTATCTTGCTTTCGTGGACCAACACGCGCTCTTTGAGCATCTTTATTGTGCCCAAGAGGTAGCAGTTGATCTTGTTAATTGTTTCGGTCATTTCTTCTTTGCACTTTTGAATGGCATCCTCTAAAGGGTGAGTCTTGTTATTCTGTTTCCTCATGCTTGATAGCCGCCAAAAACGAGAGGCAG
The DNA here is from genome assembly GCF_014529385.1 of Adiantum capillus-veneris. Taxonomy (NCBI): domain Eukaryota; kingdom Viridiplantae; phylum Streptophyta; class Polypodiopsida; order Polypodiales; family Pteridaceae; genus Adiantum; species Adiantum capillus-veneris. The sequence goes on along the minus strand of NC_140943.1, from coordinate 50,763,040 downwards.
AAAGAAGACCACACTATACGCAGATGTGTTTCCACATTATCTATACATGTTCTCCCACATCAAGCATACATGTCAAAGATACATTTTGCGTATAGTCTGTGTGCCCTTCTAAAAAGTTTTGAAAAATTTCCCCCCCCCCCCCTTGCAATTCTGTTTCTGGAACCTGAAGGTCTCTATGACCACCCCTCTGCACGGCCTGCTGCGCACAACCCAAGGGTGGCCGCCCTGTGAGGTCTGCGCGCGCGCGCACACACACACACACACACACACACACACATAGAGAGAGAGAGAGAGAGAGAGAGAGAGAGAGAGAGAGAGAGAGAGAGAGATGTTATATTAACGTCTTCAAAAGGCCAAAATGACCTATGAGACCAATCCGTTACAAAATAGTGAATCTCATACCATGTCTGGGTACAAAAGAACTAGAACAAAAATACTACTACTAGAATCCCTCCTCCTTTGCACTCTCGATGTCAAGAGAGTATGGCTCGAATCCTCTGCTTTAGTCTCCATCGATGCTCTATAGCCCCTCTCCTCAATCGTGGCCATCTGGATCTCTCTAGCTCCAATGCTCAGTCGATGAGAGTGCCGGTAGTGGTCGAATGAGTGTGGGCCGAGCTCTGCAGTGATGGCCGCTCCTCTGGCTGTCCCATATCTAGTGAAAAGAAATCTGTAATCTGTCTGTGAGACTCTCTCTCTAGCTCTCCCCAGTAAAGTGTCTCTATATCTGTGTAACTCAAGTAGGTATAGCCCAAGACATCTCTGATCCTCACAACTCATGACCCTAAAGGACCGAAACCCTCTCTGAATAGGCAGTGAAAACGGCCCCGAATCTCATAGTACACTGTGCAATGACATATGTAATGTAGCTTTGTCTCTGGCTCTAGCTTGCATAAGCGGCATATCCTACTGTCTGCTGGTATCCCTTTGAATCTACCAGTCTCAATCTCCAATTGATGCGAGGATGTGCATATCTGACCAATGGCACACCGCAAACCATGAGACATACGTGTCCATGTAGCTGGGTCGAATCACAAACCCATCTCCTGTGAGGTGGAGAAGATGCTCTCTATAGAAAGCCATCATCGTGCCCAACTCTTGTGGCAGCTCTATCCATGTCCTCCTGGTATCCAACTGGATCAAGTCCTGACAAATGAATCTAGTAATCTCGCCCCGTGTAAGCGACATCCAGGGTGTCTGAAGAGAGTACTTGAAAGGGAGCAGCCTATCCATGGTGAAGCCATGCATCTGAAACCATGATGTCATCTGTGCATACCAGCATGAAGTGTCCCCTTGAAGAGCCAATTGTCTGGAAGACTGAAGGGCCAGTCTAGCGTATCTGTCTCTAGTAGTATCCCACAAGCTGTGCACCAAGGAGACTGATTTGGTAAGCACCTCAATCTCCATAGGAGAGGCAGCTAGCTCTGCTCGAATGATAGCGTGAGGCACGGAGGCCTTGGCTTTGATCAGTCGAGAGATCATAGATACCAAGGGCCTACAGAAGGTCCCCATATTTGCACCCCATATAACATAGCTGAGGCTAATAAAGTATCGAAGAACACTAACTTTGTCCAAGGTTCCTGGAACTGAACCTGCGAACACATCCTCTCCAAGCGTCCCAAGGCTACATAAGCTCTAGTCAGTCTAGTCTCTACTGCTCTCCCCAAAGAAAACCTCGGCCCAGTGAAGACAACCATAAGGTAAGTGTATGCATCTGTATACTTTTCAATCTCCTAACCATATGTGAAAGTCGGTGTTGATCTCCTGATCCACTATGATGTGGTGTTTAACACCATAACCTTGGTTTTACCAAGGTTTACAGACAATCCACTATCCTATGCAAAACTGTGTAATGCATCCAACTGTCGCTGCATACCCTCTGGTGAGTCAGAGATTAACACAATATCATCAGCATATAACAACAATGGGATCCACGTCCCTGCCAGCTGGGCACCTCTATCACCCTCTCTGTCAATATAATCAGACACCTCATCAACATACATACCAAATAGAGTAGGAGACAATGGGCAACCCTGTTTCACCCTAATGGTGGAGTGAACTAAATCAGATATCCCCTCAGGGATGTGTACATGTCCCATCACAGACCTCTATAGAGCCATAATCCCCCAAATCAACACTATGGGCACCCCCATCTCCTGTCGTCTACGCATCAATCAAGATCTCGGTACCATGTCAAATGCTTTGCAGAAATCCACAAAGCTACAATAAATCCGTCTCCCATGTGACCTTCCCTCCTCAATGATGGCTCTGAGAGTCAGAATATGATCAAGAGTGGATAAACCCCTCCTAAAACCGGCCTGGCCCTTTGCCCGTACACCCTCACCCTCTGCCCAATTACTCAACTGCTGCTCAAGAATGGATGCATACAACCGTGCCAAGGTGTGCCCAACCATAATAGTGCGGTAATTCCCATGCTCTGTAGGATCACCTGTCCTGAACATATGCACAATAGTAGACAACCTCCAAGTCTCATGTAACCCCTCACACATGGCACCATTGAACAACACTGCAAGAACCTCTACCAGCATATCTCTAGCATGTATAAAGTGCTCTGCTACTATACCATCATGATCATATGCCATGTTGATCCTCATCCTATCAATGGCTCTCTTTACCATCTCAATGGTAAAGAAGGTGCTGGTAGGTGGGCATGGCTCTGTAGGATCTGGAAGGCGGTCTTGTCCAAGAACTGTATATAACGATGTCGCATACTGGCCCCACACATCAGAAGAAGTAATCACTATGGGAGGGGAGTGCTCATGAAAGAATCAACATGCATGCCTCTCCTGAGTCTCTACTCAAGAACGGTTGATACAAGTCTCGCTCCATCTGGGCCAAGTAAGCTTGTTTCTTCCGTCGCACAAGGGCCGGGAAGCAATCCGAGACTGCGTGTAAGTGATGACTCCTAAAAGAAGATCGCTCTAGATCTGGGCTCTCATCTCTCTGCACTCCTCATCATACCAACTATTCTAGGCATGCTCCCAGAATGTCGCCTCCGACCCGGCTGAGTGTGTTAAGTATGCCTCTGATGCTGCACCATGGAGTGTCTCAGTTAGTAAAGTGGTGCACTCCTCCACTAGGAGAGAGAGAGAGAGAGAGAGAGAGAGAGAGAGAGAGAGAGAGAGAGAGAGAGAGAGAGAGAGTCCTGCAATCAGTCAATCACATGTGCGCACTTTCATAGCAAGAATCGTCTTCCAGACTCTCCACAAGGAGTGTTCCAGAAGTATGTTGAGGATGCCAAGCGAAGTTCTATTCCCCTATGAAGCAATCAAAACCTCCATCAGAACAACAATATAGAAGTTCTGTTTTTGGCTCGTTGAACATGATAGCTTTGCTCCCTGAAGGCTATAGTGTGCTCACAATCATCATGCAGCACTCAAAGAGCTCTTCTTTTTGTCTAATGCATTCTCATGATCATGTATTAGAAACTCTATAGCCGCAAAAAGAACGTGAAAAGTTTTATTCAAAACACTTCTTCGTTATGGCTGAATATGCCTAGATGTATGCCTAGATGAATCCAGGATAAGCCCAGATTCACCCTTAAAGGAAAGTGCAAGGTATAGACCCATGGTAGTCACCCACAAGACAATATAACCATCAGCTCCATCATGCATAGTATTCTAAATACCACGACATCCCCACTAACGTCGTCAGTGCCCAATAGTGGGTGTAGAACTACGTACTAAAATATGCTCCCAAACACAACACACACCACACGCACACACACATGAGCATACATCAACACAAAGTTCAGCGTACTGAGTTTCTATCATGACTCCGGAGATAAGGGCAGACTCAAGCCATAATGAAGCCTAGCACTAAAAGAAGCATTAAATCGAAAAAATTAGCTGAATGTATATCAATTATGCACGGACTTCCAACTCTCATCTCTCTCCCTCCCCGCAAGGCTACCTGGTTTATGTAACCAGATGCCTTTGAGAGGGGCGTTGGGATTACACGACTTTGCAGCAAATTCGAGCTTCATGAATCATATGACTCAAATGGTGAAGTCTTTCAGTTGATTCCAAAAAGTCCTAAAGTTTCTGTTTCTCATGTTTTGTAATTACAAGTGATAAAGAATACCTTTTGATGGGAGGCCGGCTTCAGAAATCCAGCCTTCGACAATGTGTCATATGTCAATTTGTCAAGTTCTTGTTTGTTTCTTATCCTTAATTTGCACAGTTATCGATTTAGCAACTCTCTAGTAATTAAGGCCCAATTCAGTTTCATAGAAAACCCAAGGACACACTATAGCTACCAACAAGGAAGCTTCGTCACTAAGTAAGTTTCTTGACCATTGGCCAAGGAAATTCAACCAGACCCAAGTAGCTGCCAGTCAAGTAAATTAAGTTATTGGGATTCCTTAGATTTCTCACTCGATGTTGCAAAAGAACCCTCACATAGTGTATGTGTGGATCGTGAGAACAAATCTAAGCCAAGCTCTCAATGCTTAGCTTTGGAAGATAGGTGGCGGCAAGTTGATCGTGGATTTGAAGAAGGATATTCAAGATTTGCAGACAAAGAAGGCAATCAAAAAACCAAACAATTATGCCTCATGGATGAAAATGAAGCAATTTGAACCCAAGTTTAAGGAGCAAGGAGACCTATTACCAACCAATCTTGATGGGCACAGCTCTGCCTAGCCTAACCTAAGTGCACAGCAAAGACATGATCTAAGCCCATCTAGATTTTGCATTAACATAAAGTTCTACACTAAGAGAGTTTCAATGTTTATGTTGCCAATCTCCGGTAACTTCCGAAGTCCTAAGGACTATCCTATTACTCTGCTCATCTTCTTCATTGAGATCCGCCAACCAAACTCTACTTTTCAGGGTGAAGGAAAAAACAGCCATTTACCGATGTCCCTCAAAGGAAGGCCCATGCAATGCTGATACAATGACTAAATGCTGAGATGCTAATGGGTACTGATGCTGAGTATTAATGAGATACTGAAGGGTACTGCGGTACTAAGGTATTGATGGTACAGAGGGGTGCTGCGGGTACCTGAGGTATTGACGGGGTTCTGAAGGGTGTTGAGGTACTGATGGGTATAGAGGGGTACTGAAGGGTGCTGAGGTACTGATGGGTATCGAGGGGTACTGTGGGGTACTGAGGTACTGAAGGGTTCTATGTCGACGATGATGACGACGACGAAGTACTGATGGGGTCTATGTTGACGACGACGAGGTACTGATGGGTTCTATGTCAATGACGACGAGGCACTGAGGGGTTCTATGTCGACGACGACGACGAGGTACCGATGGGTTCTATGACGACGAGGAGGTACTGAGGGGTTCTATGTCGACGACGACGAGGTATTGAGGGGTTCTTGCGGGTTCTTATGCTGAGCTAGGCAAGGGCCAAGCCAAAACACAAGGGGTACTAGATGTTGGGGTACTGTGTCGACGACGACGACGACGACGACGATGAAGCTATGGCTGAATGCTGAAAATGCTAGCGATGTCGATGGCTGGAATCTGCAACCATGACGAGGCTAGGGACTGAAATCTGATGCGATCATTGGCTGAAAACGCTGGCTGTTCTGGGCTGAAAACACTGATGCTAAAGGCTGAATACGCCAATGAGAGGAGGCTGAAAACGCTGGCTGTTCTGGCCTCAAGCTCTGAGGTTGCACACCCTTCTTCTTCTGCTGCTGCCTCTTCTACTTCTCCTAGCGCCCAAAGGCACGCATATATAGGTGACTTGAAGGCTGGTCGAGCAATCACAAATCAGTCCCCCATGACCAAGGAAATAATAGGCTGAAAATAACTTAATAAGAAATACCATGCTAAGGGTCGGTTCACATGCGGTAAATTGCCTATGTGCGATACTGTGCAAGAGAGGGTATGCAACTATGACCGGCCTAGACATGCACGACCTGCTAGAGGCTCACAAAGGTGCCATGCTAGGTCCTAAGCTAAGACTCTTTCTCCTTGAATCATTAAATTATCCTCCAATTGGATCGCATTGGTGGTGACTGCTTCCCAAGTGGTGATACCTCTAATGACTAGACCATTGTAGATATCCTCATGTCGTAATCCCCTAATGAATCTATCAAGCAATTGGTTATTGTTGAAGCGCTCATTTGGATTACAACGAGAATTCAACAGACACTCTTTCTCCTTGAATCTACTCCACATGTAGTCTCTGGAGCACCTTCACCCACGGTGCCTGCTCACTTAGGTGACTTGGCAACATTTGCTCAAGTTATTGGTCGATCTATTGCTGAGAATATGCGTAATACACCTGATAGAGAGCCTAGAAGTAAGGCAGTACAAATAGCCAAGCTCTCACAAAAATTTAGTGGAGACAGGGATGTGAGGAAGCATATCGAAGTGTTTGAACAAATATGCGATTCTCTAGGAGAATACAATGACCTACATAAGAGCAATGCTTTAAGCCTAACCTTAAGTGGAAAGGCTGGGGATTGGTATAGAACCCTAAGGGTGGAAGAAAAAACGATTTACCCTACTCTTAGGAGACTGTTCTTGAAAGAATACATACGAGAGGGAGTGCTTTGGGGTGTAGCCTCTCAGCTCGAGAAAGCCCAACGAGAGCAAGGAGAGTCGGTGAGAGACTTTATAAGTCGCTTGAAGCATTTGAATTCTCGTTGTAATCCAAATGAGCGCTTCAACAATAACCAATTGCTTGATAGATTCATTAGGGGATTACGACATGAGGATATCTACAATGGTCTAGTCATTAGAGGTATCACCACTCGGGAAGCAGTCACCACCAATGCGATCCAATTGGAGGATAATTTAATGATTCAAGGAGAAAGAGTGTCTGTTGAGCTAGACTGTAGTAGAAGCATGTCCACGTAGCGCACGTGAAGTGCGCACGTGACCTCCCCCCCTGTTAAAGGTGAGGCACAATTGCCAAACTTCTACCTGTGGATTCTTTCTGGATTTCTGATGTTGACTGCTTCTGATGCTTGTGGATGCATAAGCCGATGGAAACTCCTCCAAACGGGTGGGTACTACGGATGTAGAGACTGTTGCGATGTAAACACTAATCACACGAGTTACTAGGTAGCCGTACTACTGTCATTGAATACCAACCTTGGTGTTGACTCTCCCTTGCGAGCAAGTACTACCACTCGAATAGTCCTGTCGTGAAGACATTGCGGGTGAAGATGAAAGGTAAGGGTGTTCGGAGGTATTTCCAATGGTTCCATGTCAACGGAAGTGGATGCACGCTACATGCGAATGTGAATACAGAAGAGGTTTAGGGATCCTGTCTCCAACTCCTTCCCTATCCGCATGAGAGGCAAGTAGATCCTGGTACTCAAGATCTGGGTTTTCGTGTATCCGATGTCGATCTTCGTTCAAAGACATGGCAATGAAGATGGGAGCTGGTACTGGATGCATGAGACTGAGGGTGATGAGAGGCTAATAAGTTCGGGGTAGGGACGTGAAGCTTCTTTAAGGAAAAAAACTGAGAGAGGTTCTTTGGGTTCTTGGGATACTTGGGTTGGCTCTTCCCTTGAGTTTGCGTAGCCGAAGCACGCACAGAGCTCTAATACCAATGTCAGGTGCAGCGGAAGTGTTTATGGATTTAGCTCGGATCTAGTACTCCGCACAAACACAAGGGACACTTTACTTCACTTGAAAGAACTGTACTAAACTGAAAGAAAGAGAGAGACAAGAGAGAGAAAAGAGACGACACAGGGATGTCGAGTCCCAAACCCTCTGTTGCCACAGCAAGTACTTTCTTTAGTCATTGTATCAGCAAGTACTTGCACAATGCTGATACAATGACTAAATGCTGAGATGCTAATGGGTACTGATGTTGGGTACTACTGAGATACTGAAGGGTACTGCGGTATTGAGGTATTGATGGGTACTGAGGGGTACTGAGGTACTGATGGGTTTTGAAGGGTGCTGAGGTATTGATGGGTACTGCGAATTGCGGGGTATTAAAGGGTTCTGTGTCGACGACGACGAGGTACTGATGGTGTCTATGTCGACGACGAGGAGGAGGAGGAGGTACTGATGGGTTCTATGTCGACGACGACAACGACAACGACGAGATACTGAAGGGTTCTACGTTGACGATGATGCTCACGACGACGAGGTACTGGGGGGTACTATGGGGTATTGCGGGTCCTTATGCTGAGCTAGGCAAGGGCCAAGCCAAAACACAAGGGGAACTAGATGTTGGGGTACTGTGTCGACGACGATGACAATGACAACGACGAAGCTATGGCTGAATGCCGGAAACACTAGCGACGTCGATGGCTGGAATCTGCAACCATGACGAGGCTAGGGGCTGAAGTCTGATGCGATCATTGGCTGAAAACGCTGATGCTAAAGGCTGAATACGCTGGATGAGAGGAGGCTGAAAACGCTGGCTGTTCTGGCCCTGCAAGCTCTGAGGCTGCAAGCCCTTCTTCTTTTGCTGCCTCTTCTGCTTCTTCTAGCGCCCAAAGGCACGCATATATAGGTGACTTGAAGGCTGCTTGAGCAGACACAAATCAGCCCCCCGCGACCAAGGAAATAATAGGCTGACAATAACTTATTAAAAAATACCATGCTAAGGGTCGGTTCACATGCGGTAAATTGCCTATGTGCGGTACTGTGCAAGAGAGGGTATGCAACTATGACCGGCCTAGACATGCACGTTCTGCTAGAGGCTCACAAAGGTGCCAGGATAGGTTCTAAGCTAAGACTCACGCTAGACTGTAGCAGAAGCATGTCCACGTAGCGCAAGTGAAGTGCGCACGTGACAATTTTTATAGATTGAAAGCATAGCAAGATCCTTATCCCATGTTCTTTGACTCGCTACCTGATATCGTTTGCTCAGTCAGCACGACCTGACTAAATAGAAATGGTAGCGCTTCCAACCATCTCTTGTCATCTGTATGCCACTTCGGCAAGTTTAGCTGTTTCTTCAAGTTGGCCAATCATGCAAAGGGTCGCAAAGATACTTGCGGGGCTACCGTAAGTTTAAGCACAGCACAACTACAACTCAAACGCTAGAAGTTACGCTTCAACTTCAATGAAAGTGAAGAAAGGATTAGGACATTGAAATTTAGAACTTCGTACCACACGGATAGAAGTTGACAAGGCATCCAAAATCAACATTCTTCTGCTGAGAGGATCTCCAACACCACTTGCAATTTTGATGGCTTCTAGTGCTTGAAAGGTTCCAATTATTCCAGGCACTTGCCAAAACATTAGACAAACACAAAATCTGAACCCCAAACAAGAGACCTCTGAAAAAATTTACGAAGCCTTTTGTTGCAGTCAAACAATAACAAAACTGCAGTCGTCAGCTACTTACCAACGCCTAACACCCCACTATCAGAGCAACGTTGGCAAGCTCCTTGTGGAGGAGGCACAGGAAACAGGCAACGGTAGCAAGGGCCTTCCTCGTAATTGTACACTGTCAGCTGCACACAAAAACTGTCACTATCACATCTCCAACTTGCATTCAAATTATCCAAAGAAAACTTGAGTGCCACTACCTGACCGTCCATACCTAACGCAGCACCTGACACCAGAGGCTGTAAAGGTATGAAGCATGGAAAGTCAGGGCAACAAATGGTAGAATAAAAGAGGTATTGTAATTAGAAATCTGTTTTTACACACCTTACCCAAAGCAACGCAAGTATCACTGATGAGATAACGTGTGGGCACATTGTCAGTAGCATCCACTACTACATCATATCTTTCTTCATGTCAAATCATTTCAACCAAAACTCAAGACTCTCCTAACATTAACAGCAGAGATTTGCTGATTGCTCTTGTTTCCAAGCTTTATTGAAAAGATACTCTTTGATCAAAGCCACAGAATTGCATGACGTCAGCTGTGCGTGGTGCTCCACAACCTTTAGTGTTGAATTTATCCTGTGACAAAAATAAAGATAGCTATGATTCAACATAGTGTTCGAAAAAAAGTTTGGAGAGAAAGCACAGATCAAAATAAAAAAGAGCCAATCAGTGTTACAAGCAATTTTCCTAAAAAAAAATCTCTTACGCGCGGCAGGCCATAGCTGCTGATTGCACTTTGGAATGGCCAATTGAAGATTCAGAGTGTATAATCTGCACACAGGAAAATTTGTGTATGAAACATGGAAAAAATAATCAATCCAGGTACTTTCCTCTGCATGGACTGCAGAGAAAGTACATAGAAAAAAGACTGTTGTCATGCAGATCTGTCCATCTCTCGTAGATGATTGACTAGTAGAGAATAGTCATTGATTTAAACATCAGAAGTAGCCAGTGAGTTACCACACTGGTGACTTTTCAGATCGCTCTCTCTCTATATGGGAAAGTCATTACCAAAATGCATATAAAACATATAGAGGTCACACGACCAAAAAGAAATGCATGCCATATACTTGAAGCACCATAGTGGCATGCATCATGCTAGTACGGAGCTCATTTGGCCCCAAAACGCTGAGACCAAACAACCAACTATGAATTGTAAACGTTGTTAGGTTTATGGGCTTTAGCCTATGCTTGTGTGTAACACCCTTGTATAATGGGATGCCTAGGTGGCATGGAACCATGGGGTAGCATGTGGAAAAGACACTTAAGGGGTATAGGTACCATGAGGGCCATTTTTAGAGGGTGTGGACTCACCTAGACTTAGTTAAAAGGTCCCTAGAGTAGCCTGTAAGGACACCCACGAGTTCACAAGTGGATTTGGGCTGATTTAAAGTTCCATATGATGTCATGTATGATGCTAGATGAGATGTCTACACTAGCTATATAATGGGCGTCTTTGTACTCAATTTGACGCAATCTAGTACTCAAGCTTGTGTCTACGCTCTACTCCATTCTCCAATGTGTGATTAAGTGTTGATTCTTATGTCAATGCCATGAATGATTCTCTAATTTATCCTCCCTAAACTCTACAAATGGTATCAGAGCCATTAAGGATGATTTACATTTCTTAATCATTGTTAAGATCCATTGGTATTTATCCTAGCTAGTTGCATCTTTCACTAATTAGCTCTGATCTAGCTATATGTGGGCATGTCCTCGGTGGACCCAAGAGGCCACTACCCTCCATGGCTAGGTAGGCTCGATTAGGAAGAGTAGGTCTATTAATCGCATAATTAGGAGTGCACACTGCATTTTAGCTAGTTTTTTGGCATAATTTCTCCATACCCTGAAGCTCCAATTCAAAAAGGGATTTCATGCTTCAAAAAGCTCGCAACAAGAGCTCTCATTAGCATCCCCAAGCTATGCAATCAGGTTTTGTTAGCCTCAGCACTAATCCCTTGCGTGCGTGCGTGCGTGCGTGTGTGCACGCGCATGGGGTTTCCACGCTGCTAAGCCGAGATCAAAGAGATTGTTTGGGTATCCTACACCACAAGGTGCCCACATGGAGGTAAGTGGCATAGCCTACCAAGAATAGGCTCTTGACCCTCAGGTCAAATCACTCTATTTTAGTGAGGCAAGCTAGGCGGACATGAAGGCTATCACTCAAATCTCATGCATATTTCCGGTCAGGTCCATTAGGGCTGCATCCTGCACGCGCTCTCAAGCTCCCTTTGCACTTTAAATTGGGCTTTTATCCCTGTTGGGTCCATCGAGCCCACTCGCACAAGCAATCCTCTCACACAAGGAGCTCCAAGATCCATCCCCTCTTTCGAGCACGAGCCGATTGTTCTCACAACTGGCTATCCAAGAAAGGACTCCAAGCTCCAGTCCCACCTAAGAAGGAATTCCCACAAGCCGTGACCTCCAAGTTCACAAGGAGAATTTCACAACTTTCTCTGCGAGCCTTTCTGGAAAACCAGCAGAGCCTCAAGGATCAAATAACTCCCAACAAAGCTTCAAAGGTACTTTAAACTAGATCAAAGCAAAGAAGAAGATTGTGGAGGGTGACTTCACCTTGAGTCAAGAGGTACTTCATATAAGAGCAAGTCAAGGAAAATTTTCAATCTCTCTCCCCCCCTCGACTAAAATCCAAAGTTTGCAGCCGAGCACAACAATTTTAAGATGTATGCTTTCATATTCATCACATCTGGAGATAACTTCGTAATTGTGCTTTTCTAAGAAGCCAGACACTAACTTTGGGAGAGTCTCTTAAGCTATGACCCCTCTAAACTCACACAAATAGAGGAGAAGGGAATTAGGAAGTTCAACGCAGACTGGTTTCACCCTTGGCAAACCAAATTCAAGGGATGTTTAATGAAAAAGGGGTTGTGGGGAATATTCAAGCAGATTAGTATATTCTCATCTAGTGATGGAGCACAAGTGCAGACACGGACTATGAGCGCACAGCACCAAGCCAAGGATAAGCAAGTGTCATGAGGCTATGGCAACCAATAACCTTAGTTGTTGGTTTCTTTCCCTTGATTTTTATTTGATTTTTAGGACCCTCTTTTTGAAGTCACAAATAGCCAGACATTGTGTGGCCAGTGTGAAATAGCCCGTCGGCCAAGAGTTTCACCCGCAGTCGAGAAGGGCAGGTCGCCACGAGATGGTCGGGCCAATCGGCACTGGAATCCGAGCAATAAAAGGGTGTCTAGGCTCAATTCAAAGTCATTTAGGCCCCTCGCTACACTTTATAAGTTGGTGGGTACTAGGAATTAACTCAAAAGAGGCAAATTGGACACATGGCGGCTCCGGGTGCACTTGCCATGCTCATCCCATGAGGGGTGCCCAATTTGAGAAAGGAGGCTAATTTTTGCACTTCATTGTGTGTGACTACAATGTGTGTGTGAGTAGTGGGTGTAGCAGGGCTACAGTCACTTCACAGGACATACAGTTGGACAGTGGGTTACACTGGGACTGGTTCACACTGGACGGACCTTGGTCTGGGAGTGACACGTGGTAGGGTACCTACCTACGACCGACGGTGGTCTAGTGGACCTCGTGGCCAGGTCACCACATGGCTGACACTTATGAGCCGTTGGTGGCTCTTTACGGTGGTACATATGAGTAGTAGCGGTTGGTGATCACTATCTTCTTCTTCACCTTTGGTCCAGCATCGTTCGGGAGGTAAGGAGTCTTACACAGAGCACTGCTTCACCATCCCTGCACATCTGAGCCTCGACACCCCATTTGTACCTGTGAGTCCTGGGCTGGAGCGGAGTGTGCTGCCACGCTAGAGTCTGTACATGGTTCTTTGAGCTATTCAAGTCCACATGTTCTGGTCCACTGTTGTGTCTCTGTTGTTATCCATGGTTTCTGTGTTGTTATCTGTTGTTTCTGTGTTTCATTCTGTTTGAGAGAGTTTTCATTTGTTTGAGTGAGATTGTCACGCACATTGCATTGAGGGGCACCCACACTGTAGAGAGCACGACGCATTATCCGCGCTACAGGTGCTCTCATTTTGGCGATCACGATGGGACCTCAACTGAAGTCTCACTCTGTTGAGTAGCTGGGTTCTTCGCTTCGCCTGTGCAGCCTGTTGGTCTGGTCCAGTTTCACCCTTGATAGCTTAATCTAGCCGGTCTAGTCTCTCGCCTTGCTGGCCTGGTCCCCTCTCGCCCTGGTCCAACTTGCCTCGTCTCTGGTCTAGACCCCTCGACCCTGGTCTAGTCCTCCTCGTCCCTCGTCCCTGGTCCAGTTGGTCTAGTCACTCGTCTGGTCTAGTAGAGTCTAGACCAGTCTTCAACCAGTTCAAGGTTCTCTTACCCAAAGCTTGGTTGGATTGGAGGTCACTGCATAACACAAACAAGCACGTCAGTTGAGCGTCAAAGCCCACTACTGAGCCCTCTGAAGTACTATCACAGAAGACGACCTTTGACGCCGTGTAGAAATCCTTCAACCTCATCACCTATACCTCCACATATCACATCACCCGTTCCTTCGTCATCAGGTTCCCCATCTTCGGGATCACCTTCTCCAGAAAAGCTCTCTCCTATTCTGCTACAGCAAGTTATTGTGCAACAGACTTGCTCTCAGCAAGGAATCATGGAGCCACTAGCTAGTGTTTTGGCCAAGGTGAACATCAAGTTCCCTACCTTCAAAGGGCTGTCCTCAGAAGATGCTGACGACCATGCAAGAAGATTTGTATCTCTCTGTAGTGGACGTGGTCTAAACAGAGAAGATGCTTATTTGGTACTATTTCCATCCACCCTGGATGGCCTAGCAGATAAATGGTACAGTCAATTTGCAGAGAACCATTTTGCAACTTGGGCAACCTTAAGACAGCAGTTCTGTGCAGCTTTCAGGCCGGGTGACTACCAGGAGAAGGTGTTGGATGAGTTGGCCAACATGGTGCTCAAGCCTGAGGAGACTTTTGCAGAGCTTATGACTAAAACTAAGTCGCTGGTGGCCAAGCTCCCCCAACAACCCGGTGAATTCATGGTTAAAAAGTGGGTGGAGAAGGCGCTTCCCAAAACTTCTCAACAAAAACTCCGAGAGAGTCTCCGACCCGACGCCACTCTCGAGGAGTTCATCGCAGCTGCTACTAGGATAGAGGGGGCTAGGAAGCTGTTCAACAACTCTCCTCACATAGAAACTCCCTCTGTGTTCTCGGAAGGTAGTCCTGCTGATCCTTTAACTTCTTTACGCAGGGAACTGGAAGCCCTAAAGTTACAGCGAGCTCTTCAAGAGGAGAGGTCCTTCTCTCTTAGACAAGAGAAGCCTCCAAATCATGAGGCATTGGAACAGATTAAGCGCGAGCTAGAAGAGCTCAAGTGTCAGCAAGAGACTAAGGCTACGGTTTGGTGTAGCTCATGCCGCTCTCCACGGCACCCTCCGCAGGAATGCCCCCTTCGGGTTTACTGCCACTTTTGTGAAAAATCTGGACATGAGGACAAGGATTGTTACTACCTAAAGGGATTGCACAAAATACAGCAAAGTCTTGGTCCTTCTCTCCAACAAGGGTTACCACCATCATCCAACATGGTTTCCCACTACAGCCATCCCAACTACATGCCACCTTTGCTCAATACCCCTGTTGTCCAAGGTATGTCAAAAACTTTCCCGACTCAAAGTTTTTATAATGCTAATGCCACCTCAACCCCTCAGAGCTTCTACACTTCAGCCTCCAACTCCATGCAGCAACCACCTCGTCCCCCGTTTCGTCCTTCCAATCGGCCCATACTCTGCTACAGATGCGGAGAGTATGGGCATTATCAGAGCAAATGCCCTCTGCCAGAAGGCTCTTCTCCGTGCCAACTTTGCCCTGAGGCTCAGGATCACTACACTAGTCCAAAACAACGCGCCTCTACCTCTGCGAGCCCAAGTCAGAGCCAACCTGAATTCACCTTTCCCAAGATCAATTTGATAGCAGTTAGTACCAACCCCAAGCCACCCCTTTCTGCCCATATGATTGCCTCTCAAGACAAGTTGCAGCTGGTAGAGGAGCCAGCTGGTGTCCTCACACGAGCTCAGAGGGCAGCCCTCGGCCTCAATCTTCCAGCAGGTACAGCCCTTTCCTCCCCAATGCCTACACCTCCTCCAGCAGCTGACATGCCATCCCCTAGTGCTAAGAAAGGATCTTTTACTATGCTCTCCGATATTGATGGGGCTTTCTTAGAAGCAGTTGCTGACTTACAAAAGATCAAAGTACCAGAGGAACAACAACAGGTAGAAAAAGAGAAGCATACAGCAGAGACAGTCTTGAAGAACACTTTCCAACAAGTGTCCCTCTATGACATGCTTCGACTCGACAGTCAGAGTCCTATATGATATCCAATCCTGTTGCTCCACTCACTGATTATAGAAGCTCTCGCCTGACAATGTCCGTTTTAGGTCGGCAATTCTCAGGAGTGATAGTGGATGGTGGATCTGGCATCAAACTGATGCCCGAGTTCACTATGCTAGCTCTAGGTCTACAGCCTACTCGCCCTGCTCCCTTCACAGTTACATTGGCCGACCAGCGAACAGTCTAACCAGTGGGCATAGTGGATAATGTGCCTCTGCAGGTACAAGACTTTACTTTTAACTTGGATTTTGTGGTGGTTCGTCTTCCCCAGGTTGAGGGCGGATTTCCCTTGCTTATTGGAAGACCATGGCTGCGACACACTAAAGCACTCCACGATTGGGGAAATGATGCAATGTGGATACATAATTCTGGCTCCTCGATGCAACCCATTCTCTTAGAAGGTGGTATGGATCCCGTGGTGCAACATAGTTCTTTGTCCTTAGAAACCAGCCTCGAATTGGAACAACCTACTCCACCTGACGGATCAGATGAGGATCTGTTGGAATGGTTGGATGCTACCAAATCTATGCCCTGTTTTGGAGTTTCAATTCACTCTTTGCTTGAAGGTACACCCTCTTCCAATGTTTCCAAGGTAACTAAACCTTATGAGCCACATGAGCCAGCTCAAGAGTTGAAGGTCACAGAAGATACTCCTGATGCGCTCTCGGTGAAAGCCCTCTTGATAAAAGCCGTTGAATTTGGAAAGCCGAGGAAAAAATATATAAGCAAAAAGAAATCTCCCCTACAAGAGTTCAACCCCCTTCAAACATCAGCCCCATTGGCGTCTGCTTCTCCAACCAGAACGAAGCTAACCTCTGTGTCTAGCCAACTCCCTTCACAGAGCAGGTCCTGCTTGATGTGCTGGATGAATTCCCTACTCCTGCTCGTTGTCTTGCTGAGAATAGTTGGTTCTGTCCTCAACCTGCACTTTCATAATGCTCTGAACTTCCTCGCCCTTACCAACACACCCTCGTACCTACACACCCCCTCACATACCCTCGCCCCTACCCTAACCCTACTCGCCCCTACCCACCCCCCCTCGCCCCTACCCTATCCCTACTCGCCCCTACCCACCCCCTCACACACCCTCGCCCCTACCCACCCTCCCCTTCCCCTCGCCCCTACCCTCCCCTCTCGCCCCTACCACCCTCTCCCTTCCCCTCGCCCCTACCCACCCCCTCTCGCCCCTACCCACAAACTCACCCCCCCTCGCCCCTACCCTCCCCCTCTCGCCCCTACCCACCCCCTCACCCCCCCTCGCCCCTACCCTATCCCTACTCGCCCCTACCCACCCCCTCACACACCCTCGCCCCTACCCACCCCCTCACACACCCTCGCCCCTACCCTCCCCTCTCGCCCCTACCCACCCTCTCCCTTCCCCTCGCCCCTACCCACCCCCTCACCCCCCCTCGCCCCTACCCTCCCCCTCTCGCCCCTACCCACCCCCTCACCCCCCCTCGCCCCTACCCTCCCCCTCTCGCCCCTACCCACCCCCTCACCCCCTCTCGCCCCTATCTAGCCCTTCCCTCTCGCCCCTACCCACCCTCTCCCCCCACCTCGCCCCTATCTAGCCCTTCCCACCCTCTCCCCTACCCACTCCCCCTCCCCCTCGCCCCTATCTAGCCCTCCCCACCCCTCTCAGGTTCAGCAAGTTTCCCGCACCCTGCATGATCAGCTCCATTCACTTGGTTGCCATCCTATTTGCTGTGAAGGCCCTTTCGTTCTGCCATCATGATGGAGCTTAACCCTATTTGCTGTGTTACTCGGGCTTATGGTAATCCATCTTTTCGAGAAGAGTGTTGTTGCAGAAAAGTATGGCAACTGCAAGCATGGACCAGGCTATGCAATCATACATACCGGTTCCTGCTTAGTTGCAATCAAGAAAGATGTACGGATGCAGTGGCTAGTGGTTTTCCGTCACAGTTTTTTTTAGTATTCCTCAGTTTTTTTTAGTATTCCTCTCACCGAGACGGTGAGCGGTCTTGTGGCGGGCAACCTGTAGCAGGGCTACAGTCACTTCACAGGACATACAGTTGGACAGTGGGTTACACTGGGACTGGTTCACACTGGACGGACCTTGGTTTGGGAGTGACACGTGGTAGGGTACCTACCTACGACCGACGGTGGTCTAGTGGACCTCGTGGCCAGGTCACCACATGGATGACACTTATGAGCCGTTGGTGGCTCTTTACGGTGGTACATATGAGTAGTAGCGGTTGGTGATCACTATCTTCTTCTTCACCTTTGGTCCAGCATCGTTCGGGAGGTAAGGAGTCTTACACAGAGCACTGCTTCACCATCCCTGCACATCTGAGCCTCGACACCCCATTTGTACCTGTGAGTCCTAGGCTGGAGCGGAGTGTGCTGCCACGCCAGAGTCTGTACATGGTTCTTTGAGCTAGTCGAGTCCACATGTTCTGGTCCACTGTTGTGTCTCTGTTGTTATCCATGGTTTCTGTGTTGTTATCCGTTGTTTCTGTGTTTCATTCTGTTTGAGAGAGTTTTCATTTGTTTGAGTGAGATTGTCACGCACATTGCACTGAGGGGCACCCACACTGTAGAGAGCACGACGCATTATCCGCGCTACAGTGGGTTCAGGTGATCACAACTTTAATGGAAAGCTTGCCTTCTCCCTTGCCTCGTGTAGCGCGACAATTTGCTCTCGTGCATCTCTCTCCCCCCCTTTGCACATATGGTAATGCCCCATTAGTTGGGCTTCTCAGATGACCATGTACAGTTCTGGGGGTCTTATGCGTGTTTGCCAAGGCAAGAGCCTTTTGTATAGGAACCGGATTAGCTAAGTGCTAATCCCCCACAGATACGCATAATTCCATTGCGAAGGATTGCGAAAACTCATCCATTTCAAAGGGGAACTCTCCCATTGCGTGCAGGAGCGCCTGAGGCACGCGTAGACGTGCTCGCTCCGCCCAAAACGATCCAAAACAGAAAATTACAGCCTGCTGTGTTTTTCTGCAGGTTTAGGGTTTAGGAGCCTCGAGAAAGCCTTGGGATGCTTAAACAGGGCTTTGGGCACCTGACAGTGATAAAACAGGGAATTGCAGCACGCTCAAATTGACATGCAGCTCACTGGAGAGCTTTCAAATCACAAGGGAAAGTGTCCTTGACGTGTACTTTTGACCTACAGAGGTTTTTGCGCCATTATGCTGGTGAAATTGGGTCAAAAACCTGCAATTACAGCCATGGACAAGTTTGGACAACTTGGTGAGAGTTAGGTAAAAGTGTTCGGATCATCTCTTTGCAATAAGAATAAAGAAATACCGAAAGGTGCACCACTCTTTGGGGCCTACAGGGTGTCGCTGTCTGCTTGGCAGCACTCTAGCTGCCAGGCCGTGGTGTGTGTGAAGTGTTAATTCCAGTCACAGGTTTATTCGTGAAGTTTTCCTGTGTCGTAAAGTTCGAGTAAAGTTTATCAAGTAAAGATTCGGGTGAAAGCTAAAGTCTACCGCCCTACGGGCCGGTTTCATGGTTCCGTCGCCGAGACAGAATCACTTTTTCCTTAAAGAGTGAGCCTTGGTTGGTTTGCGGCGAAGACAGAGAGCATACGAACTTGGAATTACACTATGGCTGACAGGACAAAAGACGCCAGGGAAGAGGGTTCCTTTTCACAGGATAGACAGGTTGTTCCTCCTCCGGTGTTCGAGCTGGCGAGAGTTCATGGCCACCCCTGTCCAGTTTTATTACCTTTTGTTGATTTGAATGCTCCACAAGGTCAAGGGTATATGACTAGGCAACTAGACGAGGATGCGTTCAGGACACAGTTTGTTGCTGTTGTGAATGTGTTCTCTTGATTGGTGCAGAATCCTAGGTTTATGGAATATCTGCAAGCGCTGCCAGTGTCACAGCAAATAAGGCAATTGTCTCATGCAGTAGAGCCTATTGAGGCTCAAGCCAAGGTCCCTTGTGCGTCCCAGCAGGGCAGGGAGCACTCACATGTTGTGGAGTCACGTGGGGCTCCAAGACAAGTTCCTTCTATCCATGAACAGGTGGTTAGGACGCCTATTCCACAGGCTTTACCAGTTCAGCCAGCCGCCTTTCAGAGTCCGCATGCTGCATGCATTAAATGGACAAGGAACTAGTTTCCAGGCTATGCAACAGGTTTTTCCAACACCCATGGTACATCCTGGGTATTTCAGGGGTGGATCAATGTTTCAGAGCATGGCTGGTTATGCGCCTGGAAACCAGCAATATATGCCAGGAACAGAGTTTGGAGGTATGCAGGGCATGATGCCCAAACCCCATGTATGGTAACATTGGCATGCAGCAAAGGTTTCAGTGCAATCCGGGCCAATTTGGAGTGCCATAGGGAAATTTTGGCATGGTTGGTTTTTCCGACCAGCAGGCACGTATGGCACCAGTGACGCAAAATGTCAACGGCAATGGCCCAAGGGGCGCTGATGATCCCTCTTACAGTGTTCATGTTGCAGACGCTTCCCTATGACAATTTGGGAGCACTGGAAAAGCCAAAAGCATACAAAGAAGGTGGTGCAACTGTAAAGTTTGATACTTTCAACGGCTTTGAGGATAAGGCAAAGGCTCTTACTTTCCTCCAGTAGTTTGATACAGCTTATGCGGGGGGGGGGGGGGGGGAGGATTTAACAGAGGCCTCTAAGGTCAGGAAAGTTGCCACTTTCTTGAAAGGCAATGCGCTTACATGGTGGACAACTCTATTGATGCAAGGACAGGCACCCGCCACATGGGTATACTTCAAGCAAATGTTTGCATCTGCATGGTTGTCAAATGAATTTGAAGCCAATGTCATGACGCATTGGCACCAACTCACAGCGGCTACTTGCAAGATCCTACAAGAGTACAATCGGAGGTCCTGTAAAGCGTTCCTCTTAATAACCTCCTACAGGTTTGTGCCACTGACAAAGCGAATTGAGAAGTATTGTTGTGGGCTACCTAATGGGCTCTTTTACAGTCCCTACCCCGACCCCGTTCAATGTTTCTACCATTTGTAGAGTTTAGGGGTGATAAATTTAAAAACCTTTCATGGCATTGACTGTCACAAAGCGTCAGAAACTAATGACGTGGCAGTGCTCGGACACTCACACAATTGTACGGAATCCTGCGATACGCGATGACTGCTGCCGAGACAACGTACGGCCAGGCTGACACGGCACTGTACGGACGCCCGCTTTTTGCGCTGACAGGCTGGCGTGGCAGAAGTACGGAATTCTGCAACTTACGCTGACTTGCTGACGTGGCAGAGCGTACGGATTCCGCTGACAGCTTTTTGTGGCAGTTTTTAACCCATACCAGTATTCTGCTGTATGACTTTATGACACGGAATTCCCGAAAATGAATATGATTGATTTGTACTCGCTCATGTGACTTGTTTGAGTGCAAGAACTGAAAGACGAAATGACTGCAGCATTTTGGTCTCATAAATCTCTATAGACATGATTGCAATAAGGATTAGTTAATTGGGCATCAATGAGGTCCGAAATGGATGCGATTACTAAATACGTTGCCGATGGTCATGGTCTGAGATTTGGAAAGAATTTCTCTGTGGTTTTTCATGTGATGCCTTGTGATGTGATTGTCGTTTTGTACAAGTAATAGAGGTGCCGTGTCTAGTGCGTCGGTACTAACAGTCAATGTCTATTAAGACAGTTTCTGGCCTTTGTCTGTTTTGCAGGCGTAATCGAGGGCGATTACAGTTCTTTCAAGAGGGTGGTAATAGGTATGTCACAAACTGATGACGTGGCAATGCCCGGACACTCACATAGCTGTACGGAATCCCGCGAAACGCGCTGACTGCTGATGTGGCACTGTACGGACACCCGCTTTTCGCGTTGACAGACTAAGGTGGCAGCTGTACGGAATTCTGCAACTTACGCTGACAGCCTAACGTTGCAGAGTATATGGATTTCCGCAGATTACAGTGACAGCTTTTTGTGGCAGTTTTTAGTCTAGTTGATTTTTGAACAAGTTGCTTTTGATTTTGAAAGCTTTTGGGGCTCTGTTTTTAACATCCCTTGTAACTCTTTATAAGTGACCCTAGGGGCTCACTCTGCAGAGCATATGAACGCAGAGTCTGAGAGCGAGCACCCGCGGGGCAATTGTACTTTGTTCAAAGATTAATATAAAAGAAATACCGAAAGGGGCGCCAATCTTTGGGGCCAATATCTCTTGGCACAAAACTACGTCGGGCCGTGTCGACTCTCTTTTGATCTGTGAATTATTTTGAAGTGAATCTCTGTTATGTCGCGGTAGAATCTTGACTTGGGGTGTCCAAGTTTGTTAGACAAAGTGATGACATGGCATGGCCTGAAGGACAGATCTCGACCTAGGAGTCTGACACCCTAGTGAAATGAAGCAAAAGAAGTTCCAACTTACAGGTTCCTGTCGAGAGGCCCAGAGAGGTTAGGAATTAAAAATCTTAACCTTCCAACTTATGGGACTTGATCGAGGGGCCTGGAACCCTTTTAAATGAAGCAAGGACACCCAATTTGCATAGGGCAATGATGACGTGGCAACGTGCATTTTACGGGCTGATGTGGCACAGCATTACGGACTTCTGCGTTTTACGGCCAGCCCAAGAAGCGCCAGCTTTTGAAATCCAGTGCTTTTAGAACTCCACCTTTTCATGTATTTGGCCACAGCCTTTATAAGTGTGCCCAGGGCCTCCTTTGTACTCTAATTAGCTTGAGAGCACTGAGAGAGGGAAGACCCTCGGACATTGTACTTTGTGAAGTCTAATGATAAAGAAATACCGAGAAGCGGCACCAACCTTTGAGGCCATTGCATCTGAGCACAAAACTATGCCGTGTCGTGTCATCTCTCTCTCTCTCTCTCTCTCTCTCTCTCTCTCTCTCTCTCTCTCTCTCTCTCTCTCTCTCTCTCTCTCTCTCTCTCTCTCTCTCCCCAAAGTTTTGCACAGTTATTTGCAGTTTCTCACGTGTGTCGCAATAGATTCTCAGCTTGGAGTGTCCAAGTCTATTGCATTGACATAATAATCAACACTTAATCAGAGAATGGAGTAGAGTGTAGACATAAACTTGATTACTAGCTTGTTTCAAAGTGAGTATTGAGAGGCTCATTATATAGAGCTAGTGTAGGCATCTCATCTGGCATCATACATGAAATCATATGGACCTTCAAATCAACCCAAGTCCACTTGTGAACTAGTGGGTGTCCTCTTAGGCTACTCGGTGTAACAAGAAACGTTTCGTGTGTTTCATTGTTTCGACACGTTTCGTTTCGAAAATGCCAAGACGAAAAATAATACGAAACACACAAATTTCTAGAGGTTATAAAAAATATTTAGGTGTCTCGTAGGTGGATACAACCTATATACATGCTTTTACAAGTGGTAACACATGTTGAACATTATTCATTATGTCTAATTTTGAATTTTGAAAATTAGACCCTTTTTCTTTTAACTTGAGAAACACGTTTCGTCCCCCTGTTTCGAGTTTGATTTGAAACATTTCGAGCGTTGCGTGTTTTATTTCGTTTCGAAGGGAAAAAAAGTGTTTTCTTGTGAATAAGAGGCTACTTTAGGGACCTTTTAACTAAGTTTAAGTGAGTCCACACCCTCTAGAAATGGCCCTCATAGGTACCTACACCCCATAGGTGTCTTTTCCACATGCTACCACATGGTTCCATGCCACCTAGGGATCCCAATAGACAAGAGGTGTTACATACAAGCATAGGATAAAGCCTATAAACCTAACACACACAAAGAAAAACCATAGCCTGATTTGTCTACTATGTAACCTAGAGTGGGCAGACACAATGCCAACATCGTAGTCAAGGCTTGGTGTGAAAGCAATCTACAATTTTGATTCTGTTGTGGAGCCTCAATAAGCCTCTAAGGTGGTCTTATGGCAAACACCAAAGTGATGAGGAAGACCCAAGGAGACTAACTTTAAATATAGCAATGAAAGTTTTAATCTCAGTGTTAAACACTGAATCCGGATGTAAACAAAAAGCTATATCTTCACATGATGAGGTAAAAACCAAAAGCATGACACATACTTGGCGATGCAAGTTGTTCAACTCGACATCATCATGATCAACGATCCCAAGGCAGCCTGTTAAAAGTTTAAAATCATATCAGAAAATTGTCTGAAATTCTATGTATGGGAAAAGTGTATAGCCTTGCAAAGAGAATGTGAAAACAACGTCAAAAAATGCTGCAACAAGCTTTTCTTGTTCTGCTTTATACATATATAGATATAGATATTTTGTAATAATGTGTCAACTTCCCCAGCTTTGAAACATCAAATAGATAATAAAACTAGCTCACATTAAATGCTCATAAATTCTACTGAGCAGCATCAAACACCCTCAGCATGCAAAAGTTGCCCAGGTTCATGCACCACCAAGCGCTTGAGCTACAATTTTACAAGCTTACTTCACAATCAAGTAAACCTTCAAAAAAAAGGGAGTCATGCCGTTACCAATGCCTGCAGCCGCCAAATATAGAGCTGCTGAAGAGCCGAGTCCCCCAGCACCAACCACCAAAATGGACGAATTCAAAAGCTTTTGTTGTCCTACAGATGTAAAACGCTTCTCTTTAAGCCAACAACTTAGGTGCATTGAATTCTCTATTAGCAGCATACAAAGAGAAACATGTACACACAGAATTCAACATAACAAATCTTCAAAGACATCAACTTTTGTCATCCCAGAGTATTTGTCCTGCCTGTGACAGGCTGACATAGCTATGAAGTAGCAGGCATAGTTGTCATAGTATGAAAGACTATTCCAGAGTCGTGCATCGCCATAGAGTACATATCAGGTTGAGGGAAACAATTTGAGAGTGGAGGAAAGGCAAAGAGAAATGGTGCCAAAAGGGCTGACAGTGACAGCCACTTACTCAAGTTACATTTATGGGACAAGAGGGCTACTTACACATAAGGTCAGAAAATTCTGTATTTATAAATACTGCAACATCCCCACTAACATCGTTGGTGCCCAATAGTGAGTGTAGAACTAGGTACGAATATATGCTCCCACACGCCCACACACACATACATCAATACAAAGATTTGCTTACTGAGTTTCAATCATAACTCTAGAGATGCAGGGTAGACTCAACCATAATGAAGCATAGCACTAAAAGAAGCATTAAATTAGCACAAAAATGAGGTAGTTGATAGGGCATACGCACCACATACGATAGAAAGAATAGCACAATATCAATTGATCATAACTCGGACAAAATTGAAAAACTTCACAATGTGAAGTTTGCATGTCCGGACTTCGCTATACCACTAAAAAATACACCTAGATGAGTCCAGGATAAGCCCAAATTCACCCTTAAAGGTATAGACTCATGGTAGTCACCAGCTCCATCATGCATAGTAGCATTGACTAAATACTACGACATTCCCACTAACGTCGTCAATAGTGGGTGTAGAACTAGGTACCAATATATGCTACACCACACACACGCACGCACGCACAAGCATACATCAATAAAAAGATTTGCGTACTAAGTTTCTCTCATAACTCTAGAGATGCAAGGCAAACTCATCCATAATGAAGCCTAGCACTAAAAGAAGCATTAAAGAAGAAAAATTAGAACAAAATTGAGGTAGTTGACAAGTCATACACACCACAGAACATAGAAAGAATTAGCACAATATCAATTGGTCGTAACTCGGACGAGAACTTCACAATGTGAAGCCTACATGTCTACTATACGACTAAAATATACATCTACATGAATCTAGGACAAGCCCCGATTCACCCTCAAAGGAAAGTGCAAGGTATAGACTCATAGTAGTGTCGCTAAATGGACTATTTTCTTATTTTCTAAATAATTTCTATTTAATGAAATTAGGATATTTGAATTTGTGCACTTGAATTCGTAAGTTAGGAACTGTAGATCTACTAGAACCGATAAAAGCCATCGGATGTGTCATATGATGGGTGACATTAAGCATCGTAAAGAAGTTGTTCCATAACTTCGGTGGGGGAGACTGGGAAATCACATTAAGCATTGTAAAGGAGTTGTTCCATAACTTCGGCGGGAAAGACTAGGGAATGGATATTCCTAATGAGTCATAGGATGGGTGACGTGAGCATCGGATAGGGAATATTCCCTTTCAAGTTTTAGTCCCCTAGGTCGGTCCTCCATAAGTTGATGAAGTCCTTTTGTTCCTTCTTCTTCTCCTGCTAGGGTTTAGGCCATCGGCCAACGGTTCCTAGTCCATTGGTTGGCTTGATGTTTCCACGTCACTGACTTGCCACATACCCCTCTCTTAGAGAAGAGTAGTCGTCCTCAATTACATCCGCAAAACAACTTTAGGACAGAAACTTTCTTCAATAGACACTGACTGTATGTACCCATGTACTAGAGTCCACAACAACATACATTCACAGATCATGCAGTTCACAAATCACACACATAATTGACATTGAACGCTCTGTTTCAATCATTCAGTCTAGTCATCTCATCCATCCAAAAGTCTTGATGCACTAGATCCCTGTGTAGCCATCTCATCTCTCCCGAACTTTTGATGCGCTCACCACAGTATCCAGTCATCTCATTCATATAGGAATCTTGATGCACTAGAATCTCATTTCATCATTCATTTAAATTTACAAACAAAATTCATGATTCTTATCTTGGATCGAAAAGTTAACGTATTCATTCATGAGCTACTGTTGCTCCTAATTGCTTTCTGATGCAAATTTCTCGCCATCTCATCCACGATTTCACTTGCAAATAGGCAAAACTTCAAGCAAAAGGTTCACCTCGTTGCAAAAGAGTGGATGTTCAGTTCCATGCTTCCAAATGCTTGCAGATGCGTGTTCCTCGCTCCTATTACCTGTTATCTGTAAACAAATAACAAGATCTTCCAAAAACATTAATTTCACACATGCTGAAATTTTTTGCAGAAACGCTAATTTTCTCTTGAAAACCCTAATTTTCCAAAGTTGTCAGAATCAAAATTCGTTCACATCAATGCGTAGAGCTTGTCGAGAGAATAAACTTTGTCTTTTGTCAAGAAGATCAACTCCTTTTTCTCCTTTTCCTTGTTCTCTCCTCATTTCTTCTTCATCCCACTCCATAGCTCCATCTGTGGGTTGGCGTAGGATCGATTCTCTCGTAAAAAAGGGGGAAAAATAAATAAATAATTCCTATAGAATCTCTTTGTTCTCCGTCCATGTTGATAGAATCGTGCTCCGGTTTGCAGAGGGCAAATGGTCTTGGGTTCTTTACGGCTTATGTCCCTTAAGATAGAGCGGTGAAGACGGAAGCGCGCCCGATGCACGATGGACTAAGGGTGGGAGTGGCTTATAAGTCCGGGGTAGAGACACAAAGATTCTTTGATAGAAAAATTTAGAAGCGTCATCTTGCTGTGTCTCCTCTTTGGTAGGATCGGTATGCTTTCAGAAAAAACACATGCCTGAAGCTCTGATACCATTGTAATCACTTTTGGCGAGCGATCAGACGAAAATACAGAGATGGCCGTAATCTACACACTTGGCAACACCCAAGACGTACTGGCACCAAAGATTGGCGCCCCTTTCGGTATTTCTTTACTATCGCTTCAAGATGATACAACTCCCGATGGTCCAGCCTTCAAGCTCTGTGTCTTGATGCCTGAGAGAATGTCCCTAGGAGCACCTATAAAGATTACAAGGGATGCTCAAAACAGAGCCCCAAAAGCATTAAGCCTAAAAGCACTTAATCTTAAAAGCATCTGCTACTAAAAGCTAGCGCTAAATCTCCCAATTTCAGTCAACGCAATTTGCGGAAATCCGTTGCTACCACAACCCACGTCATCACCAACAATGCAAATCGCAAAAATTCTATACAGTAGTGCCACATGGCATGTCAGCGTGATTTACGAAAATCAGCTCCAACGATCAAACTTTTGTCTTTCGGTTTTTAGGCCCCTCGGCCAGTGCTCCATAAGTTGGAGTCCTTTTATTCCTTCTTCTCCTGCTAGGGTTAAGGCCGTAAGCCGGCGGTTCCTAATCCATTGGTTGGCTTGGTGTTACCACGTCACTAGCTTGTCACACCCCATGATACCCTTCAGAGGATGGAGTCGCAATTTTTGTTGAAGACCTACACTCCACTAGTACACCTAGAAGGATGGAACATAGCACCTACCATGCAAGACAAAGGGCCGTATAAAATGATCACGGCAATCAAAATAAAAAGCGTCCCCCTGAGGACCCTGATCCGTCTAAGAAGCCAGAGGGCACCGAAAAGCGGCTTAAATATCTTTCACCCGCCCAGTATAAACCTTCAAAGAGGAAGAAAGATGTTTCTATAGTGGAGAGAGAGGACACATGAAGCCCAACTACCTTGTTTGGTAGCAACAGCAAGCACAAGCATCTTTGAGGAAAGAACAAACGAAGAAGAAACCCGTTCCACCAAGCTCGAATTCTATTCCTGTTGTACAAGGGAATACGAAAGCACAAAAAGGGAAGCTTCAACTTCTAAAGGGCTGGAGATCTTTGCATAACTAGTGAGTATTGATCCTCTATCATCCGGGATCAACAGACAACTTTATCCCACTAGATACTACAGAACGCTTGGGCCTCTCACCGGCTCAACTAGGCACTCCGGTTACATCCGGATTGGCGGTTATGGCTGAAAAGTGAAAACGCTAGGGCTGATCTGGTGCAAAAATGCCAGAGATGCTGAGGTATTGCAAGTACTAGGTGTTGGTACTACTGAGGGTACTGACTCATGCTTAAGAAGTGATCCCTAGGGTCACTTATATAGGGAATTAAAGCTGGGTCGGGCAATGTAACTAAACATCCCACATTTCTAAAAATGTCACTTATTGATGAGTTAATAAACTCACTTATAAGAGGTGCTTCACATACATATAAATACCTAGGCTGGGTACAAATGTAACTGTATTGCAACACTCCCCAGTGCCTACACGTAGCAAACACTAGCTATGCTCATGTGCAATCAGAGGGTATGCAACTAATCTAAAGTGCCTGGACATGCACGTCTTACGTACAAGCTCACAAGGGTGCCATACCACTTCCTAGGCTCTCCTAAATCCTTGTCCACATGCACATAGGGTTAGATGTGCACACGATATCCCCCCCTTTTCAAGGTGAGGTACTAATACCGAGCTGCATGGCTTCCGTGTAGTCCACCAACAACTGCGGGGAATCTGCAAAGAAATCTTCGTCGGCCCACTCTTTAGAGAGGTATTTGCTTTAGATTGCACAAATGCTCATACAATGGTCCTAGATGTTGAGATGTTGATGGATCTTGCTATTGATGCTTGGACCTGCGAGGCTAAAGGCTGAAAACTGATTATGCTAGGGATGTTAAATGGGATCTGCGAGCGATTGATTTGAGGGCTGAGTCTCAAAATGATGGCCAGTCTGTTGCCTTGGGCTGAAGACTAAAAACGCTAGTGCTGAATGAAACCGGACCGTGGGGCAGTAGGCTTTGGCTTTCACCCGAAATTCTTTACTTTAGACACACACATTGAGCACTTTGCAAAGAGAACCTGCGACGGGAATTAACACTTGAATACACACACGGCTCGAAAACTAGAATGCCCCGAGCAGACGTCGACAACCTGTAGGCCCCAAAATTGGCGCCCCTTTCGGTATTTCTTTATTCTTTGAGAGGGTAAATTACAAAGTAGAGTCCTAGGAATCCTTTACCTGTATCCCGCTAGATTCTACCTGATTTGGCCAAATTTCGACAACATAACAACCCCAAAACTTGCACGAAACCAATTCCCCTGCTGGAACTCACGTCCACTGGCGTATACCCTCTGATTCCTGCCCAAAAACAGTAAATTCAGCACACTGTATTTCTTGGTTTTTGCCATTTTTTCAGCCCCAAACAGTCCCCCTAGCTGTCCTCTGCCAGTGGGGCACGATTGCCAAGGGTTCTAACGTCCGTATGGCTGAAAACAGTCAATTTCTGCACATAAACAGCGCTGAATTTGCACATGTACGGTGAGGTTATGACCCTCACCGATGCCTGCTTTGGAGTATCAGTAGCTACCCCCGTTCCTGCTCAAGGAGGCTCTTGCCTCAGCACAAAAGCATGAAACCACTCAGCTGTACATCAGTCAAACGAAGAGTCCTCTTGTGGGGCATCACATAACTGCACGTAGAGGGGAGAGAGAGCAGTGTGTAGCGTGCAGGGCATCACTCCTAGCACCACATTGTACATGGGAGGGAAAGAAAGCACTCCATAGCTCTTAACCTGTGACAAAAACCAAAATGAGGCCTCTCCCAGCATAAAATTCAGCGCCCATTTTTCTATAAGAGGCAAGTCCATGAAAATCTACCACTTGGCGCATTTACAAGCATTTTCCCGTTCCGGGTTTGCCGCTTAAAAAATCTCCCGACTGGTTGCCCAGTTTACTTCGCGGCAGAGTTGCAGAATGTTGCCATACCGGAGATAATGACGCGAACACATTTCACGGCCCAAAATAGCAGTTTCCTAAATTTTAGGAAATGATTCCGTTGGGCTCCCACTGGTCATCTGACCATCTATCCTCATTGGGACCGCATGCAAAAGTGCAATGTGGCCCAACTCTCGGATACTTTCTGTTGGTAGTCCCACCTTGACTTTATGCCTTTATTGAATTCACTTCCTAGTATCCACCAACTTGCTAAGTGCGACGGGGGGACCCTACATGATCTTGCCCTGCGCCTAGACATCCTCTCACTATACGAATTCCAATGCCGACCACTTCCCGTCTGTGGGTGAAACTACCGTTCACATTGGCCATACAATGTCTGACCGTTTGCTACTTCAAAAAGAGGGTCTCAAAAATTAAACAAAAATCATTAGAAAGAAACCAACAACTAAGGTTAGCAGTTGCCACGTCCTCGTGACATAGTTAACAACTGCCACATCCTCGTGACATACCCCCCTCTTGAAATCGCAAACGTCCTCGATTGCATGCCATAAATACACGCCACCGATGATCTTGTGCTATTAACACTCTTTTATCATCGCATGTATCCGCAAGAAAGGTCGTAACACATAGATACAAATGACTTAATGAGACCTTCATACTTTTTTCATTTCCATCTATTACACCGAATTCATATGTACATTTGATGTACTAGCTCTATCATTACCCCTCCTTTGCACACGTTGGGTTGGGGCATAAGTAGGCTGTAACTCAAAGGCTTCAAGGTAAAGCTGCAATACATTTGGTGACTCTGATAGTTCATGCTCTTCCATCCACTTTGCATCCATAGGAGGATAGTTCTTGAACTTCACTAAATAACGTCTTGCAACTTGTCCTTTAACTTTTCTGTCCTTATGTGCCAATACTTGCGGAGGTACCAGGATCTCATCAAGTTCCTCAACTTTTGGCTGATCCTCATCTGGCATATCTTCTGGCACATCACCCACGAAGGGTCTTAGAAGACTCACGTGAAACGCATTATGAATCTTCCACGCATCAGGCAATTTCAGCCTGTAAGCCACATCGCTGATCTAGGCCCATAGTAACGCATATTGAGCTTAGGAAACAACCGTTCCTTGCCCTTCATCTTCTTTAACCTTG
The DNA here is from genome assembly GCF_014529385.1 of Adiantum capillus-veneris. Taxonomy (NCBI): domain Eukaryota; kingdom Viridiplantae; phylum Streptophyta; class Polypodiopsida; order Polypodiales; family Pteridaceae; genus Adiantum; species Adiantum capillus-veneris. Next base: position 50,731,889 of record NC_140943.1, on the reverse strand, counting down.
CCTTTCAAACCTTAGCAATACCCAATCACCAGGTGATAACAGCAATTCACGACGGTGACGATCAGCAGCCTTTTTCTGTTTTGCCTGAGTCTTCTCCAAGGCAACTTTAATTTTCTTGTACATTTTATCATGTTCTCAACATATCGATCTGCCTCAAAGATCTTGTCCTTTGTATGCAAAATAGGAGGAACCTTTTTGCCGCTCAAAAGATGCTTTGCCAGTAGACGAATGCACCGTATTATTGTACGCATATTCAAGCATAGGCAAATATTGTTCCCACTTGGGATGCAGAATTGCATGCCTCAATCTACAAGAAGTACTTATGGCTGTGATTCACGCCTTGTCTACCTAGAAGCATTATCTTCTTGTCACGTGACACATCCAACCCTATGTGTCCGTGGACAAGCTACAGCATGATCAAGGTTCAGTCAGTCAAGTCAGTCTAGATTAGAAGTGATCTGGCACTTTTGTGAGTCTATTTGTAGACCGTGCATGCCCAGTCACTTAGTGTAGATGCATATCCTCTGGTTGCACACAACATGATCATCAGTATTCCCATCAGAATCCATTAGAATCAGTTAGGGGATTTTTCCAATGCATTTTGCCTATTTTCCCTATTTTTGACATTTTTCACTTATTAATTTTAATGACTTCCCAACAAAAGTAGATAGGGCAATTTTGCTAAGAAAATATATAAGCAAACCAAAGCTAGCACTCTTTGGCAAATGAGCAAGGAGCACAACAGGCCCCCAGGCAGCAGGTACTCCATCTCTCTCAGCAAAGAACTTCTACACCCCTTGGCGTTTTTGGTCATACCTCATCGCCCACATTCAGCCTTGGCGTTTTGTCACCACCAACAGTCCCCTAGCCCTGGCGATTCCAATTTCCCCTCATCGCCAACATCCCCACAGGTCTAGCGTTTTCACTAACGCTACAAGTCAAGTTCAGCGTTTTCATTTTCAGCCGAATGTGAAGCCATTGTACCAGCATTTTCAGCACTCATGAACAGCAGCAGATTCAGCCCTAGATATTGCAAAAGATCATCATTTTCAGCATCTTAAAACGCAGCCAAATCAGTGTTTTCAGCCACCCCGAATCAGCCCCAGATTTTCAGCCATAGCGTTTTTGTGGACAGCAGTTAGAAGATTGCAGATTTCAGCCCTTAAGTCGTCGTCGCCATCCCCGTCGTCGTCACCGGCATAGTCCCAAGTTGCATCAGTTTCCATGCATCAGCATTGTACCACTTTGTGCAATCATAAGTAGACCACTTTCGCCGACGAGAGAGGGGCCTTCTGAGGAGGGTTTTACAACGTCTCTGGTGTCGTATCTCTCTTCTCTCTCTATCTCTCAGACTCATACACTTGCACGCACAGTGTCCATTCACTTTGTTTGTGATCATGGCATTCTCTCACTAAGAACGGAAGGCTCTACCTTCCATAAGAACAAAAGGAACCTTGAGCACAGTTCGGAGCACTCATCTTGAGCAAAGCGCAAACATTCATTCCGCTGCACCTAACATTGGTATCAGAGCTTTGGCAGTGTTCTGTATCACTCGAGGAAAGAACCACAAGAATCACAAGAATTTTTTTTTGCTTGTTGAGGTCGCATGAACCCAAGTTCGCTTGGGCGTGTCGATTCCTAATCGTGTGTTTTGAAGAGTGACAGGAATCCCAAGAAAGAAGGGCTTGTCGAGCCTCCCCTTGTGTCTCTTTTCACTCATTGAGAGCGGACCGTGCACTTAGCGGCCGGCCACTCGACGTGAGGTGGGAAAAAGCAACCTTGGTGTGAGTGCAAGGCTGCCAAGGGGTGCGCCCGCGGAAAGGAGTAGAACTCGGGTGAAGAGAAGATCCTTCTCAAACGCGGTTTGCAAGCGAAAGAAAACCTCAAGAACCAAGACCCCCAAGAACCCAAGACCCTCAAGAACCCAAGTTCCTCATGAACTTAAGAACCAAAGATCATAGTGCATGGTCGTCACCCGAAGCGGAATGGATACTTCGCATACAGGTGATGAGCATGAGAGAGGCGACGAAGGATTCTCCCAACCAGGAGATTTTTCCAACCCTCCCCCTTCGCCATCTACGCCACGAGTTGGACCCACGTCTATGGAGGCGATGGTCAACTCGATGTTGGACATGATGGCACAACAACAAGAAACGAATCGAGTTGCGTTGGCACAACTCGCAAGCAAAGCAGGACAACAAGAAGCTAAGGACCGCGAGCGCGACGAAAGAAACGCAAGAATTGTCGCACAACAAGAAGAAAATCACATTGCTTTAGAACGCGAACGCGATGCACGAAAAGAAAGAAAAGAACTAAGAAAGGAGGAAGCGGCAGCACGAAGCGCGGCCTTGGAAATCGAGCGAGAGGCTCAAAGAGAACTACGAACTCAAGAATTGGTTCGATAGGTACTTGCCTCGAAATCCAAACCACCCAAGGATCGTGGGAGTTCATCAAGTGGCGCAAGCCACGATGCGGATTCCAACCATCCAATCACAGAGAAGTTGACTTTCAGTAAGTATGATGGTAAGATGGATACTACGGTTATTCATTCTTGGTTGCATCAATTTAATGCTTATTTTGCGACAACTAAGAAGACAGGAAATAGCAAAGTTTTGACGGCAGCTATGTACCTTGCCGGTGATGCCATCAATTGGTACCACGCATGGCAAGAGGCACAGCTAGCCGCGCACCTAGAGGAAGCCGACGAATTCACGTCCCTTTCCTTCAATTGGTCTGATTCCCAAGACAAGCTCAAGGCGCGGTTTATGCCACCTCAGTAGCTGGCACGATTGAAGGACAATTGGCGCGCTCTCAAGCAAGCGCTCTCAAGCAAAATGGTATGCCGGTTATGTCTTTTTCTAATCGTGTTTTGCAGCTAGGTACCCAATTACGCAAGTCGGATGATGAACGCAAAGAGGCATTCCTTTTTGGATTGGACGAGTATATCAAGTACGATGTCGAGGTGCTCGATCCGACCGATCTCAACAAGGCGGTAGCGATTGCTCTCGCACAGGAAATGAAGCACAACAAGGGAAAGCCTAAGGAGAACAAGACTTCCACAAGTACCTCGCAGACTTCTCCGAACCCTCAGAACGGTAAGAACGGTAAGAATGGTAACTCTTCTAACCAATCTTCCAACAGTCCCTCAGAAGAGAATTCTTCCAATGAATCTAAGGGTAAGGCTAACACAATTGCTAAACCTAAGCTTACTCCAGATGAAAAGGTAGCACAAGGAATTGTAGGAGGATACATCACGTCGGAAGAGCAAAGCACTTATTCTAAGGAAGGTCGTTGTTTTCATTATCACAGTAAGGGTCACATAAAAAGAACATGTCCTAAGCTTAAATCGAATGAATCTAAAGAATCCACAGAACCCACTTTCTCTGTCAATGCAATTAATGATAACACGAGTGTGCCCCAAGTTTCTCATGACCCTCCCATTGATGATTCTCTCATTAAATGTTATGGTCGTACGTCGGGGCAGCGTTTTGTCATATTGTTTGACCCAGGTAGTATGTATGATGTGATCAGCCCCTCTCTTGTTGAGAGAGCCCGCCTCGAAGTTAGTCAGAGATCTCCTATCGAGGTCTCTGGTTTTCTTCCCGGTATGGACGCTCTCATCACGGAGGAGTGCCTTGATGTGTTGTTTGCAATTCAACAAGCTGCCTTCACTAGAAGATTTGTTGTCTCTCCTCTCTCAGGATGTGATATGATTTTAGGCATTCGATGGTTTCGTGATGCTAACCCTCTCATTGATTGGGAGGCTAACACTTTCACTCTCAATGCCAAAAGTGATTCTCCCATTGTCATTCATGGAGAGGACATTGTTCATTCTCCATCTCTCATTGCTAATATGCAGGACAAGATTGAAAGGATTCAGGAGAAGGAGACTCTTTCAATCTCTTTTTCTCCCAAGCATGACACACAGGATTTGCATGATTATGAGCAACATGATGATTTGATTGACAATGATCAGCATGATGATTTGGATGATAAAGACAAGCATGATGATTTGCATGATCAAGATGTGATTTTTCACAAGCATGATGAGTTGCATGAAGAAGATGTGATTGTTCACAAGGATGATGTGTTAGTTGATGCTTTTTCTAGCGAAACTAACATCGTTGCAGATTCGATCAATCACGAAGGATCGATCTTGGCTCTTGAGCCTAGGTCCAAAGAATCCCTTCAGGAAGAACCGGTCTTGGCTCTCGAGCCTAGGTCCAAGGAACCCTCACAGGAAGTATTATATGTTCGCATGATTGATACGCACGCATTGTTCAAATGTTTCATTCGTGATCGTTTCCTGTATTTTAGTCAGCATCGTTATGTGATCCCTTTTTCTAGGCATGACATATAGTATGTTGAGCACGTTTCTCTCATGGATGAGCACGAACATATGCGGATTTTTCATGAAAAGCTGAAAAGTATGTATGTAAGGAAGTCACATTCCATGTCTCTTCCTTGGCATGACACAGTTTCCGAACGAGCACATGAAAGTATGAGCACCAAGCGTGGGCATTTCCATTGTGTTTTGCCACAGTTGATTGCTCTAGATCATAAGAGAAAGATTCGATATCATTGTTTGCATGTATTTGATGAACGGGTTGTCACTCCGTCTCTATGTTCATCTACATTGCATACACAGTCTTTAGCACAGACACGATTTTTTCCACTCACTTTACATGGAATAGGTATGATCATGGTTTTGTGTTGGAAATGGTTTCAGGAATTTTCAGCCATGGAGATTCTTGAAGAAGAAAGAAGCATGACACTCAACGAAGTTGAAGCATCAAAGGAGCCACAGGAGACTTTGTGTCGCTTTCGGCGCGGCCCAAAAAAGCAAGCGTTGCAGACCTTTATGAAGTTCAAGTATCGCACGACCCACACATCAGAGTGGGCCGGCGAAGAGTCCCTTCCAGGATTCCGGATGCTATTGGCGATCTCCCTCAACGCCATACAGTTCGGTACCAGTACCTCACTTTGAAAAGGAGGGGATGTCACGTGACACATCCAACCCTGTGTCCGTGGACAAGCTACAGCATGATCAGGGTTCAGTCAGTCAAGTCAGTCTAGATTAGAAGTGATTTGGCACTTTTGTGAGTCTATTCGTAGACCGTGCATGCCCAATCACTTAGTGCAGATGCATATCCTCTGGTTGCACACAACATGATCATCAGTATTCCCGTCAGAATCAGTTAGGGGATTTTTCCAATGCATTTTGCCTATTTTCCCTATTTTTGATATTTTTTACTTATTAATTTAAGTGACTTCCCAACAAAAGTAGATAGGGCAATTTTGATAAGAAAATATATAAGCAAACCAAAGCTAGCACTCTTTGGCAGATGAGCAAGGAGCACAACAGGCCCCCAGGCCGCAGGTACTCCCTCTCTCTCAGCAAGAACCTCTACACCCCTTGGCGTTTTTGGTCATACCTCATCGCCCACATTCAGCCTTGGAGTTTTGTCACCACCAACAGTCCCCTAGCCCTGGCGTTTCCAGTTTCCCCTCATCGTCAACATCCCCACAGGTCTAGCGTTTTCACTAACGCTACAAGTCAAGTTCAGCGTTTTCATTTTCAACCGAATGTGAAGCCATTGTACCAGCATTTTCAGCACTCATGAACAGCAGCAGATTCAGCCCTAGATATTGCAAAAGATCATCATTTTCAGCATCTTAAAACGCAGCCAAATCAGTGTTTTCAGCCACCCCGAATCAGCCCCAGATTTTCAGCCATAGCGTTTTTGTGGACAGCAGTTAGAAGATTGCAGATTTCAGCCCTTAAGTCGTCGTCGCCATCCCCGTCGTCGTCACCGGCATAGTCCCAAGTTGCATCAGTTTCCATGCATCAGCAGTGTACCACTTTGTGCAATCATAAGTAGACCACTCTCGTCGACGAGAGTGGGCCTTCGGAGGAGGGTTTTACAACGTCTCTGGTGCCGTATCTCTCTTCTCTCTCTATCTCTCAGACTCATACACTTGCACGCACAGTGTCCATTCACTTTGTTTGTGATCATGGCATTCTCTCACTAAGAACGGAAGGCTATACCTTCCATAAGAACAAAAGGAACCTTGAGCACAGTTCGGAGCACTCATCTTGAGCAAAGCACAAACATTCATTCCGCTGCACCTAACACTTCTAGGAGCGGATCTTGTGATCAACAGAGTCTGCGGCATTTCCTTACTCAACAAAAAATATCTAAGAAGCAGATGAGATGCGCAAACTTCTTGTCCATGTTTCATTTCCAGATCCTTCATACGGGTGGAAGTAAGAACGTGGCTACAGACGCACTGTCTAGACGGCCAAGGGTGATTGCAATCACTTTTGTATAGGACCAAGAACTGGAAGCACTCCCGGACTTGTATCCGGACCACCCACACTTCTCCATTTAGAAAACGTTACAGAACGGAGACTATGAATATCCCTACTCAATTCGGGATGGTTACCTCTACCACCACCAAGTAATATGTGTGGTGGCATCATTGAGGAAGAAAATCATGGATAAAGCAGATGCTTCCCCTTATGCAAGTCACCGCGGTATTCTCCCTATGACCTTAACATTGGAACGGCACTTCTTTTGGCCAAGCCTAAAAGTAGACATCAACCAACGTGTTAGGGAATGCTTAGTTTGCCAAAAAGTCAAGTATGATCGGCATAAGACGCTTGGGTTACTCCCACCTTTGTCTATGTCTGATCAACCTTGGGAGTGTATTGCCATGGATTTTATTATGGATCTCCCTGAGACTCAAACTAGAAATGATGCGATTTGGATCATTGTGGACAAATTCAGCAAGCAAGCTCTCTTTATTCCAATCAAGAAAACAATCAAGCAGATCGTATGGCTAGGTTTTTCTAGCAGAGATTTTCTAGCATCATGGGATGCCGAAGTCTATTGTGAGTGATCGAGATCCTTGCATGGCAGGAAATTTTTGGTGTGCCTTGTTTGATAACCTTAGTACGAAGTTGAATTTTTCTTTTGCATATCATCCCAAAATGGAGGGGCAAAGTGAGATTGCTAATTCCAGAGTGTTGAACATGTTGAAATCCTATGTGTCGGACCGACTGTCTGACTGGGAAAAGTATTTCTCTCTTGTCGTGTGCACGTATAACAATGTCGTACATTCGTCTACAAGGAAAGCACCTTTTGAGATTCTTTATGGTTAGCCTTTGCTTCCACCAATCCTTTTAACTAAGGATAATATATTTGCAGTGGATAAGTTTGTCCGAGATATGGACACGTCCTATGGGCAAGTTCAGAGGGCCATACTACACTCTCACAAAAAACATGAAAAAGTTGTGGACAAGCATATAAGGAATTTAGACTTAACAGTCGATCAATTAGTCTTACTCAAGTTTGAGAAGACAAGGCTAAAGAAACAAGCGACTCATAAAGAGAGAGTGGTAAAACTTTCCAATCGTTACTATGGGCCGTTTAAGATAATTGACCAAGTGAACGATGCGACATTCTGCTTAGAGCTACCACCTAGTTGAAGGATCCATAATGCTTTCCATGTTAGTTTACTCCGGTCATACGTGGTACCGCATCCAAGTCAGCCTATTGCTAAGGAACCCCCTAAGGTTGAGAAAACACGAGATACAACAACCGGAGAAAATCATTCATCATCGGGAGCGATCATTAAAATCCGGAAAGATTACATGGAACTTGGTAAAGTTTAAGAACTATTCTACCTTGGATGCTCAATGGATGACCAACAAGCAAGAATTAGCATCTTATCCCGAGATTTTGGAAGGATATGTACAAACACTACAATTGAAGACAACTATTTAGAAGCCAGAGGGATATTGCTAAATAGACTATTTTCTTATTTTCTCAATAATTTCTGTTAAATGAAATAAGGATATTTGAATATGTGCACTTGAATTGGTAAATTAGGACTCTAGATCTACTAGGACTAATAAAAGCCATCATAAACGAACATCCCTGATGTGTCATATGATGGGTGACATTAAGCATCGTGAAGGAGTTGTTCCGTAAGTTCAGTATGAGAGATCGGGGAATGAATATTTCCAATGTCTCACAGGATGGGTGACTCGAGCATCGGATAGGGAATGTTCCATTGGTCTGGGAGGAAATCCGAATTGGGTAAAGAATTACCCGTAAAGATGCAAGCACACGAATAAAGATGGGTTCTGAGAGAGCTTTGGATAAAAGCAAGATGTTTTAAGTGCTTTCCGGGAAAGCATGCATCTAGGGACGCCTCGAGAGTGTTGTATAGCATCAGTTTTCAGCTCACAAGTTTTTATTGAGTTTTTGAACACGTTCACACTTTTTTTGATAAGTGTCCGATAAAGTGGGCAGCCACTTATTAAAAATAAAGCAAGTAAGAAAAAGACGCCCCCCTTTCTGGTTAAAAACAACAATCCCCATCTCCTCTCTCTAGAAAAATTGCCGCCATCCATCTCTCTCTCTCTCTCTCTCTCTCTCTCTCTCTCTCTCTCTCTCTCTCTCTCTCTCTCTCTCTCTCTCTCTCTCTCTCTCTCTACCTACGAGCACCCCCTGCTCCTACTATTGTCCGGAGAAAAGCACCGGCTATTCCTGCAACCTCCCAGAGCCGATAAAAACAACTGGGACGCCCCCACTTCATCAAGATGAACCAACGCTAAACAAGGAGACTCTGCCACAATGGAACCGCAAGTGATAATGATAAGTTAAGAGTAAGGAGGTTGCTTTTCCATATTAGGAGCAACAGGTGAGTTTTTTTTTCCGAGAAAAAGATCCTTCTATTAGTTAATGAAACTGCCCATAGGGCTACAACCACCTCTACAAGAGAGGGCTACAACAATCATGATGGGGAGACTCTCCCAATGAAAAAACAGCATATGTACAATGAGGCTAAATCAAGAGATGGGAGGAGGGAAAAGCCACACAGGTGGACGGTAGTGCCATCTGAGCACACCTTGGACCGTGGTGAAAAAAGGCACAAGACGCCAGAGTCGAAGGAAAGCCTCTCTGCACTCCCGCATGCGGTCGGAGCTTCCCTGGAGTCTCTCAAACTGTCCTCTGAGAGTATGGATCAGCTCTAGCCAAAGATGCGGAAGCAGTGGGCCCGCCAGATGAACCAGAGTGTCAGGCCGCTGATGAGCTCCCAACACTCCTCTCTCTCTCTGCACCACTCCTGTGGAGTAAGCTCTGTAGCAAGCTGGAGTGTAGGTCGACCCCCCTGCATCACTATCATCCGGCTGGTGGAGGATAGCTCAAACTGAAGTGTCGGGCCCGTGAGAGTGGACCAAGCAATTGCCCCCCAAGTGTATTGCCGAGCTGTAGAAAGAGTTGGCATCAGCTGAAGAACACGAGCGACACCTGCGATGCCAAAGGACAATCCCAAAGACAGTGACGCTGACTCTCCACAAGGTGGTCACAAGCTGCACATGCGGCCGAGAGACCACTATGTACAAGCCAACTCCCAACTGCTATAGCTCGGTGTGCAACAAACCACTGGAACAAAGTGACTAGCCTCGGCTGTCTAGAATCCCACAACCTCTCCCAAAAAGCTGCCAAGAACTCAGTTGTGAGACCCTCCTCCTGCCAATGAGGTGCTGTAGCAGGACGAGCCTCCCTCTGCGCTGCCAGTATGTGACGTCCCAGTCGAACAATGTACTGAAAGAAAGGGACACCTGGATGGTCTGGTGAAGAGAAAGGGTCCCTCCAAAGCCACTCTCCAGGATCCCACTATACTCGTGCCAGTGGACAGCTCTCCCAAGCCCACAGTCTCCAGTGGCCAGTCTCAAGAGCTGCTGGGTCCGGATCTATGACACAAGTCCTCCCACAGATGCCCACCACTTGGATCCTCTGAAAACAGCACTCTGCCACCTGTGGGGCCTCAACTACAACTCGGTAAAAGCGTCCCTCGCCCTGTAGCTCGAAAAACAGGGAGGGTATAGTCTCTGAGCAAGCCCGAACTGAGATGAGAACCTCCAGTCGCGTGAAGACCCCCATCCATCTAGGCGCTGCTGACTCGAGAGGTGTGAGCCACTCAGCTGGTACTGCCTCTGAGATGTCCCGACACATGCTCTGCACCCCTCTCATGCCCTGTAGAGCTGGATGCCCTGAAGCTCCTCTGACAAGCCTGAAAATTGTAGCCAGTCACCTAAAGTGCGTGCTGGATCCTCTACCATGGGACCCCAAGAAACATGAGGCCTACTACCAACCAAGTGGCCTCTCTGAGTGCTAACCATGGGGTTCCAAACAAGGGGCTATCTCTGGCACTCCTCTGTGCAAGTAGGCTAACGCTGCTCCAGGCCTCTCCGTAGTTGCTCCCAAGATCGGAGTAGACTCACAGCGAAGCGGTCCTCCGGTCTCCTACTCAAGCCAACTCTGCGCATCTCTGTGAAAATCCATCTAATCGAGGGTCGCCAGGGGCCTCCAGCCTGAGGCACCCTAGCACTAAGCCGCTGAAGCAAGAACTTCTTCTAGGGCTCCTCTCCTGGAAGAAGTCCTCTAACGATAAACTTCCCAAGAAGGGCTCTGCTCTGCTGTGTTGGGTCTATGATCCCCAATCCTCCCTGAGAACAAGGAAGAATGATGACCTGCCATGCCACTTTGGCCCGGGCTATTTGAGTGTCACGCCCTGACCAAAGGAAGTTCCTGATCAGCCTCTCTACCTGGCTAATACAAGAACTCGAAAAGATCCAATAAGAAGTGATGCACCACATAGTAGCCAACAAAACCTGGTTGACCAGTACAACTGTGCCTGCCAAAGAAAGTCGTGCGGAGCTCCAATGTAACAACTTCCTCCTGATAGACATGAGGAGGGGAGCAATCTGCTGCTCGGGAGACAATTCCAAACCAACCTGACAACCCAAGTACCGAACTGCAGTCCCCGGGGGAATCCACCTGAAACCCTCACCTGGCATCCAATCAGGCGTAGGAGCACTACCAACCGAGAAAGCCACTGTCTTTCTCCAGTTGATCAATGCGCCTGATACACAACAAAAAGTCTCAAGAGCCTGCTCACACCTGTGAAGGTTGGCCTCCTGGCCATCCAAGTACAAGGCGGAGTCATCTGCAAACTCAGCGTCCAGTAGCTCATCTCCTCGAATAGGGAGCGCTAAGCCACGTAAACCAACCTGTTGTGAAACCAAATACCTGCTCATCGCCTTAGCATAGAACAGAAAGAGGAAGGGGGCAAGAGAGCAGCCCTGTCTGACCGAGCGTGTGAGCATGAAACGATCCCCTCTACCTCCTGACAAAAGTACCTGGCTGTGCCCGTCTGTACAAAGCTGACACCCCTCTGATCCAAGCATCTGAGAAGCTCATCCTGCGTAGAGTGCCCTCCAAAAAGTCCCAATCAACTCTGTGTGGCCTTCTCAAAATCGAGAGGAAGAATCACCAGATCCTCACAACGGAGCCGCGCGAGGACAGAAGCCTCCCAAAAAGTAAAGATGTTGTCAAGGATACTACGCTCCTTGACAAAACCTATCTGTGTCCCATGTATAATGCTCTCTAGAAGTGGCTGAATCCTCAAACTTAGAGCCTTGGCAAGAATATTGTAGGCTGAGTTGAGGATGGTGATGGGGCGCCACTGTCGAATCTCATCCAAGGAGCCAACCTTCTTGGGAATGAGGTAAATCAGGCCCTCGCTCATGCTGTCAGGCATCTCTCCTATGTGCAGGATGAACTGAAAAGCACTGCAGAGATCTGGGCCAAGCAAGTCCCAGTACTCCAAGAAAAAGCTGGGAATCAAGCCATCCTCACCTGGACAGCTACCCCGGGGAGTGCTCTAAGAGCCGTGTGTAGCTCCTCTAGCTGAAGAGGAAGCTCAAGCCTCTGGCGCATCTCCTCAGTCACAAGACAAGGCCTCTATGCCCACACCTGCTCTCTGCATGCATCTTGACGCTCTGACTGAGACTCTGCAGACAATAGATCACGGTAGAAGTCAGTAGCAACTGCACGCATGTCCTCTGGCTCTAAAGCAACTAACCCGTCGGGCCTCCTCAACTGGCTGACCTTGGCATGCGTATGCCGAGGTCCCACTGCCTCAAAGAAAGCGCTGGTCACTCTGTCACCCACCTCGGTCCATTGAGCTGCATGTCGATGGAAAGCAAAGTCATGGCACCTCTTCTCTGTGTTGACAAGCTCTTGGCGAGCCTACTGTAACTGCTCCTCCAACCAAGGACTGTCTGGATGCTGCTCCTGCATCCTCTGCAAGGAAGCAACGCCCCATCGGAGACGCTGCTCCTCCTCTCCCACTACAGCCAGGCAAGCCGAAGACTCCTGAAGAAATAAACGACTAAGCTGCGCTAGTCCTGAGGCCACTCTGTCAACAGGAGAATCCTGCATGTCTAAGCTCTCTGTCCAAAGAGCCTCCACTTGCTCTCTGAGCGCAGAGTCCAGCAAGACCCTCTCAGGGATGTGCAGCATCGTGCTCCCCCTCCTCTGCATATCAGTCAATGTAAGGATCACTGGTGCATGGTCCGAAAAGGAAGTCCCTGCCAAAATGCCAACTGTCCCACCCAAGTCACAGAAGTGGTCACTAGTGCAGAAGCGATCTATCCGAGATAGATTCACACCTCCCGCTCTGCGGTCCGAACGAGAGAAGGCCAAGCTGTTTGGGGGCCTCACAAAGTTAGAATGCTGCCACACATCTGAGACCCGCAATCATACAAAACCTCTCCCAAGCTGCCAGCTTAACTCCATGCACAGTAGTATGGCTACCACCAATCCTGTCAAGAGGGGTCCTCCAACATGTTGAAGTCACCCCCTATGCACCATTGCTCTGCCTGCGACAGAGACTCAACAATCTAAGACCAAAACTCTGCACGTGCACTCGCCCCATTGGGCGCATAGATGTTCAGGAAGCCCACGAGACAAGCCTGAACCTGCATAGTGATCCACTGAACCCTGCCTGGCATAATAATCCCTCTGCCCACAATGGCCTGCTGCAAAGAATCCGCAAAAGTCATACATACCCCGCCTTGGATGCCTCCAGGTCTAAATGCAGCTGACCAAAAAGTCTCATATTGTCCACGCAAAAGCTGACCACAACGTCTAATGCGGCTCTGACACAGATGATACTCCTGTAGCATAGTAACAGGGAACGGGCGGAACGGGGCCCTCCCGTTCCCAGAACGCGTTCCCAAGCCTGGCGCCTCCTCGAAACGGGAAGGGGACCGAACGCCGTTCCCTTCCCAGGCATAACCGGAACGGCAGGCGGAACGGGGCCCGGAACGGCAAATCCGGAACACCAAAGTTTTAAAAAATGAGAGTTTGGGGCAGATTTTTTGAACTTTTGGGGGGGTGTTATTTCCATCCTCTCCTATATAAAGAAGCGCTTTAAACCCTCTCTCTCTCTCTCAAGCTCTCTACCTCACCCTCTCCCTCAAGGCTCCCTCTCCCTTTCCCTCTCCCTTTCCCTCAAGGCTACCGTTCCGGCCTCCGTTCCCGTTTCGCCACCCCGAGGGGCCCCCGTTCCGGAAACGTCCCGAAGCCCCCCGTTCCCGTTCCCGTTCCCCGTTCCCGTTCCATGTAACTATGTCCTGTAGCATAAGAAGGTCAATCTCTCCTCCCATAAGGCATTGTTGAAGCTCCTGACGCAGTCGGCCCCTCTGACGCTAAAATTGGGGCCCACCTAATCCCTGTACGTTCCATGAGACGATCCTCATGGGGAGCGAGAGAGAACTGATGCTGCCGCAACAGCTAACCGTAATATCTTCGAGGCAGGCTTGGATGGAGAGTAATCCGCATCCGAGCGTCCTCGAGATAGGCGTGACTGCAAAGAGTGTCTGGCCCAAGCCCAAGTAGACCGAGCCGTGCGTAAAGCAACCTCCTCTGTCCAAGAGTCCTCATGTATGTGTACATAGCATGGTGGGCTCTACGTGTCAGCAAAAAAGTGAACCACAATGTGTCTACATCCTACTGCTTCTGGAGGTGTCACAACAAACTTGGCCAATGGCCACAGAGTCTGAAGCAAGTCTGTAATCTCTAGGTCTCCCATGTGATACGAGAACTCTAGGGCCTGTGTCTGCAACCACTCCAGCACTGAGTCTATAGTCCACTCAGCCTGGTCCTTGCCACATAGGGGAAAAGAGAAGCGATCATGGTACATACACAACAGACACAATGCCCATACACAATAACACATGCAATTACAGATTAGAGCCCTCAAATAATTGCAAGAGTAAAAGTTAGAGATAAGACTTGAAAGTTGAGCTATAATATTGAGCAAAATATAATTTTCGCTTAATTTTGACTAACAAGGCCCGCCAAGGCGCTACAAAAAAACCAAAGGTGACATATACCATAATGAGACTACAAGGGAGGCAAACCACAATAACCAAAGACCAAAGGTGACAAATACCATAAAGATGCTACAAAGAGGGCAAGCCGCAACACAAAAAGGTATGGATAATGGAAGTCCTAAAGTCTCAACTCTCGAGTCTCAATACTCAAGACTCAAGAGCCACTAACCTGAGAAGCCTCCCAATTAATAGTAGTCGGTTGTACGTCATCATCGAGCTCTAGGCTCGGCCCGGACCTCTGCCATGGATGAAGTACTTGGTGATGAAGTACTTGGTGTTGGTGCCTCTGTATCTCCACCTGGCTGAGGAGCCTCTTGCTCCATCTCCCACTGTGTAAAAGGCTTGAGCCTTGAGAGAGAGAGAGAGAGAGAGAGAGAGAGAGAGAGAGAGAGAGAGAGAGAGAGAGATATATTAACGTCCTGTCGAGGCCAAAGCTGATCTATAGGAAAAATCATAATACATCCTTGGTTACAGTGTCTTCCATCATAGCAAAATGAAATTAAAATAAAACTACCTCAGTAGCTCAGAGCTCCATGGTCATGAGCTTACCATTACAACATGTATTACCCATGCTTTCTACATATAAAGAAAAGAAAGATGTGCAATCAGGTTTCTTTAGTTTCATGAGCTTGAGGCTTGAGCATTGAGAGAGGGAGAGAGAGAGAGAGAGAGGGTAGAGAGGTGAGCCATAGTTACAGGGAATGGTCATTTTCAGGTCTCCGTTCCCCGTCCCCATTCCAACTTCCCGTTCCGAATCCCCATTCCCTGTTTCAAGCGTGAGTGTTTGTAACAAGGAATAGCGTTTCACGCCCGAGAGAGAGAGAGAGAGAGAGAGAGAGAGAGAGAGAGAGAGAGAGAGAGAGAGAGGGGGGGGGGGGGGGGGGGGGGGGGGGGGGTAGAGCGGTGAGCCTCAAGAGGCTAGAGCTTGATAAGGTAGAGGCTAGAGTTAGAACAATGCAATGATGCATTCACTTGTAAGTTGTGAAGGGAAGGAGTAAAGGGGTAGCATATAGGTCTTTGCTCACTTTCAAAAAAACAACAGTCCAAAAATTCTGCCCGTTTTTTACTGTTGGCCGGAAATATGTCCATTGATCTGAACCCGGTCGTTCGGCCAGTCTGCTGCCGTTTCGGCCGGTGCATTCCGGTTTGCCACTGTCTGCCGAAACGCCTGTTTGTTCCAGGACGTTCCATGCCAACCCCTACTGCCAGACCGCTGTTTCGGTGTTCCAAAGCCATGCAGAGGCGTTCCCCAGTAACTATGGCTCCATGTCTAAGTTTAAAGCTTTAGCAAGGAGAGTAGCTCAGTAGAGAGAGAGAGGTGCTGAGAGCTTGAGGAGGAGGGGACAAGTCCCCCAAACAGCCCCAAATCTGCCCTCCAAACCTGCCCCAAATCTGCCACCAAACAACCCCAAATAGATCCCAAATGGCTAGTTAAAAAAACGTTGACTTTGTTAGTTGACTATTTCGGATGCCCATTCCGCCATTCTGGATGTCGTTCCGTCCCGGTCCAAGTCACCGGGTCCTGGTTACACCTTGTTTCTAAACGGTGTTTCGTTCTTGACTCCGTTTTGAGAGCCGGACCTGTCCGAAACGTCGTTTCGGAACAATTTGGCTACGTTCCGCCCGTTCCCTGCTACTATGCCTTCAAGGTCAAATTTTCGAAGAAAGACACTAGAAGATACATATCCCAAAATCTTTCATAGTAATCTTCCATAGATTCTAATTGTAGTCTTCCATAGTTTCATTAGCTATCATTTTCGAGTTAGCCCATTCTTTTATAGTTGCACTTCAAATGGAAGGTGGCTGCTTAAGAAGTTTTGGATTATTCTCTATAATTCTCGAGTGAATAGATGGTGTCGAATTGTTGAAGAAACTATGCTTTCTTCCATTCTTTGATCTCTAAGAAAGCAAAAGACTTGTCTATTGATCCACCATCCTTGAAATCCTTGGGTTGAGGAAGAGTTTCCATCGGTGGTGGTGGATAATACGGGTAAGCATAAAAATTTTAGGAGTTGGTAATGGTGGTGGAGGCAAAGGTGGCACAAGAGAAGGTTCTTCAACCATCTCACAAAAAAACACCACCCAGAGGGATAATAGAAATATGTCGGCTAATGGATCAAAGCTCTCGAATTATCAAGTGCCGCAAGAGGTAACACCAGAGGCACAAAGGGAGGCATCTCAAAATTCAAAATTGATCCACAACTTGTGCAGAGGATGTCTAGAAAACAAACCTTGCAATTCTTTGAATCCATAGCTTCCAGTTATGGGTTTGACACTTGTTCGAATCCATAGCTTTCAATTGTGGGTTTTAATGTAGGATCGGTTTGCTTATCGAAAAAGCAAACCGATCGCTCTAATACCACTGTAAGGCACTACGTACTGACGGAAAAGACCACTGCAAAGTTGCAAACAAATATAGCACTTAAAACACTTGAATTGGAAAGAGAATTTCACACTTGAGACGAGACGCGAAGTGGTGGAGTTCCAATCCCAAATGCACTCGCCCCTAACTAGGTGCCCCTTACAATATTTCTCTATTATGGCTCTTCACAGATACACCTGCCAGGAGCCACTAGCAAAACCACTGAGTACTTTTACATAGAGAAAATCCCTTGGCTTTTAATATTCCAAAAGCTACCAAAGTGTTAAGTGCAACGGAATTGAAATGGTGAAGATCTAGGTTTTACACTTCCACAACTCATTTACTTTCTTTTCTTGCATTAATGATTCCTTTTAGCTTGAATGATGGTTCCGTTTACTTTCCCTAAAGAGAGGGAATGAGAGCGGTAGAGATGTGTAAAGAGAGAGAGAAGAGGAGAATGACACCCGATGGGGTCCCAACCAACCCTCTCAAGGGTTCCCCACAACCGTTGCCGATGTGGTATTTGCTTTTAATGGCATATATGGAATTTACACACATGCAGTACCTCAAGTACATACTCTACTGACTCAAATGGTGAATGTCGCCACGGTAACTTGTCAAGACCAGGCACCTCCGGGGTTGATTTGATGGACCTTTGGATCCTTCTCAATGTGGGATTGCGGATGGCCACCAAGGGGAACATCTGGGGCTGAATTGCTCTCCCGATGTGAGAGGAATGAAGGCTGAAAACGCAGATCTCGATGATGCCGATGATGGACAGTAATGGAGCACTCGAAGCTGACGAGGGAATGGCCAAGAAGAGGCTCAATGGGCTGCCGAAGTACCAGACCGCATCTGGATGGCTAGTGCTTGCAGATAGCGCATGCCTCCCGTGAGGAAATGGGCTGAAAACTGAAAATGCTTGCTGAACTGCAGGTAATCTGCTAGAACTAGGCTGAAAACTGCAAATCACTAGTGCTGATGTGCTGCCAGTGTCACAAACTGATGACGTGGCATGACCACCCGGGCGGGAAAAATTATGAGGCAGAACTATACGGATGCGATGACATGGCAGCAGTACGGATTTCCGGATTTTGCGTTGACATGCTAACGCGGCAGACTGTACGGACAGTCCCGGATTTTGTGCTGACAAACTATACGGACTTTCTGTAATTTGCATTGACTGCTTGGCAGTTTTTGGGACCAGTTGCTTTGGAACTCACTGCTGTAGAGTTAAACTGCTTTTAGGGCTTTGCTTTTGGCATCCCTTGTAAGAATAAAAGAGCCCTAAGGGCCTCACTTCTAAGGGCATCTGGACGCAGAGTCTAAGAGCGGAGGTCCCTTACAAGAGTTATACTTTGCCAAAGATTAATATAAAAGAAATACCGAAAGGGACGCCAGTCTTTGGGGCCAATCTCTCTTGGCACGGAACTACGCCAAGCCGTATCGACTAAATTGAACTGTGATTTTAAAGTTGTGAAGCATTTTAAGTGAATCTCTCTTGTGTCGCAAGAGAATCTAGACTTGGGGTGTCCAAGTTTTGTTACAGCTAGAACGCTAGGGGCTGATCTGGGAGCAAAACGCTAGGGTTGGTCTACTACTGCCAAAACATTGAGGGCTCCTCCAACTAACGCTTCCAATTCTAATGATCAAACACTAGGCTGGATGCTCCCTTTATAGGTGAGGCTTGGGGCTGATAAACCGCTAAAGATTTGGGTAAGGCAAAACATTTGTCAAATTCCTTAAAATAAATCATAAAAATGATTTATAATAAGTTTGACAAGAGCTCAGTTTTTGGTGAAACTGTCGCACATCTGCCCATCCGAGAATCCGATCGACGCAGGGAATGGCTCGTTGGATTCCTCTAACCTAAAACTATATGCACGTCACGCCAGATGCCCACCATAGTGTAATAACATCTATCAAATCGTCTGTCAAATTCTTAAAAATAAATCATCAAAATGATTTATTAATAAGTTTGACAAGAGCTCAGTTTTGGGTGAAACTGTCGCACATCTCCCCACCCAAGAATCCGATTGACGCAGGGAATGGCTCGTTGGATTCCTCTAACCTAAAACTACATGCACGTCACGCCAGATGCCCACCGTAGTCTAATAACATCTATCAAATCGCGTGTACAAACCATTTTTGCAAGAGGGTCCCAAGACTGGAAAATTGGCTCTAGAAGTCGATGAAGCATGTCCATGTGGCACATAGAGCCACGTGCATGTGACACAAAATCAACTACTTTCCATGACTGATGCAAGATGCCACATAAGCTCATTGTACGGATGCCACATCAACTTGCATTTTTCGTCGCAAACCGCGGGCCTATCAGTACTTATTTTGATCCTGCGGGTTTAGACATATTAAAGTTTAGGCATCTCAAGTGAACTGCCCAATGTGATCCCATTATTTAGTTTGGCTTTTAGGTACTTATTTGTCAAAGTCTTGGGTAGGGCAATTTACTAGGATTGCTATATAAGCAACCCCTTGCCTCCATTGTATACACATTCAGTTATTCATTTCCAAGGTTGATTGGTTCAGGAGACTCTCTCTCGTGCTCACTCCCCTTGGTCTCTACGCTTCCGCATCGTCGATTTTGACGTGGTATCAAAGCTTCGTGCTCCGCGACCTCGGTGGAGCAAGGCGTCTCGCAGAGGAGGAATCTAGGAGGAACAACGTGAAGAAAGTGATCTCGGCAAAGGAGGCCCTTGCTGGCGTTTTATCCTGCGTTTTAAATCGTTGTAGTAAAACAGCTAGGCTTCGCAAATAGTGCTACAAGGTGACGTGGGTGCCACGGCA
The DNA here is from genome assembly GCF_014529385.1 of Adiantum capillus-veneris. Taxonomy (NCBI): domain Eukaryota; kingdom Viridiplantae; phylum Streptophyta; class Polypodiopsida; order Polypodiales; family Pteridaceae; genus Adiantum; species Adiantum capillus-veneris. The sequence goes on along the minus strand of NC_140943.1, from coordinate 50,712,462 downwards.
TGAGAGCGACAGCAGGTTGAAGCTTTTTTCTTGCTTGCGTTTTGATATGCGCCCAGCGGCCTTTGACTGCGACGACCTTCTCTGTCTTCAACGGCGCCCTACAAATGGCGTTTATTGCGCCCTTGCGTTCTTGCGGGGTGCGCAGTAGACTCGGAAGCGCTATGAGGGTCTGGGTGATGCTAGCAAGGACTGCCCACAATTGCATTATAAAATGCTTAAGGCACTAAGGGGTTCACATGCATGGCATGAGAGACCCAAATGTCAAAGACAAGAGGTGGTTCCCATGGCAACCTCAAGCGATGCCGACAAACCAATACCAACAAATGGCTATGGACAATGGATCAATCATCCACTTAGCGACCTATGCACTGGCACAGTTCTCAAGGAAACCGGAAAATTGTTTTGCTCAAGATTGTGAAGCCAAAAGCAAATGGACGAGTTCGCTAGAGGACAACGGCAAAGGCACGCTTGACACGGATGGCAATGCCAGTACTCAGTTAGCTGCCTCCGTACCCATAAGGTACGATCACAGTTGTTATGAATGTGACTCAACGCTTTGTTTGGCTCGAGAGTTTGAAGCCAAAGGCAAAAGCAAGAACTCATAGGAAGACAAGGATAAAGGCAAGCTGGACAGAGATTACGGTAATAAAGATTTGACAAAGGAGATCGGCATGGCACACGTGGTGGTGGCCACAGTGGCCTCGACGTCAGATTTCTAGTCAAATGACAAGTGTCACCACTAGCTTCAGCCAAAGAGAGGCTTGTGAGTACAGAGAGGGGCAAGCAATGACTGCTCCCTATAATTAATTTGGACCCTTGTGTTGGAGTTAAGTTATTGGTGTTTGGACCCACAGGTCGGAGTTCAATGCACATGCATCTGGCAAGGAACCAATTAGGCGTCTAAAACACTATGGATGAGTGCACCAATCCATTGTTGTTGGTCAGATTTTGGACAGGATGTGTTCCAACAGTTCATTGTCTTGAAGTTTTATATTTTGGACGTGATGTGTTCACAGTTCACGAATGGGGATTATTGGACGTAGTATGGTCTATAATTCAAAGTTTCTACAAAGGCAACCGATGCTCAAGATGGCATTACTTTCAGGTACAAAGTTGAGGAGAGCAACACTGAGGTGTATCCAGTTGGTGGCCACTACTGAGATGTCCATGGTAGCTTCTTCATCGACTTGGTCTCACTATTGAATTCCACTATGAGCTGCAAAGAGGGTGTTAAAGTTTAGGCATCTCGAGTGAGCTACCCAATGTGATCCCATTATTTAGTTTGGCTTTTAGGTATTTATTTTACTTATTTGTCAAAGTCTTGGGTAGGGCAATTTACTAGGATTGCTATATAAGCAACCTCTTGCCTCCATTGTATACACATTCAGTTATTCATTGCCAAGGTTGATTGGTTCAGGAGACTCTCTCTCTCTCGTGCTCACTCCCCTTGGTCTCTCCGCTTCCGCATCATCGACTTTGACAAGTCAACCCCTTGCCTCTTCTCCCTTGGTGTTGGTCATGCCACGTCATCCAGCTGGGACACTTTTGGACCAATTATTCAAAGTAAAGAGGCCATGTACCTATAAATTAAAGCCTAGGGGGAATTATTTTCATTCAATTATTGGGCAGTTCTAAAGGTAAGAGGCAATGTGCATATACATTAAAGCCTAGGGGGAGTTAATTTCATTGAGTGTTAGACAAGTGTTCCTCCTAGCAGTTGTATCTAAGAAGATCAATAGTAAAGAAATACCGCAAGGAGCGCCTAGTTGACGGGCACATGCATCTAGAAGATGAACTCCGCCACTCCGTGTCTAGTCTTAAGTGTGACGTTCTCTTTCAGTTCAAGTGCTTAAAGTATTTAAGTTTGTTCCACTTATTACTTTCTATCGGCACATGGTGCCCTTCCAATTTCAGTGCTACCGAAGAGTCAACCGTCTGTTTTTCTAGCCAAGCAAACCAATCCTACTTGCAATTAAAGCTATGGAGCCGGAAGAAGATACAGCAAGATAGAAGGGGATGAAGAAGAATAAGAAGCTTTATGTGTAATCAAAGAGAGGGAAGAACAAACAAATCGAGAGATTTTTGCAATAGAATATACATATTTGATATATACGTAATAGCGGTAGAAAAGAGCAAGGTGGCAAAGAGTTACTTGCTTTTTGACATGTTTGGCCAAGTTGACGACAATTGAGTTGGAAGCCCATAGAGAATTAATCGAGCCGAAAGAGCAAGCTTTAAGTGTCATCTCCAAATACTTTCATGGCTTATAAGCTCGTTGTTGTTGTTAGAGTTACACCACGGTTGCTTCGCCATTTTGTACGGCTAGTGATTGTCCCTGGTTGGCCACCCATCACACATCATGTAGATTGCATGGGCAGACACTTTTAGCACGTGTCCTGCTGGTCATCGATGTCACCTCCTAAGCCAAGCGCTAGCATAACTACACCATTCCATCACGAGAACCTGCAAAAATTTCAGCCTAGCGTTTTTGCATCTATCAGCCACGATCTGCATCTTCACTGCACGCACTACCCTCCTAGCCAAAGATCCCACCCAAAACAGCCCAAATCAGCCTTGCATTTTCTTACCATATACATGTGGTAGTGATGTGTGTGAACACAATAGGACCGTCGGGGCATTTTTTCCCTCTTTAGGAGTTTTTTTCCCCCGTGCATTGCATATACGCCCATCACTCTAGGGCTATCCATCTTTCCATTGCACACTAAGTAATACACTCTCAATTGTGTGCCTTGAGCTTCCTTCGTCTTCTCCAAGCTGTGTGCGTTTCTCTGCAACCCTAATTCCAACAATTGGTATCAAAGCAGGTGCCATCCTCCCGGGCTTAGGCAGCAGCTCCAGCACACACCTGCTCCTTTTCTCACATTTCAGTGAGCTTTGGCGAGCTTTCGCAAGTCCATAAAAATTTTGAGCGGGCTTGTAGAGCTCAGTCTGCTCAGATTTCTGATTCCGGCTCATTTCGACCTCCGTTTCCACTACAAGCAGTACTGCATAGGCTATTTCGTCATTTTGTGCAGAATTTCTGTCAGTGCCGTTCTCTGCATAACAGGTACCTTACAATTTTCTACAGTTTGTGCTATATAGCACGTGTTGTTCCCGCTTCGTTTCTCCTCTTTACGGGCAGTTTTCACATCCGGTGCAGCATTTACCATGGCTGACAACAACACAAATGTGTTCAAGATGTTTGCTGCTGAGGACAGGTTGGATGGGGATAATTACCCTATGTAGGCTTACATGATGCAACATGTTCTTGTGTCAAAGGGCGTCTGAAATATTGTGCAAGGCATTGATATACGTCCTGGTTCTGATGATGCAGGCGATGTTGAGGATGTTGCAGGTCTTGCTGCAAGAATTGCTGCTATTAGAGTTGTTTTGCCTACGGCAGAACAATCTCGTTGGGATGTAAAGGATGCGCAGGCTCATGCATTGATTGCGTTGTCTGTGAAGCGCATCATTGTTCCTCACATTCGTTCAGCAAAATCTACAAAACAGGCTTGGGATATTTTGGTTGGTCTTTATGCAAGTCGCAATGAGGCTAAAATTGCTTTGCTGCGTAAAGAGCTAGAATCGAAGATTATGCATGAGGAAGATGATATGAACGCTTTCCGTGCTGGTGTCAAGGATATCAATGAGCAACTTATTTCTGCACGTGAAGTCATTTCAGACAGTTCCCTTGTGCAGATTGTTCTTGATGCCTTACCAGATTCTTACGAGACTTTTGCTAGTACTTGGAGACTTATGACCCGAGAAAATCTTGAAGTTGTCAAGTTTGATGCATTATGCACATTGTTGTTGCAAGAGTCGCTTTCCAGAAAAAACAGGACTAGGCAGCGTGCAGTTGAACAGGCTTTTATTGCTTCTCAAAGAAAAGGTGGTAACAGCAATGCAGCCACTTCTTATGGTTCTACTGCAAGTGGCAAAACTTATGTTCCTAATGCTTCTAATGGTAGCAATTCGTCTGGAAATTCTGGTGATAAGGACAAAAAGAAGATGCGTTGCCATTATTGTAAAGCTAATGACCACTTGATCAAGCAGTGTCATAAGTTGAAGGCCAAAGAGACTAAGAAGAAAGAGGGTGGTTCCAATGCAAATGCTGGTTCTACTACAAATGCATCCATTGTTGAGTCTTCTGTCAAAGGAGACTATGTTGCTGATGTTGATGCAAAATGGGCTTTTAGTGCAGAGTGCACTTACAATCCTGCTATCCATGATGCATGCATGTCAGTTGCTGCAGATTCACATGTGTGGTATTTCGACAGTGGTGCTACAAAGCACATTACCTCACATCGTGAATTGTTCACCTCTCTCGAGTCTGTCCCTCATGGCAATTCAGTCACTTGTGCCAACAACGCCTCTTATCCGGTTCATGGAGTTGGAAAGATTGTGCTTACTGCTGCAAATGGCAGTTCTTTCACACTTGTTGATGCACTTTATGTACCTGGGGTCAAGAAGAATCTTTTGTCTGTATCTGCACTTGCTAGACTTGGACTTGTAGTCAAATTTGTGGATGGCAAATGTACAATCCATGATCTCAGTTTTGGTGATGAAATTGTTGCATCTGGGCTTCTACGCCGTGGGATGTATAAGCTCACTTTGTATGACAAGTGTGGACAAAATTTTGCAAATGCAGTTGCAGATTCAAGGGCCATTTTAGATGCAAAACTTTGGCATGCACGTTTTGGTCATCTGAATTTTGCCAGTTCGCTGCGTTTGCAGAAATCTAATATGGTTGCTTCTTTGCCGCCTCTTGAAGCACCTGTCAAACATGTTTGTGAAGGCTGTATTTTGGGTAAAATGGAGCGTTCTAAGTTTCCAAAGGATGGTTCAGTTGGGGCCATGCAGGTTGCAGCTTGTACATAGTGATGTTTGTGGGCCCATGCAAACTCCGTCCTTGGGCAATTACCTTTACTTCGTGACTTTCATTGATGATTACTCCAGGCATGCATGGGGATTTCTGCTTAAAGCAAAGTCCGAAGTTTTTATGTGCTTCAAACAATTTCTGGCTATGGCTGAAAATGTATCGAAATGTACTATGGGCACCCTCCGTTCCGATTGAGGGGAGGAGTATATGTCTCATGAATTTAATGCATTTCTGGCTAGTCGTGGGATAAAACACCAATGTACAGTGCCTTATACACCTCAGCAAAATGGTGTTGAGAGGAAAAACAGGTCACTTACGGAAATGGCACGATGTATGGTCAAAAGTCAAGCTTTGCCGCATTCTTTTTGGCTTGAGGCCATCATGTGTGCCACTTATGTACTTAACAGGTGTCCTACGAAAGCTTTGCTGTCTATTACTCCATATGAAGCACATGCGTGTTTTTGGCTATTTGGCATATGCTTTGGTGCCACAAACACAGCGCAGAAAATTGGATGATAAGGCTGTCAAATATATTTTTGTTGGTTATAGTGCTGAAAGCAAAGGTTACAGGTTGTATCATCCGCAAACAAAGCGTATTCTGGTTTCACGGGATGTTGTGTTTGTGGAAGATTCTGTTCAGTCCTTGCTGTCATGTACTAGAGACAGTAATGTAAGCTCACGGGACATTTATGACACTTTGTTGCCTCTTTTCAGTGGTGGAAATACGAATGTAAATTGTACAACCTATGGGGGTTTCAAAAAATGTTATAGATCAGCCTATTACTGATGCAGATGAACATGATGTACGTGATGAGGAAAGGGCTGAAAATGAGCAGGCTAGAGGTATGCCAGAATGGCTGGTGCATACATTGCGTGACACTAAATTGGATGCACCTTTGTCTACTCGTACTTGTTCAGGCTCTCGCCATGCATCTTATGCATCCGATTGTTATGCTTTGGTTGTGTCTAGCTTACATGATGTTGAGGAACCTCTGTCTTTTGATGAAGCATAGAATTCAGAAAATTGGATGGCTGCCATGCAATCAAAATATGATGCACTTATAGAAAATGACACGTGGACTTTATGTGATTTGCCTCCTGGCAAAAAGGCCATTGATATGAAGTGGGTTTACAAGTTGAAACGCAAGCCAGATGGTGAGATCGATCACCATAAGGCTCGACTTGTTGCAAAGGGTTATGCACAGCAAAAAGGCATAGATTATGAAGAGACTTTTGCTCCCACTTGTCGTATGACTACTGTGCGTTTTCTATGTGCATTGGCAGCTCATTTTGGTTGGGATGTACATCAATCAAACATTGTTACTGCTTTCTTGAATGGTGACATATTTGAGGAAGTTTATGTAACACAGCCTCGCGGTTTTGTCAAGAAAGGACAAGAGGACAAAGTGTGCAGATGTAAGAAGGCATTGTATGGGTTGAAGCAATCTCCTCGTGCTTGATATGAGAAAGCTGACACTCATTTGGTCAAACAAGGTGTTCGTAACAGTCCAACAGAAAGCACATTGTATGTAAAACGTGAGGGTGATGTACTTCTCATTGTGGTTCTTTATGTAGATGATTTGTCGATCACTAGACCAAATGAGAGACATATTGCTGAATTTAAGGCTGATTTGAATGCTACTTTCAAGATGAAAGATTTGGGGTTGTTGCATCATTACTTGGGCAAACAGTTTAAGCAGTGTGATGGTGGTATTGCCTTGTGTCAGAAAGGTTACATAGAAACATTGCTATGTAAGTTTGGACTTGAGGATTGCAAACCTATTGCCACTCCCATGGAAACAGGTTTGAAATTGAGTCTTCATGATGCTGGTGATCCTACAGATGTCACTCTTTATCAAACTGATTTATGTATGCAACACGAGGCCAGATATTCAGTTTGCAATCTCACATCTACTCGGCGCTCTACTACAGGAGTAGTTTTCACACTCGGCTCGAGACCCATTTCATGGAGCAGTAAGCGACAACCCACCGTTGCGCTATCTTCCATAGAGGCAGAGTACAGAGCAGTTTGCTATGCTGCTTGTGAGGCCATATGGCTACGGAAATTACTAAGAGAGTTGTGTTTTCCCCAAACTGCTACGACTCGTCTTTGTGCGACAATCAGAGTTGCATTGCTATTGCCAAGAACCCTATCTTTCACGCTCGGACAAAGCACATTGAGGTGTAGTACCACTATGTTTGCGAGCGGGTTTTAGTTGGAGATCTTCATTTGGAGTATGTTCCTACAGCAGACAATGCAACAGACATCTTCACGAAGGTTGTACCTCAGAGGACTTTGGCTTCTCACCTTTGACTCGTCTCTGTTGTCTTAGCATCCAGTGCTAAGATGGGGTGTTAAGAGTTACACCACCATTGCTTCGCCATTTTGTACGGCTAGTGATTGTCCCGGGTTGGCCACCCATCGCACATCATGTAGATTGCATGGATGGACACTTTTAGCACGTGTCCGACCGATCGTTTTCTGAGCATGGCTGGGTGCACACATTTTTAGCCATTTTTGGCTTTTATGTTTTTTGCACCAGTTACGCATTTTGCCCTACCTCAACCTAAGATTCTATAAATAGAATGCTTAGGGTCTTGTAGTCATTCAGATTGAGATAGTGTATTGAGAGCATCATTTGCAAAGCAGTTGTGTTTTCTCTCTCTCTCTCTCTCTCTCTCTCTCTCTCCCTCGAGTGTTTTCGGCGCGCGTGGCTCACACCCTTTCCGCTGCTCACTCTCACAGTTGCTTGAAAAGCCACTTTTCTTAGTTTCGGAGAACTCTAAAAATCTCCTCAATGGTTGAGAATTTGGAGACGCCGTAGAAAACAAAGTTGGTCCTCTCAATGAGCCCTATGCGTTGACACAAAAGGATTTTGATTCCGACTACCTTGGAAACTTACGGTTTTCAACAGGCAAATTAGGGTTTTTGAAAAAAAAAATAGCATGTGTCAAGTAATGTTTTTTGGACAGATAACCAGTAACCAAAATGGGAAAGAAGGATTTAGCAGCATTTGGAACCATGGGAGATGGAGATCCGATCTTATGGATAAGAGAGGAATACTGTTTGAGAATACTATTTGCCAATTGTTTCCACTTATCTTCGTGCTTTTGAGCACTCATAAAAGTAAGAGGCCAAGGGTCTATAAATCAAAGCCTAGGGGAGTTATTTTCACTCAATGTGGGACAAGTGCTCCTCCCAACACTTGTATCCAAGGAGATCAATGATAAAGAGATACTGCAACGGGAGGGGAATTATTTTCACTCATGCAGGACAAATGCTCCTCCTGACGCTTGTATCTGAGAGATCAATAATAAAGAAATACCGCAACTGGCACCTAATCCAGGGGCTAATGCATCCAAGAGTGGAACTTCGCCTCCATGTCTCATCTCAAGTGTGAATTCCTTTTCCAGTTGAGCTTTTTCTGTCGGCACGTGGTGCCCCTCCGATTATAAGGTCACAACTCAACACTCCCGAATGATACAGACATGCACACATACAGAAAGTCAATACCTTTGAATTGTACAACAATTAGGAAAGATACGTAACCTTGGACACCAAAGGCAGGAACAAGGAGCTGCCTACTATATCGATGGATCATGTGCTGATCCAAAGCATGTTCTCCGCCCGCCCGCCATGTTGCGCAAGAGGAAGTAGGATCATCCAAAGTGCCTCTTTCAGAAATGCTGTTGTCCGCTTGACCAAAAGACCGCAGTTGGCCTCGCAGATGTGCATTCTCCAGTTGAAGCTTCTGCAGCTCCTCGGCAAGGTCCATGGGCGGGGGGAGAGAGATTTCAACCTCGTAGGACTTTTCGGAATTCCAAACTAGTTTGCTTCACTCTGCTAATTCAAAGTTGGTGTGGCTCGAGCATGCTAGATTTGGCCACTTGAGAGGCTAGCTTGGGACAAGAGCCAGTTCACATGGGCACGTGGTTTGCAACATGTTGCCAACTTTTTGTATTCACTAAAAAATTGGCAACATGTTGCCAACAAGTTTCCAAAGAGCTCCATGCCCTAGGGTGGAGCAAGATGGCAGCCACAAGTAAAGACAAAGGGGAAAAAGTGTTCCTCATTAAATGGAGGAAAGGACAAACCTCTTTTGCACTTCTCTCTCACTTACTTTTTCCTCCCCATTTTCTTAAGAAAGAAATCTCTCCCACTCTCTCATGTGAACTGGCTCTAAGTTGGGAGTCTCTCGTGGAGAGATTGCCTAGCATTCTCTGTGGACAGTTGTAGAGGGCAGTTATAAGGTCCCTCATAGAGCGATTACCTAGCATCCTCTCATTCTAGTATTTGCAGTGCTTCTTAGTTCGGCAAGCAACATAGAGGGGGCCTTTTTGAACCAAGACTAGAATCATTCTTTGAAGCCACTACACTGATTCATGCAAGCACAAGGGGACCAATGTACGTGGCTTCCTTTAGTGGACCCTTGTTCATGTTGGTGTTTGTGTCATACCAAGCGCATAGCCAGGGGGGGTCATGGACCTGGGCCAGGAGGCTAGCTGCCAGTGTGGTCTGGAGATTCAAGGGCCAAGGGCTATATATGGGAGGTTGGGTGGTGAATCCGGACCAACAATCCTCTAGGCATTATACTGGTATCAGAGCATGGTTCTATTTTGGGGGAAGAAGGTGTGGAGCCACCCACTTGCTTTGCATGTTGCATGAGAAGGGGAGGCAAGGCGTGTAAGCTCTCTGCACAGAGAGAGGATCCGAAGCTGCAGCGTGGGTAGCAACACTAAGGGGGGGAGGAACAAGACTTTGACCTAGGTGAAATGCCCCGGGATCGGGCTTGACGGGTGCACGTCACCGGACTAAGGACTTCTCGACATAGGCATGCCACCATGCGAGCAACGTAGCAGGCGGGAGCTCGTTCTCTCTCTCTTTGTGTCGAAGCCTGCTCGCAGTGCCGTCGTGCCACCATGCGAGCAACGTAGCAGGCGGGAGCTCGTTCTCTCTCTCTCTGTGTGTGTTGAAGCCTGCTCGCGGTGCCACCATATCGAGCCTTAAGCTTACACACCAAGGGCCGCCCACATGGTATTTTTTGACCCTTTGAAGCAAGCAAGGGTGCATGCCCACCCTGGCACACACCCCATTGACATAAAATTGCCGTCGGAGCTCGACAAGGTGCCGATCGTCAACCAAGGTTCGCCCTTATTTCAAGCAAACAGTAAATTATGCGTAGCCTGCAGAGTTTTACTTATTGATTTGAAATCAACTTTCCAAGATCTTTATTTGAAGTGACCTTCACGTCTACAAAAGGCGTCGGTTGCAACAAGTTCGACATAGAACTTGGCATCGGATTAGTTAACAACAACTGATCAAGAAGTGCAGATTTGGGAATTCTTTTTGGATCACATACGTTGTGGTTATTTACGACAACAATCTCCCAATTGGTAAGGTCTGCATCGTTGACGACCAAAAGCGATTGGGAGATTTCAAAGATCCAACAATACCAGCATGTCTTGGTTTCTCGGCATTCATAGATCTTCGACTTGCGGCCATTGCGGGGCCTAATTAGCACGGCTAATTATCACGCCTGCGGGGCATTCTATGATTACGAACTTTTTTTGGAATCAAGGTATTCTCCTTCTTTTTTCCTAGCACTGCATAGTCGCCATGGATTCAGATATCAACATGAATTTTGATTTTGAGCACAATACGTCCGATCCTCCCAATGATGTCTCGCGGTTAGATACTCTCACGGAGGGTACCCCAAAGCTACAGGAGGAGATGATGCTTACGAACTGCTCAATATTCAAGAATTTTGAGCACTTCAAGCACATATGTTAGTGATGGAAACGAATTTTGCATCACTAAATGAAAATGTCAGTAAATTATCCACTTTAGCACCAGCAGGCCAAGGGTCTTGTTGACACACATGCATGCACACATAGCCGATCAGGGGCGGGTCCTCTTGGTCAGGGACAAGGTCCCCCTCTGGATTCTCTGCACTCTCTCACTGCGAAAAAGGTAGACGAGTTATTGAAAAATACAAAGCCGCCAACTTTTAAGGGAGAGGACCGAGAGCGCAATAAGGATGCAGTGAATATCTTTCTCAGCAAGTGGGACGGACTTCACACCTTTCACACCTTACGGCGTACTCCGAATGCAGTCAGGGCGCTGTAGACAAGTCTGACTATGGAAGGCAAGGCCTATAAATGGTGGATGTCTCTCAAGGAGAAGAATATCATACCACAGAGTTGGATAGCTTTTGAGGCTATGTTTAGAAAAGAGTTTCTGCCCACAAATGAGGCAGATAGAAATCGGACGGTTTGGGACATGTGTTCCACGCGCCAACACCCATCATTGCTTGGATATATCTCGCACTATCGGGATGTTATCCTCAACTTGGAAGGGTTAGACACCTTTCAACAAGTACATGGGTTTATCCGTGGTCTGACGTCAAAGCTTAAGAAGCACGTCAAGACTCAGGACCCTAAAACACTTGAGGAGGCCATAGTGAAAGCTCACATTCATGATGATCTAGATGATAATAAATCACATACTACTCACGTGCCTGCTAATTCTCATGGTAATACATGCACACAGCATGGGCACAATAAAAGGAAATTTATAGTAGCCAACTCAGAAGCAGCTAAGAAACCCAAGGGGTCTCGAGGGCCTCTCTCTCCTGAGGAATTTGAGAAGGCTAAAAAAGAGAGAAGCTATGTTTTCAATGCTTGGGAAGCGGCCATGGCAAAAATGATTTTTTCCAAAGGGAAATCTGATGCTCAAGGCAAGGAGAAAGCACTGCACACCGTGCAGCTGTTGCCTCTTGAGTCTTCCTCATGTTCCTCCAAGGTGGAGGTAACACACACCGAGGTGGTTCATGAATGCTATATCACAGCTTCCATGTGGCAATAGACCTTCAATCCACATCAGCTAGTGTATACACGGATCTCTTCAAGGGCACAAGGTGCGTATCTTGGTAGATGACGGTGCTACTCACAAACTCATTAACTATGGCTTAGTGAAAAGACTCAAATTGCCCCAAACTCCGAGTTCCCACTGCTACAAGATAAGCAATGATGAACGGCTATGATGCCGAAGTATGGGATACTCAAGTGAGAGCTGTACCGTTGGAAATTCAAGGCTATTCCATATAATTGGATTTCCAGGTTATGAATATGGAGCTGGCAGATGTGGTCCTTGGTAGAGATTGGTTGCATAGAACAAACAACTTATATGCCAAAGAATCAAAGTGTGATTTTCTCAAGGAGGAAATTCACTATCTAGGGCATGTTATCTAGCTAATGAGCTGCACATGGATTAATCCAAAGTGGATGCCATTCGAAGGTTTCCTCTCCCAAAAATCTGGAAGAGTTATAGAGTTTCTTGGGATTTGCAGGTTTTTATCGATGGTTTGTTAAAAACTATGCTCATATTGTTGTGCCAATGACAAACTAGCTGAAAGGCAAAGGGAAAACCTTTCGGTGGGGTACCCTCAACAGCAAAGTTTTGATACGCTCAAGGATGCACTAGCTACAGCTCCTATTCTACTTATTGTGGATCCTTTGAAGCCATTCATTTTGGAAACGAATGCCAGTAACCATCCTTCTACAAGAGGGGAGGCCAATTGCATTTGAAAGCAAGAAGCTTGATTCAGCATAGCAGAATTATTCTGCTAATGGACGCGAACTCTACGCAATAGTGTCTGCCTTAAAGACATGGCGGAATTATTTGTATGGAGCTCAGTTTGAGATTGTCTTTGACCACGAAAGCATAAAACGGTTTACACAACAAACTGACTGTCAAAATACCAGGTGGGATGAGATTCTTCACGAGTATGATGCAAAGCTCCCGTATCGTAAAGGACGATATAATGTGGTGGCTGATGCTCTTAGTCATATGCCTGAGATCAATTCTCTTTTGTTCACAGAACTTCGTAGTGAGTTTTTGGATTCTCTGAAGGGCAAATATGAGCATGATGACGCATACTCCAAAGTGTGGAGCCATGTGCAAATGAGGGATCCTTCTCACTCCAATGCTGGTAGTGTGTCGTATTAACCTCCACACATAGTTCTCCTCCGTCGAGTGATGAGCTACAGAGATGGAAGAATTTTTCCATCGATAAGGGGTACCTATTCCACAAGGGGAGAGTCTGTGTACCAACGGACATGGACGTTCAGTGCCAAATTCTTTATGAATGTCATGACAGTCCAAGTGTAGGGCACCCAGGCATTAAAAAGACTTATGCTCTCATAAGACGACAATTTTATTGGTCAAGTTTACATGGCTTTGTTCAAGACTATGTCTTGCATTGCCAAAAATGTCAAGTTAACAAAGCACAGCACCTGAAGGCAGGAGGACTCTTACATCCTTTGGAGATTCCCAATGGTAAATGGGAAAGTATCTCTATGGATTTTATTATGGGTTTGCCAACCATTGTATGAAGTCATGACTCGGTATGGGTGGTAGTAGACCGGTTGACTAAACTATGCAAGTTTACTCCAACCAAGTCGACCATCAAGACTCCAGAATTAGCTAAGTTATTTGTGGACAATCTGTACAAGTTGTATGGATTGCCAAGTAACATTGTGAGTGATCGTGATCCCAAGTTTAACAGTCATTTTTGAAGGGCTATGTTTAAACGATTGGGTACACAACTCAACCTTAGTACCATAGATCATCCATGTTCAAATTGAACGAGTCAACCAAGTGCTAGAGGATATGCTATGAGCATACGTTAGCAAGAAACAAACAGACTGGGAAGAATATCTACCTCTTCTTGAGTTTGGTTACAACAGTGCTAAGCATGTCACAACTGGATTTAGTCCTTTCATGCTAATGTATGGTTTTCAACCTAGGTCACCCGTTACGGTGGGGTTGGCAACCAAAAAACTCCAGTAGGTTAAGGACTTTATCCAAGACCATATGGATATGTTGAAACTCGCTCGTCATATTGTCCGACAAGCGTAGGATCGGTATAAGAAGTATGTTGACGAGAAATGTCGGCAAGTTACCTTTGAGGAAGGGAAAGAGGTATTTTTACATGTGCCATAGCATTCAAAAAGTCTGAAGACTGGGCCAACACCTAAATTATCTCCAAGATATTGTGGGCCTTTCATGATACTAAAGCGAGTTGGTGATCGTGCTTACAAACTCTAGTTACTAGCACACTCTCGTGTCCATCCGGTATTTCATGTAAGTCGTTTACATAAAAGTTTGCATGGGGACGACAACATCATTGACCAACAGATCTGGTTGATTTTTTTGAATTTCCTATGCCACCGCATGAACCTGAGCAAATTCTCGACTATTATGATTTATATACGCATCATCATGAACGTCGTCAAGCTTTAATCAAGTAGAAAGATCGACCTGAAGAAGGCGCCACTTGGGAAAACATTAGTGTTCTTAAGAAGAAGTTTCCCACTTTTGTTTTCGAGGACGAAAACACTTCTCCAAGGGGGGGAGTAATGTCATTCCAAGGGCATACCCAGGGGGATTCACGGACCCGGGCCAGGAATTCGGCTGCCAGTGTGGACTAGGGATTCAAGGGCCAAGGGCTATATATGGGAGGTTGGGTGGTGAATCTGGACCAGGCAGTCCTCTGGGCATTATAGTTTTTGGATGACCTATAGAAGGTACACTCGGTCTAAAGCTCAAATCAAAGGCTTTTACCTACTTCAAAGACTAGAGGACTATAGTCACGCATAGTTTACGTATAAGGAGTCTACATAGTGTTGCAAGACAGACCGCATCGAGTGCCAATTGACAACTCCTTACACTCCATCACGTAATGGAGTCATTGAAGATCATGCAGAGTGATTCTTGAGCATGCTTCTCTTCCTCAATTTTTATAGTAAAGGCTTGCTCCTTTGCAGTTTGTATACAAAATATATTGCTTAATGCCTGGAGGATATGTCACCTTTTTGGGTGAAATTCATCATTGGCACACTTCATAGTGTTAACTTTCCTAGACTTTATACATGTTTCAAAGGAGAGGCATACAAAGTTGGATCATAAGTCAATAAGGATGACCTTTATTGGCTATTCTCAAGAGTCCAATAGATTTTGGCTTCGGGATTCAGATTAGTCTGTTAAAGTTAGCCATGAATTAGTGTTTGACAAGATCTTTATTGCTATAGGGACCGTTCACATGCCATATTCTTTGATACCTCCTCTATCTCCACCTATTATGCCTGCTATGGAAGCAAGGACTATTCCTACATTGGCTTCACCTGCACAACATCCATAATACTTTCTAGTATCATAGATGTCCTAAAGTAAATCTTTGAAGATGCCCTATTTGATATGGACAATAGAACCCATTCTTAAACAGAGATGAATATCTTTTGTATCATTTATAGCTTTCTATGACATTGAATTTGAGATTCATGTATCATAGATGTCCTAAAGTAAATCTTTGAAGATGCCCTATTTGATATGGACAATGGAAACACATAGAACCCATTCTTAAACAGAGATGAATATCTTTTGTATCATTTATAGCTTTCTATGACATTGAATTTGAGATTCATGCAAGAATCGCATACTCCTCCTTATGGAAGGAATTGTGGCCTAATTGTGATCATATGAGAGGTATAGCATGCTTCTATTCACCAACCAGTTCTCTCTCTCTCTCTCTCTCTCTCTCTCTCTCTCTCTCTCTCTCTCTCTCTCTCTCTCTCTCTCTCTCTCTCTCCCCCCCCCCCCCCCCCCCCCCCCCAAAGTTATCTTTTGTTATTATATGGAATTACCAACATATTGACAATGGAGAACAAAAATTTGTTGGAGAAGACGAAGGAAGCTCGAGGCACACAACAGAGAGTGTATTACTTAGTGTGCAATTGAAAGATAGATAGCCCTAGAATGATGGGCGTATATACAATGCACGAGGGAAAAAACCTCCTAGTGAGGGAAAAAATGCCACGGTGGTCCTAAGTGTGTTCACACACATCACTACCACATGTATATGGTAACAAATCCCCCTGGAATGATCTGGTGAACGAGAGCTGGCACATGATTAAAGGGAAGTGCCATGCCCTGAGGACATGATCAGTCCATAAAGGGGAGTAAGCCCAAAGCTTTGCGAAAAGCTTCGAACTTCTCACGAGACAATTCCTTTGTGAAAAGACCTGCAAGGTTGTCCTATGTTCGCACATAAGCCAAGCTGATTTCTCCTATTGAGAGCCTCTCCCTGACATAGTGATAATGCACCTCAATGTGCTTTGTGCGAGCATGAAAATTTGGGTTCTTTGCAATTTCCAATGCGCTCTGACTGTCAGTGTAGATAGTGTTGGCAGTGTCATGTCCAACACCCAAATCAATCGTAAGGCGTCTGAGCCATACACACTCAACCGTACTTGTGAAGATTGCCATGTACTCAGCCTCACAACTAGAAGTGGCCACAGTAGGTTGCTTCTTGCTTAACCATGATATACATGAATTGCCAAGCATGAAACAAACACCACTTGTGGACACTCGCGTTTCAAAACAGCCATCCCCATTTGACTCTGAAAAAGCATGTAAGTATGGCGGAATGATCCCCCCTTGGGATAAAACAAGACACGATGTAAAGTGCTACTCAAGTAGCGAAAAATCCTCTTGACACCCTGCCAATGCTTAGACCTTGGGTTATGCATAAATCTGCTGACCTGTGAGATTGCAAACTGAATATCTGGCCTCGTGTTCCATACATAAATGAGGCATCACAGCAGTTTGGTAAAGAGTGACATTTGCAGGATCACTAGCATCATGAAGACTCAATTTCAAACTTGTTCCCATGGGAGTGGCAATAGGTTTGTAATCCTCAAGTCCAAAATTACACAACAATGTTTCTATGTAACTTTTCTGACACAAGGCAATACCACCATCACACTGCTTAAATCGTATACCCAAGTAATGATGCAACAGTCCCAAATCTTTCATCTTGAAAGTAGAGTCAAATAAGCCTTAAGTTAAACAATATGTCTCTCATTTGGTCCAATCATCAACAAATCATCTACATAAAGAACCATAATGAGAAGTACATCACCCTCACGCTTTACATACAATGTGCTTTCTGTTGGACTGTTACGAAAGCCTCGTTTGACCAAATGAGTGTCAGCCTTCTCATACCAAGCACGAGGAGATTGCTTCAACCCATACAAAGCTTTGTTACATTTGCACACCTTATCCTCTTGTCCTTTCTTGACAAAACCGCGAGGCTGCGTTACATAAACTTCCTCAAACATGTCACCATTCAAGAAAGCAGTAACAATGGCTGATTGATGTACATTCTAACCAAAATGAGCCGTCAATGCACATAGAAAATGCAAAGTAGTCATACAAGAAGTGGGAGAAAAAGTCTCTTCATAATCTATGCCTTTTTGATGTGCATAACTCTTTGCAACAAGTCAAGCCTTATAGCAATCAATCTCACCATCGGGCTTGCGTTTCAACTTGTAAGCCCACTTCGTACCAATGGCCTTTTTGCCAGGAGGCAAATCACATAAAGTCCATGTGTCATTTTATATAAGTGCATCATATTCTAATTGCATGGCAGCCATCCAATTTTTTGAATTATGTGCTTCATCAAAAGATAGAGGTTCCTCAACATCGTGTAAGCTAGACACAGCCAAAGCATAAGAATCTGATGCATAAGATGCATGGCGAGAGCCTGAACGAGTATGACTAGACAAAGGTGCATCCAATTTACTGTCACGCAATGTATGCACCAGCCATTTTGGCATAACTCTAGCCTGCTCATTTTCAGCCCTTTCCTCATCAAGTACATCATGTACATCTACATCAGTAATAGGCAAATCTGTAACATTTTTGAAAACCCCCATAGGCTGTACTTTTGGCTCATTGGAATTTATATTCAAAGTTCCACCACTGAAAAGAGGCAACAAAGTGTCATAAATGTCTTGTGAGTTGACATTACTGTCTCTAGTACATGACACTAAGGGCTGAACAGAATCTTCCACAAACACAACATCCCGTGAGACCAAGATATGCTTTGTTTGCGAATAATGCAACCTGTAACCTTTGCTTTCAGCACTATAACCAACAAAAATACATTTGACAACCTTATTATCCAATTTTTTGTGATGTGTTTGTGGCACCAAAGCATACGCCAAACAACCAAAAACATGCATGTGCTTAATAGAAGGCTTTCTATTATGCTATGCTTTGTATGGAGTAATAGACTGCAAAGCTTTCATAGGCTACCTGTTTAATACATAAGTGGCACACATGATGGAGTCAAGCCAAAAAGAATGCCGCAAAGCTTGACTTTTGACCATACATCGTGCAATTTTCGTAAGTGACCTATTTTTCCTCTCAACAACACCATTTTGTCGAGGTGTATAAGGTACTGTACATTGGTGTTTTATCCCACGACTAGCCAAAAATGCATTAAATTCATGAGACAAATATTCCCCCCCTCGATCGGAACGGAGGGTGCCCATAGTACATTTCAAGACATTTTCAGCCATAGCCAGAATTGTTTGAAGCACATAAAAACTTCGGACTTCGCTTTAAGCGAAAATACCCATGCATGCCTAGAGTAATCATCAATGAAAGTCACGAAGTAAAAGAAATTTCCCAAGGATAGAGTTTGCATGGGCCCACAAACATCACTATGCACAAGCTGCAACCTGCATGTGGCCCTAACTAAACCATCCTTTAGAAACTTAGAACGCTGCATCTTACCCAAAATACAGCCTTCACAAACATGTTTGACAGGTGCTTCAAGAGGCGGCAAAGAAGCAACCATATCAGATTTTTGCAAATGTAACAAACTGGCAAAATTCAGATGCCCAAAACGTGCATGCCAAAGTTTTGCATCTGAAATAGCCTTAGAATCCGCAATTTTAGTTGCAAAATTCTACCCACACTTGTTATACAAAGTGAGCTTATACAGCCCACGACATAATAGCCATATAATAGGGAATTGTCAAAAGGGCAACAAGTGGAGACACACATGTGTCAAACTTTGTCCCTCCTCACCAAGCAGATTAGCCACATGTAGAATGACGTTGTTGCTGAATTGGATCCATAGCACCACTTTCAAGATGGTCATAGTTGAGGATGATCATAATGGGTGTTTGAAACTTAAAACATGATTTTATCTTTCGAGGCTAGAGAGAGAAAATACTCCTCAATGCCCAAAATTGAGATATGAAAATAAAAAGAACAATAATGTCAAGTTCTTGAACTATCACTTTACTCTTGAAACATTAAATGAAAGCTATTTGAAATGCTTTCAAGGATTCTAAGAAGATTTGTTGGGATTAACATGGTCTAGAAATTTCCTTGAAAGTTTCAATGTTAGTACATAGAATGTGTGAGAGAGAAGGAAGTAAGTCTAGAATAGCAAGTTAAGAAGGAAGCTTCCCACAAAACTCATCAGTCCCCCATTAGGTCAGGTCAACTCCAATATTGGTGAAAAAGGTACACATACTTGGAAGGCTGGTGCATGCACAAACTTTCTTAAAAATGGAACTAGTAGGGTCCCCCAATCTCAAAAAAATAAAAATCATTTCAAAACATCTCAAATGCACATGTGAAGGATGGTAAAGAAGAGGCCAATAATTTGAATCGTGGGAGGAAAAGTTTTGAGCAGTGCTTTGATGTATCTTTGCCATAGACGAGTTTGCTCTCTCTCTCTCTCTATCTCTCTCTCTCTCTCTCTCTCTCTCTCTCTCTCTCTCTCTCTCTCTCTCTCTCTCTTTGTGCATTATTTGTTGTAGATTGTGTTGATGTCCTTCTCTTGCTTGCCTCCTCAAGCTGCCTCCAAGATTTGCATGGTCAATTGATGATGTGGACATGTATGGTCGTGGTTGTGGTGGCTGCTGCGATCTAGGGATAGGCCAAGATGCATGCTTGCTATTTGGGTAGCATGGAATGCCAAACTAATCTCTTCATGATCAAGAAGGGCTGACACTCTAAAACGGATGAGGATGGCAACATGCGTGAAGGTGAATGGGGTTCAATCATGTGTGGCAGATGTTGCAAACCGAAGGGAAGACCACATGGGGCTACCATGGCAGTATGATACGATTGCACTCAAGCAAAGAGAAAAATCTTGGTGGCACTCAAGTCGTTGGGTAGGATGCAATGGAAGCATCTCCTTGTTGGTGATGGTTGAGTGTGCTAGAGATGCACTTGCCACCCCTTATCAAAAAACGAAATCTCTAAACAAAATAATGGTTTTTATTTTTTTAAGCCATTAGGAACACCTTTTAATATATTGAAGTTGTTGTCCATGTTGGGATCATCCCTTCTCTAAAAGTTCCTCTGCTAGATGCAACAATTTCATCACCAAAACTGAGATCATGCACTGTACATCTGTCATCCACAAACTTGACTACAAGTCCAAGTCTAGCAAGTGCAGATACAGACAAAAGATTCTTCTTCATCCTAGGTACATAAAGTGCATCAACAATTGTGAAAGAACTGCCATTTGCAGTAGTAAGCACAAACTTTCCAACTCCCTGAACCGGATAAGAGGCATTGTTGGCACAAAGTGATTGAATTCCCATAAGGGACAGACTCGAGAGAGGTGAACAAATCACGATGTGAGGTAATGTGCTTTGTAGCACCACTATCAAAATACCACACATGTAAATATGCAGCAACTGACATGCATGCATCATGGACAATAGGATTATAGGTACACTCTGCACTAAAAGTCCATTCTGCATCAACATCAGCATCACAATCTCCTTTCACAGAAGACTCAACAATAGCTGCATTTGTAGTGGAACCAGCATTTGCAATGGAACCACCCTCTTTCTTCTTAGTCTCTTTCGCCTTTAACTTAGGACACTGCTTGATCAAGTTATCATTAGATTTACAATAATGGAAATGCGTCTTCTTTTTGCCCTTATCACCATAATTTGTAGACAAATTGCTGCCAGCAGAAGCATTAGGAACTTGTAATTTTCTACTCGTAAAAGAACCATAAGAAGTGGTTGCATTGCTATTACCACCCTTTCTTTGAGCAGCAATAAAAACCGGTTAAACTGCACGTTACATAGTCCTGTTTTTTCTGGAAAGTGACTCTTGCAATAGCAATGTGCATAATGCATCAAACTTGTCAACTTCAGGATTTCCTTGGGTCATAAGTCTCCAAGTACTAGCAAAAGTCTGGTAATAATCTAGCAAGGCTTCAAGAACAGTCTGCATGACTTTACTTGGAGAAATAAGTTGCTCATTGATATCCTTGACACCAACAAGGAAAGTGTTCATATCATCTTCCTCATGCATAATCTTCGATTCCAGCTCTTTACGCAGCAATGCAATTTTAGCCTCATTGGGACTTGCATAAAGACCAGCCAGAATATCCCAAGCCTGTTTGACAGATTTCACTAAACAAATGTGGGGAGTAATAGTGCACTTCACAGACAATGCAATCAATGCATGAGCCTACACATCTTTTACATCCCAACAAGCTTGCTTAGATGTAGGCAAAACAACTCTAATAGCAGCAATCCTTGCATCAAGACCTGCAACATCCTCAACATCGCCTACATCCTCAGAACCAGGATGTACATCAATGCCCTGCACAATATTCTAGACGCCCTTCGACACAAGAACATGTTGCATAATATAAGCCCACATAGGGTAATTGTCCCCATCCAATTTGTCCTCATCAGCAAACATCTTGAACACATCTGTGTCGTTGTCAGCCATGGTAAATGTCGCACCTGGTGTGAAAATTGCCCGAAAAGAAGGAGAAACAAAGCGGGAACAACACGTGCTATATAGCAAAACCACAGAAGACTGTAAGGGATCAGTTATGCAAAAAACAACACTAACAAAAATTTTGTACAAAATGACAAAATAGCCTGTGCCGTACTGTTGCCTGTAGTGGAAACGGAGGCCGAAATGACCAAATTAGAAATCTGAGAAGACTAAGCTCTTTGAGCTTGGCCAAGATTTTTGTCGACCTACGAACACTCGCCAAAGCTCACTGAAATCGGAGAGAGTGAGCAGGCGTGTGTTGGAGCTGCTTGGCGACTAAGCCCAGGAGGACGCAACCTGCTCTGGTACCAATTTTTGGAATTAGGGTTGCAAGAAAACACACACAACTTGGAGAAGACGAAGGAAGCTCAAGGTACACAACAGAGAGTGTATTACTTAGTGTGCAATGGAAAGATAGATAGCCCTAGAATGATGGGTGTATATACAATGCACGAGGGAAAAAACCTCCTAGTGAGGAAAAAAATGCCCCGGCGGTCCTAAGTGTGTTCACACACATCACTACCACATGTATATGGTAACAAACTTGAGGGTTCCACTCCCCAAAAATCCCAATGTACCATAGACACATAGGCATATGCTAACTACTTATTTTAATCCTAGGCTCCCCTCCTTCTTTACAGGGCTACCAAAGTACATGCTTTGAAGCCTTTAAGATGGAATAATGTGACAATGGTCTTGTCGTAGGTTGTTTTTTTGTGTTAAACAATGCACAATGCTTGGCTTGCAAAGAACTAAGACTTCATAATCTAATATTTCTTTAGAAAGGTTCTCTCTCTCTCTCTCTCTCTCTCTCTCTCTCTCTCTCTCTCTCGTCAATGTGCAGGATCTCTCTCTCATCAATGTGCATGTTTATCTTCACTAAATTATATTTGAATTTGGTTATGATGTTTGCAACAAAACATAATTAACATAATTATATTAGCCACAACATTCATGTGACTATAATTGTCTTCTTTAAATGGATGATATGATTCAAATTGTAGAAAGCCTTCATGCTATCAAGAGGCTATGTTGCACAAAAATAAGCAGAAGCGGAAGAAAGCTATGAAGTAAAAAATGGAGAGTCTAATGAAATATGCTTCTTGCGTGTATGGAGCCTGCTTCACCCCTTGTAATTTTTAGTTTTAAAAAACGCACATTTGTAAGGCCCCCATTATGAGGAGAAGCCATTGTGCGTGAGGAAAAAAATAACTCGAGAAACCAAAAATTCATGGCTGGTTCGTTGGAATATTCTTTTTCGCCAAAATATTGTGGTCGGACGGCAATCAAAAAATGGTTGAAAAATGGCCGATCGATTGACCTGTGGTGGTCAAAAGTCTTTGGCGGGTGGCCGAATTCAATGGCCAATGGATGAGTTTCAGTCGGACTTGGCTACGACTACACATGGGCACATGGACCAATTTCAAGCAGACTTATCTACCTAAGGACGGCTACACATGGGCGTATGGGAGAGTTCAAGATGAGATTGTCTACACAAGGGCGGCTACACACATGGGTGTGTCTCTGAAAGAGGGTAGCCCTTTTGGCCTATAAAAGGAGACCTATTCTACACACAAAACTGTATTGTGGAGTTGGTGAAGCAAGGTGTGTGTGAGGTGATGAGAATGAAGCAAGGTGAGAGTTCCATTAATAAGGGTATAATCCCTTTGTAGCCTACTTCAAGATTGAAGTGCAAAGCCAGTGAGTGGTTGCTTTCCCGTGAACGTAACCCACATGGGGTGAACCACATATATCATGTGTGCTCTCACTCTCTCTCTCTCTCTCTCTCTCTCTCTCTCTTTTGTGTGTGAAAATCATCTCTCTCCATCAAGTAAATCACTGTAATCTCTTTTTAGCTATGCCTTTATTCCTAACAATGTTGGTTTTCTATATAGGTAGCTTACAAGATGAAGGCTAGCTCATGGGATGCTATGCCCAAATATAAGACATGGTTAAGTGTCAAAGGAGATGTGATTTTTATGAGATTTTGTAATGGATTATAAAACGACTGCCATTCTGACCATTGTTTGCCCAAATATAAGACATGGCTAATTATCAAAGGATTCAAGCAAGACAAAGGACATATGATTTTCATGAGATTTTGTAATGGATTATAAAGATGAATGTTATTGTGACCATGGTTGCTTTGGTTGCCAAGGAGGACATAGAGCTTATCCTCATAGGTTTTCAAACAACAATCTTACATGGTAATCTTCAGGAGGAGTTTACACCAGACAATAAGAGGGAACTATATTTTAAAGGAGAATGCTTTGATAAGGTGTAAAGATAAGAAAGAAAGTAATATGGAACATTGTCCCTACATGATCAAGGAAAATAAGTTCTCCATTGCTTGCCTTGTGAATCTTAGCCTAGACATTAGTTCCAAAGGGGATGAGAAAAGGCCAACGACTGATGTGTTTTACCCTAGATGTATACAAAAACATAGCCCATCATACACATACATGTTTCTATCATTACTAATACATAGTATACAAAGACGAGTAGGGTCTTGCACTCTCAATGTTGTGTGTTCTCCAAGTGGGCTGTCTTCTTCTTATGCCTGTCCAATTTTGTGCGCTCCTTGCTGCACTGTCGAAGCAAGGGACTTGCCGATACACCGTGTGCGAGCCACAAATGGCTCCAAGCACACAACAAGCCTAAACTAGCAAGCTCAAGAGAGCAAAGGGTGTGTCACTCACCGCTCTACGCTCGCCTTCGTGGTGGATTCCTCGCCGCGATGAAGAAGAAGCTGCAGTCGTGCCGCGCTCAACCGCTTCGCCGCCGTCGTGCCGTCGTAATGCTCGATCACACACACACTCTCCCTCTCTCTCTCTCTCACACACATACACACACACAAGGAGGTGAAGAAGAAGAAGATGGAGATGGAGATGGAGCAAGAGCACTCTTCTATTGCACAAATGAGAGAATGAGTGAATTTTAGGTTTAGTTGGCTTTTATATGAGCTCACCCCATTCACACTTGGGTGCCCATGCTTAGCCAACTAATCCCTTGAATGTCTCGGTTAGAGTGCGCCTCTCATCGGCGATCACTCTTACCCTTTTCCTATTGGTCCGACAAGCCTGGTACCTGACTCTACCAAATACATAATACACGTCCGTCGTAGGTGATGGGGTGTCCATGAGCTGTGAGGGTTAACATGCCCCCCTTCCTGATGTAGATTCCATCCTCGGAAGCTATTGAGTTGAAGTTCGTTCTTCAAGGTGGAAGAGCATTTGAGATTAATGTCCAGGGCCTTCTTCAGTCACTGCAAAATCAAACATGCATTCTCATAAGTGATTAAAAAGCATATGCAGTTTTAGGTAGACAAATTGATTGGTAAAAGAATTTCAAACAATTTGTCAGCAATGAACATTAAATTGCAATGTAATCAAATGCATAAAAAGATGTAAAGGTAAAAAATTAAACAAGTCTGGGGTCGCTAATTTGACGGTCGAAAGGCACTAGAGATCGAATATTAATACCATGGGTAAGCTTCTTAATTTTCTGTGGTCAATTAAGTTGTTTAATTGCGAGAGCCAAGTATTCATGTTCGAGGGCTGACTAGAGGCTATATCTAGAAGACCTTGTAGTTAAGCTACCATAAAAGGAATTTCTCATGAAATCATCGCCTGACTGATTACTTTTTCTTTGACCCCCCAAATTCTTTTTTTTCACAGTGATTCAATTTTGATGTGTGTGCTTATTTTGTATGCCTTGGGTTTTTTGCTTTTCAAGAAAAAGCACCCATACTGGGAACCTCTAGGGCTCTAGTACCATAGGCGATACATGTGAGTGAAGTACCCAATCAAACTGAGATTTCTCTTCCAGCTTAAGATTTTACAATGTGGCACTTTGATTTTTTGTTTGTTCATTTTCATCATTTTAATTTTGTAACTTTGGGGGGTCATATAACACTGATACACCTCCCCAGGCTCATCACACTAGTAAACACCCTTTATAATACTTAAGCTAAAGGTCAATAAGGTCAAGCCCACTAGAAAGCCCTAGTACATTTTACACAATGCTGCCTAGATCGGATTAAGAACCTAAGTAACCATTGATTATTAGGAAGGCATTCCCCATGGTATTAAGAGAAGATCTCTAACACCTAACTTGGTCAAACTAGCTTAGTCAAACTTGCTTGATTTTTAAACCTAGACAAGTGATTATGACAAAAAATTACATTGAATTAAATGTTTGATACTAAGCAAATGCGGTGAATATTAGGCTACCAATCACAATTAAAGCAGACAATCATAGATGCAAAAAAGATAAGGGGCAATGCTAATGGACAAGAAACACCTGTTTGTGTTGATGGTGGCGCTTGAACAGAAGAGTGAATGAGAGAAAGGTTCCATGAAGGTCCAAATTCTAACCACAGCAACATGTTCCTGTACACACTATGAAACACAAACAATACCTCTAGGAGGCACATTAGTGGGAAAAGAGAACTTTGCTAATCACTCAACTCTAAAACAGAAACACTCCTATCGTACTAATCTTACCTACCCTCCATCACTCAAGTGATGAGGATCAAAGGTGTTTCATGACATAGGTTTCTGTTTCAGTGTACCGGATGTAAATGTGTAGGTCTGGGTCAATGTTTTGACTTTCATTGTGCATACTCGTTTGCTAATTTCTCTTGCTCTTTATTTTTTTTGTTTTTTGCGAGTATAAAGCTTTATATGTACATTCCCTAAGATTGGTGATTGAGAGGTCAGGGAAAAAGGTTGAGAGGGAAACAAATGAATGATGACTGTCAGCAAACACTCCCCCCTTCCTTGGGTAGATCATACCGTTTGAAATGAGCTTGTCACCCTTTGAAACCAATTGTTCCAGTTGGTAATAGGTGGAGATTTTTGCAAGTAGTTTTCTATTACCTTAGGCGCCTCGTTGAGTTGCAAGGGTGGTAAGGTACTCTCCCAAGATCGAACTTGAAGTAGTTCATCAGGTGATTCTTGAACACTGGGAGGTGTGGATTCCTTTGTAGCTTTATGGAGGTCCACTATTGTAGGTGGAGGCTGTGGAGAAGCTTTTACCTCTACGGATGCATTACATGAGGAGCTAGAAGCTTCATGGGACTCCCCCCTTCCTGAGCTAGGTGGAACAAATCGTTCTTTCTTTGGTACCCAAACTAGCTCTGGAGCGGGTGTGTAGCATTCTGTGATTTTTTTCTTTCCACGATCATTGATTCGTTTTGGAGCTACGGGATTGGGCTCACATGGGTCAGGTGATAGGTAAGGGCACAATCTACGTTTTGGCACCCAGATTTGATCATTTCCTTGGTAGTAGCCTTGGGCTTCCAATAGTCGTTTAGGTTTCCATCGCAACATTTTCTTACTTTTCTTGGAGCGAGTGGTACGTTTCTTACAAGGCTTCTGTTTTTTAGCACTAGCTATGGTCACTAAAGAAGCTTTAGGGACCCACTTGTATGTTTTCTTCGTTACATTAGGATGAGTCTTGTCAGAAGCTATATGCATTGCTTGTAGCATATTTAAGGGTACAGGCATTTCATCCCCCTCAGGTGTTACCCAGGTCGTCCCCCTATTTCCCCAAGTGTCTATGGTTGCTGCTAGGTGGACCCAATCCACATTGTCCGACTCAGTCATCCCAGGTAGGATATCCATATAAGGAGAGTTCTCCCCAATATCCGTGTCTTCGTTACACGTGTAACAATACTGTAATGGAGCTGAGTGAATTGTTGTGTCTAATCGACTATCAATGATGAATTTATTTCCTAGAGGATGCGTTCGACCACTTAAAAGATCAACTCGAATGATAGAGTCTTGGAACTGTAAGTAGACGTGGTTTTTGGACCAGTCGTGCACCATTTTTGCTTCCCTCATGAATGGACGCCCTAAGATCATCTCAAATGACATAGGATGCTTGGAAAAATCCATAACAATGAAAGTCTGCCTTACCTTGTGTCCCAAGACCTTGATCCTGAGATCCTTTAGCATTCCAATAGGCGTAACAATAGATCCATTAGCCATTTTTACCACTACGCTTGTGGCTTCAAGGTGAGGTCGCCCCATAGACTCCCAACAACTCTTTGTCACCATGCTAACTCCCGCACCACCGTCAAGGACCCCCTTTACAGTTAATCCTTTAGTAGTGATTGGTAGAGTAGCATTAGATTCATCACCTTCAAAGTATTGCCCCAACTTGTTAACGGGTACTTCAATTATAGATTCATGTCCCGCTAGGTCAGATGGTGGTGCTAAATGTTCCTCATCATTCATTACCGAGTCAGGTTTGTTCATATGTGCAAACTGTGGTAATCCGGCATGTAATTCTCCATTGAGGAAGGCTCGAAGAGCTGAGACTAGCTCGGGGTCTTTATATAGTTTGGACATGATGGTGGTTCTAACTTGTGAAGACATGAAATCCATCGATTTGGCAACATTTAATGGCATCTTGTGGACATAGGACCCTGACAAGAGAATGGTGAAGATGGAATCTCCACTTTCTCAAGGGGGTCGGGCATTCCCTCACCAAACATTCTCTCTAGTAGGAAAGGTGTGTGTCCACTTTCAGATGTCCTACCCTCACTCTCTTCCCGAATGATACTGGGTATAGCTAACGGCCTGTAGTTCTTGTGAGGTTGAACTTGTGTGGGAAACACTGTGTCCGACATCTGGATATGTTTGGGTTCAGGTTCTAATGTTTGTTGAGTTTCTTCCACCAAACCCCTCAGTTGTTGGACTCGTTCAATTTCCACTGTTGGGTTTGGATAGGTTCCAATCTTTCTCTTGCAATCCTCATTTTTTGTCTCTCGTGGCTTATCTTGGGGGTTCGCAACTGGGTGGTTTAACTTTGAATACTCTTTTGGTGTTCGTCGTAATTCCCTCTCGTGATCCTCCTCACTGGCTTTTTCCTTTGTAGTAACAGTTTTGGTCTCCGTGGTCTCTATCGAATCTGAGTCATCCTCAGGGTCATTCATATACACGGGATCCTCTCCTGTCCCTATGTTAGTCTTTGAACTAGGTTTTGAGCTAGAAGCATTAAGGGATTTCTTTCTTCGTGTTTTCTTCTTTCTCGCTCGGCCAATGGATGCAGCATCTCTCTCTTCGAGGATGTAATTTTGCTTTTGGAGCATCGACCGTGTGAGTGCATTCACTGGTGCTATGTTTATAGTTGGTGGTGTCCCATCAACAATCTCTATTAAGTTCAATGGTGTGATTTTCGGTGCGTTTGGATTGTTAGGACACTGTGCGATCAAATGATCTATGCCGCAACGATTACAAGTGAGTATTGGCATTGCCAATGCACTCCCTTGACTTGTTTGCATTAGTGCGGCATTCTAATGGGGCACTCAACTACTCGATGTGGTCCACCACATTCGTAGCACTGAAGAGGTGGTCTCCTGGCAAAACTATTAATGTTTTGGCCTATTGCTGCTAGCGCAGTAGCTTGATATACCGGTTTGATTTGTCCCCAATGGTCTTCCATATAGTACATGGGTCACTCCTCAAGCATGTCGACTCCATAGGTGATACTAGAGTCTATGTCCTCTTCGCAATCTACATAAGTACTAGATGACTCGCAACCTATTTGGTTCATAGCTGTAACTCTTGGATGAGGGGGTTGCGGTCCTAGCACTGGAGGTGGCAACGGTGTGGTTTGGACCACATTTTGGGTTCTAGGGACCATGTGTTGTAATGGCAACTGTTGCTCCGTGGGTGGGGTCTGCCCAAGCTATAGGCGGTCTATTTTCCATGATGCGTTTAAGCATTAGGCAATCCTTCGCTTGATGGCCATACCTACCACACGCGTTACAAGTCCCGTTAAACTTTACTCTGAAAGTAGGGCATTCACTCGTAGTATGTGGGCCCAGGCAAATTGAGCACCATTGTTGCTCCCTTCTTGGATACATCTTCTCCACACAACCACACACCTTCCTTCTTCACAAATCCTTCTCCACACAACCACACCTTCCTTCTTCACAAATCCTTCAATTGAAATTGCATCACAAGAAAGCGTAAAGTGCTTAACCGAGCTTAGTGTAGGGCATTTCCCCGGCAATGGCGCCAAAAATGTGCGCTCCTTGTCGCACTGTCGAAGCAAGGGACTTGCCGATACACCGTGTGCGAGCCACAAATGGCTCCAAGCACACAACAAGCCTAAACTAGCAAGCTCAAGAGAGCAAAGGGTGTGTCACTCACCGCTCTACGCTCGCCTTCGTGGTGGATTCCTCGCCGCGATGAAGAAGAAGCTGCAGTCGTGCCGCGCTCAACCGCTTCGCCGCCGTCGTGCCTTCGTAATGCTCGATCGCACACACACTCTCCCTCTCTCTCTCTCACATACACACACACACACACACAAGGAGGTGAAGAAGAAGAAGAAGATGGAGATGGAGATGGAGCAAGAGCACTCTTCTATTGCACAAATGAAAGAATGAGTGAATTTTAGGTTGAAAAACCTAAGGGTGTGATACATGTCCCACTTGCACCAGTAATTCCACCAAACCAGGAACAAAGAGAGCTAGATTCCAGTCACGAGCATGGACAAAAGCTCAAA
Organism: Adiantum capillus-veneris; assembly: GCF_014529385.1. Classification (NCBI taxonomy): domain Eukaryota; kingdom Viridiplantae; phylum Streptophyta; class Polypodiopsida; order Polypodiales; family Pteridaceae; genus Adiantum; species Adiantum capillus-veneris. The sequence continues at coordinate 50,682,385 of NC_140943.1, read as the reverse complement.
GACTCTACATTAGGGCCAAGGATAGTGTTGAATACCACGGATAACTCTTCCAAGGAATTTCACATAGTTATACCTGACAGATATAAAGAAATAGATGGTTATGACGAATTGTGGAAACAAGTCAGAGAGGCCAATGAAGCAAGTGAGATAAGCAGGAAAGTAATACAGACAATGGAAGAGGAGTGTCTCTTCCACCAAGAGAGGAATTTGAGGTTGGATCTCAAATGAATCTAGAAGTGAAATTGTATTCGGGAAAGAAAGAATATGTACAGTCTATGGACAGTCAACCCCATTTATTGAGAACAGTACCGTCCTATACGGGAGAGTACAAGGCCAACTCAGATTTTGTTGCAGTCCCATCACAGAGACTGTCTCCCAACAAGGTCACCGATTCAAAAGGGCTGATAGACATTTTGTTGACACCAGTCAATTGTACGATAACGTTAGCCGAGTTGCTCAGAATACGACCAAACATGTGGGCTACTGTGGGAAAATGCCTAGAGAAATTTGGTGTTAAAAAACCAATGACTCAAATCAAGGAAGGGATCAAAGAGCTGGAAATGCCGCAGCTAAACACTAGGCCAGTGCCATTAAACAAGGTTGGTGAGTATTATGAGGGAGAATATGGGAACACCACTCTTCTAGTGGAATTTCAAGGTGTAAAAACCATGGCAATCCTTGACAGTGGAGGCGGCGTTTCCATCGCAACAAAAGAGGTCTGGAAAACATGGGGAAAACCAACAGTGAGGGCTACAAGGATGAACTTGCAACTTGCAGACAGATACATGGAAAGGTCCATAGAACTATTAGAAAAAGCAGTTGCTACTTCTTGTGGCATTGAATATGAGTAAACCTTTGCTATTGTTGACTTTGGCAAGAAGAACAATTATGATATCATTCTAGGAAGACCATTCATGAGACAACTGAAAAGGTCCAAGATTGGGGTTATGGCCATATCTACTTGAGACATATGGAAACCATGACAAGGATAAACTTGAAGGACCATAGTTCTAGGGATGTGACAAGAACACCTATGGAGGAGTTTGATTTCGCTCTACTGTAGCAAGGTCAGAACTTCCAGCATGGTTGAGTAAGCCTAAAGAGCTGTGGATGTGTGGAGCTTCACAATGTGGAAGCTTGAATGCATCCTAAAAAGGGAAATTGAAGATAAGGATTATATCCGAGAACCCTATCCCGAGGAAAAGTTAGAGCCACTTGAATGGGAACACATGTTGGCTACCCTAGATGTGTGCGCTATTCAAGACGATCCAACAATGAAGTTTTGTAATGAAAATGGCTATGATGTTATTCCTTACATTGCAGTGAGTGTAATCCAGGAAAATGAAGACGAGTTCTATGACTCTGTAGAACACTTGGAGCTTCAAGAAGATGCGACAAAAGAAATCCAAACGACACAGTAGGTGACATAAACAACACTTTAACTAATGCGCAGTTTAATGATTCTCCAGATCAAAAACCCAGGTACCAATGTCAGTACTACAAGAATAAAGTGCATCAAAAGTGGATTCCAAAATCCTCGGTGGAAACACAACCGCAACAAGCACCCTCACACATGATATAGGAAGAAAAGACCCAACCAACGAGAAGACAACCATGTCAACGAGCTACCAACGCTTTAATCAAGTGGATACCAAAGTCATCCCAAAAACAACAAACAAAGAGCAAGCAAGTAACTTTCCATAACCAGCCAAACCACAAAGGAAAAGTGCTAGAATGCAACCTTACTGAGGATAGCAGCAATAGTGATGATTCTTATGACATCCCCTACTAGCAACTCAGGTCATCGCTATCACCATCAGCTTCAGTGACAACCAAGGACGACCAAAAGAAAAGAACAACAAGTCAGCACCAAAAAGTTCAATAAATCTGGATACCAAAAAGCTAGATTGGCCAAAAATAGGTATAAATCAAGAAGACAATGATCTTTGATTAAAAATCACAAGATCCAATGCAAAAATAAAGTAGTCGAAGCACGCAAGAACGACAAAGAAAGTCACAAAGTTGCAAGCTTCCACTGATCAGATTTGGGTTTCAAAGAAGTTAACCCAAGCACAAAGAGGCCAGGAGTTCATTTGGATTCCAAAACGGCTGAATTGTTAACCTTCAAAGTATCAACTCCCAAAGTCTGAATCTCATCCTCAACGAAGAGTAGAAGAGCTTAAGCATAGACCACTGAAGACTCACACAAAGACAAGGTGGATCCCAAAGTCTGTTCAAACACAAATGAATCAGGGACAAGTATGGGTTCCCAAACGACCAGCATCAAAAAAACAACCAGTGATCACGAAGAAGTGGGTCCCAAAGGTAACCATTTAAAACTATTGTTACTGCATCGCCACTTTAATTCTTTCAATTCCTTCGACGGTACAATACAGTTAGAAGAAAACCCACCCTGAGGAACAATTCCAAATACAAAAACCAACCACAAGGCTTAACTTGGTTCCAAAGAAACATCAAACAGATAAGTAAGCCTTCAAAACAGCTCTATAACCTTCATCAAGCAAACAACACAAGAGCTTCAAAGAAACTAACATTTCTTAGAATAGGAAGCTTCGTCAGCAAATGCCAATAAGTAAATTGCTTATACCCACATCTTGCACAACATAAATCTTTTCTGTGCATTGATTGTGTATGCATAATAGGGCTACATTACAAGGCCTGCATAGGCACAATTTTTGATTGCCCAAGGACAACACATACCCTCGGTGATACCCTGTCGCGTAGGAGGACTCCAAACAGGAGGGGGGAGGCATTGTAAATGCGCACCTAATATATGAATATTAGAGGGTAATGTTTTGTGAGTTGTATTAAATTTTTGCATTTGATTGTGAAATTTTTTGACAAAATTTAGAGTATATGCCCTCATAGTAGAGTTACAAGAGGAGTACGGGGAAAAAATCCATATATGAGCCCCTAGGGATGTGTGTATAGTGTACATAGCATTTAGGATTCTATTAGAATGATTTTGCTTTTTTGGTTGAGCTGATTTTTAGTTTTATTTAGTTGTTTTTTGATATTTTCAACAAAAAAAAACAACAACCATAATCCATATGAAGAAAAGATTGAAGAGATGTCGAGCAGCACAAAGAGAAGCAGGTACGAGAAAATGACGAAACTTCACGAAGCATGTCTCAAACGCCATACGCATAATGGATAATGTCAGAGGTAAGAAAAGAATGCTGATCAGTCTTCAACAACAACATGAGGCCAAACATGATTGAGAATGGTCATCAAACTCCGGGATGGACTACAAGGACAAACGATGTGGGTGATGCGACTAAATGAAATCACCCATTAGGTGTAAAGTTGCCATCACACACTTGATGCGACTACAAGGCCGTATACAAGAAGTAGATCTTTATACTATAAATCTTCTATCTGACTTAATGAAGCCTAACAAACAATAGGGACTAACAGTCTTGACCAGAACAGAAGGTGCCAGAGATGTCCATCAAACATTCTCAAGATTAAAAGTCAAAGATTAAACTTGAAAAGCCAAATACAAGTCCAAATCAAGCCAAACTTTTTCAGGAGGCTATGAATAGAGAATACAAGCTAAGGGTTTTTTTAAAAAATAAAAATAAAAATTTAACCCCTAGCCAAAGATACAATTTTTTCCAATTTGAAGCCATGGTAGCCACCTACATACCTTGTACATCATGTATATGAATTTTGGACACAAATGGACAATGATAGCTCATAGATGGGCATCTACCGCAAATGATGTAAGATAAATCCCTTTTGATGCAAGTTACTAACTTGGGAAATTAACTAGGGTTTGTCGGGCTTTAATTAATCATGTATCAAGTAGAAGCATTATAATGATTACTAAACACACAAAAGCTAAGAGTGAAAAATGCAAATTTGATCACCTTGATGCAAGAACAAAATTCCCCAATGAAGAAAAGCAGACACAAAAGTAAATCAAAGGATCTCAAAAGATTGTCCTTGATGAAGCAGATCGACTGCTGAACATGGGTTTGGAACCTCAAATCAAAAAAATTATCTCCCAAATTCAGCCTAAAAAACAGACTTTGCATTGGAGTACAACTTGGCCTAAAAGAAATTGAAGTTTAGCCAGACAATTTCTATAGAATCCTTACAAAGTTGTCATTGGCTCACAAGATCTGAAAGCCAATCACTCAATTCTACAAATTGTAGAAGGTGTTTTTGAGAATCACAAATACTTAGAATTGACAAATTTGTTGGAGCAAGTGATAAATGGAGCCTTCTCTATCCATGATGATAAGAGTCAAGCTGAACGAGATTGTGTTCTTTCTGAATTTAGATCTGGAAATAGACCTATAATGACAAAAGCAGATGTTGCATATGAGCATGGATGTGAAGGACATAAAGTCATCAATTATGATTTTCTTGAATCATGTGAAGACTATGTACATCGGATTGGACGAACAAGACAAGCTCGTGTAAAGGCTACAACCTATAATTTCTTCACGACAACAAAATGCCAACAAAGACCGCACCGACATCGACAACCAAGTCATGTCAGGGACGACATGAACGTAGAGGGGGAGAGTGTTGACGGCTGGGTCAACAGCACGACATAACTCAACAAAGTCTTATTCTCTGAGAGTTATGGAATTCTGCGGATTATGGTTAGAAACATAATTTGTAATAAGTAGCTAGTCTAGTTGTAGAAGCTGGGGTGCAATGGCACTTCTAGATTATAAATACAAAGCCATTTGACCCTTTGAACTCTATTTTTGGTTAACTTAAGGAAGCCTTTATATATAAGTTACCTAGGTCATTTTGTAAAGAGAATTTTTATCATAATCAAGTTTTAAGTTGCCATCTACTGTGTGAGAGAGGAAGAGAGAGAGCGTGAGCTTCATCCTGGCGCTACTCCCCACTCACTCATCACATTGGAGAACCGATTGCACCATTGCACGAGCCTCGGCAAGAGCTACACGACAATCCAAGCATTCCTCGTGGAATAGAGCTCTTTGAAATTGTAAGTATATCAAATGATGTCTGTTTTCTGTTTGCAAGTAGTTGTTAGAATTGTAACGACATAAGCTACACATAGACACTCATACATTTCAATTTCGGGCACTTTCAAAATTCAACTCTGTCTTTATACGTGTTCTTTGCAAATGGGTTTAGAGCTAGGATTTTGAGTGTAGAGGCTTAGGGATAGGTGTATCCTAGTGAGGGGATGGTGTTCCTTAAGTTTTGTATGATTTTGGCATGATTTAGTGAGTTTCCTTCCGTTGTGTGTATGTGGGTAGGTGGTGTAGTTGAGATGGCGAGATTCTAGATTGTGGTTTAGTTGGCCTTCAAGAGTGTTGTATGTGTAGGATGATCTCAGTCTGACAAGCTAAAGAGATTTCCTTTGTTTGCCTATCCTGTCATCTGTGTCCTCGATTGACATTATGTTGATCTAGTTTGTGTTGCAAGCACTTTATGGGTGGTGTGATTCGCTCCTGCAACACACACTCACCCTCATGTTGTAAAGGTCTCAATAATTCTTTGACGCCCTCTTATTTTTTTACAACTTATTCACACCCACGACTCATCTATATCAATATTTACCAAAAAATTTATACTTGGTTTGGATGAAAAACCCACTCTACTTGAGGCAATCAAGTGATTTGCAAGGGTTTTTTGTCATACCCACATGAGATCCACATCAACATTGTAGCTAATTATGATGTATTTCATCAAAATGTTTTGTATTTGTAAGCTTTGTTTGAGGGGCACATAATGCAATTAGTCTTGTTGGTTGGTTGTCTCCAAAGACCATAGCTCAATTGTTGGAACAATGCATAGTTCAATAGCCTTTTATATTAAATAGGATTGGGCATGAAAATTTGACCTAGATGATGAAGAAGTAGGTGCAACAAGGATTGGGAAGTAGGGGGGGTGAGAGAGGGGCAAGACTATCGATAATACGCTGTGTGAAGATAGGCCAACTGCCATAATAAATGCTACAAACACAAAGAGCTTGCAAGAATACTAAAACATCCTCAGTGTTGCCCTATTGAGGGCAATCTTCCACTTGGCCATGCTTGATTGACGTACTACACTATCTCTATGTTATTCTCTCCAAAGCCTTGGATGTGCCTATACCCTTGATCTACTTTGTCCCCACTTAAGTGTCATCAAAAGTTCTAATCTCTTGATGTTGAGGGTTAGGGTTCTTCCACATGGGCTTTTTTCCTTTCAGAATTTGCATGTGCAGAGACCATGGCGTGCTAACAAAGTAAAAAATAACACCCAATGAAAGAGAGAAATCGGGAGCATGGTCAACTTTGATCGTGTTTAACTATAATATCCTCAAAGGCATAACCATTACATTAATGGTTTTTAGCCGATTTCATGTTCTTTTTATTGTTAAGTGATTGACCATGGTCTTAAATTTGCACCAAGCTTGGAGATTGACAACCACAACATGCTCCAACGCCTCCTCTCTAGCGTACTAGATGGGGGTTCTGATACTAGTACACAAAGAAAGCCCAAAATAGGTCCAAGAGGGTCTTGGTGAAAACATCTGCAAAATTGTCTTTGTTCCAAGTAAACATGACTATCTACAATCCTAAACCAAAATGATATTGAACCAAACTATTAATGTCAAACAACATTTTTAATTCATGGAACATTGTGGAATTTCCAATGAACAACTTGAGTTTGTCTCATGCATTAGCTCTTTGGGAATCTGAGTAGCTCAAGATCCTTGCTTTGATGTTTTCACACTAGCAAGGTAATACACCATAAAAAAATAAGTCTATGAAGATACACATCAAATAGAAATCCCTACATTGTTCTAGTCTATCTCATCTCCTTATGCCTTATTGAGCATGTGAAACACATCAAGAAAGAGTGGGCTCATTGTCCTGTCTTGAAGGGCAATAATAAGCACATTCCAGGATGCTATAAATACCAAAAAACCATACTCATGTGTGTGCATGTGTGTGTGTGTGTGTGTGTGTGTGTGTGTGTGTGTGTGTGTGTGAGAGAGAGAGAGAGAGAGAGAGAGAGAGAGAGAGAGAGAGAGAGAGAGAGAGAGAGAGAGAGAGAGAGAGAGAGAGAGAGAGAGAGAGAGAGAAGACGAAGAGTATTAAACGTTGTAGGAAACTATCCCAAGAGACCTTAAAGATCTATACAACAAGGAGAGTTGATTCTTGGGTTTGGTTGTTTTTGAGCCGTGTTTCATAGGCTTCTTGGAGGGCGTCTAAATGCTTATTAACCTTCTCGACCAACACTAATCCTCCCGAATTAGCACTTCTTGAATCACTTTCCATTGATGGTTCTTTTGGAGGTTGAGACATCTACGTAAGAGAAGGTGCAACCAATTCCTCGTGTTGTCTTATCTTCTATTCAGCTTGGGTAAGCTTCTCAGCTAGGGATTTCTGCTCTCGTTCCCTACGTGCTTTCATCCTAGCCTTTCTAGCTTTCCAGTGATTCTGCTTGCTTTTGGTTCTCTGATTAGGTGCGTCAGTCTTTGGCTCACTCGTCTCTGGACTCGCCTCAGTTTCCATTTTCTTTGTCTCTTGCTTCTCATGAGCTTCCTTTTGAGCTTGCACTCTCGTAACTACTTAAACTGGTATGACATTTTCATTTTTTGAGCTATTGGGTAGCTGAACAATTCTTGAGATATTTGTTGTGATATTTCTGACTCGGTTTGGGTATTTTGGACAGTCGGGGATCAAGTGAATGACACCACAGTCATGACATTAGGCATTGACTTATATGATCTTTGTCTGAGGACATTGTTTGACCAAGTGGTTGCCACAAATTTTGTGACAATCTATCTGTGGTTGAGGAGATTTTTATTGCAATTCCTCTAGGCTATATGCAGGCTTTGACCTAGCTAAGCCTCTATTAGCAATGAACCGGAATGTTCCTTTGACCATCTCGTATCTTCTTTCTTCAGGTCGAAACGCAAGAGGTGGAGGTTGTACCGGCCTCACCACTCCATATGTTTCTCTCATTTTCTTCCGCTTTGAAGTACCCGCTTTGGTTGTTATAATACATTGTAGCTGGTAATGGTGCTTGTTTATTGGATGGTTCCATCATTTGCGTATATCTCATGTCTATAGGCATTCTAGCACTTGGTAGTGTAGGTGGTGGTCCTAAGACAAGCTGTGGTCTTGCAACTTTTACTGGTCCCGATGCATTCCCCATATAGGTGGAGGAGGTGCTACTGGAATAGGTTGTACCTACCTCTCCCTAGCATATTCCATGCCATAGTAACACTCTTCTCTCGTATGGTTTGTCCATTTTCTCTCAATTTTGCACTATAGAGGTTCTTGGTGGTCAGATTTGACTAGAGGAGCAAGTCTCTGAGCTAATCCTTCTATAAGATTCATTTGCTCACTGGATATCTCTGGATTTATTGTGGGTTGGGTTCTTGGTGAATCACTCCTCTGAGAAGATGTGTCACTCTCACTCTCAGTATCATGTCTTCTCAAGGTTCTGCTCTGATTTGAATAGGAGTAAGTTATAGGGGGTGGTGATGGTACATATGGTCCTGTTGTGACCGTAATTCCACCTGTACAAAAGTCATATTCTATCGTTGCATCAGGGTACAACCATGGTCCACTAGGCAGATTCACTTGAGGAGGCATGTATGCCATCTCTGCGATCATTTCATCTCTCCTTATCGCTCTAGAAAGAATTCAGGTGGCTCCCTTTTTGGAATTCTCATGTTTGGTGGAGGTATCCGTGGTCCTTCATTGAACAAATGTCCACCTCTTTCTAGTGATTGTGTGGGTTTATGTCAAAATGTGAATAGATTCGCATTTCAGCACTTTTAGCTTGGCTTGCCATACCTCTGGTCATATCTGCAAAAGGATTGGTAGACTGGCTTTCCATCTTGATGATCTTAGCTTTCTTAATGCCAGGCCCACTCAATACTCTCAAGATAGTCCTTAATAAGCACCTTTGGCCCTTTGTCAGTTCCCTAAAAATCAAGTCTGGGTGGTCTTCTAACCTCTGGATACTAGTTCTGGGTACCTTAAAAGTTTGGATTTAGAAAACCTAGGAAAATTCATCTCTAAAACCAAAACTATGACTAGGTGTGTCCTATTGCCCGCAAGCTTTTCTTCTGGCTATACCTGACTCAATTTGGATTTGTCTATTAAAAGTTAGAGACATTATACGCGTATATTGTCTATGTGCTCAGAATTTGACAAAATTTGGTATGTGAGCTCTCCTTAATGTCCTCTACCCACTCCAAGTTTCAGTTTGTGAATTTAACCTTTATTTTGACACTTGAGACATTATACGCATATAATGTCTTTCATGGCAGAATGAGGTGAGTTTTGTTCCAATGATTCCTTATCACTCAAGCAACTCTTAGCAAGTTTCATAATTCGATTTGGACATTTTTTGAGCAAGTTAAGACCAATACAAGCTTGAATCTGCAGTTTCTGTTTTTTGCTCATTGCGAGCCCAAATGAGCTGCAAATTTTATGAAATTTTGGTTAGGGACTTCTTTTATACTCTAGGACACTGAGGTATACTCAAATGTCTGTTTTGACCCAGATCGAGCCTATGAGACATTATACGTGTATAAAGTCTTTTGGCTCAAAAATCACTTAGATTTCTACCCAAGGTACTCCTTGATGCATAGAACAAGAATATGTGATTACAGCAAATTTTGGATGTCAAAATTGCTCAAAATCACCACTTTTTAACCTTTATCTTCTTGTATCTGCAAATTGTCTTTAAATGCAAAAGTATGTGTCCAAATGAGTAGAAATTTTGCAAGCAAGCTTAACACATCATTTCCCAACCCCGTATGTGGTCAAAAGTGAGATTTGACTTGTAGATCTGGCCTTGAGACATCATACACGTATAACGTCTATTTGCTCAGATTGACAAAATTTGGTATGTGAGCTTGTCTTGTTGTGCTTAACACGCTGGTAAGCTTAGATTTCAATTTTGGTCTCTAATAGTGCCGTTTAAACATTATACGTGTATAGTCTAACTGGTCAGAATGAAGTGAATTTCACTCCAAAGGTTTCTCACTACAGAGGCAACTCACATCAAGTTTGAAAATTGAATTTTGACACTTTTTGAGCAAGTTATGGCCACTACAAGCATTCACTTGCCTAGATGTGTCTTATGGTTTTTGCAAGCCCAAAATTGCTTCAAATTTAATGAAATTTGGCCTATATGCTTCCTAAATGCTGTAGATCACAAGGGTTCACTCAGTTGTAACTTTTGACCTCAGATCTGGCCTCTAAGACATCATACGCGTATAATGTCTTTTGCTCAAATTTTAGTTATGTTTCTACCACAGGTGCCCCCCCGGGAATTCACCATAGAAAACTTATCGCACCACGTAAATGCAGGGAAGGGGGGTTGTTTGTTTTCTGTCTGCAAGTAGTCGTTAGAATTGTAAGGACATAAGCTACGCATAGACACTCATAGATTTTAGTTTCGGGCATTTTAGAATTTGACTCTGTCTTTATACGCGTTCTTTGCAGATGGGTTTAGAGCTAGGATTTTGAGTGTAGAGGCTTAGGGATAGGTGTATCCTAGTGAGGGGATGGTGTTCCTTAAGTTTTGTATGATTCTGGCATGATTTAATGAGTTTCTTTCCATTGTGTGTATGTGGGTAGGTGGTGTAGTTGAGATAGTGAGATTCTAGATTGTGGTTTAGTTGGCCTTCCAGAGTGTTGTATGTGTAGGATGGTCTCAGCCTAACAAGCTAAAGAGATTTCCTTCGTGTGCCTATCGTGTCATCTGTGTCCTCGATTGACATCATGTTGATCTAGGTTGTGTTGCATGCACTTTATGGGTGGTGTGATTCGCTCCCACAAAACACACTCACCCTCGTGTTGTAAAGGTCTCAATAATTCTTTGATGCCCTCTTATTTTTTAACAACTTATTCACATACGACTCATCTATATCAATATTTACCAAAAAAATTATACTTGGGTTGTATGAAAGTCCCACTCTACTTGAGGCAATCAAGTGATTTGCAAGGGTTGTTTGTCATACCCACATGAGATCCACATCAACATTGTAGCTAATTATAATGTATTTCATAAGAATGTTTTGTATTTGTAAGCTTTGTTTGAGGGGCACATACTGCAATCAGTCTTGTTGGTTGGTTGTCTCCAAAGACCATTGCTCAATTGTTGGATCAATGCATAGTTCAATAGACTTTTTTATTAAATAGGATTGGACATGAAAATTTGACCTAGATGATGAAGAAGTAGGTGTAGCAAGGATTGGGAAGTAGGGGGGTTGAGAGAGGGGCAAGAATATTGATAATACGATGTGTGAAGATAGGCCAACTGCCATAATAAATGCTACAAACACAAAGAGCTTGCAAGAATACTCAAACATCCTCAGTGTTGCCCTATTGAGGGCAATCTTCCACTTGGCCATGCTTGATTGACGTACTACACTATCTCTATGTTATTCTCTCCAAAGCCTTGGATGTGCCTATACCCTTGATCTACTTTGTCCCCACTTAAGTGTCATCAAAAGTTCTAATTTCTTGATGTTGAGGGTTAGGGTTCTTCCACATGGGCTTTTTTCCTTTCAGAATTTGCATGTGCAGAAACCATGGCGTGCTAACAAAGTAAAAAATAACACCCAATGAAAGAGAGAAATCGGGAGCATGGTCAACTTTGATCGTGTTTAACTATAATATCCTCAAAGGCATAACCATTAAATTAATGGTTTTTAGCCGATTTTATGTTCTTTTTATTGTTAAGTGAATGACCATTGTCTTAATTTTGCACCAAGCTTGGAGATTGACAACCACAACATGCTCCAACGCCTCCTCTCTAGCGTACTAGATGGGGGTTCCAACACTAGCACACAAAGAAAGCCCAAAATAGGTCCAAGAGGAGTCTTGGTGAAAACATCTGCAAAATTGTCTTTGTTCCAAGTAAACATGACTTTCTACAATCTTAAACCAAAATGATATTGAACCAAACTATTAATGTCAAACAACATCCTTAATTCATGGAACATTGTGGAATTGCCAATGAACAACTTGAGTTTGTCTCATGCATTAGCTATTTGGGGATCTGAGAAGCTCAAGATCCTTGCTTTGATGTTTTCACAATAGCAAGGTAATACACCATAACAAAATAAGTATGTGAAGATACACATCAAATAGAAATCCCTACATTGTGCTAGTCTATCTCATCTTCTTATGCCTTATTGAACATGTGAAACACATCAAGAAAGAGTGAGGTCATTGTCCTCTCTTGAAGGGCAATAATAAGCACATTCCAGGATGCTATAAATAGCAAAAACCCATACTCATGTGTGTGTGTGTGTGTGTGTGAGTGAGAGAGAGAGAGAGAGAGAGAGAGAGAGAGAGAGAGAAGAGAAGAAGGAGAAGAAGAGTATTTTAACGTCGTAGGAAACTATCCCAAGAGACCTTAAAGATCTATACAACGAGGAGAGTTGAACTCGAGACCTGTTATTCAAGAGGGAAATGGCATAACCAATCTACCACACTTGAGAGAGAGAGAGAGAGAGAGAGAGAGAGAGAGAGAGAGAGAGAGAGAGAGAGAGAGAGAGAAGAAGAAGAAGAAGAAGAGTATTTGACGTCGTAGGAAACTATCCCAAGAGACCATAAAGATCTATACAACAAGGAGAGGTGATTCTTGGGTTTGGTTGTTTTTGAGCCGTGTTTCTTAGGCTTCTAGGAGGTTGTCTAAATGCTTATTAACCTTCTCGACCAACACTAATCCTACCGAATTAGCACTTCTTTGCTCACTTTCTGTTGATGGACATTGTTTGACCAAGTGGTTGCCACAAATTTTGTGACAATCTATCTGTGGTTGAGGAGCTTTTTCTTGCAATTCCTCTAGGCTATACGCAGGCTTTGACCTAGCTAAGCCTCTATTAGCAATGAACCGCAATGTTCCTTTGACCATCTCGTATCTTCTTTCTTCGGGTCGAAACGCAAGAGGTGGAGGTTGTACCGGCCTCACCACTCCATATGTTTCTCTCATTTTCTTCCGCTTTGAAGTACCCGCTTTGGTTGTTATAATACATTGTAGCTGGTAATGGTGCTTGTTTATTGGATGGTTCCATCATTTGCGTATATCTCATGTCTATAGGCATTCTAGCACTTGGTAGTGTAGGTGGTGGTCCTAAGACAAGCTGTGGTCTTGCAACTTTTACTGGTCCCGATGCATTCCCCATATAGGTGGAGGAGGTGCTACTGGAATAGGTTGTACCTACCTCTCCCTAGCATATTCCATGCCATAGTAACACTCTTCTCTCGTATGGTTTGTCCATTTTCTCTCAATTTTGCACCATAGAGGTTCTTGGTGGTCAGATTTGACTAGAGGAGCAAGTCTCTGAGCTAATCCTTCTATAAGATTCATTTGCTCACTAGATATCTCTAGATTTATTGTGGGTTGGGTTCTTGGTGAATCACTCCTCTGAGAAGATGTGTCACTCTCACTCTCAGTATCATGTCTTCTCAAGGTTCTGCTCTGATTTAAATAGGAGTAAGTTATAGGGGGTGGTGATGGTACATATGGTCCTATTGTGACCGTAATTCCACCTGTACAAAAGTCATATTCTATGGTTGCATCAGGGTACAACCATGGTCCACTAGGCAGATTCACTTGAGGAGGCATGTATGCCATCTCTGCGATCATTTCATCTCTCCTTATCGCTCTAGAAAGAATTCAGGTGGCTCCCTTTTTGGAATTCTCATGTTTGGTGGAGGTATCCGTGGTCCTTCATTGAACAAATGTCCACCTCTTTCTAGTGATTGTGTGGGTTTATGTCAAAATGTGAATAGATTCGCATTTCAGCACTTTTAGCTTGGCTTGCCATACCTCTGGTCATATCTGCAAAAGGATTGGTAGACTGGCTTTCCATCTTGATGATCTTAGCTTTCTTAATGCCAGGCCCACTCAATACTCTCAAGATAGTCCTTAATAAGCACCTTTGGCCCTTTGTCAGTTCCCTAAAAATCAAGTCTGGGTGGTCTTCTAACCTCTGGATACTAGTTCTGGGTACCTTAAAAGTTTGGATTTAGAAAACCTAGGAAAATTCATCTCTTAAACCAAAACTATGACTAGGTGTGTCCTATTGCCCGCAAGCTTTTCTCCTGGCTATACCTGACTCAATTTGGATTTGTCTATTAAAAGTAAGAGCAGTTTTGGTGAACTGCACTTGAAACAACACTCAAAACAGTTTTAGGACCAAGGATTTTTGATTGTATCTTGACCAAATGTGACCCAAATTTGTTGAAACTTGGTCACTAGGCTTACTTTATGTTGGCAAACACTTCTGTGAGCTCAGATGTAACTTTTGACCTCTAATTTGGCACTTGAGACATTATATGCGTATAATGTTTATGTGCTCAGAATTTGACAAAATTTGGTATGTGAGCTCTCCTTAATGTCCTCTACCCACTCCAAGTTTTAGTTTGTGAATTTAATCTTTATTTTGACACTTGAGACATTATACGCATATAATGTCTTTCATGGCAGAATGATGTGAGTTTTGTTCCAATGATTCCTTATCACTCAAGCAACTCTTAGCAAGTTTCATAATTCGATTTGGACATTTTTTTGAGCAAGTTTAGACCAATACAAGCTTGAATCTGCAGTTTTCTGTCTTTTTCTCTTTGCGAGCCCAAATGAGCTCCAAATTTTATGAAATTTTGGTTAGGGACTTCTTTTATACTCTAGGACACTGAGGTATACTCAAATGTCTGTTTTGACCCAGATCTAGCCTATGAGACATTATACGTGTATAAAGTCTTTTGGCTCAAAAATCACTTAGATTTCTACCCAAGGTACTCCTTGATGCATACAACAAGAATATGTGATTACAACAAATTTTGGATGTCAAAATTGCTCAAAATCACCACTTTTTAACCTTTATCTTCTTGTATCTGCAAATTCTCTTTAAATGCAAAAGTATGTGTCCAAATGAGTAGAAATTTTGCAAGCAAGCTTAACACATCATTTCCCAACCCTGTATGTGGTCAAAAGTAAAATTTGACTTTCAGATATGGCCTTGAGACATTATACGCGTAGAAAGTCTATGTGCTCAGATTTTGACAAAATTTGGTATGTGAGCTTGTTTTGTTGTGCTTAACACTATGGTAAGCTCATATTTCAATTTTGGTCTCTAAAAGTGCCCTTTAAACATTATACGTGTATAAAGTCTAACTGGTCAGAATGAAGTGAATTTCACTCCAGAGGTTCCTCAGTACAAAGGCAACTCACATCAAGTTTGAAAATTGAATTTTGACACTTTTTGAGCAAGTTATGGCCATTACAAGCATTCAATTGCCTAGATGAGTCTTATGGTCTTTGCAAGCCCAAAATTGCTTCAAATTTAATGAAATTTGTCCTATATGCTTCCTAAATGCTGTAGATCACAAGGGTTCACTCAGTCTTTGTAACTTTTGACCTCAGATCTGGCCTCTAAGACATCATACGTGTATAATGTCTTTTGCTCAGATTTTAGTTATGTTTCTACTAGAGGTGCCCCATAGTGTGTGGAACAAGGATATGTGCTCACATCAGATTTTGGATGTCAAAATTGCACAAAATCATCAATTTTAGGGTTAAATCCCCTGAAAGAGTAAAATCCCCTTAACTCTCACCTGATGAAATTTTGGTCAAAACTCATTCACAGGCGTCCCCAAGTCTTTAGCACTAGTTTTCAAGCACTTCTATCAATTTTCATGCAAAAATGTGCTTAGAATCATGAGTTTTTCTATTTTCCGTTTCAGACACTTTGTCTTTTGTCTTTTGGGTGTCAAGAGTTGGTCAAAACTCTAGTGTCAATGTGTACTTACGGTAAAACCCCCCTTCTGAACACACTGGTGCAGTCAGATTTTTCAAATTTGGTCTCCAAATGTCCCTTGAGACATTATATGCGTAAAACGTCCAAGTTTATAGAATTTCAGATTTTGTACAAGAACTCTTGCACATGCTCTTTATATATGCTCAGCATCAATCAATCATGAAAAATTATGCACAAGAAGATGTTTATTGCATTTCCCCCTCAATAGTAGACTTTTTAGAGATTCTAAATGCAAACAAGCACTTAGCAAATAAATCAATGATGAATAGCTCTAGATCAAAATCAAATCACTTACCTAAAGCACTCCTACAAATCATATGGGGTTTTGCATCTATGAGTAGAAAAACGCTTCAATGCCACATACGAACTAGCAAACACTTTTATCACCTCACAAAGCACTCAACCACCACCACAACTATAATCTACAAATCCTATCCTAGTTGCAGACCCTTGGCAAGACACGCTTCTTGGCTATCCACTTGATCTTGGAATAACCTCTTCCGGATCCACTTAAGAAAAATGCTTTCTTTAGCCGAAACTAAAGCAAGCAACCATCACACAAGTGTTAGTAGGAATATCTACCTAAGTCTTTGTATCCCCGGGAGCGGTGCCAATGTTGCGGGAGCGAATCACACCACCCATAAAGTGCATGCAACACAACCTAGATCAACATAATGTCAATCAAGGACACAGATGACACTGTAGACACATGGAGGAAATCTCTTTAGCTTGTCAGGCTGAGACCATCCTACACATACAACACTCTGGAAGGCCAACTAAACCACAATCTAGAATCTCACTACTCTCAACTACACCACCTACCCACATACACACAACAGAAGGAAACTCACTAAATCATGCCAGAATCATACAAAACTTAAGGAACACCATCCCCTCACTAGGGTATACTTGTCCCTAAGCCTCTACACCAAAAATCCTAGCTCTAAACCCATCTGCAAAAAACACATATAAAGACAAAGCCGGATTTTGAAAGTGCGCAAAACTAAAATCTATGAGTACCTATGCATAGCTTATGTCGCTATGATTCTAACGACTACTTGCAGGCAAAACACATACATCGTTTGATATACTTACATCCGCAAAGAGCTCGTAGATGCACGAGCGCGTTCGCTCCGTTCTGCAAGGAATGATTGGGATTTTCGTGTAGCTCTTGCCGAGGCTAGCACAATGGTGCAGTCAGTTCTCCAATGTGATGAGCAAGCGGGGAGTAGCGCCGGGACGAAGCTCACACTCTCTCTCTCTCTCTTCCTCTCTCTCACACAGTAGACGGAAACTTAAAACTTGATTATAAAAGTTCTCTTTACAAAATGACCTAGGTACCTTATATACTAAGGCTACCTTAGGTTAACCAAAAATAGAGTTCAAAGGGTCAAATGGCTTTGTTTTACAATCTGGAAGTGCCATTGCACCCTGGCCTCTACAACTAGACTAGCTACTTATTACAAATGATGTTTCTAACCATACTCTACAGCATTCCGTAACTCTCAGAGAATAAATCTTTGTTGAGTTATGTCGTGTTGTTGACCCAATCGTCAACAGTGTGACACTCCATAAATTTAGCACTGCAAAAATGATTTATCCATTGTTCCATTTTAGGCTTTGTGGCCAAAAGTAGCAACCTGTGTAGACTTTGCAACCCATGAAGTCACAACAATGGCCTATAGTGTAGGCTTGCCACCTAATGGTGATCAAATATTGGGACTCGTTAAAGATACACCTCTACATTGAGGAGTGGTTATCGCTCACATCTTTGATGAGCATGATACAACTTTGTTGCTGTATTCAGGTCCCTTTGCATCTTTCATCTTTCAAGATGGTATCGCCAAAACTTGGGTTCCCTAAACATTATAGTATTATGGCTAGGTTGAATTTGATGACATTGAAGCTCCATGATGGACTACCTCAACGATCGTACCCTTGTCCTTGTAGATATGTGCAAGGTTGGCAAACATGGACTATGGGCTTATGTTGAGAGTAAATAGACATGGAGAATTTACTCAATGCTTCCATAAATTCTAAGAGGGTGCTTTGGACATAGAGGAATCCTCTATAGGAAAAAGAGAGCTCACCGGCCCTTGTGGTAATAGTGTGCCAATTGTATATGGTTTCCTAAAGATTCAACAACAATCGTCTCACTCCAAGGCGTTATATTCATCATATAACTTATGACGAGTCACAATAAAACAAAATCACATATGGCATGCACATGTGAAATCAATGAGACTTTCACGTTTGTTACCTCATTCTTGATCTCCATACCTACATAGTAGGATGGAATGTGCACTTGGCTGTGCTGCAAGGAATGCTATTGTTTCTTACGCTTTCACAAGAAGATGTAAAAATTTTCTCACTACACTAGCTCGGCAAAATAATAATCTACAAATGTGGTGTCCGGCTACGTGTCCGTCCATGTGTTCGGCTAGGTGGATGCTCGTTTGATCTGTCTCTAACATTCCCCCCTTCTTAATTCGTGTCGTCCCTTGACACGACCTTGGGCAGTCTTGTCATAGGGTTGTCTTCAACTTTGTCTTCAAGGCTAGTCTTCAGCTTGGGAAGTGCGTTGTCATTGATGACACTCCCCCCTTCCTTGAGTGATTCATATCTGCCATGTTGTTGATACGTGACTTGATCTTTGATTATCAAAACAAGAAGTTGATGATGAGGGTTACTAGATTAGGGTCTTAAAACCTGGATGACCAAAGGGAAAAAACCTAGTGGCAAAAAAGTGCTTTTGGTATACGCTCTTATTGGAGTTGAGCATTTGGACTTGAAGTACCTGTCATGCAAGGTGAGTGCTTGGGAGAAACAAAGGAAGAGTACCTAATGCAAGTGCCAATTATGGGACACTATATGTTTATGAGAAATTTTCAAACAAAAGTATGCAGTGCAAAAGATGGACTTGACGGGTGCTTCAAGGAACAAATGTAGCACATGTGACATCAAAGGACGTCTCAATAGCTTCCACGTTTCCAAGAAGGGTTTTCAATGTAGAAGCTTCTCCACTCATACCTCACTGTGCTGAGGGTGTGAATGTCTTTTGAACTTCCTCCTTCACTTACCACTATACTACAATGACTTCAACTCTTATGTTCACCTATACCAGCATGAGCTACACAACGTAATTATGCTCAACTCTTCCAGATTGAGCAATACCTAGAATAGCTAAAACGCTTAGACCACATAGAATATTACATGAAGTTTTGGGACTAACACATTGCTCATTTAGTGGCTTAGCTACCCGAATTTCACTTTTATGCCATGTATGTTTAATGGCGATTTGGACTTACCTATTCAAGATCAGAAACCCCTCATCTAGTAACCCTCATTAGGCCTTGGTAACTTGGTTAGCTTGGTTGAAGTCTGACTTTGGTACCCATACTTGTTGCGTTGCTTTCTTGGAAGGTCTTTTCTTCTGACTTTTTTGTTGTTCTTTCTCTTGCTTGAGTTGTTTGTCTTCCGTTGATAGCGCCTCTTGTTCTTTGTAGGAATTGTTGGTTGGAGCAAGTAGGTCCAAGCTGTTACTTTAGGCTTTTTGGTCCAAACATTAATGTTTCCTTGGAAATAGCCTTGAGTAGTGATTGACTCATTTGGGTACCTTGTCACCTTTTGTTGTCGAGGTTCAACTTGTGTCTTATGTATCCAAACTGGGTCTTTGACTTGGATGTGCTCTTTGGATACTAGCACTTGGTTGATTTTCTTTGGCTTCTTTTGGATACTTTTTTGTGATGGAAACCTTGGTTGATAGACTTTTTGCTTTGATCTCCATTGCATTGTTGGCTCTTGATGTAGAGGCTTCGTGGAAAGTTTAATGGAGGCTCATTGAAGGTAAAGTTGTCTTGCGAGGTTGATTTACTTCAAAGTTTACCTTAGCTTTACCTTTTCCTGCTATGCTTGATTGCTCCTTTTTTGCATTGACTTGAGGTGCTTTTGCGGTTTTTGATGGTGTTGTTGTTGAAGATTTTCCTTGTGGTTGAAAGAAGATGTTCCTACAGCTTTCTGTCAGGATCATACTCTCTTTGATATGATGGGATTCAATTATGTAGAAAGTATCCTTGTAATCCCTAGTACTCAACTTGAGTACAACTTCTGCCACTCCGAAGCTAGGAATCGGCATTTTTGAACTTGCATACACTATCTCCTCTAGCTTGGTAACTTGAAAATTTCCCATCATTATCCACGTATCATAAGACATTAGATTCTTTATTGCTTCTGGATCTATCACAGCTGAACATGTGATTTTGAGTTTCTCCGCATATGCTAAATTTGATTGTTGTAGGAGACAGTCTTTGTCCTTATCCCTGTTCTTCTTTTGAACTTTCATTTGTTGAACATTTGACAATGAACTTGGAAACTTTGCTCCTTCATCTGCTTTCATTTGCACTCTTTTTGTAGTTGAATTCTTTGAAACATCTTCTGGCAATTCTTCAAGTATGTCAATGATGACATATTCTCGTTGTTGCTCTGCTTCCTTTATGTGCATTTTGGTATCATGCCCCATGACATAGCCATATGTCTCACCTTTTTTCCTTTCACACTCACAAACCTGGTTAGCTTCCTTCAACACCTTTATCGTAAATAAGGGAGCTATATCATAGCCATCTTCATCGCAAAATTTGGTGTTGGTCACCTCATTTACGCAAACATAAAGAGTCACCAATATTTGATCCCATCCAAAGGCTTTGAACATTTCTTTAGGAAAAGGTTCTAGAATATAGCATGTGTCCCCCACAGGTCAATCAAGAATACAATCCTCCTTCGCCAGGCTTACACTCTCAAAAGCTCCACATGTCCAATTGTGAGCTTTGTTTTGCAACCAAGCAGGTATTTCTCCTCCTTGGTTAGTTGTGGAGTTTAATTCCTCTCCAGGGCTTCGTTCCACATCTCTATAACTATAGTATGAGACACTTATCTTTGTAGTGACATCCTTGTGTCTTATGTATATGTAGTCATAGTCCCAATCTTGTACCATTTTGAGTTGATGCATAAATGGTCTGCCCAATATGATATCAAAATTGCTGCTCTCGTCAAATTCATAATAGCGAATGTGTGTTCATATGCGATTCTGCAAGAGGTTACTACGATTTGTTCCAAAATGCCAATAGGTCTCTCTAGGTACCCATCCTCTAATTGAAGTTTCATTCTAGTTTTCCTTAGAGCATGCTTTTCCCATTTTTTCCACATTGCTTTGGTGGCTATGGCAATTTTGGCTACACTATTCAGTATCGCTACCGATTTTACTTCTTTGTACTCCACAGGCAAGCTTGTGCTTCCTTCTTCTCCTTTAGAATAGTCTCCTACCTTGTTCACTGGTACCGGCTCATGTTTAGTTTGTTTCGAGGTTTGGTTATTCAGTGTTAGTGTTTTTGGAGAAACAATTGGTGGTGGAATTACCAATCCTATTTTCTTCAAAAGAAATTTCCACCTCTTTCCAAAGATGAGGTCTTATATACAGTAACTATGATAGAGTTAGTATACAACAAATAGGGGACGACATCAGCTCATGAAGATTTTTGGTATCCATCATCTTAGGATTAGCCTTCCATTGAGATGGTACTTTTTTTACTTCTGATCTAGTATCATGGTTGCCAATGAATGAAGGTAACGTCTTCAAGCACTGAGGTTTGTTGTCTTCCGACATTTCCTTACCTGCATCACCATACAGTGATCGGATATCATTTGGGTAGAGCTCATGTTCAAGGTGGATCTCAATGATAGGAGCTGACTAAAGTGTTCACTTCCATCTTTTCTGTTTCGAATATCCTCCCACAGATCCTGTGGCCATTGTTCTTCCACTTTAGGAATTGGCATAACTGCTTGTGAGCCCACCCCATCTGTGGTATTGGCTACTTCCCTTGTATCTAAAGGTGCCTCAACTCCCGGCTCTTCCTGGTCTCTGTTTACAATACCATGGCTTACCAATTCCTAGATTTTTTGTGGATTAGCACCTCCGTTTTTGGAGCATCTGGAACATGTGGTCCCATAAGAGCTTGGGCCGCCTAGATGAGCTCGTTGCACATTTGCAACCTCTCTTTTTCATATCCTGGATGAGGATATGTGAGCCATCTATCCTCTTGGGTTTGATTGGGTTTTAGCCTAGCTTTATAGGCCTTCAAAATTGCATCTAAATGTTCATAGATTTTGTCGACCAAGACTGAACCTCCCAAGTTAGTCTTTGACTCTTTAGGTCCCTTTGCATTTTTCTTGCTTTCTTGCTCGTGTTTAAGCTGTTCTTTTGTTTTTTTTAGTTCAGTTTCCAAAGCAGCTTTCCCCTGTAGCCTCTTTGCTTTCATTTTGTCCCTTTTGACTTTCCATAATTTTCTTCCAATTCTCACATATATGTTTTCGATTTTTGTTTTAGGTGGCAATGTGACTTCCTCCTCAAAGATTGCTTTTTTGGAAGCTTCTTGAGCTTGAGCTCAAGTCATCACGTTTAAAGGAATGGTGGGTTCTACCTTGGATCCACTTGAAGAAGGCATCACGCCTACAACATTCATTGTTGCTTTCCCCATGTAGTTTGGATTTTTAGCACAATGTTGGTGTAGATGGTCTCTCCCACAATGTTCACAGAATACAAATATTTCTATTTGTGCACCCTTGTTTGGACAACTTCGTGCCCAATGGTCACCTCCACATTCATAGCATGGACCTTCTTGTTTCATAGTTGGTGATCCAGCCGATGGTTGTTCTTGCCTATTAAGAATGTTCTTTGAACCATACTCCTGATTGGCTAAGAACATGAGCGTATTTGCATCCAAGGAATACTGGTTTTTCACGGGTTGTGGAACATACGTTGGTTGAGCGTAGTTGACTACTACTCTACCATCATTCAGAAGAGTTGGTTGCTGCCCTAGCATTTGTTGCATCTTTGGTTGAGTGCCACACCAAGGAGTAGGATGATCCCCTCCACAAGTATTACATCTCCTCAATTGAGGTTCTCATACATTCGGGTTCTGTTTATAGCCTTGTTTTATTCTTCTAATCACTCCCTCAACCACTCGCTCAATGATTGGTTCCCAAGGAGTTTGAACATCTCTCTTTGTTGTTGATTCTCTCTTCGGAGATGAGGCACTACTAGTCGTGTTGTCTTTATGTTCAATTACCTCTTCGTAGGCCTTAGAATTGTCAACCAGATATAGAGCTTCTCTAGTGACTTGATCAAACGTTGTGCATCCTTTCAAATGTAGGTCCTTTTTGAGAGTTTCATTCCTCAAGCCCTTTATGAGGAGAACTGATAGCCTCTCATCTTGTGGTAACTCTCTCACATGACATCTCTCTATGTATTATTTGAAGCGAAGTAGAGCTTCCTTCACATTGAATTGATCTCCGTTTGTGAATCTATATATGCCCTCATGAGGGTAATCTATAACCACTCTCATGGATTCATTTGCTTTGATGAATCTCACATTTGGTTTGTTGATCAAAGGATGCCTCTCCTCTATGTATTCTCCCAATCCCACTATTGTCGGCATTGTAGCGTTTGTTGCGTTTTTCACGTCTCTGAGTGGAGTAGAAAACCTTGGTGGTGGATGATTTGTCATGATCAAGGCTCACTCAAAACTCTCAAGACAATCCCTAAGAAGTCCTCTCAGGCTTAGTGCAACTTATCCTTTTTTGTCCTTGATCAGGTCTCTTAGAAGTCAAGTCTTTGGGATACTTTGGTCTCTAGAAACTAGTTTTGGGTACCCTAAAAGTTTTGAATTAGGAAACCTAGAAGAATTCAGCTTAGCAAGCTTTCTTCCTAGCTATACTTGACTCAATTTGAAGTTGTCTATCAAAAGTTAGAGAAATTTTAATGAAATGTACTTGAAACAACACTCAAAATATATTCAAGACCAGAGCACAGGAACTTTGGCTTGTACCTTGGCCTCTTGAAGGTATTTTTAGCTCAAAAGATTTGGGATGTCCTCAAGTATATCTACAAGATCACCAAGTCAGATACCCCCACTATGCTGAGGTACATGGATCGCGATCCATGTTCCTCTGTCAAATTTTATTTTCTCCAAATTTTCCCAAATTTTGACAGTGTGTAGACAAGGTCATATGTGAACTAATACCAATTTTTAGCAAATTCTGAGGTTGAAGTACATGGATCGCGATCCATGTTCAACCACATCTGGGCTTGATCTCTTGGCAGCTTGTTACACTCTTTGTCCACAAGCTAAATCTCAAATCTTTTTGGATTTGGACTTGGTTTGATAGGTCAAATAGCCAACACTAGGTCTGCATAGTGGTTTTCAATCTGTCACCTGCTTTGCTCCCTTTTGTCCCAAAGTTGCTCAAATTTTAACAAACCTGGACTTGGACATATATTTTCTTGTGTATGCACTAATGATCTGGAAAGTTTTAGGTCAATCTGTCACTATGGGTACATGGGTCGCGATCCATGTTTGGAGCCCAAATTAACTTTTTTTGTACCATCAGATTCAGCATGATAAGTAGGTCCTATGGTATCAATTTTTTTGAAAATGAACCTTTGGATTAAAAGTTAGGTCAATTCTAGCACTTTGTCAGAGTACTTGGCAGTTTTGTCTTTTGACTTGGTTTTTGATATCCAAATTCAGTTTTGAAAAGACCACTAGACTCCTTGTGACGGACTCTAGCTATGGTGCAAGTTTGGTATTAATCTATCAGAAGGAACATGGATCGCGATCCATGTACCTCTATGTCAGATGGTAATGAAACTTGACTCACAACTTGCCCTTGGTCTCCTGATGCTAGCTATATGGTT
This sequence comes from Adiantum capillus-veneris, assembly GCF_014529385.1. NCBI lineage: Eukaryota > Viridiplantae > Streptophyta > Polypodiopsida > Polypodiales > Pteridaceae > Adiantum > Adiantum capillus-veneris. The sequence goes on along the minus strand of NC_140943.1, from coordinate 50,657,831 downwards.
TTTATGTGTTTTGGACTTGTTTAGGTCAGGCAAAAGTCAATCCACAGATCTGTTTTAGGGTTTTCTTCTTGAACTGTTTTGGCTCTCTTAATCCACTTTTTGAACTTTTTTGACAAAACTCCTTTGGGGACTTTTGTTTCTGCTATAGGCTGGAAAAGTCTCAGGGGTACATGGATCGCAATCCATGTTCCACCACTTTTGGATTTGATTTTTGGTGAGTTAAAAGACTATGATATTTGTAGCTTGTTCCACAAATCTTTTTGTATTTGAATCAGTTTTGCCCAACCAAAACTGACTTCTACAGTCTGCTGGGACAGTTTTGACAATGAACTATTTTTGGCTCTTTTGACCACTTTTTGCAACCTTTTTGCATAAAGTTCTTTTGGGGAAGTTGTTCCAAATGGTACTAGCTACTACTGCTCAAATCTCAGCCAAACATTTTTCAACTTTTTTTTATGAGGTAGATGGATCGTGATCCATGTTTTGAAGCCAAATTGACTTTTCTTGGTACCATTAGGATCAGCATATTTACTAGATGCTATGATATCAAAAGTTTTGGATTTGGACTAATTTTTGTCATTCAAAAGCAAGTTCTTCTTTCTGTCCTGTGATTTTTGACTAGTTTCTGTATTTGGTTGTTTTGACCAACTTTTTTCAGCTTTTTGACATTGTGGCTTTTGGGAAAGTTGTTCTACTAGTTATCAAGGATGTACTTGTCAAATACCAATCCCAAATGTCAAAAGGTACATGGATCGCGATCCATGTTTGACAACATTTTTTCATGAATTTTGTTCTGTTGGTTCTCTATTCCCTGTAGAAGCCAAATCTCACCCCTTTTTGAATTTGGATCCCAAAAAAGTTGAGAAATCTCAAATTTTGTGTTTGAAATGTCTTTTTTGTAGTTTTTTCCCTAACAGCCAATTCTGATTGATTTTTAAGTTTTTTTTTTCAAGCAAACTTGATCAGAGCAGTTTTCCACTGATGCACAGTGTCACTGGTCACTTTTTTTCCAAAAATGGTCTCTGGGGTACATGGATCGTGATCCATGTTCCTCCACAGATTTTGACCAAACTTTCTAGATTGCTTCTAGAGAATATGTTGATGCCCTTGATCCACAAATTTCTGAATTTGGTTCTGAATTTGGATCACTTTTGAGGTCTCTACCATCAAATTTTCAAAATTTCAGAGTTATGGTCGTTTTTACCAAAATACGATTTTCACCCCCTTTTTCTCTCAATCTTTTAGCCCAAATTTGATGGTGGTAGTTTCTACTTACCCTACTCTTAAGTACTGAAATGGAACATGAAACAGAAAAAAACAAAATGGTACAAAATAAAGTCGAAATGGAAAACGATACAACACACTGAAAGTAATGAGAAGATCAAAGAATGAAATGCTTTTGGCTATCTCACTCACAACCCTCTTTACTTCTCGAGAATAGATCTAGCAAGTCCTCGACTTCTAGACTCTATCAAGCACTAAACCCCTTGTCTAGCTGCTTCATTGCTCATGTGGAAATGGAATGGAAAGACAAATCTTAGAAAAGAACACTCTAAATACGCACTAGGTCACTCACCATCTAAGGATCATATCCCTGGGCAGCAGCGCCAATGTCAGCGGGTTGCCACGACAGACGTCTGCTGTAGCATAGCGATCTAGCACTAATATAACATCAATACTCAGGGAAGTGAATCAGATGGGACACAGAGACTCTTGGAGATCATCAATCTCAAGAAGTGAACCTTAACAAGCAAACACAAGAACTCTACAAGCAAACCAACACTCAATGATCAGGGAAATCTGTCTATGTCCTTTCTCACAGCTCTAGGTCAACATGCCATTTCGACACTCGAACGGACTCTAAATGCAATGAAACTTTAAGAGGAGGTTTAGGACACTTAGGGGCACTATCCTATCAAGTTTAACAAGGTACCAAAATCACAATCCATCATGAAAAAGGTCATGAAAACTGCAACAGAACTATCCAAAAATGTCGCCTATGATCTAAGAACACTCTCTTATGGTTAAAACGACTAAAAACAGTGATTTAAGAACTCAAATTTGAAGATTAGGCTCACTAACGTGTTGTCATGAACCTCAAAAAAATTGACAATGCTTACACTTGAATGAAAGAGCAAAGAGAGAGAACACACTGCACTTTTCAGAATTGAAAATTGATTACCCAATCAATAGTTGCGATGATTACAAGTTGGAGCAGCTTTGTAGCTTGAGTGTACGTACAGCAGAGCTCTTTCTTCTTCTAAAAATAAGCCTCCTTTCACATTTCATTTTATTGACCTTTATACACAGGGATTTCTAAATGGCTAGTGGTCGGCTCACATGTATCTTTACAATTGTCTTAAGAGAATTATAACTCAGGGAATTGATCGTGCTGCTCTGGAATTAGGATTTACATAGAGTACCACTACATTAGCTTGAAAAAATAATAAACTACAAATGTGGTGTCCGGCTACGTGTCCGACCAGGTGGACGCTTGTTCGATCTATCTCTTAACAATGCACCCAAAATCCAACACTTGGCCATTCTAGCCAAGTTTTGGAAGGTGGGTGCAATGGTTGGTGTCTCCTAAGCTCTCTTATTTATAGCTTACAACAATGTGTGAGTAAGGTAGACCTTAGATTCATCACCTAGCCATTCCAGCCAATTCTTAAAGGTGGGTGCAATGGTTGGTGTCTCCTAAGTTCTCCTATTTACAGCTTTCAATAGTGTGTGAGTAAGGTAGACCTTAGATTCATCACCTAGCCATTCCAGCCAATTCTTAAAGGTGGGTGCATCCAAAATCCACCACTTGGCCATTCTCACCAGGTCTTGCAAGGTGGATGCAATGGTTGGTTTCTCCTACATCCACCAACTTCCCATTTAAAACAAAGTGTGTGCTATATACAAACCTTAGATCCACCACTTGGTCATTCTAACCAAGCTTTGAAGGTGGTTGTAATTTAGATCCACCACTTGGCCATTCTAGCGAAATCTTGTAAGGTGGATGCAATGGTTGGTTTCTTCTGTGTCCACCATCTATCAATTTTAAATAGTGTTTATAGGATAGATAGACTATAGATCGACCACTTGACCATTCTAACCAAGTCTTGGTAGGTGGGTGTAGACCGTAGATCCACCACTTGGTCATTCTAACCATGTCTTAAAGTTAGGTGCATTCAATATTTGGCCATCATAACACTTATAATTTTACACAAAGTTTGTGGGATGAGTAGATCCTAGATCCACCACTTGGCCATTGAGGCGGTCCGAGGCGGGCAACAAGAAGAGCAATCCCTAGACACCCTTCAAGGCTCCCGTGCTGCTCAATGGGGCTGGGGCAAAACACAACACAAACCAAAACAACAAACCCACAGCCAAATCCCAACTACACAAGGGGCACCACCTAGTTTAAGAGCGAACTAGGACGCAAAAGAGGAGAAACGTTAGAGCAACCCACAAACAAGCAAGGAATTTACACTAACCCTAACACCAATGGAACACTCTCACACACTAAAACACGAGAGAGAGAGAGAGAGAGAGAGAGAGAGAGAGAGAGAGATGGTGTACAACTTAGCTTCAACTTTATATTTTGCACAAAAAGGAACTTAGAGCTTGCGGAATCAAGTGACAAGATTTGGTTATAGCATCACTAGCACATTGTCTTAGGGTTATGGGAGCCCTCTCACCATCCACCCTCTTACAATGGTAGCCAAACAATAGCCAATGAATCACAAGCAACAAAACAACAACCTTCAATGAAACAAGTCACCTTATGAAGCTGAATGAGTTTGCCAAGCCAAATTGGAGGAGAAGCATGAGCCTTTGGACATGAATTGCACCCAAAACTACCAATTCATTGATGTTGGGATAGATACAACAATGGTAGGAAGAATATCTTCTACTCGCACTCACTCAAACTAGCTCAAGCTTTTCTATGCACCAAAGTGATGGTGTATAGAAAGCTTACTCTCTCTTTACAACCAAGATAGAACTGGCGTGTGCTACACTCAATCTAGTGTGCAATGGCATAGTGATGTCTTTTACAAGGAGGAATGGGTTCTATTTATAGGTTTTAGAAGCCTTGATTAGGATTAAGCCTAATCAATTTTATTAGGAAAGATCAAGGATTATGAATTTTTATGAATTTCAAATGAGAATGGGGTCTCTCTTTTCTCTTGAGTCACATGGATGTGGGCTCAAGTAAGAGAATTATTGATGTGGTGAAAGGAGAGAAACTTCCATGGGAGTGAGTGAATTTGGTTTACTTGTGCGGTTGCCTACTCCATATGTTGATAGTGTGGGTGCATTTTTACAAGAGAAGTTAGTTGTTAGTGGTAATAATCACTTGAATTGTTAGTGATACATTTACAATGGGTAGGATGAGTTGATTTGATGAAGGAAGAGGGGTGAATTAAAAGAGAATCATTGAGATGGTAAAGCTTTGAAGAAGCTTGAACTCACCCTTGTGTAGATTGTGGAAAAAATGACCGCTGGTCTTCTTCTTCTGCTTCGCTTCTTTACGCCGCCGCCACGGTTGACCACCACGATGAAAAGAGGATTTGTTGATGAAAAATCCTCAATTTGCAAAAGTTATCATGGTTAAGATGCTGAATTTTAGATATTTTTAGGAGAGGTAAATGAAATTGTAACATAGAAGCAATAGAGAGAGACATGGAGAGGGTGTATGTATGTAGAGGTTCATAAAAGAACTATAGGGATGAGAGAGAAGGGTAATGGTGAAGAGGGTGGGAGAAGCCATGGAAATTGCAGGTTTGAGTGAGGGAAGGAGAGGGAGGGATGTGTAAGAGTGAGTAGGTGTGTGGAAGGGTGAGAGAAGACTAAGGGCTACTTGTGAGAAAAGTGGGCAGACTGGGGTCCACTCAAAAAATCATAGCTCAGCGCTGGTAGCCCCAAAAAGCATGAAAACATTTGAGGTGATTATTCAAAGCGTGGGCTACATTTTCTCTTTTGACCATCGCTCCAAATTCAAAGTGGAGATAGGTGCCAAAATTCTCACGAAAAAAGCCTGTTTTTATGCTTGCAAAAGTCTTTTAGTGGCCCCCTCCTTTGTTGAATTTGTACAATGCATCCAAGAGTGAGCCCCTCCTTTGTCATATTATAATACAAAGCATCCAAGTTGCCCTTGACCCATGCATGGAGGAGGATTATTGGTGAATAAAGAAATATATACATGGTGGGACTAGTGTATGGACTATTCATGGACTTTAGCTGAATGAGCACATGGTGTTAGAATAATGAGTAAAAATAATAATAAAAATATGGAGGAGTTATGGATATGGAAAGATATTGGAATCATATGATATGGTCCCTCCTTGAATTATTTTGGGTGAAAGAGGAAAAGATATGCAAGTAAATAATATAATAAACGTAACCAATGAGTAGAAATCAATTTTTTGTTTTCACGAGGGTGAGGGTGAAAATGTGGGAGTGATTTGTATAAAGGAAAAATATGAGGTTAGAGTATGTACATATTGGCAAAAATATAATTATGGTGTAAGAGGATGAAAGAAGGTGTACATAGGTTTAATAAAACACACACCTAAGTAGAAATATTTAAATAAAATACCAAAATAATAATAAAAAATCCCTATATTTAGGCCATATATACAATGAATATTTACACACAAAGAGGCCATAATATACTTTTATTTTTTTATTATTTTTATTTTTTTGGCTCAACTAGCCCAGTGACTAGCTAGCTGAGGGTTTTTAAGAAGATATGGGAAAAACCCCCTAACTCACACACGCCTATGTACAATGAAATGGTAGGGATAGCCATAGCGTTTGGGTGAATTTGGTAGGGTGGAGTAACTTACTATGGCAATTATGGAGAGCCGAAAAACGGCTATCATTAGCCCTCCCCCAGGATGATGGTATACTCATGTACCATCATAGAGCATCTTTTCCAAAGAGAGTGCTTCAGAGTCCTTGACGAGATCTTCATTGTTTGGCCCCGCAGAATTTTGGCTGGAGTTACACTCATGCTTCATGTAACAATACTTACATGAGACAGCGGCCTTTGGACAGATCTTTGGTAGATCCTTTGGTAGAAGGCGACTCAAATAGGGCTTCAAGCGATACCCGTTTACCTTCCTGGAGTGCTCTTTACCATTCAAGTCCATAAGCTGATAGTAATTAGAATTGAAAGCCTTCTTGACTATGTATGGCCCTTGCCATCTAGTTTCAAACTTGGCATCAAAACGATTGTCAAGTCGATTGTCATACCTTAGCACAAGCTCTCCTTCCTTGATGCCTTTGTCCTTCAGTTTCTTGTCGTGCGTTTCTTTCGCTTGTGTGGCTTTCCTCTTGTAGCACTCATATGTTGCTTCTCTTTTCCACTCAAGCTCCACTAACGTAAGAAGTAGATCCATCCATACCTCTTGATCATCTTGTGCTCCTTTGCCATGAAGTCGCATTGTTGGAATGTTGAGCTCGATAGGCTGCAAAGCCTCTTGACCATAGACCAAGTGAAATGGTGTGAACTCCGTGGCTTCCCTATATGTGGTTCGATATGCCCACAAGGCACCATCCAAGAAGTCATCCCATAATTTTGTCTTGTTTTGCACCATCTTTCTAATGATTAATGCAATGACACCATTAGCCTTCTCCACCAAACCATTTGACTGTGGGTAGTATGGTGTGCTATGACGATATAGAATGTGAAGCTCTTCACAAACTTCTGTGAGCAAGCCCTTCCTAAACCCTGGACCATTATCAAAAACAATCTCCAAAGGTGTGCCAAATCTGCAACAAATGTGATTGTACACAAACTTGCTAACTGTCCTCTCATTCACTCTTGTCACACTTTGAGCTTCCACCCACCTAGTCATATAGTCTACAGCCACTAGAATGTAGAGTTTACTATTTTTTGTCCTAGGCAGAGGACCCATAGCATCAATGCCCCACTTTTCAAAGGGTCCATTTTCAAGAACTATTTGCCTCGGGCCATGCACCAACCTTCTATTTCCATTTATCTGACAATTGTGACAGCTTTTACACCAATGTTGAACATCCACATGCAAGCTTGGCCAAACATACCCCGCAAGCAAAATCTTCTTCACAGTTGATTCTTGGGCAAAATGACCACCACATGCCTCTTCATGCAAACCTTTTAGAATGGCTGGAATTTCCTCGATAGTTGGTACTCTTCTGCACACTTGATCCTTCCCTTTTGATAGAGGGAGCCTTCTAGGAAGAGATAGAAACTTGCCTTCTTCATGAGTCTCCTCTTCTGAGCCTTCGTGAAGTCTTGTGGAAACTCACCCTCCAAAATGTAGCCAATAATGGGAGCCAATGACTCCAATCCCTGGTATCTCGGTTGCTTGACAGCTGCTGCCACCATGATGACCTGCACTTCTCTCTCAACACATGTAACTACTTGTTGTGCAAGTAAATCGGCATCTTCATTTTGTTTCCTCGGAATATGATATAGTTGCACTTCTTCAAACTGATTTAACATCTTACGAATGGCATGAACTTTTGTCCTTAAGCTTTCATTCTTGCATGCCCAAATGCCTAAAATCTGTTTAACAATGAGAAGTGCATCTCCCTTTACCATGAGACGTTTTATCCCTTGGCCAATGCACATCTTCAAACCATGAAGTAGTGTGTCGTATTCTGCTTCATTGTTGCTAGTTGAACCTGGTAGATTGACCTTCTCTTTCATGACCACCTCTCCACTTGGGTTGAGCAACACTAGCCCTCCCCCTGCTTTCCCTGTGGCTCGTCGAAAAGCTCCATCAAAGAACAAGGTAAAAGCATTGGGAATACTTTTTGGTGGTGGCAATGGTAGGGTCTTTACTTGAGGCACCTTAATTTCCTTCTCATGTACCCTATAAGTGAGAATCCCTGCCAATTGTGCACGCACACTATCTTCTACCTTGAAAGAGTATTGGAACTCTTGCAACTCTATAATCCACTTTGAGATCCTAGTACTAAGATTCATTTGAGATGACACCCAAGGGAACAAATTTTCTGCAGTGAGAATTACAAAAGGTTTTGGTAGCAGGTAGGATCTAAACTTTCTCACCGCAAACATGAGAGAAAGCATCATGAGTTCTGCTTCTGTGTAGTCTCTCTCCAAAGCATTCATGACCCTACTAGCAAAGTAGATGGGTCGCATCCTTGTACTGTGGGGATCTCGTTGTAGCAACACAACACCAATTGTTTCCCTTCCAACACTAGAGCTAACAAAGAATGTGTACTCCCAACAAGGAGGCATGAGTGTTGGTAGCTCTGACAAAATGACTTTAATGTTACAGAAATACTCTTCAAGCTCATCAGACCATGCAAATTCTACTTGTTGTGTCAACTTTTGCAAAGGATGAATCAACTCCGAGGCTAAGTGAATGAAGCGTGACATATACTTCACCTTCTGCATGAAAGAGATGACCTTCTTAAGACTCTTCGGTGATGGGAGCTCAATAAGAGCCTTTGCCTTTAAGGATCCACCTCAATGCCTTTATAGGAAACCTTGTGACCGAGAAAGATCACTTCATCCTCACCTATGTGGCACTTGTCGGGGTTGAGTTGACCTCCCATGTCGTAGAGCTTCTTTAAACCTTCTTCTACCCTTTGTAGATGCAATGATTTTGAGCTATAAATGCAGAAATCATCAATGAACACCCTAATTGACTTTCCAAAGAATGCTTGAAACACCATGTTCATGAAACGTTGGAATGTTGCAGGAGCATTTGTCAGACCAAATGGCATGACTCTAAAAGCATAACAACCCCAAGGAGTGATAAAGGTTGTTTTCAATTGATCTTCCAATGCGATACCTATTTGAAAGTAGCCTGAGTTGCCATCACACACAGTGTACTTCTCATGACCAGCTACCTCATTTAGTATCTCATCCTAAAATGGGAGGGAAAAGTGATCTCTTTTTGTTGCCTCATTGAGTGGACGGTAATCCACACACACCCTCCACTTTCTGTTTTTCTTAGGAGTGACAACAACGGGAGAGACCCACTCTGAATTCTCCACTGGATAAATGAAACCTGCTGCTAGAAGCTTTCTTACCTCCTTGAGTAAAGCCTGCTCCTTGATGACTCCTAGCCTTCGTAGCTTCTGAGCCTTAGGTGTGGCCTCTGGCTTCAACTCAATTTTGTGTTGAACAGCATCTTCTAGCATTCTTTCATCTTCCACTTTTTGGTTCTCTTGGGAACCTACCTCCTCCAAACCTTGACAAGAGGTCTCTTGGTTGGTTGGCTTAAACCTTACCCCCATGACTTCGATGGAAGACTCCTCTTCAGTAATGCTGCCGCTACTTTCTTCTTCTGAAGTGTTATCGGTCAAACCTTCTTCCGTCTCACTTTGAGATGATTCTTCATCGAGCTCCTCTTGGCGTTGCTCCTTCATGTCAAAGACAACCTTCTTATGATTGTCGTTCCTGCAAATTAGCTTTCCACTCTCCCAATCCTGCAAAGCTCCCATTTTCATTAGCCATGGTCTCCCTAGGATAAATGGGTAACCATTTCCTTTGGTAGACATGACATAGAAATCCACTGCCTTCTTAATGCCAAAGGCCTCCACAAAAACATTTTTACAAATGCCTACGCACCTAGCCTTGATATTGTTTGCCATCTTGACCTTAATTTCAGGTGTCTCATGGATGTGCATGCCTAGTTTTTGCATGAGTCCCTCTGTCATGATGCAAATTTGTCCACCCCCATCCACTAGACCTGTCCTAACCAATCTCCCTTTTATGTAACAATCTAGCACAGGTGTAATGTCCTCATTCATTTCAGCTTGTGCAATTTTTACAACAGGCACACTCTCTTTTACCTTTCTCCTAGTGCTAACTGCCCTTATTAAATCCCTCCTAACTTGTGGACATAATGCAAGAAATTGAGGCCATGAGATATCAGGACCCTTACCTCTCATGTCTTCCAACAGGTTGTATGGAGCCATTCCATGTCCAAGAGGAAAGTCTTGGAGGTTGATACGACGTGGAGTCCTCTTGGCTCCCTTGGTCTCCTTTGCCTTGTTTTCTCGTCCATGGTCACTTTGTGATGTAACTCCTTCTTTCTCCTTACCTTTCCCTCGGCCACGCTTAATGCCATTTGCTTCCATGTCAACCTCTCTTGAATTTGTCACCTCTACCACATGCACGTTTGGGTCTGGCAAAGGTGGAACTCCTTCCACTCCTTGTGGAGGTGGTCTTGCTCCATTTGGCCTTTGTATAAGCCGTGGTTGCTGACTAGTTCCTTCACCTGCATTCATCACTGGGTAATTCAAGTTAGGTCTCCCTGGCTCCCCACGGGGCCAAGGACAATTATACATCCCATGTCCAGACTCACCGCAATTCCAACATTGCAAGACTCTCCTAGGTCGTGGGTCTCGCTCTTCAGACTTCTTTGCTTGTCCCTTTGGACCTACAGCTTGTGCAAGGTGAATTGACAAGCTGCTTAAAGATTCATTTAACTGCTCAATCACTTCCGCCGTTACCTTAGGAAGCTCCTTAGATGTTGATGCTTGTGACTTACCTTTGGGTCTAATATCTTCTATTGGAACCTCCCCCCTTAAGCACTTGAGTTTCCTATATTTCTCAGCAGCCCTAGTTTCAGCTGCATCAAAGGTAGCAGGTGCACCCGCCTCAACTTTTACCTTAAGGTCAGGAGAGAGTCCCGCTATGAACCTCTCCTTCTTTATAAATTCTGCACCATCACCACGGTTAGCAACATTTTGTATCCATAGAGCCCAAAGACGTAGGAACTCTTGCTTGTACAAGTAGTAGTCATCTAAGTCTTTTTGCTTATGAGAAACAATGTCTTGCCATAGTTTTTGAGTGTTTTGGGGATCAAAGAAGTATTTTTTGAAACGATTCAAAAATTCCGTGTAATTCCCTTTAACTTCCTCAGGCAAAGGGTCAAACCAAGTGCTAGCATCTTTCCTAAGGACCACCTCAAACATTTCTACACGTTCTTGATCAGTTACTATCCTCTTGATACGGCAAGACATCTTGAAATTCGCTAGAAATAATTCTGCATCCTCTCCAGGCTCTCCAAAGAAAAGAGGATATCCAGACATTTGGCGTTGGCTCTCCATTGAATTGATTTCAAAGTGACGCGTTTTTGTTTTTTCTTTCTTTAAAAGATTTACACAATAATATTTTCTAAATTGCAATCTATTCTACAACAAAATAAAAATATTCACATCAAATGACCTATGATAATCAATAAGAGATAGAATGACAGGGTTTGGTGATGCGAGAATTTCTCCTACTCTTTGGGCACCAAACATGAATACCATACGTTGTTGAAAATGGATTTTTCTACTAATTGCAATGTTTACTCTAATGTGTGGAGTGAAATGAAAGGGAAAAACCTGTATTCCTGGGCCATTATCCATGGTCTATGCATGACCTAATTCTTAAAACAAAACAAAAATATTGACGTCCAAACTAAGGTCGTACCTAATGAGAGGCAAAATAAAAGGATTTACTGATGCGTTTATCTCTACCAACCTAAGAGGACCTAAAATTCTACGAATTACTCGCTGAAATTGCAACTTAGTACTAACAATTATGTGTACCTTTTGCCTTGCAATGGAATGAAGAGATCATACAAATTCTCGTGATTCATGCAAGCTACTTGATTATGCTAAAGGTTGAGCCTTCACAAAACATACACAAGCCTATCCTCAGTGGGGGCACCAAAATTGAGGCGGTCCGGGGCGGGCAACAAGAAGAGCAACCTTTAGACACCCTTCAAGGCTCCCGTGCTGCTCAATGGGGCTGGGGCAAAACACAACACAAACCAAAACAACAAACCCACAGCCAAATCCCAACTACACAAGGGGCACCACCTAGTTTAAGAGCGAACTAGGATGCAAAAGAGGAGAAACGTTAGAGCAACCCACAAACAAGCAAGGAATTTACACTAACCCTAACACCAATGGAACACTCTGACACACTAAAACACGAGAGAGAGAGAGAGAGAGAGAGAGAGAGAGAGAGAGAGAGAGAGAGAGAGAGAGAGAGAGATGGTGTACAACTTAGCTTCAACTTTATATTTTGCACAAAAAGGAACTTAGAGCTTGCGGAATCAAGTGACAAGATTTGGTTATAGCATCACTAGCACATTGTCTTAGGGTTATGGGAGCCCTCTCACCATCCACCCTCTTACAATGGTAGCCAAACAATAGCCAATGAATCACAAGCAACAAAACAACAACCTTCAATGAAACAAGTCACCTTATGAAGCTGAATGAGTTTGCCAAGCCAAATTGGAGGAGAAGCATGAGCCTTTGGATATGAATTGCACCCAAAACTACCAATTCATTGATGTTGGGGTAGATACAACAATGGTAGGAAGAATATCTTCTACTCGCACTCACTCAAACTAGCTCAAGCTTTTCTATGCACCAAAGTGATGGTGTATAGAAAGCTTACTCTCTCTTTACAACCAAGATAGAACTGGCGTGTGCTACGCTCAATCTAGTGTGCAATGGTATAGTGATGTCTTTTACAAGGAGGAATGGGTTCTATTTATAGGTTTTAGAAGCCTTGATTAGGATTAAGCCTAATCAATTTTATTAGGAAAGATCAAGGATTATGAATTTTTATGAATTTCAAATGAGAATGGGGTCTCTCTTTTCTCTTGAGTCACATGGATGTGGGCTCAAGTAAGAGAATTATTGATGTGGTGAAAGGAGAGAAACTTCCATGGGAGTGAGTGAATTTGGTTTACTTGTGCGGTTGCCTACTAGCTCCATATGTTGATAGTGTGGGTGCATTTTTACAAGAGAAGTTAGTTGTTAGTGGTAATAATCACTAGAATTGTTAGTGATACATTTACAATGGGTAGGATGAGTTGATTTGATGAAGGAAGAGGGGTGAATTAAAAGAGAATCATTGAGATGGTGAAGCTTTGAAGAAGCTTGAACTCACCCTTGTGTAGATTGTGGAAAAAATGACCGCTGGTCTTCTTCTTCTGCTTCGCTTCTTTACACCGCCGCCACGGTTGACCACCACGATGAATAGAGGATTTGTTGATGAAAAATCCTCAATTTGCAGAAGTTATCATGGTTAAGATGCTGAATTTTAGGTAAATGAAATTGTAACATAGAAGCAATAGAGAGAGACATGGAGAGGGTGTATGTATGTAGAGGTTCATAAAAGAACTATAGGGATGAGAGAGAAGGGTAATGGTGAAGAGGGTGGGAGAAGCCATGGAAATTGCAGGTTTGAGTGAGGGAAGGAGAGGGAGGGATGTGTAAGAGTGAGTAGGTGTGTGGAAGGGTGAGAGAAGACTAAGGGCTACTTGTGAGAAAAGTGGGCAGACTGGGGTCCACTCAAAAAATCATAGCTCAGCGCTGGTAGCCCCAAAAAGCATGAAAAAATTTGAGGTGATTATTCAAAGCGTGGGCTACATTTTCTATTTTGACCATTGCTCCAAATTCGGAGTGGAGATAGGTGCCAAAATTCTCACCAAAAAAGCCTATTTTTATGGCTGCAAAAGTCTTTTAGTGGCCCCCTCCTTTGTTGAATTTGTACAATGCATCCAAGAGTGAGCCCCTCCTTTGTCATATTATAATACAAAGCATCCAAGTTTCCCTTGACCCATGCATGGAGGAGGATTATTGGTGAATAAAGAAATATATACATGGTGGGACTAGTGTATGGACTATTCATGGACTTTAGCTGAATGAGCACATGGTGTTAGAATAATGAGTAAAAATAATAATAAAAATATGGAGGAGTTATGGATATGGAAAGATATTGGAATCATATAATATGGTCCCTCCTTGAATTATTTTGGGTGAAAGAGGAAAAGGTATGCAAGTAAATAATATAATAAATGTAACCAATAAGTAGAAATCAATTTTTTGTTTTCACGAGGGTGAGGGTGAAAATGTGGGAGTGATTTGTATAAAGGAAAAATATGAGGTTAGAGTATGTACATATTGACAAAAAATATAATTATGGTGTAAGAGGATGAAAGAAGGTGTACATAGGTTTAATAAAACACACACCTAAGTAGAAATATTTAAATAAAATACCAAAATAATAATAAAAAATCCCTATATTTAGGCCATATATACAATGAAATATTTACACACAAAGAGGCCATAATATACTTTTATTTTTTTATTATTTTTATTTTTTTGGCTCAACTAGCCCAGTGACTAGCTAGCTGAGGGTTTTTAAGACTAAGGTTTGTAAAGTAGGTGCATCAAAGATCCATCACTCGACCATTATAACCAACGCTTGAAATATGGATCCAATACTTGATGTCTCATAGATCCACCACCTTAAAATTTCAAATAATATCTATGAAATAGGTAGACCTTAGATTCCAATGGGCCATTCTTACCAAGTCCTAGTGGGTGAGCACATCCAAGATCCAACCATTGGTCATTTTAGCCAAGTTTTGGAAGGTGGGGCAATGGTTGGTATCTCTTAAATCCTCCAACTTACAACTTTCAACAAAGTGTTCGAGAAAGGTAATCTACCTTAGATCCACCACTTAGAAATTCTAGCTAATTCTTGAGGATGGTTGTATACAAAATCCACCACTTGGCTATTCTAACCAGGTCTTGCAAGGTGGCACCTGGCCATTCTAGCCAAGTTTTAAAGTTGGTTGCAATTAAGATTCACCACTTGGCCATTCTAACCAAATCTTGCAAGGTGGATGTAATGGTTGGTTTCTCCTACATCCACCAACTTACCATTTTAAACAAAATATGTGAAATATGTAGACCTTACCTGGCCATTCTAGCCAAGTTTTTAAGGTAGCTACCATTAAGATCCACCTCTTGACCATTCTAAGCAAATCTTGCAAGATGGATGTAATGGTTTGTTTCTCCTACATCCACCATCTATCAATTTTAAATAGTGTTTGTAGAAAACATAGACTCTGCATCCACCACTTGGTCATTCTAACCAAGTATTGATAGGTGGGTGATCCACCACTTGGCCATTCTAACCATGTCTTAAAGTTAAGTGTATTCAGCACCTCGCCATCATAACTCTTCATATTCTACACAAAGTTTGTGGCATGTGTAGACTCTAGATCTACTAGTTGACCATTTTGATCTTGAAATGTCAAATAAAGTGTGTGAAAAAGGTAGGTATTATATCCATCACTTGGCCATTCTAAGAAACTCCTAGAAGGTGAGTGCATGCAAGCTCCAATACTTGGCCATTCTAACCAAGTTCTAAAATATGCAATGGTGGATGTCTCCTAAATCTACAAGCTTCCACATTTAAAACAACTGTTCCGGATAGGTAGCCCTTAGGTCCACCACCTAGCTATTCTAACCAAGTTTTGAATGTAGTTGCATCCAAGATTCACCACCTGGCCATTGTAACCAAGCCTTGCAAGGTGTATGCAATGGTTGGTTTCTCCTACATACAACACTTGTAGTTTTAAACAAAATATGTGGGCTAGCTAAGTCCGAGATCGATCACTTGGCCATCCTCACGAAGTTTTGAAGGTGGATGCATCCAACATCCACCACTCACCCATGATAACCAAGTCTTGGGAGGTGGGAGCATCCAAGATTCACCACTTGGTCACTCTAAAACACTATCAGTAGGTGGGTGTATCCAAGATCCACCACTTAGACATTCTAATGATGTCTTGAAGTTGGGTGCATTAAAGGTCCACCACTTGGCCAGTTTAAGTAAGTCTTGAAATGTGGATGCATTCTTGACACTTCAAATAAAGTGTCTGAAAAGGTATATCCTAGATCCACCACTTGGCCATTCTAGCGAGGTCTTGAAAGCTGGATGTACTCGTTGGTGTCTTGTATATCCACCACCTTCCAATTTTAAATAAAGTGTGTGGGATAGCTAGACCCTAGATCCACCACTTGGCCATTCTAAGCACTCTTCCCATGACCTTAGATCCACCACTTGGCCATTCTAACCAAGTGTTGGAAGGTAGATGCAATGGCTGATGTCTCCTAGATCCACCTCATTTAAATTTTGAACAAAGTGAATTCAAACTTTCCCATGCGAATTTAAATTTTCTCGCTTGAACTCAAATTTTTCCGCTTCAATTTGAATTTTCTCGCCTGAATTCAAATTACCACGATCCAATTCAAATTTTACCGTCTAAATCTAAAGTTTCTTGCAGAGTGTGAAACTCAAACCCGAGATCTACCACGTAGCCAACCTTAACATATAAGCACTTGTGAAGAAAACATAGGAGACCATGCCTCACGGAGATGTTAAAACATGAGAGCAAGGTCCACCACTTGTCCTATCTCAATTTCAACCCGAACCTGAACCATAAAACCTAGGGCCAACTAGCAGCCTAGGTGAAATTTATATGATACATGGTCTTTCTTTATGTTTAGCTCTTTTCTCATTTTATCCCACTAGGTGTTTGCCACTAAGCCATAAGACCTTTGTTGAGAAAGAAAAATGGAAGTCACAGTTTGAGACACATTGGGTAGAAAGAAGCCAAACGATACA
Source organism: Adiantum capillus-veneris (assembly GCF_014529385.1). NCBI lineage: Eukaryota > Viridiplantae > Streptophyta > Polypodiopsida > Polypodiales > Pteridaceae > Adiantum > Adiantum capillus-veneris. The sequence continues at coordinate 50,641,384 of NC_140943.1, read as the reverse complement.
AAAGAAAACTCAGTGCAAGAATAAGCCTCACCAAAACTCACAAGTAAGTCTACTCAAAGTTACACTATCGTCTACATTCTTGTTTTTACCTATAAGTATGTACGTTTAAGTATGTACATAGAACCTTTACACATGAAAAATAATCACACAATCCCTCATATGTCTATACATACAATGCATGAATATTATTTAACACAATGGATGTACCTGCATAAATAGGATAGATAGAGCCATAATTGAAAAGTTTGGATTCCGTGTAAATGTTTGTGTGAGAGAGAAAGAGTATGTATTTGATTATGTGTGTTTATGTGTCTGTGTGGGTGTGCATGTGAGTGAAGAGAATATTGAGAGGAAGAGAATATGTGTGGGCTGTGTGTGTGTGTGTGTGTGTAAAAGGAAGCACACAAAGAACCATGTTGGTTTCTTGAAACCCTAAAATCGATGCAGAAGAGGGTGAGAAAAAGAGAGAGATATAGAGACAAAGAGAGAGATTTGTAATACATGCACCTTGTCAAAATATTGAGCTCTACATAGCAAGAGATGCTTTTTGTGATGATGTGAAAGACCTTTGTGAAATTTAGATATGATGTGATCTATGTGTATGACTCTCTCGGGTAGTGCAGGATACTAGTTTGCACGAGCTACGATCTTCCCTTAGTTGCGAGCGCAATATTCTTCTATTTCGTGTCTATTCTACTGAATCATCTTTGTTTTTGTTGAATACCCTTTGTTCTACTGAATTTCCTCTGTGTTTACCGAATCGCCTCTTTTCTGTTGAATAGCCGTTGCTCTACTGCTTTGCCTGTGTTTTGCGAGTCGACTCTATTCTACTATTTTGATAAAATTTTTTGTTTTGTTAATTTTCATTATCTTCTTACGTTAGGTTATCTCAAAATCCATAACGCGTGCTTTTTTTACTTCAAAAACAAGGTTAAAATTTAAAAGATTTTCTTTCAAATTGGACAATTTGACCAAGCTATAACGCGTTGCCCCTGAGTCCCCACTAGGGCTGCTACCCCTCAGACCCCCCCCCCCCCCCCGCTAGGGTGTTTCCACTAAACCCCGTCAAGGACGTTGGCTTAAGACCCCAATTGAGGAAGTTGTGCATGAATCCCCATGGGGCCCATCATTGGGGGTGCTGAACATGGAGAGTTGAAGTGTTTGATCTATGATAAGTTGTAGGATGGGTGCTACTATGTTGAAGTTAAGTCACATTTAGGTTTCAAGATGCACCATTTGGCCACATACGCAATAAAAATTCTCAATTGAATCCTAGAGATAAGAAATATCCTAGGATAGGTTTCAATATGAAACACAGAAAGATACAAGGTCCACCATTTGTGCAAGCTAGTCATAGGGAGTTTCTGAAACAAAGTTAGAAACACATTATGGCCACAAGATCCTATCTTATCTCCAATCTACTATCATGGATTCCTTGCTCTCAAGGTCTTCCATATGACCAACCTATAGTCCATGCCACAAGGTCCCACATTTAAGTCATGCATGGAAAATTGATGAAAGGTCAAAAGGCTAAGCTCAAATGAAGTAGAAAAAGCCACAAGGTCCATTATTGTAGCAACATCCACCACTTGTCTAAGTTAAGATTTTTTACATCATATAGGATCACAAGGTCCACCGTTGGTCCAATCTATGCTCTATTGGAGCATATAGAGCCATAAGGTGAACCGTTTGTCCAATATATGATCCATTCAAGCATAGAGCACCATAAGGTCCACCACTTGTCCAAGCATAACTTAATTACAGTGTAAAGAGCCACAACATGCACCACTTGTCTAAGATAAGATCTTTTGAATCATAGAGGGCCATAGGGCCGACCATGAGTCCAATGTATACTTGATCAAAACATAGAGAGCCATCAGGTCCAACGCGTGTCCAAGATATGCTTGATTCAAGGATATAGAATCATAAGGTCCACTAAATCATCCAAGCTATGCTCCATTCAACCATAGAGGACCATAGGGTTCACCACTTGTTTAATCTATTCTCTATTGAAGCATAGGTATCCATAACATTCACCAAGCTATGCTCCATTCAAACATAGAGAGCAAAAAGGTCTACCTTTTGTCCAAGCTAAGTTCCATTCCATCATAGAGGGCCACAAGGTCCACCACTTGTCTAATCTATGATTTGTTGAAGCATAGAGAGCTATAACACCCACTGCTTGTCCAAGCTAGGATCCGTTCAAGTATAGAGACATACCAAGTCCACTTGTTTAAACATTGAAGCATAGGTAATCCATAACCCAAGCTATGCTCCATTCAAACATAGAAGAGCAAAAAGGTTACCTTTTGTCCAAGCTAAGTTCCATTCCATCATAGAGGGCCACAAGGTCCACCACTTGTCTAATCTATGATTTGTTGAAGCATAGAGAGCTATAACACCCACTGCTTGTCCAAGCTAGGATCCGTTCAAGTATAGAGAACCATAAGGTCCACTGCTTGTCCAACCTATGCTCCATTCAAGCATAGAGAACCATAAGGTCCACCGCTTGTCCAATCTATGCTCCATTCAAGCCCATAAGGTCCATCACTTGTTCAAACTATGATCTATTGAGTCATAGAGAGCCATAACATATGCCACTTGCCTCCATTAAAGCATTGATATCCAAAGATCCACCACTTGTCCAATGTATGTTCATATTAAGCATAGCAATTCATAAGGTTTACCAATTTTCCAAGCTATGCTCCATCCAAGAATACAAGTCCACAAGATCCACCACTTGTCCAAACTATGCTCTTTTGACGCATAAAGACCCATAAGGTCCACCACTTGTCCAAGCTAGGATCCGTTCAAGTATAGAGAACCATAAGGTCCACTGCTTGTCCAACCTATGCTCCATTCAAGCATAGAGAACCATAAGGTCCACCGCTTGTCCAATCTATGCTCCATTCAAGCCCATAAGGTCCATCACTTGTTCAAACTATGATCTATTGAGTCATAGAGAGCCATAACATATGCCACTTGCCTCCATTAAAGCATTGATATCCAAAGATCCACCACTTGTCCAATGTATGTTCATATTAAGCATAGCAATTCATAAGGTTTACCAATTTTCCAAGCTATGCTCCATCCAAGAATACAAGTCCACAAGATCCACCACTTGTCCAAACTATGCTCTTTTGACGCATAAAGACCCATAAGGTCCACCACTTGTCCAAGCTAGGATCCGTTCAAGCATAGATATTCATAAGGTCTAGCACTTGTTGAAGTTGAGCTCTATTTAAGCATAGACAACCACAAGCTACACCACTTGTCCAAGCTAATATCCATTGAAGCATAGAGGTCCACTACTTGTACAAGTTAATCTCCATTGAAGCATAAAGATACATAAGATCCAGCACTTGTCCAAACTAAGCTATATTCAATCAAACAAATAGAGATAGAAACATTGTATGGCCATCATTCTTATATGACCAACCATAAGTATCATGGATTATTTGCCCAACCAGTGCATGCCCAACCACACCTTTTCTCCAGCCTAAAGTATCATGGATTATTTGGTTGCAATCGCCACCACTTGTCTACCCTATAGTGCATTGTAATCCATAAATTGTGGTTTTAGATATTGACTTTTCTAATATTATTTTGTATGTAATTTTGGCATAATTTCTACTTGATTTTGCAATTAACAATTGAATCTTTTCATTTGTAGGATGGACTTTCAATCTGGGGAGAAAGTGCACATGATATTTGACAATGAAGTTGTTGGTGTTGGTTGTGTGTGTAGAACCGATGAAGATTCCACTTGTGGTTGTATAAAGATAGGCCAAGGAAATGTATCCATACTAGTGGAGGAATGCTTCAAGGATGTGGTCATTCGTTTCCTACAATGGATACTACTTCCCTCCAAGGCTCACTTTGGAGTGCCATTTGGTGGCCAAAGGTTCAAATACAATCTATCGTAGTGAATGCCTGTAACATTTAATGGCCTAGTAACTTGTGTGTAGTGGAAAATAGCATGAACATAGTGAGCATTTCATTAGAATAGATTCCTAATGAGAATAACAAGAGTGCTTGGGTGGAGAGAGCAACAAAAAGTATAACACCTAGTTAGATAGCATGAACAATACTTCAATAGAGAGAGAAATTAAGCTATTGACAACAATTGAGGACCGGATTTACATGGAGAGAGTCCCCCTCCAAAAGGCTTTGTATTATGGTTTCTTTCATCAAGAGAGACATTTTACAATACAATTCTTTGTGTTCCCTCAATACTAGCTAGTGCAATGAAGATGGAAACATCAAGTACTATGCAAAACACTTATCAAACACGACATCACCCTCACGGTCTCAGACCCAAGACCTCACACACCTTCGAAGATGGTGAGAGCTAGCTGGGTATGAGAGTAGATTCAGAGGAAGGAGTAGTCTTACAAGAAAGATGTACATCTCCTCACATAGTCACTCATATTAGCATAGCTTAGCTTAGTAATTTGCATGATAGAGGGGATGAGCATGCATTGAAGCGTGGCTCTTGGTTGGATTTGCATCACAAAGCCAAGAGTTGTTGGTGTAGGCCTCCCTTCTCACAAGCTTGGAGTAGGTGATAAGCTTTCCATTGAAGCTTGAGAAGGAGAGCGAGAGAGTCTTCTTACTCCACACGTCGACTAGTGTGAGTGTGTATGAAATAATTCCTTGAGAAAATCAGCCCCCCCTCTCTCTCTTGGTCAAACCCTCTTGCTATTTGCTCATCCCGACACCCCATTGGTCCATGCCAGGCTTAGCCAATGAAATTTCAAGAGCATAAGTGATAGCCTTTTGACATGTGTCCCCCTTTCCCCTTTTGTGAGAGATTTAGGTAATTAATTAATGCAAATAAACTCTCATTGGACCCCTTCGTCTCCTGGCCAATAGCAAGCAAGCCATTGGGCTGCTGAATGCTCATTGGACCCCTTGGGAGACTGTCCAATAGTCTTCTAGAGAGCTTAATTCTGATTGATCCTTTTATTAAGTTTTTTAGATTAATTAAATTAGATTTACTCTAGCCTAATTATTCATTGGTCCACCTCCATGGCCATCCAATAGGATTTGAGTACACCTTGTAGGCATCTGGGCTAGGGAGCTGAACATGTTTCCCTCATTCCTTTGTGTACAGATCTTGTGAGTGTGTGCGTGTTTCTCTCTCATCCCCTACTCTACTGTGGTCGGTCTACCAGCTTAACCAATATTCTAGCTTTTTTTCCCCTGGCACTTCCCCATATTAAATGATCAGTTTAACATGAGAAAATCATTTAGGAGAATTAGGTATTAGTTATGACATCACCTCTTTCTTGAAATCATATTCGCCCTCGACTATGGAGTAGAGAAGATAAAGCCTATTCATTAGTCCTTTTTCTAGAGGATAGAGGATCCCTATGTTACCCTAACGGCATCGTTTTAGAATGGATGACTAGTCCATTTGGCACTTGAGAGCCTAAGCTGCCGCAAGCATGTCTGCACATTAGTCCTATCATTCTTCATAGTAGAGTGACAAGCTCTACTTGGTGTTTGGGAGACGTTGTCTCCGCAAACTTGATCTAAGCATGCGTACTACTTCATTTTTGTGCACAATAAAGAAAAAGAGAGTCTTATCAGATGAAAACTTTGTGCATTTTAAACATTTTTACATTTGCTTACTCTAGGGAAGCATTGTAAGCATTGACAAGGTTTAGGTTATCCTTTAATTGTATGCCTTGCATCCATCTAGCATCTTCAAAAGGATAATTCTTAAACTTAATAAGATATTGTCAGATAGTCTTACTGCCTCTTAGTACCTTGTCTTCATGTCGGAGAATGGACTCGTGCTGCAGCACCTCTTCTTGGTCCTCGATCTCCGGTGGGTCTTCAATAGTTGGTTCTTGTGGTGGATTTCCTTTGTAAGGTTTTAGTAGGCTCACATGGCAAGCATTGTGTATGAGCCAATGGCTGGACAACTTGAGTTGATAGGCCATCTCATTGATTGGCCTAAGAATCTAGAAGGGACCATAGTACCTTTTTGCTAACTTAGCATAGTACTTTTGGTGTCCCGTAGGATTCTTTCCCTCGTGTGCCTTAATCGAGCCTTGGAAATTTAACTAAGACCCAATCATTTTCTTTAAAGGCTTGGACTCTTCTGTGCTTATCAGCAGCAACCTTTTGCCTTTGCTGTGAGATAAAGATAGCATCCTTAATGTTTTGGAAAGATTCTTGTATCGGCTATACTCATTTGCAGTGAAGATCTTCCCATGTACTTAGCAGGGGACTTCTTGATCTTCCCTCAATTACCTCAAAAGGTGATTTTCCCGTGGAAGTATGTACAATGTTATTGTAGGCATACTCCAATAAGGGTAAGTACTTCTCCCATTGGGACCTTTGATCTACTTCCGTTACATAGGCGTTTAGTAGATCAAGAATTGTTAGGTTAGCTATTTCACTTTGGCCATCCGTTTGTGGGTGATAGGCCAAAGAGAAATTTAGCCTTGTCCCTAAATTCTCAAAGAGACCCTTTCAAAAATTACTGGTCATTCTAGGATCTCTATCCGACACTATGGACATTGGCAAGCCATGGTACTTGAAGATTTGTGAAATGAAGAGGGTTGCCATTTGATGGGCCTTGATAATCTTTTTGATAGGCATAAAATGAGCTTGTTTACTAAACCTGTCTACTATCATCCATATTACCGTATTCCCATGGATAGACTTAGGCAATCCAAAGATAAAATCCATGGATATGCTCTCCCATGGTAAATTAGGGATTGACAAAGGTTGAAGAAATCCAGGTTTCTTCCCTCTATTAAACTTCGTCTTTTGGCATACCACACATTTAGACACATACTATTGTATGTTTGCTTTCATGATAGGCCAATAGAAATATGTTTCAATCCCCTTTAAGGTAGACTGGATCCCTCTATGCCCCGCATAAGGAGGAGCATGAGATTTGTACATTACTTTCTCACGTAGTGAGTTAGTAATGCATAGTCTATTGCCACAGAGAAGATAACCACTTGTAAAGTAAATAATTCCTCTTTCTTCCATAATGCAAGGGCTGAAATCACATCTTTAAAATCGGGATCAATAGCATACTCATCTATCATAGAAGATAGATCATTGTGAGTTGCTATGGAAACCGCATTCACTCTCGGTCGTCTTGAGAGTGCATCGGCTACTTGATTATGCTTGCTAGCAATGTGAGCAATATGAAAATGAAATTGTGAAAGGAAATTTTCCCACCTCATTTGTTTGTCTGAGAGCTTGGTCTGCATCATGAAGTACTTAAGACTTTGGTGATCTGTTTGCAGAATGAAAGGTGTCCCCAATAAATAGTGCTTCCATGAGTCTAAGGCATGTAGAACTGCAAGGGGTTCCTTTTCATATATGCCTAGAGCTTGCTCAACAGGGTCGAGCTTTTGCCTTTCATAGGCTATGGCGTGCCCTTCTTGGAGCAAAACAGCTCCAAGGGAATCACCACAAACATCACATTGGACCTCAAATGGCTTTGAGAGATCCGGTAGTCTAAGCACAGGTTGAGAGATAAGCTTTTATTTAATCTTTTCAAAAGCATTGTTCTCCTTGGCAGACCATGTATACCTAACATTTTTCTTTGTTAGGTCATGTAATGGTCCTGCAAATTGTGAGAACTTTCTATGAAGCATCTATAGTATGCACACATACCTATAAAAGCTCTTAGTTCATGAAGATTTCTTGGTTTGGGCCATCCTTTTATTACCTCTAACTTTGATGGATCCATTTGGATGCCATCTTGAGAGATAATGTGACCTAAATACCGAATCTCTTGCAAGAAAAATTCACTTTTCTTTTGATTAACATAAAGTTTATTCTCTCTTAGAACTTGAAATATTACCGGGAGGTGTTGCTTGTGTTCATTTAGTGAATTAGAGTAGATGATAATATCATCAAAGAACACTCTAGTAAAGGTTTGGTGAGGCTTGAATAGCTTCTCCATCAAGCGGTTGAATGTGGCTAGTGCATTGGTCAAGCCAAAAGGCATGACAATATATTTGTCAAGACCAAACGTAGTGCAAAATGCGGTCTTTACAATGTCTTGATCAACTATCCTTATTTGATGATTGCCACTTTTTAGGTCAATCCTACTGAAGTAGGTGGACCATTGTAGCTTATCAAATAGGTCTTCTACCCATGGAACGGGAAACATATTTTTGATAGTGATCCTATTTAGTGCTCTATAGTTGACAAACATACGATATGTGCTGTCTTTATTTTGCACTAATAGCACAAGTGAGAAAAATGGAGATGAGCTAGGCCTAATCATGCCCTTCTCAACTACATTATGCACTTGCGGCATAATCTCCTCTTGTTGAGCTTGAGAAACTCTATAAGGAGGTTTATTAGGCGGTGAAATTCCTGGAAGAAGTTCAATTGCATGGTCGTCATTGCCTCGTTTAGCACTAGAATGGTAACCTAACAGGACATAAAAGTGTCCTTTCAGGGTTTTGGGGAAAATTTCCAAAACCATAGTAGATCCACTCATTTTGAAAAATACTTTCATGAGCTTATAGTTCAATAACTACTACATATGGAAAAAATAAGAAACTTGTAATTTTTCTCATCCCTTGGTCACTACAAGCTTCCAAAGTTGATGGACCAGTGCATTTTGCCCAAAACAACAATTTCTTACGGTTGATTGCATATAAATAAGAGTGGAGATTTTTGTAGGACATGAGATAAAACGCCCCATTAACTTCAATGGGTTGGTGACCAAAACGTATGGTTGCTTTTACCTCACTAATTTTTTTTTGGGCAAAAAAAAAGGTACAAAAAAGTTGCATTTTTGCCATTCCGCGGACCTATCATCAAAGTTTCTATAGTCACGCTCAATACACATACTATATACATGTTTTCTTAGTTCCCTTTGGGCCTCTGGATTCAAAAGGAGCCATGGACCATGTCAAAAGGATAATGGATCTCTTACAATTGGAACCTTGGGGGCAATGATAAAGTGCTAAATACAGCAAACATGAAAAAACTGGGTTTAGCATTATGACCTCTAGAACCCATAGAAACTACTCAATATCTAGCCAAGTTTGTAGTCTATGATTAGATATGGTCACTACCTACAAAATACACACAATTGGCCTAAGAAACTAGCAATATTGAGAAAGTTATACCTGCTACTCTAAAATGTATCGTATTCTTCAACAAATCAAAAAACTCAACCATCATCATATACTATGCTATATAGCATATTAGGTCCCCCAAAACTCAAGGAAGATTAGCTTTATGTTATACATTACAGTTACACAATCAAAATTGAATTTGGATATCAAGAAAGCCACCAAAAAAATCCTAAAAGTGCTAATTTTGGCCAAAAAACAGGATTATGCAATTCTTGTAAATTGGTCATAACTTTCAATTTTAACAGTTAGCTCTCCCTACAAGCATCAAAACATGTGGAGAACTATGAAGGCCTAACCTCTAGCCATCTAAACCTCACAAACATGAAGTTTAGAGTGATATAGTTGCCAAAAATTGAACAAAAGCCAAAAACAGGACCCGTTTTTTCACACAGTTTAGGTTCAAAAATGTTGTGCAAGAGTAATGTTAATGGTGAGATTGATACTCAAAAAAAAATGCTAAGTTTTTTTCAGCTCATAAGGCAACTTTGTGGATATATAACACCTAGAAATTCATTTTCATACTCTTCAAATAATTCAAGCAAAATGGTCACTTAACAGGACACAAAAATGTCCAAGAACATAAAAGTGTCCTGTTACCATTCTAGTGTTAGGAGGTAGCTCACAAGGGATGTCGTCAATAAAGACATCTTGAAACCCCTTGAGAAAATTGGATAACTCTAATTCCTTGTGATTGTTTATATTTTCTTTTGCTAAAGCATTAGGTTCATTGTGGGAATCTTTAACAAAAATCAAAATAGAGCTCTTTATTGACTTATTGAAAGCTTGCGTATGTACAATGGGTATGGTGTTAACCATTTGCTTAGCGTCTATGTACATATCTTTTTCCCTGAACCTAAAGTAGATCCTCCTTTCAGGGAATTTAACATTGGCAGCCATGCGATCAAACCATGGTGCCCCTAGGATTACATCCTCATGCTTGAGAGGAGAGATAAAGAAGTCCTCTTTGTCACATAGCTTTGGACATGAAGCCTCAATTTCCCAATTAAGGGAGTGACTAAAGCTTCTTGGCCCTTGAAAGCACCATCAAGCAACAAAATGTATAACACCTAGTTAGATAGCATGAACAATACTTAAAAAGAGAGAGAAAATAAGCTATTGAGAAAACAATAGAGGACCAGATCTACATGGAGCTAGTCCCCCCTCCAAAAGGCTTTGTATTATGGTTTCTCCCATCAAGAGAGACATTTTACAATACAATCCTTTGTGTTCCTTCAATACTAGCTAGTGCAATGAAGATGGAAACTTTAAGCACTATGCAAAACACTTATCAAACACGACATCAATTTCCTCACGGTCTCAGACCCAAGACCTCACACACCTTCGAAGATGGTGAGAGCTAGTGGGGTATGAGAGTAGATTGAGAGGAAGAAGGAGTAGTCTTACGAGAAAGATGTACATCTCCTCACATAATCACTCATATTAGCCTAGCATAGCTTAGTAATTAGCATGATAGAGGATATGAGAATGCATTGAATCTTGGATCTTGGTTGGATTTGCATCACAAAGCCAAGATTTGTTGGTGTAGGCCTCCCTTCTCACAAGCTTGGAGTAGGTGATAGGCTTTCCATTAAAGCTTGAGAAGGAGAGAGAGAGTCTTCTTACTCCACACATGGACTAGTGTGAGTGTGTATGAAATAATTCCTTGAGAAAATCAGCCCCCCCTCTCTCTCTTGGTCCGAGTCAAACCCTCTTGCTATTTACTCATCCTGACACCCCATTGGTCCATGCTAGGCTTAGCCAATGAAATTTCAAGAGCATAAGTGATACCCTTTTGACATGTGTCCCCCTTTCCCCTTTTGTGAGAGATTTAGGTAATTAATTAATGCAAATAAACTCTCATTGGACTCCTTCATCTCCTGGCCAATAGCAAGCAAGCCATTGGGCTGCTGAATGCTCATTGGACCCCTTGGGAGACTGTCCAATAGTCTTCTAGAGAGCTTAATTCTGATTGATCCTTTTATTAAGTGTTTTTAGATTAATTTAATTAGATTTACTCTAGCCTAATTCTCATTGGTCCACCTCCATGGCCATCCAATAGGTTTTGAGTACACCTTGTAGGCATCTAGGCTAGGGAGCTGACATGTGTCCCTCATTCCCTTTGTGTACAGGATCTTGTGAGTGTGTGCGTGTTTCTCTCTCATCCCCTACTTCCAGGGCTCGCCCCCTCCTATGTAGGATTCTTTGAAGACTTTTGGAGCACACACAAAGCATCCAATTTTCCTAGTGTTTGACCTTTGGACACAACCTTTGAATTTTGGAACCTTAGCATTTTGGAAGTCTTAATGGGCTGAACCTTAGGGTCTTTTAAGCCCATTGTTGCACATTTCTCTTTTGCAGATGGCCCCCCCTTTGGATCCCTATTTTCCCTCCTTTGGATCCCTATTGTGGCCGGTCTGCCAGCTTAACTAATATTCTAGCCTTTTCTCCCCCGGCACTTCCCCATATTAAATGATCGATTTAACATGAGAAGATCATTTAGGAGAATTAGATATTAGTTATTATGACAATGCCAACTTACTTGGACCAATGTAAAGCTTCAATGGTGATGAGTAAGAGGATCACGTGGATGCAGGAGCTAGAAATGCAATATCAATACCAAGCTACAATGATGATGAGGAAGAGGATAATGTGGATGCACAAGCTACAAATGCAGTACCAATTACGAGCCTAGAGTTTGAAGCACCACTACAAGAATCTTGGAAAAATCAGAGGGTTCTTTTAAAGGATGAGACAATGATGCACATTGTCAATGAGGGAACTATTTTACATGTGTTTTCACATGATTATGTCAACTTCTAGGAGCTTGGTCTTGATTGTGTGGGTGTGGCCGTTGAAAGAGAAAATTCAAGCAATGAGAATGTGGTTGAAGTGGGTAGCATTATGTTAGTTAAATGGCTTATCAAATAGACAACAATGTTGAATGGGAGCCCATTGCAAACGCTTTGTTCCCATTGAAGGAATGCATACTCGATGTGAAGATGTATTTGCAGATGAAGACAATGCTCAAATAAGTCATGAGGGTAATGTAGTTCAATGTTCAAGGAAGAGACGATACACTTTCATCAATAGGATGCAAAAAGAAAAGGCACAACCAGCTTCTAGGTTCTATCTATCAATCAAATCCGTTCAAAGGGTTTCATGTATTGATTGTCGTGAAAAAAAATGTTGTCAGCATGCAAATCATGACATGGTGTTGAGGTTACAAAAAGAATTTTGGGGAGAATCTCAGAAGACACAAACAAAATATGTTTATGATGTTCTCTCCATATGCTACCAAAAAGATGAGAAGGTGTGGTACCATTTTAAGATAAATGGGACTATTGTTTGTTGTATGGCATAGTATGAGCTACATGGAATACCAAAAACATTGTTTTACTACTACAAGGAAAACTTTGAGAATGGTGTGTGTCAATATGTGCATGGAAACACATGTACATTGAGAAGAGGACTTCGACATACTAGCCTAGCAAGAGCATTGCTAAATGAATTTGTGGATAACAACTCTAAGAAGATGCCACATAGAAGTAGAACAATGTTGGATGGTTCAAGGGAGACTGAATTGGTAATTCCATTAACATACAAACAAGTGGATATTTTAAGTGAAATCAACACGACACTTGAACAAATGGGGTATGAGAAGAAGCTTTCCCAATCTTCTTTTGGTATGGAACAAAGAGTACCCACATGTCACCTTAACAAAGACAAGTAAGTTCTTTAATGCAATATTTGTAGTTCAATCAAATCAAGATTGGAAGCCAAACCTAACCTTGAAGAAATATGTCTCCTCTTGAGGGAGAGAGAAGCTCACATGGCACTACAGAAGAGTTTCAAAAGCCTATACTATGCATGGCGCACATTTTCAAAAACTCAAACGGATAAATATAAATGCATAATTTATGATAAGATGGATAAAAAGAAGACAACAATTCCAAGACTATGCGTTGTTCCCAAGGGGGTGTGGATTCAGGTTACAATTTGCAGATGGCACTAATTGGCATGATCACTCATGGACATGGAGAAGATCATTATGGACACTTTGTTTCGAATGGTATGTGGCCAATTGATCCAAACTTTATTGGCTCAATTGCTAATTGTTTACACAACTTAGAAAGGACAGATAAGCATCCACTTGGTGATCTGGTAACAAATGGGCTTCTGAGGAGCAATGTTTCACTACTACATGCTTTGAACACAAGGGATGCTTTAGACTACCACAACATGAGTGGCGGCAAAGATCCTATTGTTCAATCACTTGAAATTGCAAAAGAGGATTTGCGGTCAACATTTTGCAAGTTGCCAGAGAACTTATTACTACAACTAGATAATTGTGATGGGGAGAATAAAAATCGATATCTATTTGCTTACTTGTCATTGCTTGTTGCTAGGGGGGTTTTCAAAACCATCCAACTATAATTTTTAATGGTTGGACATACACATGAGGACATAGATGCTATGTTTAGCAAGTTTTTTGAGAAGTCGAGAGTTACACAAACTTATGCTTTTCCACATTTGATGGATACAATAATAACTAGCTCATTTTCATCTCCAATTCCATTCTTGTTCAGTAAGGTTCCTAATTTCAAGAAATATTGTGATGGCTATCTTTGTGATGGACAGGACATATTTGTTGGTCACTCCAAACCACTTCAATTTAGGTTCTTTATGCAAGAGCAAACATAAATGATGCAATATAAGGCACATGTATGTGTTTCAAATTGGAGTGGAAATATTTGTCTTTGGAAAATAGAAAGTGATGGGAGTCCAATGTTACCACAAGGAAATCCTCCTTTGATATCAATGGTAGAATATGTCAAGGTCCATGAGGAACTAGGACTAAAGAATTACATAAAGTTTCTGCAAAATTAAGGAGATGGTATAAGTGTGCCAAGGTACTATAGACCCGTGATAGATTATTGGAGTAAGGGAACGAAGACATTGGAAAAGAAATCAGATCAGAAGCATTGTTGTATGAACATTTTTGGCCAAAAAAATTAGGAACATCAATTACAAAGCAATGTGATGAATTTTCAACAAGGGACGGAGAGGTTCTTAGACTTGAAAGAGTTGAATGATCAATTTTGTGGACCCCAACGAGATAGACCAAGGGAAGAATTTGACCCCATGATTGATGTGCAACAGGGTGACTTTGTAATGCTATTGCCAAGTGACACATAAATATATCCTATTTGGCTCGCCATGGCTTTGTTAGACATTGACAAAGAGCCTACATCACCAAATTATAGAAAGATTTTGATTCAATATTGGGTACATTGTGCTAGAAAGAGTGGTATGACTTATGCTCAAGCTTACATCAATTGTTGGAAGGGTTTTTGGGCTATAAACTACAAGGACCCACAAGTGTGGAAAAATGTTGATGCAACCAAACAAACAAGGGATATTTTGTAGAATTAAAATTCTTGAAAGACATGCTCTAAAAGCCCATGCACATCAACCATGTTTGAGTCAAAGGCCGAGGAATAAATATATGGGAGTTTATATTGACATTGTACTACTCAATTTTATAAACAAGATCGGTGGTTGTATCTTTTTTGCTCTAATTAATTCATGGTTTTCTTCTAGTTCATCCTATGTATTCTTTTAAGTTTTGGTGTTTGATAATCATCTATAGCTACCAACCATAGATGAATATAGTTATCTCATTTTTTCCCACTTTAAGTGGGAAATTCCCAAATTACATGAAGATGCTTGATTTGAAGATTCTCATAATGCGAGATTTTTACCAAAATACCTAATATGGTCTTACAAGACAATACCACCATCACATTGCTTAAAATGTATGCCCAAGTAATGATGCAAGAGACCCAAACCTTTGATCTTGAAACTAGCATGCAAATTAGCCTTAAATTTAGCAATGTGTGTCTCATTTGGACCAGTGATTAGCAAATCATCCACATATAGAACAAAAATGAGAACTACATTACCCTCACACTTTACATACAAAGTGCTTTTGGTTGGATTGTTATGAAAGTCTCATTTGACTAAATGAGTTTCAACTTTTTCATACCAAAAACTACTTCAACCCATACAAAGCTTTCTTACATTTTCACACTTTATCCTCTTGTCCTTTCTTGACAAAACCGTGAGTTGCGTTATATAAACTTCCTCAAATATGTCACTATTCAAGAAAGTAGTAACATTGTCTCATTGATGTACGTCCCATCCAAAATGAGCTGCCAATGCACATAGAAAATGCACAGTAGTCATACGACAAGTGGGAACAAAAGTCTCTTCATAATCTATGCCTTTTTGTTGTGCATAGCCTTTTGCAACAAGTCGAGTCTTATAGCGATAATGAACTACCAATGCACAGCATCACAATCTCCTTTCACAAAAGACTCTACAATAGCTACACTTGTAGTGGAACCATCCTCTTTCTTCTTAGACTCTTTTGCCTTCAATTTTGGACACTACTTGATCAAGTAATCATTAGCTTTACAATAATGGCAATGCATCTTCTTTTTGCCCCTTTCAACAAAATTCCTAGACAAGGTGTTGCCAATAGAAGCATTGAAAATAGGTGATTTGCCACTCGCCAAAGAACCATGAGAAGTGGCTACATTGATGTTACCACTTTTTCTTTGAGGAGCAATAAAGGCTTTTTCAATTGCACGTTGTTTAGCCCTGTTTTTTCTTGAAAGTGACTCTTGCAATAGCAATGTGTATAATGCATCAAACTTGACAACTTCAGGATTTCCTTGGGTCATAAGTCTCCAAGTGCTCGCAAAAGTCTGGTAAGAATCTAACAAAGCATCAAGAATGGTCTGCATAAGGAGACTATAAAAAATGACTTCGCCTGTAGAAATAAGTTACTGAATTATATCCTTGATACTAGCAAGGGAAGCTTCCATTTCATCTCCTCATGAATATTCTTCAAGTCCAGCTCTTTACGTAGCAATGCAATTTTAGCCTAATTACGACATGCATAAAGACCAGCCAGAATATCCCAAGGCTGTTTTGTAGATTTAGCTAAACTGAATGTGAGGAGTAATAGTGCGCTTCACGGATAACGCAATCAATGCATGAGCCTGCGCATCTCAAACATCCCAATGAGCTTGCTCAGTCATATGCAAAACAGCTTTGGTAGCAACAACCCTACCACCAAAACCTGCAACATCCTTAACACCTCCCGTATCCTCATAACCAAGGCGTACATCAATGCCATGCACAACATTCCAAATGCCCTTTGACCAAGAACATGTTGCATCATGTAAGCCCACATTGGGTAATTATCCCCATTCAATTTATCCTTGACAACAAACATCTTGAACACATCTGTATTGTTGTCAGTCATGAAAAATGCCAGGACCAAATGTGAAAACTACCCAACATTAGGGAAAATATGAACCCTCTAGGGGCCCTTTGGGATTAAGATTAATTAGAGGCCAGGTAATGAGAAGAGAGTGGTGGACACACTCTATGCCCTCAAAAAATTAGGGGGACAAAGTAGTTTTACACTGCTTAACGACCTCTTACCTAGTGAGAAGGTGGATAGGGGGACGGCCACTTGGAACCTCCAAGTTTCCCTCCTTTTTTATCTGGTTTTGAAAAAACCCCAAAAATTTGAAAATTTTCAAATATTTCATAAATAAAATCTTATCTTTAAAAAACCCCCCTAAACCTATTTTATGGTCACAAAAGCATTTTTTGACCTCCAAAAGTCAAAACGTGCAACAAAAACCCCTAAAATTTAAAAAATTTCAAAAACTTTTGAAACATCATTTTCTACTCTCCAAAGCCCCCCCAAAAATATTCCATATCTAAAAAGTGATTTTCTCTCTTTACAACCCCTTTTCCAAGCCCTCCTTGGTTGCAACCATCACACTCACCCTCTATTCCAACACTATCTCTCTACTACCATCTCCATTGTTGCAGCAAGGAAGCTCCTCTCTCCTCCCCTCCCACCTCCCATTGCCACACCAAGCAAGGGTTATCCACCTTCTCTTGTCTCCATTACCACCACGCTCCTCCCCCTCTCTGCCATTACCACCTCCCATTGGCACACCAAACAATCTCATTCCCTTTCTCCCACCTGCATTGTAGCAACAAACAAGGTTCTCCTCCTCCTTCTAGTTTCCTTTAAAAGACTCACCCATGGGCAGCTCTACTCCGCAAAGGCGGCCAAAGGATGATTAACACTTGCATGCCACAACACAAGAGGTATAGATGTTGAGTGGGTGCCACAAGAGTTCATCAAAGGTGCTTGGGTATACATGCAGCACTCTGCTATTGGCCCTCACCATGTTTGAAATCGTGTAAACTTGGATCATCATTGGAAAGGAAAGATCCTTTGCTTCAAAAATTGCAAGAATAAGGGGACCATAGCCATTGTGCAATATTTTTTCTCAATGTCAAGCATAAAATTGCAACAACCAGTTCAATTTCGAGCACTTTGTAAGTACATGTTTTGAGAATAGAAAGCTGGGTGTGAAGTCATAGTGGAATGTTTAAAGGCTTCATAATTATGATTTGGCATGATTTTGCAACCATATTCCCATTTACATTGGTGGAGGAGCAACCACTTGATAGCCAAGCTGGCACATTCAATGCTATACATGCGGATATTGGAGCAACAATTTTTGCACACCTTTGCCCAACCAAATTGGTTTGAAGAGGAATTTTCTTCTATTCTCACTCCTATATTGTACCTACTTCAACACAAGGTTATGGGAAGCTTGAACCCATCAAAGTATCTTTCTTATTAAGTAGTATCTTCCTTATTAAGTATGGAGTGGTCACACCTAGATTTACGGTCGGTAGCATCTTTCAAGAAAAATATGGTAATAGATGTCCAAAACTCCTTGAAATATTCTAAAGCTTTAAGGTCTATGGGCTTGAATTGGTGTTTTCATATTCACTGTTTTGTGCATATCTTCAAAGAGTTTGCATTTGCGGAAACATCCACAATGTTTGTACATAAATTTGTGCATTATGAGGATTTAGGGATGCTTTTAGAAGAAAACTGGGATTTTGTGGAGGGCATGCACAATGGGGATAGGTGTCATTGTATCCCACACCTCTTTTACATACAATCTCACTATGATCATTGGATGTGCAAGCTTGGAGTGTGGGCTCCCTTACAATGCGTAGATGGTGCTATTGAAAGCTTTGATAGTATAGTGAGGATGCCCAATGATGCTTTGGAAGTTGTCCAAGTGAACAAGCATTGGAATCTCAGCAACGTGCAAGAACATTTGGTCATTATGGGTTCTGAGGATCTTCAACAAGCTCAATTTTGTCTCCAAGGTCACAAGGTGAGAATCCTTCCACCAAATTTTTAGTCCATCAAAGTTTGACGATCATTGCCTACTTACTGTTGAATGTCTGCAAATTGAAAAGAGAACGGAAGACAAACTGAAGGTCTAGGATCATTGGGGCATGGATGGAGCTATGATATCGCTGTTATAGCTTTGTAACTCTTTCATTTTTGGAAACAATCCCCTCTCTACAATTTGTTTAGCTTTGGAAAAGTTTAGACTTTGAATATTATTTTTCATTCTACAATAGCGGTCTTGTATACAACTTGTTTTAGTACCATTTTTAGTTATTATTGAAATCTATGTGTCACAATGAGACGAAAGTCCATTTTGGTAAATTGCCTTTTTTTAAAGTGTTTTTTTTGGGAAAAAGTGATTTTTAGAAAAAAGGCCACCATTATAAAAGTGGGGTTGGATAACTTAGTCTAACTTTTCAATTTTGCAACCCTTGAGCTCTTCCACTTTTTATTGACACCCCAAACTAAATATGGATGCCTCCATAGCCTCTGCATCTGTGCCCACATCCACCCCTTTGTCACACTTTACCCTCTTCCTTGAGGACACCAACTACAAGGGAAAGTTGAATCTTCACACCTTCTTCACTCGTCTCCTCGACCTTGATGCCATAGTTGCTCTCCACATGGACGCATTTGTCAAGATTTTAGCGTTCATGGAGGAGCACATCATAAAATATGTTGTAACTATCCCCCTACATGCACGGATTTGGGTGCCTTGCAATCTCTTGGGCTACATCCAAAAAGGTGATCACCCATTCTCTATGCAGTTAAGACGGTTCCAAAAAATTGCCGCCAATGCAGGCCATTTCTTGGGCGAGCAGACCCCAAGGGTGCCAGCATTGAAGAAGTGAAAATTGGGAGAGGAGTACCTTTCTCGGCTAGCTATGTTCATCTTTTTTGGTAGCGTGGAGATGGATTTGGAGGAGGTGCACCTTTCACACCTTCAAGTTGGGTCCATCATCAAGGATTCCAAGGAGCAGGAGGGTGTCCCATGAACCCTTCAACGGAAGTCCAAGCACTTCAGCTTGAGTACCCATCGTTGTGGCTAGCACTAGTGACACTTCAAAGGATGCACCACTAACAGATGAGGCAACCCCAAAAGTAGAGATCAATTGCTTATCATCAGTGGTAGTGGATAGGGAGGATATCTCTTTTTGCACAACTTGGAGAAAGAATTTGGCCTATGCATGGATGAGTGCCTATTCACCAGCGCCCAGGTTTCCCTAGACAGTATGCCAGATGCCCTTGAAAGCAAGCTCCTGCCACTTGGTGATCTGTTATTGATACTATTGTACTTGTTTGTGTAGAGGTTTTGGCAACATAGCAGTTGCACGTGGTCAAAAAAGTTTTTCAACCCACACAAGCCAAGGTTATGGAAGCAAGGATGCCTACTCTAGTGCAGAATCCCCCATCTGATGAGCCAAAGTTCGTGGATGTGGTGAAGTCATGCATCGACTTGGATGCCAAAGGAATAGAGAGGGGGAGGACAAGGAGTAGGAGGTGAATTCTACCCTACTTTCAAAGTTGTTTGTACTAACCTTAATTATCATTTTCTTGTCCTTGATTGGTTTATGATAGGACAACCTAGAGCTTGATGAGTTGGCAGCACAGACGGGGGCAGCAAGCAGACGGCCTTTGGACCACAACCGTTCCTTGCACATTACATAGGAAAACTTCCCCTTGGTGATGTCCTCATTGTACACAATGAGTTTACTCCTCAAGGCCATTTCATGATGTGGTTGTTAGAATCTTTGAGCAAAGGTTTGTGTTTCTACACCATTGCCCAAACTGCACATCTTGTGTTCCTAGTGCGTAGATCCATTTAGTGCACTACATTTGGCATTGGCTTCCATGGCAAGGTGCTTTCCCAGATAGGGATACATGCTTTTGTTGGCTCAACTAACCCTCATACAATAGTGCACTCCCTTTTGGCCGAGAGTTGCCTTATGCACAAGAGAGTCGCCTAGAAATGGCTAAGAACATTATGGGCTTCTGAAATGAATGATATAATTTTTCACCCTCTCAAAATTAATGGAGTTGCCTCTCTATCTAGTACATTCTTTTCAATTATATTTGAAAGGTTTCAAAAATTCCTAAACTTGGTGCTCTGATTTACTAAGTGGGGTCCTTTTTGTTTTGTGAAACAACTCATTGTAAGTGGGGTCACTGTCAAAAGGGATGGGGCGGGGGGGGGGGGGGGGGGGGGTGGACACTTGAATTCAAGAAGTATTTGAGCTTTCTTGGTGTCCTCGGGTGCAGACAAGGCCAAAAAAGGAAAAAGAGGGGTGGCCACAAGGGCACAGAGATTAACCAAACAGGGACCCAGTTTGGCTGATCTGTGCGTCCTCACTGGCCACCCCCCTTTTTACTTTTTTTGGACTTTTTTGCACCTGAGGACACCAAAAAAGCACAGATATTGCTTGAATTCAAATGTTCATGCATAGACACACCCCCTCCCCCTTGACACTCGTGGACTCAAAGTTTGTTCAATACACAAATATCATTTAACTTAAACACATTAAGTAGTTAAAAAGCTTATTTGGTCATTGTCCAAAAGTTTGATTACAAAAGTAGGGTGGGTAATACAAACTAGTAGGTTTCACTTTGGCTAATTCTCAAAGTCCCACCTCAATTGGTGTGCAAGCTGCATGCCCTTTGGCTCTATCGTCACTCTCTTTGCATGTATTGCGTAGATGTTGGTATCTTCCAACACAAAGATAATGTGGGTCTTTGTAGCTTCTTGAATCACCTACAACACCATTGCTTTCATTCTATATTGATTGCCATAGCTTTGGAGCACCTCCTTCAGCGTACGAGCAAAGGGAGCTCATCAAATTAGCAGCTTGGTTGTCTTCTAGTAGTGGTGGATTTTCGCAAATGCCCTTGCTATTTTGTGCCGACGGTGAGGTTGTCTGGGGACACTTGCACATTTGCTGCTGGATGTTTCTTGGGCTATTTACATGCTTTGCTACTGGTGGTGCCACCTCCTTTGGCTCCTCATCATCCTCCTTTCCCTTGCCTCTCAGCCTTCTGTTGTATGGGGATCACCTTGCCCATGGGGTAGTGTCTGTCCCCACCACTGGCACCGGATGTGTGCGTGGTATCTTAGCACGCTGCCATGATGGCTCTATCTCCAACTCACTATTTGTATGCACCACTCAAGCTTTAGATGGTCATGCTTGTGATTGTTGGTGTGGCGGTTGTTCCTTGTCACTCTTTGATGACGATCCTAACTTTTGTTCTTGCCATCGCTCAATGATTTCTTAAATCTACATCGTGGTGAATGCTCCCCTTGTCGCTACTGTGATTTCTACTTTTGTGTCTATGATGATTCTTGTGCTTGACTAGCGTACCCCGTGCTTGAAGAGAGCCAAGAATGGCTAGGTGTTCGTGGGCGTTTTCTTGTGCTTTTAAGCCACACCGGCTTCTCGCGTCCTTAGAGAGTGTTTTTGTTAGCAGTCGGATGCCCTTTGGCGGTTTATTTGGTGCACACCATTGGGTTAAGAGCTCACATGTGGAGAAGAAACACGTGACTAGTGAGTGTATCTAATATTTATAAGGGCCCGTTAACACTATAATTTTATAAACCAACTAATATTTTTTAAAAGGGTGGCCCCAAACTTTAATAAAAAATATGTAAAGAAGAGTTGAACCCCGCATTGATGTGTAGTCACTGGCACTGAATCCACCTTGACCCTTCTCGGACCCTAGCATTGGCACCATGCAGCATGCGTGGTGAGGCCTTGTGAGATTTTCCACTTGTTGTTGTGCTCTTGACTACTCAATTTGTGCACTTCCCTTGCAATCTTAGATTGTTGCACACGCTCCATGGTGAGCTTATGAGCAAATGTCATGCAAAAAAACCACTTAAACATCTCTTCCAAATAATTAGACTATACATACCACCACCATGTCAAGTATTTTTTAAGTACATCCCCCTGGCTTGATAATGGGACCTATCCATACCTTGAGTGCTAAAATGCTCCATGAGTAAACAAGATATGTTGTTCACACGAGAAAATGATGCAAATTATAAATGAAAACAATATCTTGTAATAAGTTCACTATGTGACATGGATTGCCATGTATTGTGTGATGTTATTTTCACCCCAAGCAAGGGTAAAGACCTTGGTGAAATCTACCAACACTTCTTAAAATGATTGGCATTGCTCTTCTATTGCGCTGGTAAGACCCATAAGCTTGACCATTATATCAAAAGTTGTCCAAACTTGCTTGTGCTTGTTTGCAAGCTTGTCATTTGAGTCATTGTTAGCAGTCGCTTTGCATAATTCCTTCCAGAGTTCAGAAAGGTTAGCTTCCTTGTGGTTGGATCAATTTTGAGCATCATGTCGGGATGGGTTTCCCTGGGTTGCTTTCTTCAAGAAGTGTCTAGGCTTTTTTCCTCTCATTGTTGACACTTGTTGGGCAATCTCATGGGCCTCCCCTGTGTTCTTTACACCAACAATTGACATATTTCCATCATGACAACCAATGGAATTGAGAAGTTCCTCCACTCTTTTGATCGCCTCTTGGAACTTGTCCAATGGCTTCATTGTGAAAGCATAGTCAATGTGGAGCTTCAACAATCTACCAAAAATGCACATGAATGCATGCATGTAATGTACAAAAATGTACATTAGATAGAGAAAATGGAAAGATTGGATTCCAATCCTTGTCGTTTGGTGCACGATTTGGGGTATTGAGCATGGGGCATCTCAAAACAAAAGCTTCCACTCCTAGGTCTACACCCTACATGTGCCTAAAAAAGGCTAGAAAATCCTATTCAAACTAGCTTCTTGAATGCCCTTGTTCCCTTAATGCTACACAACAGTAGCCTTAATCCCTAAAAAAATGATTCCTTACTGGACTAACGGGTGCTATATAGCACAACCTAAATAAGATCGTAAGCGACCGGTTCTGCAAAAAAATGGCACTGATAGAAATTTTGCACAAAATGACCAAATTGTATGTGCAGTACATCCTATATACATTTCTAGCAAGACCTTTATGCTATCTACAAGTTCATGGTTTCTAGTCATCAGGTTAGACACGGTATTTTTTTACGGTCTTTCTAATAACGGTGAAGTTCATGATTGGGCAGTGATTTTTGAAGTTCACTTTCGACATTGACGATTGACTACTACGACTTGATGGTATCAAATTAGCAAGGATCAATTTTGCTTGTGGTTGCTCATAAACGGTTCTGGTCTAGTTTAGGTGAGAAACTTTCTCTCTAAGGTACGTCTTTTCTCTAGCTAGCACAACACGTTACGCCATGGATTTGGATATTTACATGCAGCATATGTTTAATTTTGGAAATCCCACACCAATTTCACCTATTGCTACTCCACAATCGGCTACTCTTGCAGAGGGTGCCCACGTGGTAATGAGGTTGGATGATAGCATCAAATTGCTTGACATCCAGGAGTTTAGAGCACTGCAAACATGCATGACTATTTCAGAGTCTAACTTTGCAGGACGAATGGGAATGCCACTAAGATGTTTGTTATGCTTGTGCAATTCATGCCATAATAAGACAAGAGCCAAGTTAATGAGCACACTAGGGTTTTTGCGACACCCATGCCTAGCGGGAGCACCCTTGGTCTGCAAGAGCAAGGCTCCAATTTTGAGGGGTTACACCTCTATAAAAACGAGATGGATGACTTGTTAAGAATAAAAAGGCCCCGATTGAGAGAGAGGAAAGGAAGTGCAACAAAGATATCGTGGATATATTCTTGAGAAAATGGGATGAGATTCATGATCTTACATGCAATTCAGATGCAATCAAGGCATTGCAAACAAGTCGGATAGTAGAGGGTAAGGCCTACAAACGGTGGATGTTGCTCAAGGAGAAGGGCACTAGGACCCTCTACCAGAAGCTATCCTTGAATACACTTGAGTTTTCATTACTTCATGAGACAACCCTAGTTTTGACAACTTAAAAGGTGGAAGGTGCACTTGCCTCTACTTTTATCTTGCGAAAAATAGGCCACCAGCTATGAATCTCTCCCTTTTTAAGAATTCTACACCATTCCCAGGGTTAGTAATATTTCTCACCCATACATCCCAAAGATGTAGAAACTCCTGGTTGTAGTCATCTTGGTCTTTTTGCTTGTGAGACAATGTCTTGCCATAGATTTTGAGTGTTTTGGATGTTTCAAAAGTATCACTTGAAGTGATCCAAAACATCCTTATAGCTTCTCTTAACTTCCTAAGACAAAGAGAAACACCAAGTACTAGAGTCTTTTCTAGAACTACCTCAAACATGTCTAAGCATTCCTGATCACCTATCATCCTTTTTATACAGCAAGCCATCATGAAGTTTGCTAGAAACAACTCAGCATCCTTACAAAGCTCTCCAAAAAAATTTGACATCCCGATATTTACCGTTGGACCTCCATTGAAATAATTCTAAATTACAAATAAGTTTCTTTTGTAATTTCTTTCTGAAAAGTTTTACACACACAATGTTTTGCTAAATTGCAGTTTGTTCTCGATAAAACATTCACGTCAAATGATGTGTGATAGTCAACCAGAGACAAGATGACAGGTTGTGGTGATGCCAGAATTTCACCTACCCTTTTTGAGCACCAAACATGAAGACCATACATTGTTGAGAATGGATATTTTTACTAATTATAATTTTTATTCGAATACGTGCTATAAAGTGAAAAGGATGAATCTCTATTCTTGGTCCATTATCCATGGTCTATGCATGATCTGATGCTTAAAATAGAACAAAACTATATACATACAAACTGAGGTCGTAGAGGCAAGATGAAAGGATTCACTGATGTGTTTATTTTGGCTAACCTACAAGGATCCAAAATTCTACAAATTACACGTTGAAATTGTAGCTTAGTGCTAACGATGATGTGAACCTTTTGCCTTGCAATAGGAATGAAGGGGTCATACAAATTTTCTTTATCATACAACCTTCTTGATTATACTAAAAGCTAAGCATTCAACCGATATGAAATAGCAATATACACAAAGCCCTCCTCTATGGGGGCATCAAAATTGAAACGGTCCGGGGTGAGCAACAAGAGAAGCGACCTCTAAACACTTCTCAAGGCGCTTGTGCTGTTCAATTGGGATTGAGGCAACCACAAGTACAAAAAACAACAAACCTACATCCAAACCCAAATAAGAAAAGGAGAACTACCTAGTTACGAGATAAGGACTAAGATGTAAGAGATTTTTTGTCACAAGCAAGAAGAGGCACAACAAAAGACCCAAGAAATCTTACACAGACACACACATATTGGATCAAGAAAGATGCAGAGCAAAAGGAAGAGAGAGAGAGAGGAATGGAGCTTGTGTGACACCTAGTTTACAATTTGAAAAGTGATGTTGTTTGTTATGACATTGTCATGGAGGTTGCATAAAACTAAACCAATGCTTAGTGAATGCTAAACATTGCCATCACACACACATCGTCTTAAGGTTGTGGGTAACCTCTCACCACAATACCCTCTTACAATGGACAAGATTTAGGCAATGAAAACACACTAAAAAACTTTCATGACAAGCTTAAATGACACAATTTTAAAGCTACAAGTCACTTTGGATTCACCAAACGTATTGCACAAATGGATGATGGAAGATTTGAAAGCTAAAGAAGGTCTTTGAAGCAGCAAAACTCAGCTTTATTGAAGATGAAAGAACATGTATAATAATGATCTTGAGATGTGACAGTCACTCTCTCTTACTTGCAATGTGTAGAACCAAAAAATATAGTGCATCAATGTGTGAAACCCACAATATGGTAACTACACCTAGTCTCTGTTCACACATATAGTGTTGGGTTGCTATGTGAGAGATGATTTACAAAGAAAGAGAGAGTATTTATAGGTTGGAGACCCCTCATTAAGGCTAATGATTCTCCTATTTTACAAGCTAACAAACCAAAGTTAGGATGCTTTTCATATCAAAATGTGGTGGGTCTCTCTTGTCTGCTTGAGTCATGGATGTGGGCTCAAGAGAAGGGCAATATTGATGATATGTGAAGAGAGAGAGAGAGAGAGAGAGAGAGAGAGAGAGAGAGAGAGAGAGAGAGAGAGAGAGAGAGAGATAGAGAGAGAGAGAGAGAATTTTGAATATGTACATGTCTTGGAGTGAGGTACCTTTTAAGGCTATGTCAATGGATACTTATGTTAGTAGGTTAGTAACTCGAGAGATTACTAAGTTATGTGCACAAGATTCATTACATGGGAATTCACAATGGGTAAGTCCTCAAGAGGGATGAGAAATCACATTGAGTGCGTGAAAAAAATTGGAAAACACCGATCGATGGACCTATAAGCATAGAAAACGTCTCTTTAGTTGCATTTGTCATTGAAGTTCCATCAAGATGAACAATTTGGAGTGCTTGATGCTGAAAATTACCCCTTTGGAGAGGTTAATTTGGGTATTTTTGCTTATTTTTGTGGATTTGAAATGGATGAAGATAAAATGGTAATATGGAAGTGATAAAGAGAGCCATGTAAGTGTTTATGTGTGTACAGACATTGATTTGAAGCCTTGGAAATGAGGAGGGAGGGGAATAGTAAAGAAGGTGAGAAAGAAGATGGGATTTGCATGTTTGAGGGAGTGATGGAGAGGATGAGAGGGTGTGTGTATGTGAAGTGTAAGGAGTAAAAGAGATTAGGATGACTCATTGTGTGAAAGTGTGGGCAGGGTGGGGTCCACCAAAAATATCAACTCTGAAAACCATGAGCTCCATTTTTTTAAAAAAAATTTGAGCCTCTTACTAAGCTTGTGGGCTACCTTTTTCTTCTTGATCACTTCTCCAAATTGGGAGTGGAAGTAGACACAAAAGATTTAGCAAAATCATGTGCTTTTTTTGTTGAAATTTTTTTGTAGTGGCCCCCCTTAACTGAACTTTCATAACTTGGCTACAAGAGTGAGCCCCTCCATGCTCTCATCATCATGAACACACGTATGGAGGAGGATTATTCTCAAACATGAAATATATACATGATGAAAAAAAATAAGTTAATGTATAGACTATTCACATTCACTAAAGTAATGGCACCTCTAAGTAAATATAAAATTCCAAAAAAATATATGGAAAATATATGGGAGTTAAGTGAGGGGACCCTCACTTGTTTTCTGTTGGGACCCTTACTTGTTTTTTATTTGTACAATTTCATTTACTTGATATAAAGGAAAAATGCATTTAAAAAATAATTATCTTAAAAAAATGAATGATCGAATGAAAAGCATTTTAATGCATTTTTCTTCGAGTGGATTCACAAATAAATTTAGGAAGGCTTGCATGAATAGGTTTATTTATAAAATAGGGGGTATGCACAATGGTAAGGGAAATTATGTGAAGCCAAAAATAATGCACACCTAGGGAAAAGTATTTAAATAAATATCAAAATGGAAAAAAACTATATTTAGAACCCCATAACATGAAACACTTACACACAAATAGGCCATAATATATATATTTTTTTATTTTATTGATTTTTTTGGTTCATCCAACCTAGTGACTAGCTAGCTGAGGGTTTTCAAGGAGATAAGAAAAAAGCTCCCTATCATACGCACGCCTATATACAATATAAAAACGAGGATAGAAATAGTGTTCAGGAGTTTCTGCTTTGGCGAGGAGACTTACTATGGCACATCGATAGTGCTCTTTAGCTACTATGCTGATGTGATCTTGGTCCTCAACAAGCACTATAGTTGGTCTCCTTCCTCTTGTTGAATGTCGTAACAGCATTGTGAATAACTTATTGACTTTGAATTCTAAGTAGGAGTGTTATTTCTATCAAGAGCTTTAGATCACAACTGTGATCAACAAAATCGAATGAGTTGGTCATTTGACAACTATTCTAGGTTTAGAAATTCAAAGTCAAATGTCACATATCATATCAGATGGAATGAATAGATTAGACTTCAAATGACCAGATGGAAAGATTGGACAGACAATTGGACTAAACTGAAAGAATAAAGCTAGATGACAAGAAATGAGGCATGTGGAAATTATACATTGACAATTGGTATTGCATTGAGTGCTGAACTACAAGGTAGTATAAGAGTTCCAAGGATTTATCATTACCATAGAGCTATGTCCAAAACTGACCAACAGAAGACCCTCAACATGAAAGTAGTGTGTCTTCTATATTGGATACTAACTGATTTATAATTACCAATTGGTAACTACTAGAACTACTGATGATTTTGTTATGTAAAACTGCTTCCAAAGGGTAGGTTCTTGCTGTCTATAATGTGCTTTCTGGGGGCAATGAAAAAATCCATTTTTCAACATGTTTGAATGCTTTATTTTAGGATTTTTTTTCAAAATGGAATATAAAAACTCCTTTTGTGAATGCATCTTTGTTAATTTACTAAACTATTTGCATTAAAAAAACCCCTCCTGATGAACTCACATGATACATTAACATAGTTGCATAGTGCACCCCCCAAGACATATGGAAAAGTTCCAAGAGAATATGATGATGGAGATGATAGAATATGTGATCAAAACTATGATCAAAGACTGCCAAAGCCTATGCAAGTACTTGTTTATCATGATTGGCACTTATTACATGCTGCTATATCTTCAATGGCCACTATAGGAATCAACTCTTACCATCAATGGCTCTATATCAAGATGTAGCTGCAATTCCATGATTGTGCAGAGCATTCGTGCCAACAAAAAGAAATGTTTCACATGCTATAAGCATGCAATGTTAAGTATGGAGCCTGATTTACCCTTGTAATTTTCTGTGGTTAAAGCGCACATTTGTAAGGCCAAAATTATGAGGAGAAGCCATCGTGCGTGAAGGAAAATCACTCACCGGAAACCGAAATTTTCACGGACAAGAATCAGGGGCAACTTTAAAGGCCTCGGGGACGGAGGCCCCCGAGACTTTTTTTTTCGCCGGAATATTCTTTTTTGCCGGAATATTATGGCCAGACGGCGGTCGGAAAGTGGTCGGAAAACAACCGGTCGGTTGGTCGGTGCTCGGTAGTCAATGGCCGGTGGTCGGAAGTCAATGGCCGGTGGTCGGTGGCCGAATTCAATGGCTGGTGGCCGAATTGAAAAGCGGACTTGTCTTCTCAAGGGCGGTCACACATGGGCGGATTGGAGGGTCCGATTTGGACTTATTCGCACAAGGGTGGCTACACAAGGGTGTCTCTCATAAGAGAGGGCAGCCCTTTTGGCCTATAAAAGGAGGCCATTTCTACACACATTTCATAGTGTGAAGTTGATGCAACAAGGTGAGTGTGAGGTGGTGAGAGTGACGCAAGGCGGGAGCTCCATTAAGGGTATAATCCCTTTGTAAACTACTTCTTGTTTTGAAGTACTAAAGCCATTGAGTGGCTGCTTTCCCGTGGACGTAGCCCACATTGGGTGAACCACGTATATCGTGTGTACTCTCTCTCTCTCTCTCTACTCTATAATCTCGTGTATATAAATCTGTCTCTCTCCATTAAGTAATCTACTCAATTATCTATTTAGCTACGTCTTATTTCCTAACAATTGGTATCAGAGCAAGGTTTGCTCGTAGCTAAATTATCTCAAGGAAAGGATTCCTTGAATTGAGTGGGAGTTATGGCGGAGGAAGGGAAGCTCAAGATTGAGAAGTTCAACGGCAAAAACTACCAACATTGGAAGATGCATATTGAAAACTATCTCTACCAGAAGGACCTCTATTTGCCACTAGGCGGTCTTGCGAAGAAGCCCGCAACAATGGCAGATGAAGCATGGATTGTCCTTGATCGAAAGGCACTGGGAACAATCCGGTTAAGCTTGGCGTCAACGGTGGCCTTCAATGTTTCGGAGATGAAGACCACGGAGGACTTGATGAAGTCACTTGACGACTTCTACGAGAAACCATCGACATCCAATAAGGTATTTCTTATGAAGCGCTTGTTCAATCTAAAGATGGCAGAGAATGGTTCAATTGCAAAACACCTAAATGACTTTAACACAAACATAAGTCAACTTTGATCAGTGAAAATCAATTTCGATGACGAAGTGCGAGCTCTCCTTATACTATCATCTCTACCGGATAGTTGGGACAGCCTTGTGATGGCTGTAAGTAATTCTATCTTTGGCACAAATACTCTTAAGTTTGATGATGTTGTGGGTGTTCTCCTAAGCGAGGAAATGCGAAGGAGAAGCACAAGAGAATCATCAAGTGTTGCACTATCAGTGGAAACAAGAGGAAGGATTAAGGAGAGGTTCAAAAACCAAAAGGGTCGTGATCGCTCAAGGTGGAGCAAGTCACGCACAAAGTCAGTTCTTGAATGTTGGAACTGCGGCAAGAAGAGCCACGTCAAGAAGGATTGCTGGTCCAAGAAGAAGAAGGAGACAGAGTCTCAAGACAACAAGCCAACATCGGAGGCCAATGTGGCAGGTAAAGTAGAGAAAGATGCTCTAATTCTCTCATTAGACAATGTGTCTAATTCCTGGATAGTAGATTCCGGGGCTTCATTCCATGCGACACCACACAAGCAACATTTCCAAGACTACACCAAAGGTAATTTTGGGTATGTATACTTGGGAGATGATGAAGCTTGTGAGATTGTCGGCAAAGGTACAGTTTCTGTCAAAACTGCTAATGGAAATGAATGGAAGCTTAAAGATGTTAGGCATGTTCCTTCTCTTCGCAAAAAATTGATCTCTACAGGACAATTGGACGATGAAGGTCACAACATTGCATTCGGAAACAAACGGTGGAAGATCTCAAAGGGATCTTTGGTGGTTGCCAAGGCTGAAAAAGTCGGTACACTTTACCTGTGTACAGTTAGCACGCAACCTTCAGCTTGTGCAGCAACTACAGAAGTTGACAGTGCGGTGTGGCACTACCGACTTGGGCATATGAGTGCCAAAGGAATGCAAATCCTTCAAACAAAGAAGCTTCTACCAGGTTTGAAAGAAGTGGACTTAGAGTTCTGTGAAGATTGTGTTTATGGTAAACAAAAGAGGGTAAAATTTCAAAAATCAGGAAATGAAAGAAAAAATAAAAAACTTGAGTTGGTTCATTCTGATGTTTGGGGTCTTGCAAGTACACCATCACTTGGTGGCTCATTGTACTATGTAACATTCATAGACGATGCGACTAGAAAAACATGGGTTTATGTCATGAAGAATAAATCCGATGTATTTTCCATATTTCAAAGGTGGAAAGCCTTTGTGGAGAATGAAACAGGTACCAAGGTTAAATGCCTCAGATCCGACAATGGAGGCGAATATTGCAGCCAAGCTTTTGAAAGCTTTTGTGCTAGCAATGGCATTCGGAGGCAAAGGACAACCCCAAGGACACCTCAACAAAATGGGATTTCGGAAAGGATGAACAGGACAATCATGGAATGAGCACGAAGCATGCGGCTACATGCAGGCCTACCGCTTGAGCTTTGGGCAAAAGCTGTAAGTACGTCTGTGTACTTAATCAATCGGTCACCCTCAACGGCATTGGATGGGGGAGTTCCAGAAGAGGCATGGACAGCTAAACCGGTGAATTATGAATTTCTCAAAGTGTTTGGGTGTGAGGCTTTCATGCACATAGATAGAAGCCTAAGATCAAAGTTAGATGCAAAGTCCAAAAAGTGTTTTTTCATTGGCTATGGAGAAGGAGACTTTGGGTATCGCCTATGGAATCCTGAAGATGGTAAAATCTTAAGGAGTAGGGATGTAATTTTTAACGAACAAAATATGTACAAAGATTACTTGGAAAGAAAACAAACAAAAGAAACAGGTGATGAGTACATGGAGCTTGAGGACGGTGAAGACTCAAGGACTGCAAACGGTGACAATGTGCAACAACGTCAACCAAATGAGGAGCCTCAACCTATTCCCCGAAGATATACAAGAGCAAGTAGACCTCCAGAAAGGTTTGTTCCTTCCTTCAACCATCTCTTGATCTTAGATTCTGGAGAGCCGGAATCATATGAAGAAGCTATGCAACATGAATCCAAAGAAGAATGGACGAAGAGCATGCAAGTGGAGATGGACTCACTACATCGCAACCAAACATGGGAGTTGGTTGATTTGCCTAAAGGTAAGCGGGAACTTCAAAACAAATGGGTGTACAAGCTAAAGGAAGAAGAAGGTGGGAAGAAAAGGTACAAGTCTAGGCTTGTGGTAAAAGGTTTTTCTCAAAAGAAAGGTATTGACTTCAATGAAATATTTTCTCCTGTTGTAAAAATGAACTCAATTAGGCTTGTCTTAAGCCTTGTGGCTGCTCATGATCTAAATCTCAAGCAAATGGATGTAAATACGGCATTCCCTCACGGTGACTTAGAGGAGGAAATCTACATGCTTCAACCAAAGGGGTATGAAGTAAAAGGTAAGGAGAAAATGGTTTGCAGATTAAAGAAGAGCTTGTATGGTTTAAAGCAAGCATCAAGACAATGGTACTTGAAGTTTGATCGATGGATGTTGGATCATGGATTCACAAGATGCAACTCGGATCACTGCGTCTACACGGAGAATTTGGGAGATGGGAAATTCATCATCCTAATGCTGTATGTTGATGACATGTTGATTGCAAGTGCTAACATGCAGGACATCAAAGACCTAAAAGAGGAGCTGTCCAAATCTTTTTCAATGAAAGATTTAGGTGCTGCAAAGAGGATACTTGGTATGAAAATATCAAGGGACAGGACGAAGAAGACAATAAAGCTATCTCAAGAAGATTACATCAAGAAGGTACTAGAAAGGTTTGCAATGCAAAATGCAAAACCAGTTTCTACACCTTTGGCTGGTCATTTTAAACTAACGAAGGATATGTGTCCAAAGACACAAGAGGAGATAGCCTATATGTCTAAAGTTCCATATGCTGCAGCGGTAGGTTCTCTAATGTATGCTATGGTGTGGACAAGGCCAGACATTGCACATGCAGTGGGAGTTGTGAGTAGGTTCATGGACAACCCATGTAAAGAGCATTGGCAAGCTGTGAAGTGGATACTTAGGTATCTAAAAGGGACAACAACAAATGCTTTGTATTTTGGAGGAACTGATATTTTTCTAGAAGGGTATGCTGATGCAGATATGGCAGGTGACAAAGATACTCGAAGGAGCACTACTGGCTATGTGTTCACGGTTGGAGGCACAGCAGTAAGTTGGGCTTCAAAGCTGCAGAAAGTGGTTTCGCTTTCTACAACGGAAGCAGAGTATGTAGCAATGACAGAGGCAAGCAAAGAAATTCTGTGGCTTCACAGATTCTTAGAAGAGCTTGGATTCAAACAAGACAATTGTGTCTTGTACAGTGATAGCCAAAGCGCTATCCATCTTGCGAAGAACTCAGCCTTTCATTCAAGGACAAAGCACATTGAGGTGAGATATCACTTCATACGCACTCTTTTGGAAGAGGGACAACTAAAGCTAAGAAAGGTGCATACAAGTGAAAATCCTGCAGACATGTTTACAAAGGTGGTCAACAAGGAGAAGTTGAGCTTTTGCTCATCTTCAATCGGCATTCAAGGATAAGAAGCCAGAATGGAAAGCAGTCACAGGTTTGGTTTGGAGATCAGTCTCCAAGTGGGAGATTGTTAAGTATGGAGCCTGATTTACCCTTGTAATTTTCTGTGGTAAAAGCACACATTTGTAAGGCCCCCATTATGAGGAGAAGCCATCGTGTGTAAAGGAAAATCACTCACCGGAAACCAAAATTTTCACGGACAAGAATCAGGGGAAACTTTAAAGGCCTCGGGGGCGGAGGCCCTCGAGACTTTTTTTCACCGGAATATTCTTTTTCGCCGGAATATTATGGCCGGACGGCGGCCGGAAAGTGGTCGGAAAACAACCGGTCGGTTGGCCGGTGGCCAGTAGTCAATGGCCGATGGCCGGTGGTCGGAAGTCAATGGCCGGTGGCCGGTGGTCGGAAGTCAATGGCCGGTGGCCAATGGCTGAATTCAAAAGCGGACTTGTCTTCTCAAGTGCGGCCACACATGGGCGGATTGGAGGGTCCAATTTGGACTTATTCGCACAAGGGCGGCTACACATGGCTGTCTCTCATAAGAGAGGGCAGCCCTTTTGGCCTATAAAAGGAGGCCATTTCTACACACATTTCATAGTGTGAAGTTGATGCAACAAGGTGAGTGTAAGGTGGTGAGAGTGAAGCAAGGCGGGAGCTCCATTAAGGGTATAATCCCTTTGTAAACTACTTCTTGTTTTGAAGTACTAAAGCCATTGAGTGGCTGCTTTCCCGTGGACGTAGCCCACATTGGGTGAACCACGTATATCGTGTGTACTCTCTCTCTCTCTCTCTCTCTCTCTCTACTCTATAATCTCGTATATATAAATCTGTCTCTCTCCATTAAGTAATCTACTCAATTATCTATTTAGCTACGTCTTATTTCCTAACATGCAACCCTTGTCAGCAATCAACATCCTTCTAGATGGGAGAAATGCACATATTGAGTGCACATTAAGCGAAGCAAATCCTTATTTAGGAAGAATGTTTCCTATCAAGATTCTGTTTGCAATGCAACCAAAGTGTGACTATCTAGATGCTACACTTATCACTATTATGTAGATACATTTAAATAAGCTAGAAGATGATATCCGTCTCTCTTATACAAGATTTGGCATGCTGTATCAATTCTTCTTGTCCTTTTCAAAAGTATTGCAGCTCATTGCCTTCATATTAAAAGAGGGGGGGGGGGGGGGGGGGGGGGGAAGGAGCACAAAGTAGGAAAAAGAAATGATGAGCTGAAAAAACTACGGCTCATCATAGCCTAGAAATGGGCAAAAGTCGCAAAAGAGATGATTGATGATGGAGATCATAGTAGACATGATTGACACGATGATGAATATTGCGGGTAGACATGATCGCCATGCCACATGAGAGATCGTATGAAAGACAAAGAGATAGAAGAGATCGTAGACACATGGATGGTGATCAAAGGACTCATAGAGGGCATGATGATTGTAGGGATAGATACAATGGATATTCTATAGTGCCAACAGTGATGCATGTAGAGATCAGAGCAAGAGGGATCGAGGTGATAGAAAACCTAGCTCTTCAAAAAGACATCAACCACATAACTTGAGCTTTTCCATGTTTACCAAGTTAGGGTTTCACGAGTCATGGATCATGGATGATTTGTGTAGCTTGCAAGCTTCAAGATCAAACGGAAGGTATCGTGCATGTACTTCAAATTGCCACACATATGATCTCTAATGCAAAAGACGTGGAGAGATCAAGAGGTATTGTTTCCAAGATTAGGAATAAAATTACCCTTTCCATGATGGATGTGGACAAAGGACAAGGCAAGATCTTCAATCAATGAAAAGAAGCTCTTTGGATGAGAAATTAATTCCTCTGGTATCAATCAGCCTTCAACACATTGCAAAGGGCCACGTTATGGAATTACTATCACAAAGGAGGATGAAATTGGATCTTCTAAGTGTCCACTAAAAGAAATAAGTTCACGTGAGAGATGGGAAGCTAAGTAGCTAATAGCATCAAGGGCCTTGAATGTGAGGGAGTACCCCAATTATGATGCTAATGGATCTAGATTTTTGTATCAAGGTGAAGGCTCTAGCAAGGATTGAAGAACATTTGTGATGTCTAGCAAAAAGATACATGGAAAAGTATGCCATGACATTGTACCTACAATATGAAAGCCTAAACAAAATTAAAGGTAATAAATTCTTCTTTGTGCAACTGCAGTATTTACAAAAAAAGTCCAACATCAAAAGAGAAGCACAAGTCCCTCTTTGACATTGTATCTACAATATCAAAGCCTAAACAAGATCAAATGTAATGAATTCTTCTTTGTGTAACTGCAGTATTTACAAAAAAAATCCAACATCGAAAGAGAAGCATAAGTCCCTCTTTATAAAATTGTGGGAGAAGGACATGTTCCCTATGGTGTTATTATGTTGTAATAAGGAAAGAGAAACCCTTAGCAACCTTCCTAACCAAAGTGGAAGCTGACTACTTCTGCTTGCCTTCCTCATCCTTCTTTTTTTGACATTTTATCTTCCTTATGTTTAACATTTGTACTTCCTCAATTTCAGAGCTTTCCAAGCATACATGGCTCCACAATGATGCGCAACAATAATTTGAACTCTCTTATTCTTGTTTGGATCCTCTAAATGGATAAGGTGTTATTTCAATATTGATGCTAATGGCATGTAAAGGCATTTGGTAGGCTCTTTTGTAGGCCACACAAAATGGAACAAAGTTGATGTGCTTGGGAGAATTTATAGAAGCACTCCTAAGTAGTACAATTCATTTAAGAATCTCAAATTTTATTGGTGATGGTTATCGGTTGCAATCAATGAGGCGGTCTCCACAACATGTTGCAAACATGGTATGCCTAAATTTTTGTGATTGCCTTTTTCATTTGTACAATTTTGTAGATGTCAATTGTCACACTGGAGTAAGGCTCAATTGGCCTCCAAGGTGATCTTTTCAAAGGTGAGCTAGTCTCTTTCTTTGCTATTTTGAGTCTATAATAGTTTATTTTCAGTGCGGATCTCGTGGGTTGGCTCTTGAGAGTTTCTCTCATGCATGTCATGCGAATGTATGCTAGCAAAACAAACCCTTTTAGCATAGCAACATGACATAGTTTAATTATTGAGATGTCACAATCTAAAGCAAGGCTTCCTAGTTTATGAATGTGCAATAGTAACTTCCATGCATGGGCTTGCAAGTTACTTAGGACTTAGGACACGTTCTTGTTATATTAGAATATATGGCTATGAGCTGGATTCAACATTGATAATTAGGTCTATGAGTCTTCTTTGACAGGGCTTTTACGGCCTCAATCCCATTCAAGCTTCTGGATTTTACAGTAACCAACACCTAATAGGCAACAAGGGAGCAAGGCCTCTTCCCCATGCCAAAGCACTACTTGTTGAGTTGGAATCAACGACAAGGGAAAAAAAGGTTGTGGTATTGGCATCATGGGAATACAACTTCACATCTTATGTATGACAAGGCCAAATTATAGCCAGGGGCTTATCCATTTATTTCTGGTAAGCCACATGCAAGGCTTGTCCACCCGAATAGTTTTTACGCTTCCGCTATGATGCAAGAAATTTCTGGTAAGCCACATGCAAGGCTTGTCCACCCGAATAGTTTTTACGCTTCCGCTATGATGCAAGAAACTTTGTCAAGGACATCATTCCCACATAATGGTTGGCATGATAATTGCCAAGACTAATTCAAAAAAAAAAAAAAGTGATACATGCACAAAAGTTGTAGGACTACTTCAAAATAAGTAAGATCTTATTTGTTTTAATCAATTTTTACTAATGACTCTCCTGCTGAAGGTGACACATGAATTCTCCATAGCTTTCACCGTCTATTTAATAGCACTTGAGGTTGGTATATTGCTTTATTCTTGGTGCATATGACTACATTGGTAGGCTCTATGCACAAGGTGCATGCATTACAGATGTTGATTTTATTTTGTAGTTGTGGCCATGGCTTAGCTATCAAGCAGCAAGTTCATGTAATAACATAAACCTTGTAAGAGCCTCACAAGGTAGACAATCTCTTGTTTCCATTGTAGTTCTATAAAATTTCACCCACACATTCACGATTGAGTCAAGCTAATCAGACAAATCTCTTAAGTCTATGCAAGGCATATTTTAAACAAAAAAGTAAAAATAAAACCAAAGAATACCTAGTACGACTACTTTCTTTGGGGTTTTGCCAATCTTCCTTCAATGGAGAGATATGATTGTTTAAATGATCCATTTGTGAATAAGATTCCAACTTGATAGGATCTCTTGCTTACTCTATAGAATCGATTGTATTTATAGGAGTGGCATTTTTAAGGGTATGACCCAACTATTGATACATCATTCCATATGTGTTGATGTCCCTTATATGACCCTTCACACTTCTGCTTTCAAGGAAATAATTTTTCAACTGCCAAGGTTTAGTAGATAAAATCAATCTCCCAATCTTCTTACAATCACTATTGGTAGTAAGGTAACTTATGATGGTACCCATCTACCTAGTAGTTTTAGCAGTATCTCTTTGGAATCTGACCAAGGATTTCGGGTTTCCACGCTAAGACCAAGGGTTCTTGGACAAAACGTAGCAACCCTTTCTTGAAAGGGTAGCTAAGAAAAACAGATCTTTTTATTATAACTTATTCACTCTAATACAAAATATGGTTTTGATTTTTAGAGTGACGCTTTAGCTCTTGGACTTGAATTTTTTGTTGAGATCACCTTTTCTAAAGCAAGTGCATTTTCATCCATTGCATTGAGGATGCAAATGCATCTAATCTTATTACTAATTCTACTAATGTAGAAGTTTATCCTCAAGACTCCCTCCTCTAGCTTATCTCCTTCAATGATTGGATCAAACTCTTAGCTCAATTGTTGTCAAGAATAAAAAAGAAAGACTCAAACTTCTTGAGGATAACATGAAGCAACTTTCTCTTCTCCAAATAATTGATACCCAATGAGTTGCCAAGTTTTCATCTTCAAGTCCCAACACTTTTTTTTTCTCTTGTCTTAGACAAGCCTGTAATTTGGTTTTAGCACATATTGCTTTTATCCACTTTCATAACATGAAGCTCAAAGTCCTCAAAGAAAAGGAAGATGAACTAGGGACATTTCTAACCTCCTATAGTAACTATGGAGGCGTCAAAAACCTTGCTTGTTCTTAAAACCAACATGGAGGAAAAAACTACCCTTTCTCTCAAACACGCTATTTCTCTTACTAACGCTCCTACCTTTCTTATCTCCTCCTTGAACTCATCAATTGCTTTAAGCTCTAGTCTTGATGGAGGGAATGCTAAAAGATTTACTAGTAGAGGAAGAGCCAAGATTCTACTTGTGAAGCATCTCCTTTACATGTAATTTTCATTGCAATATTTTTAGGTTATAATCAATCTTGCTAAAAGGAAGATCCTATGTCAAAGGGTCGAGGATGGGAATCAAATTTATGTTCATTATCTCTTTGTGAGAAAAATCCTTGAACTATACCATTCTAATGCTATTTTTCATGAAATTTTTCTCCACTATTCTGGTGATAATTTGCCTCTCAATCATGTTATGTTTGGATGGAAATATAACGAGCCACTTATTATATGGTTCTACAGTATTGAATTTTTAAGAAATTACTCTCTTCCTATTTAAAATTGTTTTAAATTCATAGGTTTTGCTTTAGAATTTATGAATTTAGGTGCTCATGTCTGTACTTCCAACTTAAATATTTGTGAAAATCCTAAAATTTGAGCATTGTTCAAAACAAAGGACCAAATCATATTCCCCTTCTCCCACTCAATCCCCACTTAGCATTTTCTACTCTACTAAATTGCCTAACCAATTTGGTTAATAAATTCCAATAGGAGGATGAGGATCACGAAGACCTCTCTTAACAACTTTTTCAATCTTTCCCTAAGAATATTTTAAACCTAAAGCCACATTGGCTCAGCATAGATGCTTTATGGTCGGCTAATCCCAACCTAGTATCCAAAATCAATGATCTCACCATGAGATTCTATATTGTCCTGAACTCAAAAAAGCTGGGAATACAAATTCAATTCTATGTAAATAACTTACCTTCTTAGCAAAAATGGAACAATTAATAGGGTAATAATTCTCTCCTACTTCTCTCAACCCAATTAAAACTCGTAAGTTACTAGCCACACAACTTCAAGTATATGAATACAGTCACTATAGTAGAAAACTACCTGCCTTATTCCCAACTTACAAAGCACATGAACACAAATTTAAATGGATCTCAGATCCATCTAACGGAATTTACACAAAATTCATAGAATTAATTACTAAAGACTTGTTTTATTCCCAACTTACAAAGCACATGAACAAAAATTCAAATGGATCTCAGATGCATCTAATGGAATTTACACAAAATGCACAAAATTTATTACTAAATGCCTTAATCTTATTCTTATAAAATTGGAAAAACATTGTGCTACTAAAAAAAAAAAACTTGTGAATTTCTTGGCATCAATATAGTCCGTATTTGATTATTAAGAATAGTGAAAAACTATTCTTAAATCTTTGTGAACATATTGCTCATATCTACATAGCTGACATCACACAATGATATGAGAATATCCCTATTTTTGAATCTTTGAGACCTCTCTATTTTGGAAGATCTATTGGAACTTTCTTTCAAAAATAGAGCTAAAAAGAATTGTTTTTTGATATCAGAACCATGTGGGGTTAAGAAACGTACACGTACAACCCCTTTCCACTTTCACCACCAAGTAGAGCTGCTATTACATCTTCATTGGTTGCTCAACAATAACATTGTCCAACATGAGGATAAGTGTTCAAAAAACAAAAAAAGGATTCCAATGGGTTTCTCTTGTTTTTAGGTACTTTGTAACCTTTACCTAGCCTACAAATGGTATATAAGGAAACTTAATAACTTGAAATTTCTGAAAGAAAATGACACAATTGGCATATACTTCAAGATATATGGATGACATCCTTAGTTTGAACAATAAAGATTTTAGAGAAAAAACTTGAGAATAGCTATCCACTTGACATTCTCAAAATTGAGAGTGCTTCAAATCAAGTTATTTTGCTAAATGAAGAGCCCTCCATAACCAGTACCACTTATCTTACTTTAAGATTTGATCTACCACAAGATATAGTTGGAGTGATAAACTAATTATCACAACAATCGAATCTGTAAAACAAAAAATAATAGACCCTACAAGAACTAAATACTTGTCTAGGTATTCTTTACCTTATTATTGACTCCTCCAAGAACTCTTTTATTGCATTTGAGCAAATCTCAAAACTTGTAAACAAATTCATATGCAAGGTAAAAAAAAAGAAGAAGATAATAGATACAATTATTCACCCTCTTATGAAGATCAAATGTCTTGGTATTAAGGCTAACAAAAATAATGTAATCACCATGATAAGGCAATAGGCCTCACTCTATGGGTTCGTTGCCTCATAGAGTGAGTGTACCTAGGATTGGGCGCGAACACACACACACACACACACACACACACACACACACACACACACACACACACACACACACACACACACACACACACACACACATGATATGTTCTACTTTGAACATACTTATAGAATATCTCTAAACTTGGCCCTACCATGGAGCCCCCATCTAAAGAAGCCATTTATAGTATACACAAAATCTCTCATAAAGAGGGCCCTTAACCACCAAGCCGCGAAGTAGGATAGCCTTTTACCACACTTGGCACTCTTGTTTT
Source organism: Adiantum capillus-veneris (assembly GCF_014529385.1). Lineage (NCBI taxonomy): Eukaryota > Viridiplantae > Streptophyta > Polypodiopsida > Polypodiales > Pteridaceae > Adiantum > Adiantum capillus-veneris. The sequence continues at coordinate 50,599,771 of NC_140943.1, read as the reverse complement.
CATAAGATTTCCCACCTTCGGGTAAGGAAACTTGTTTTCTTTGAACATCCGCCATGATTTCCTCTTATTTAAGCTAAGAAAATTATTGTATAAAGCAACACAGGCCTCTTTCTATGTTTCTTTCCAAAAATACGTATTGCTTTGTGATGCTCTCTATTATGCGTCTCCTTTTATGCAAATTTCTTCCTCTACACACACAAAAGACATGCTTACAACCTACAGTGCTCCTTGCTCATAAAAATGCAGCAAAAATCCTTTTCTAGAGCTCTACATACACAAGCCCTTGGCTGGGATTGTGCATTCATTGCATCAACTGCCAGCAGACAAAGTCACGCTATGAAAAAATCAAAACCAAAATACTTCGGAATTCTCTTTAAATATTGAAATCCAGCTCACATACAATCATGGAAAATGATTTGATTGCAAAGGGAATAGTGAGGGTGCCTCCTCCTCCTCTGAGGATGGACTCTTTAATGTATTGTTTTTGCTGACAAAACTACAAAATCATACACTTATTGTCTTTTAGAAATTTGAGAAATTTTCAAATTTGCTTCATAATTTTGTTCTTATTACACAATTTTTATGTAGAATTGGTTTGACCACCTTAAATATTATTTTTTTAAATGAAGAGGCTTCTAGTGTGCTTTGCTAAAATGAAGAGCTTGCATAATCTTTACCATCGTATAAAAAGACCATATGCTTTAAACGGCCATGATTATTGCTATATAGGGAATATTTTTGGTTTTTAAAGCATAAGTTTACCATGTCTTTTATTGTAACATAATCCAATGGCCTCATAGGTTTACCATGTCTTTTATTGTAACATAATCCAATGGCCTCATAAGTTTTCATGGATGTGTTACCTCTTGGAGAAACATGTCTACATACATTAGCAAGAGTTTTCCATGTAAACTTTGCTGATCTCACATACTCCCTAAAAAGACTCGAGACAGTATACACTACTAAGCTCACTAAAAAAGAGCAACTGGTGCAAGCTTTGGCACTTAACTACATTCACTGGTCTCAATAAGGTTGATTAGCACCGTTTCTTTGCTCAAAAATTTCCATAAAATTATGCATGTCTAACGTCTTGAAGCTGCATAGCATCACTCATGTTGCTTCCTCAAATAGACTCCTATTTACAAGTTCATAAGTGAAAAAGATTTGCACAACTCATACTGTTTTTTTGGTGTGTTTAAATGGTGTTGTTCATTGCTTCGATTAGTTTTGCAATAATGTACTGCGTATTTAGATGGCAATAAAATAAAAAATTTATATTTTTAACACTTCTTTACAACCATTTATGACACGTAAGAATCCCTTACACATGCTTTTTCTATGTCTGCCTTTGTAGGTTTTAAAGAATAAGGTTGTGGGCATATGCATGAGATCTTAGAAAACATTACTCATATCATAGACTTCATACCACTTATAGAAATACATTTTTATTGGCCACACACATTCCTATTCATAGTATACACTAGTGTGCCTATACAAAACTACTTTGACTTACATATTCAATAAGTTATAGATGCTCATAAAGAAAGACACCCACTTTCCTAGCAATGTTTTTAGACGCTTATGATAACCTAGATGTTTTAAAAGCAAACATCATGAGCTTTTGATTTATGTAGATTTTTAACTTTCACCTAACTCTTGTTTTGTTGCATAGTCATTAGAAAAAATATGGGCCTTGCATGCTCCATTTAAGAATCTTTAATTTTAAGGAATTAAAGCTATATTGTGGAAGGTTAAAGGGGCTCGAGCATTCATGAAGCTATTTTTTAATAGGCTTATCTAAGCTCTTTTTAAGGCCCATGTAGGATGCAGTCCTTTCTCTCACTACCGTTTTGAAAGTGAAGGGGGTGTGGCATTAAGTACTCCCTTCTTTCTCCTTTCTATAACACATCATAAAAAATGTGCATAGATAAATAAAAAAGGGAGTTAAAAAAATAAAATATTTTCACTTATTTTCTACTGGAAAATCCCCAACCTATAAAAAAAAATTGACATTTTTTTTGGACTTACGCTCACTATAAGTCCACTTCTTTAGTATTCTTTTTGTCCTAAAAAAAAAAACCCTAGACCCTCCTCCCACTCTCCCTCTTCTCTCTCTCCCTCCCTCTCTTACCTATATGCTTTCTTAGGATCGGCTGCTTTGGTGCTCAACGATATCACAAACCTTGTCCCTCCACCACGTACTTCGTACACTACAAAACTTACATATTTGTTTGTCCACGGAGTTTGCACCAAAAATGGCATGTGTGGACGAGCAAAGATCATCACAAAAACGTTATGTTTCTTGTGACACTAATGTTGACCTTTGAATCGATGGATACTTTTACTCGTATGATCCTATGATCTTAAAAGTAGAAATCCCTGTCCGATTTAGCTATCCATCTCAATATCGAAGCATGATAGGCGAATTCAAAGTTCCCTAAGAGTCTCTCTGGTGTCAAAATCACCTAGAAACTCATTTTTTAGAAACTCCAAGCTGTTTGCATATGCATTCCAGTCAATCCTATAACTCTCAATCCTTGTGGCATAGAGCTTGTCACCTCGCTATAACTATCTATATACAAGCTAGTAATGCATGTAGCTAAATAGGTGGGTGGATTTGCAGAACTAATAAGTGACCAAACATCCTAAATCATTTGAGATATTGGAACATCCTGTAACACTGAGACAAGGATGTGTGATCCTTGTCTAGGCATGGAGGAAGTCTGAAATCTCAAATGAAAAGGAAGTGAGACATGATGAGAGAGCATCCTAGTAGGCCAAATCATAATTGTCCCACCATTAGGTAATGCCCAAGCACCAATATAAGATATATCTAATCGTTCCCATAAGTGACCCAATTGCCTTCTAAAACCTTACAAAAATTGAAATGACTACAGAGCGTGAGTGAAGGATGGGGCATGCCAAGCATTTGTACCAGAGATTGCAAATAAAGTATCTCTTTCACATCGTGCAACAAATGGTAGAGAAGGTGGCTGAGTTGCATGCCAATCTTCAAAAGCCTCTACATTGTTGAAATCATTCCCAACAATCCACAATAGGTAATACATCTACAATTTGCTTCCAAAACTCAACTCTTGCGAGAGAAAAGATGGGGCATAGTACACATCACACATACTAAGGAGTCATCAATCTCTAGAGTCGGTCCACATTGCTCTGCCATGTACCCATGTACAATGGTCATGTACACAATGCCATCAACGCGGTCCTACAAAAATGCATACACCACTGATGGCCTTTTGTAGTTTCCCCAAATGTATGAGAATCCCTAAGTAACAACTTACCACATCTACGATAACTATCCATACATAGCTTGTGGTCCTGCACAAGAAGTATTCTACATCTCCGTCTATAGGAGAGAGAAAATCTCTACGAACGAAATCCATTGACATTTCAAGTTACGATTTAATGCAAATCCATGTGACAAACAATGATGAACCAAAAAATTCAAATGCATACATCGTCCGTGCAACAACTACAAGACTAAAATCAACACTCATCCCTCTTATCCTTGGCCAAAGTCGTGGACACAAGAGCTAAGGTAAGATCATCCTCATCATGTGGAAAAGGTCGGGGGAGATGTCCAAGAAAAAAAAGATTGAGTGTCTTTAAGCCAAGAGCTGTAGTAGTCTATAGAGCATCAAAGCATGCTACTATCTTTGACCATACTTGCATTGTGCGAGGAGTCGGCGTAGTATCGTCTACAAACAAAACCAAGGTAAATAATAACTATCCTCTGTATGAAGCCACTGGCATGGCCCCCATAAGTTGCACGTGGTTGTCGGTGGAAATGCATGATGGAATGCAATATGCAAAGCGTAGATGGCTGCAAAGTATGGCGAAGAACAAACTCTACAATGGAAGCCTCTATCTAAGTCTTTGTGCCAGTGAGGGTTGATTTTCAAATTTTGGCCCACCTCTCTCTTGGTATGCACTTGATGGAAAGGCTTCAAGGCTTTGTGGAGGAGGAGGAACCTGATGCATGAAAATCACCAATTTTTTTTTCTATGTTTATATTTTGTACATAGCTATGTTTTGACACATTTGGATCTTGGAAATAAGGAGAGGTAGGAATAAACCCTATGAAAAAAAAATAAAAAATCACTAGATGTTGATTCTACCTTACGATCACTATAGGTGAAGAATAAAAGTCAATAGTGAAAGGAAAGAGAATCTTATGCATCATGGAGTTGGAGTCAACAAAATATCAACAAATTCAAGCATAATTCACTTGTGGACACAAGTCTTGCACATGGAGTCAAGAGGGGACCACTTGGAAGACTTTTGGAAGGAAAAGGACGGCCACATGTTTTTGTGATATTTTTCTCTATTTTTTCCATTCCGAATTGGAAAAAGTTTTCAACAAAAAAGTTGTGGGTGTTAAACTGATCTTTTTGCCCCTACTTTTTAAATAATTTTTGGAGCTAAGGTTTGGGAGAATGGTGGAGCCTATCTATTCACATGGGAAAGAGTCATGATTATACAGCTCCACACACACAATTTCTTATAGGTGGTGGCATGGAGTCAAAGCTCGCCATGATGAAGGCGATCAGGAAGAAATTGGTCAATAAGCAGGGCATACAGAGATCTCTCATTGGGGGAATGCCTCTAATTGAGATTACTTTGTAATAACTTCTCTTGCTTATAGTCTCTTTCCTAATCACTTGCTTGGCATATAAAAGGAGGCATTCTCTTTTGTAAACGGGGGATTCAAAGCTTTGAGACACACACACACACACACACACACACACACACACACACACACACACACACACTACCCCATATACACATTGTTCCATATCCACACACCTACACATACACACCATTGTGCTACATGCTACCCTAATGACATAATCACAACACCATCACCTTCACCATGCACAAAATGAGCACCATATCTTCACACACTTGTAATGAAGGATTGAAGGCACGACTCCAAGAAGAAGAATGATGGATACACTCATGATATTCCTTGCCATCAACTCCCATCCATCCATTATGCATCCTACGATCTTGTTCCCTTCTCATCTTCTTGCTCTATGCTACCTATTGTATTCATCTTATGCAAGCAATCAACACACTCCATCTTGGTGCCATACCTTGTGTCATTCGGGATATACTTCATTGTGAGTATGGTTTATGCTTGTTTCTTTTCATTTTGCTTATGTTGATGTGTGCGGATTTTCCACCATACACTCTCTCTCTCTCTCTCTCTCTCTCTCTCTCTCTCTCTCTCTCTCTCTCTCATATCCTATCATCTTGCTACTTGCAGCTTAAGGTGTGCGGATTCGCCACCTCTGGTATGAGAAGTGAGCATACTTGCATGTTTCCCTTATCTCATTATCTTCCTTATTACATGCACGAGTAGCAAGCCCATTCTTACTCACTCACCATTCCTCTCATCTTGTTCTCCGACCACCCCATCCCACACTTGGGTGTGGATCTTGTTTTTTTTTTTTTTGGCATGTTTGATTGTGTATATGTATGTGTCCTAGCCGCATATCTTGCTAGGTGGTGCCCCTATTGTGTACCGCCCCCCCCCCCCCATGATGAGGCCATCGTGCATAGTTTTGGTGTAGAGGCCACCCGATCTGTTTTGCACTTCCGACCCTCACCAACAAAAGGTAGGGTGAAAGAGAGCATATGACTTTGCCGCTGTCTAGTACAGAGCGCACTTTCTGTGCACACTGCAAATTGTACAACCGTACCAATAAAGGACCCATGCCATCACCACTATGTTCAAACCATGAGAGCTTCCAAGTTGTTGGAGCAATAGCTATAAAGGATCGAGGACCATGAGGTGGTGATGGGGATCACAAAAGAGGTGGTGTGGAGATAGAGGTGGTGGTGCTCGGGCATTGGTAGGTGGAGGTGGAAGGGGAGGATGAAGGGGATCGGGGAGCACCACAGACGGAGAGTGAGAGAGAGAGAAGGAGACACACACACGATGTGGGTGGGGAGACTGTGAAGTGGCAGCTCCCCCTATACAGTATACCCACTATAAGTATAGGGTAACAGTGGACGGGCGCCCATGACCTGGGTAACCGGTCAAGGCACATAGGCCTTAACCCCAACAACCTCCCACTTAAAGGCCAATGTGCCTTTAAGCAAGATCTACTAGTGTACAACTAATAGAAGGTGAGATATTCTCTCAACCTATGCCCACTGACTCTCGATGAGCTAGTGCATCCGGCTCTACTGATAGACAAACATCCCGCTGCGGAATCCACACAGAGCTAGCTCCAAGCTCTACAAAGAGTCTACATGAGCTCATGCACTCCTGCAAGTATCGGTCCAATACCTGCAAACCTCCCCTATGCTCTATGCTGAGATCAGTCATCGAACAACTAATCAACCCTGCTGCAAATGCTCCCACTGCAGCTGCTATGTCGGGCCTCGAGATCAACATCTCGTACATGAGGACACCGAACGTTGATGCAACCCTGGCAACCTCTGCCACCTCCAACTCAGAACTCAACTCATGGCAATCTTGTCCCCTATCATAGAGACCATGGCACTCTGACTCCGAGCTCTGGAGTGACTCCTCGTGCCCACCACATATCACATGTGTACCAAGAGTATCCATCTGTCCTGAATCTGCATCAAGCTCTGGCATAAGCATATCAAGAAATGACTCCACAATAGTCGACATCTCAACATCCATGTGAGTCATCTCTGTCATCACCTCTGATGACTCATCCTGCTGCTGTGACTCACTAGAGCTGTCCCACTCTACCTGTGCATCCGTAGACGCAACCTGCACAACAAGGTCACTGTTCTGCACTCCATGCAAAGCATCCTACAACCCACAAGCAAAAGAGACTCGCCTGCTCTCTCGCTCTCTACCTGGCTGCATGATCACAGAGACAACACCGTCTCTCCTGTGATGCACATGCAATGGGTAACCTGTACCACTCCTGGCACCTCTCGCAATCACTAGCGAACCCAAATGCATCACAAAATCTCGCTCTCGTAGCGAAATCTGACATCCACAATCTCTAAGCTGACCAATCGAGATCAAACTCATTGTCAAATCTGGTACATAGCGTACATGTCGTAACAAGTAAGATGCACCACTCGGTAATGACAGTCTCACATCTCCTGCACCTGCTATCGCATGCACCGATCCATCGGTCAAATGTACACTGCCAAGTATCCCGCTAGAATAGCTACAAAACCATTCACGATGCGACGTGACATGAAACATAGCATCTGCGTCTAGCAACCACTGTGAAGGGAGTGCACTATCCACATGTATAGCATCTCGTGCATAGCTCGAGGTAAAAGTGACATCCCCGTCACTAGTATACTTCGACACTACATCTGCCTCAACTGTCAAAGCAACTGAGTCCATGGCATCACAACATACATCTCTGAGATTACCATGTCTCCTACGATGTCGCATACGACGAAAAAAACGCCATCTAACGTGTCCAAAATGACCACAATACCAACATATCACCTGTCGGCGTACTCGTGAATGTACATGTCTCACACGAGTCCTTGATGACTCAGATCTATCATACATATCATGTAATCTGCGTCAAAGTGCTCTTGAAGTAGTCTCATACATAACAAGAGCATATACAGATTCCGCAAGGTGCAAAGAGAGCGTAGATAGTTCCATCTCCTCTAGCTCCTGCCACTGATCATCAGACATGTTTGAAGGTCTACCTGCATCACCACTCAATGGTCAATGCAACCCTCGCTGTGTTAGTGCATCAAGCATACAATCTCTCCATGCTGCAAAGTCTGACCCATCAAACACGCGCATCTGTGAGAGGTCACAATCTGATCGATCACCTGTCTCTGCCATGAGCACAAGTAGCAAGCTAGATAGCAAAACCACCTCACCAACAACACCTGGAAACTGTCTACAAATATGGCTAGAAACACAATGTAAAGCCTGTGAGACACACTCCAAAGTAGAGAGCCCGCAATGTCAATACAAGCCTCGCCTGCTCTAGTATCACACTGCAATCTGTGAGCTAATCACCAAGCCCACACTGTGCGGTATCGATGCATACACACGCACAACTCCCACCTGCAGAGAATACCGCACGTAACCCCTGAGTGCCACCTACAATCACAATCCCGATTGCATCAACTAATGCCTGCTCAAGACCATGTGCATATGTGCATCAAACTGCACTCAAATACATGCATAAAACCTCTGTGAATCTGTGTCCACACTGCACATCAACTTTATGCATAAGTTGCTCTCCTCGAGACAATGTAACCGTAAAACCAAGCTCCCACCTGAGCTCAAATTACATGCACATAAACTATGCACAAAACCGATCACAAATAACTCCACACACTGACCGACAACGAGGCATCACATGCACAAATCCACATATGGCATACATAAGCCAAATCTATGGCAATGAAGCTCACTCCCACACGAGGAGCTCTCTCGACACAAAGTGGAAACCTGTATACCTGTATCCGTAATCAATGCATATATAGCACGTTCGCAACCTGCAGAAGTCCTCTCGCGCATGCAAATACATCGTCTTGTCAAGCAATCTCGTCACGGATTTGTTTTCCCTTGTCAACAATGACTTCGGGTGTGGGAATGCATGATCCTTGTGGAACCTTAGGAGGATAAGTTTTCCAAGCCTGCAAACCTGCAAAAAGAACGAATGTGTGTGTGTGTGTATCTTCCTTGTGATTATCCTGCAAACAGCACGCTCTGAGCTTGCTTCACATGATCATTGCCCTGCGCAATGTCAGTCTGCAGTAGTTCACAAAATAGCCCCCTCACTTAGCATACATGCTAACTAGAGCATTGCCCTGCGCAATTTCACAGCCCTGATCACTTGCAACCTTTGCACTCTAGCTGCAGAAGCCCGTGAGTGAAATTCGTGCTCAGTAGAACTGCCACACAGTAGCATACATGCCTGTTTCCAGCTGCAAGAGCCCGTGAGTGAAATTTGTGCTTCGTAGAACCACCACACAGTAGCATGCATGCCTGTTAAAGCATTGCCATGCTCAATGTCCACTACAACAGCTCAAGGCACACTCAAGCAGCCCGTTATGCAGCCTTGTAGCGCATTGGAGAGAGTGTATGCAACCCGCTATGGCCACCTTGCAGCCCACCTGTCTTGCTTGCTAGCTGGCCGCTGTTGCTGGCCTCCTGAGAACCACTACTTAGGTTACCCACACCTGGCTGCCCATACACCCATATGGGGCACCTGTGGGCTGCCTGTTGGTCACCGCCTTGGGCTGAGCACGCTGCCGGGTTGTCCAGAGGATGAAGGCACAGTACCTTAGCCTTGTAAGCTCTTCTCATAGAAGAGCACCGCCTTGCTCTTGCACTCAAATCTGCAGCAAATCAGCAAGCTCCTGAGCTCACAAGCTCCATAGCTCGCATCGCCATAGCTCAAGCTCCGACGCCACTCCTGCTCTGATACCAATTGAAGGGGATCGGGGAGCACCACAGACGGAGAGTGAGAGAGAGAAGGAGACACGCACACGATGTGGGTGGGGAGACTGTGAAGTGGCAGCTCCCCCTATACAGTATACTCACTATAAGTATAGGGTAACAGTGGGCGGGCGCCCATGACCTGGGCGACCGGTCAAGGCACATAGGCCTTAACCCCAACAGAGGAGCCTCCATAGCAAAGTGCAAGGCATCAACTATTTTGGTGGGTCTAGGTGCCTGTAAAGCTGGGGATGGATACTGGGAGGTAGAGGGTATGTCTTGTAATGCATGATCTTGTTGAATAGTTGAAACCTAAGAACCTACTGGGGAGATAGCTTGCCAAGGTGGTGGAGGTGGTGCCGTAGGAGGCAAAAAGTATGAGGGCAAGTAGCAAAACTCCGCAACTACCTAAGCCGGAGCTCAGATCGACGAGGTGGGTGGATGGAGCAATTTCTCACCATGTGCCCAAAAGCATGGCACTTGAGATATTGATCGAAGCTGCCAACAACCACCAAGTCATGCAGACAAACCACATTGTCGTGGGATTTTGAGGTTAAACTGTGTTTGAAAAATGCTCTAAAACCAACAACCGGGTCCAGGATAGCAATTGTAGAGAGACTCAAAACAGTCCTCGTCTAAAAGGTGGACCTAGATGAGCTCCAGGATGTTGCCCTCAGGGCCACCGAGTGCAGACTAAACTTTAAAGCCACTCTGCCGCGGGGGGGAGACAGGCCCACCATACACCCAACAAGGTTTTGGCCTAGATGATATCAAGTGGTCGTTTCAAGACTGCCTGGGCCCTGAAGCAAGTGTGGTAGCCGCCATGGAGTAAAGAATGACCAAGGCAGTGTTCGGAAAAAATCATTTTTCCAAACATACAAAATACCTTTCCTTGAATTTGCCAAGAGGAAATTTTAGAAAAATTAGGTTTATTTTGTGGGTTTATACACTATTTTTCTCTATTTTGGGGCGGAATTTCTCCCTTTCCCCTTGCTCTCGACCGGCATTTTTGAAATTGAAAACGGCACGAGATTAAGCTGAGACACATTTTTTACGAACACTGGACCAAGGGTAAACTTCGAAGATATCCAAGTACACTCACTCACTCTCTCTCTCTCTCTCTCTAGCAAGTTAATGTATCTTGATTTCACTATGAAAAAGCAAATGAACATAAAAGCGGAAGCACCAAGTGCACACAAGGTGAAAGTAACAGGAGAATTGTTCCAAAAACCAAAAGCCAAGTGGCTTGAAGTGCGTCGATGCCTCATCAAGTGTCATTGTCGTAAACGACATAGCTAATCCTCCTCCAAGCCATCTTTAGTCTTCAAGAACCATTCAAATAAATACCTAGCTAGGAGTTGCCATCCATTGCAACATACAACCTTGCACTGCACCATCTGTTTAATAGCGTCGTCTAGATGGGCTTCGCGAGCGATGTCTTGGAGGAGACCTTTTTCTTACATTGGGACGTAGAAGAGGCCCACTGCTAACAACCCAATCCACAGCAACCGTCTCTGTTAGAAGCTTTGCCCCATTCATCTGATTGATTGCAGCTTGTGCTTCCTGCTTCTTCCCATACTCTATAAAGGCATAACCCTTCACATATGCAGTTTGGCGATGTACTCCGGTGACCTAAATTATCCAACCCGCGATAGATTTTTGAGGCCCAGGGCCACCATCTGAATAAAGAGATTCAAACCCCTTGCCAGCGAACCTGTTGGAGCGTTCTGCATCGGCTCTGTTACGAATCCCTCGACCCTTGGTCTTCTTAAAGGCGCCCAATGCGCCACAGGTGATGGCGGACTTGAGCTTTGGGGCTGGCACTGCCTCTCCTTCTTCCTCCATCGCATTCAGGAGATCGTCTTCCACATCTGGCTCCAAATCCACAGCGTCCATATCCTGTGCTGCCATGTCAAGAAAAACTCCCGCCAATCCACCACTTGGACGCCTTGTTTATAAAGTTTCTCTCTGCTTTGCTTTTCGACGACACCCCCTTTTCAACAGAAAAGCCGCCGAGACAAAGTTCGACGCAGGTGATTGGCTGATGCCTTGCCAGTACGCTACCATTCATTGGCTGCTGAGGAAGCTGAAAATCAACGTCAAAGGTAAGTTTTTTTTGTGAAAAGCAATAAATCACATTGGCTGCTGAGGAAGCTGAAAAGCAACGTCAAAGGTGAGTTTTTTTTGTGAAAAAATCATGGCGGCAGATTACCCTCGTTTTGCAACGGGTCCAAAAATGGGACTCAAACTTTTGGCCCCATGAAGAGGCGCACTCACGCTCTTTTTAAGTTTTCTTCCGTCGTGTCGTCTGAACCCAGCCTTATAAAAGGCCGAGAGAAATGGGGAATTGAACATTATCACGAAGAGGGAGAGGTTCTGAGAGAGAGAGAGAGAGAGAGAGAGAGAGAGAGAGAGAGAGAGAGAGAGAGAGTGTCGGTTAAAGGAGCCAATAAGAGACTGGGTTTCAAAGGAGGCATGGACCTACCCCCGTTAATAGTACAATTCTAGGTAACATATTTTGAGGGCAAATGGATAGTTTATCTGAAATATGAAGCTTTCATTGGGCAAGTCGTGGGCTCAAATGTTGAAATCAAGTCAATGCATGTGCGAGAGTGGAAGTGTAAATGGTGTTTGCGTAAGTGCAAGAGGAAAATGACATGTGCACGAATGAGTGATTCCAAATGCTCAAAGTGTGTGTGTGTGTGCGTGCGTGCGTGCGTGGATGTGAGTGGGTGTGTAAAAATGTGTGTGAGGATAAGCAAGAATGGATTAAGATTTTTGTTTCCTAAAAGCATGCAAAAACCATAGAAGATTTAAAATGAAAAAATTGTTCAAAAAAATTGTGAAAATTTGAAAAAGTAATTGGCAAGCTTACATACTAACATGTATGTTCATATACTAGAAAACATGTTTATTTCAATGAGGTATTTAAGCTCACTTAAAAGTGATATCAACTCAAGGTATGGACAAGTCCCAATAGCAAGCAAGAACTAAATTTTTCAAGCATATTAGACATGAGAGAGAGAGAGAGGAACAAAAGCTAATAGCTTGTTTGAAGCATTAATTGATGTTTTAAACAAATAGAAGTTAGAAGATTGTTAGAGAAGTTGATTTTGCTACAATTAATTACCATGATGGCTTTCTATTTGTTGTCAAATCATGAGTACAATGGATATAAGCCACCACACTTGATAGAACTATTGTTGCATGCATGGGGAGATTAGGTGATCGAGAGAGCTTCTTGTGGTAGATGGCAATAGTCTTTTTGTTCAACTTTCCAATGAAATATCCAATACTTGGGTTCCCCTTGAGATCTAGTTTGTAAAGCATCAAAGCATGCTACTAGTTGAAGGCTTTGACCATACTTGCATTGTGTGAGGAGTCGGTGTAGTATCGTCTACAGACAGAATCAAGGGCAAACAGTAATTATCCATTGTATGTAGCCACTACATGGTCCCCACACTTTTTGTGTGGTTGTCATTGGAAATGCATGATGGAATGCAACCTGCCAAAGCGTGGATGGTTGCAAAGTATGGCAAAAAAAAAAAAAAAACGCTACAATGGAAGCCCCTATCTAAGTTTTTGTGCCAACAAAGGTAGGGTGAAAGAGAGCATATGACTCTGCTTGCTGCCTGGTACAAAGCGCACTTTTTGTGCACACCATAAAGTGTACAACCATACCAATAAAGGATACATGCCATCACCACTATGCTCAAACCTTGTGAACTTCCAAGCTATTGGAGCACTAGCTAGTAAGGATTGAGGACCGTGAGGTGGTGATGGGGCACACAAAAGAGGTGGTGTGGAGATAGAGGGTGGTGGTGCTTGGGCTTCAATGGGTGGAGGCTAAAGTGGATGAGATTTGGATAAGGATAGCAAAGGTGGAAAGTCAACCTCCATAGTTGGGGATGGATACCGGGAGGTAGAGGGTATGTCTTGTAGTGCATGAGTTGGTGGAATAGCTGAACCTAAGAAACGATTGGACAGTTAGCCTGCCAAGGTGGTGGAGGTGGTGTCGTAGGAGGTTGTGGTCACCAAAAAGTATGAGGGTGAGTAGCTCTTTGCCAACCCTCCCTGCAACTCGCTAAGAAGGTGGCAAGTACCGGATCTCAAATCGAGGAAATGGGTGGACGGGGAAAGTTCTCACCATGTGCCCAAAAGCATGGCACTTGAGATATTGATCAAGGAGGCCAACAACCACCAAGTGCTACCGAAAAACCACATTGTCATGGGATATTGAGGTTAAAATTTGTTCGAAAAATGGTATCAGCATGGGTGTATATCTGTAAAGCGTGGCAACCCAATCTTCGTAGCCAATGAATTTGGTATAATAAGGCTCCACCTCCAGGGTAGCAATTGTAGAGAGACTCAAAACAGCCCTGGTCTAAAAGGTGGACCTAGAAAGTGCCACAGCCTGGCATGATGAGCTCTAGGATGTTGCCTTGGGGCCACTGAGTGCAGACTAAAGCCACTCACAAAATGTGCCACGGAAGGGGACACTACAAGAAATCAATTGATTACGGATGCCAGATTTTCGACGTCGTTGGATTGCGTCACTATATGCATTGATAAGATTGGAGGGAGTTTCAATTTGAATAAAAATAAAAATTTAAAATTCCGTTGTGTATACCACTGTGTATACGGATGCATGTACAAACGTGTATACCGATGCGTATTCAATCATTGTCCTAGGGAAGTACAAGGCAAAGAACATGGATGTCTATCTTTCACCACTTGTAGAAGAGCTTCAAATCTTGTTGACAAGGATTGATGTGGTTGGTATGTCACAACTGATGAGAGGATGACATGCCCATATGCAAGGCATTCTCATGTGGACCATGCACAATTGGCGAGGCTTTGTGAGTGTTCAAGTAAGCACTTTGAAACCTTGACCTATATGCATTACATACTTCATGCTTGGTCAGTGCTTGAAGCTTTATTTTTCTTATCTATGCTTTTAAGGTTCGAGCTACTCGAGAAATCATGCATGTCCACTATGTGGTCCTTGACTTGGCTTCCATCACTCTGATTACTTGGGCAAGATAGTTTACAAGGAGCATGGAAGAACTGAGTGAGAAGAACATGAGCTATGTGGACCAAATATATACAAATACGACATGCATCCATTGAAGGCAAGTGATTGGAAGAACATGTGGCAAGAGATGGGAGATTTCTTGCCACCTAGCATGAAAAGACTCTCTATTTTTCATGACCTCCCATATTGGAGTAACTTACTTCTCAATCATTTCTCGAACCAATGCATATTTTCAAGCATGTGGGCGAAATCCTAAGGAAGACCATTACTAGAAAAAGGGATATACCCAAAAACCCAACCTCCAGGCTGAGGGACGAATTCCAGAGATGTGTGCTTGACTTAAGTCCAATGGATAGTATGCTGTTCCAAAAACTCTATGGGTTTTGAGTCATGCAAAGGAGCAACAAGTGAATAAAACCATATATTCATTCAAGACTCCTACTAGGTGCATGCGATGTTTGAAAATAGCTTTTACTAGAGATGACAATCTTAGTGGTATTAAGTCTCATGATTGGCTAAGTTAAAGTTATACGCTCGTATATCAAAACTTGTATGTATATTTTGGTTATATACGCTGTATACCCGTATTATACGCATATTTTTGAATAAACCTTATTTTGATCGAACTATAATTTGATCGAAATAATGTTTGCCTTATAAAAAAATACGCCGCGACAGTTCGTTCGAACTGTCGTGCTAGAGAGAGAATCACTAGAGAGAGAGAGAGAGAGAGAGAGAGAGAGAGAGAGAGAGAGAGAGAGAGAGAGAGAGAGAGAGAGAGAGAGAGAGAGAGAGAGAGCAGTGACAGAGCATAGCAGAGTCGAATAGAGCCGAGTCGAGTAGAGCAGAGCAAGTAATTTTTCTTCTAATTTTTTATGTTTTTTTGGTGAATTTTATTTGCTAACTTTGTTGTTGTGGAGCTTTTCTCGCACCTCAATGTTAGTTTACATCTTGTTTTTTGCTAACACTGTTGTTGTGGAGCTTTGTTTTTGGGGGCTCAGTCGTTGCATAGCTCCAATGACCAACAAAATTACCAATCTAGAGGGATGAGCTACCCGGTTAGGGCATGGAAACACTCACACGATTAGTGAGATAATCATGGCAATACGAATGGTTAACTCAATGAGGTGAGCTTCTCGGCCTATGGAGGAGCTAAGCCACAATGAAGGGCGATCTCCACATCCACTTATCTTCACCTCTAATCAACCCAATCACACACTAACGATTGCAAGACGCACACAACACTAATCCTATCATGCAACACACTAATCGCAAGCACACACACATAGATCTATCGAACACCACACTCCAATCAAACCTACATGCATACACAAGTAAAAGAAGGTAATCACACAAGATTACATAGGGATTAACCACTAATTATTTAAGATCTAGCTAATCTAAGCATCATAGGCACTCATAAGAAGCATGAGAGAGACAAATGAAAGATAATTAAGCATTGATTAGTGTTAACCAAGTCACATGAGCAAGGAGAAGTTCAAGGACTCCATAGTCACACACCTCAAGAGCTCTCACCAAAGAGTGCTCTCAACGAATGAGCTTAAGAACCCTAATTTCCTTTACACACTGCCTTATGTACGTAGGGTAAAAATATGCAATGTCCGAGCGCCCAAGGCCTTTACGGCTCCACCACTTACTGAATCTGCTACCTAGGCACACTAATTGACCTGTTCTTTACAGCTTGGAACTCCCATTGAGACCGTAACACATTAAAATATTACAATGGCTTGAAATAAATCGAGAATTTATAATATGTGACCATTTTGGGAAAACGTGAAAAATGTGTGACTCCAATATTTACTACTTCTTCATGTTGATCTTCGATGTGCATTCGTTTGTCTTTGGTCTTTAGCGGCTTCTGTTATTTGACATTGACTCAGTTAACATTCTCCCCTTCCGATTTTAGTGCCCGTCCTCGAGCACTGTTGAAAAGTGTCCGTGGAGGCAAGGGAAGGTCTTTGATTGGTTGTTGATGGACCGATTGTCTTCATTTGTCGTTGAATTTGTTGATGAGGTCAATTTGGTGCAGCATCTTCATTGGTCCAAATATGTTTGATGTGAGAGATGATGTTGCATTTGTCCGTTGTAATAGCATAATCAGAAGGCTTTTGTTTATTTATGAAAAGTATGTACAAGAGAAGTAGAATGATGAGGTTCTAGATAAGGGTCTAATACCTGGATGACCAAAGGAAAAAAACCCAGTGGGAGAAAAGTGCCTTTGCGATACGCGCATTATTGGAGTACTTATTAGCATGGGAAATATTAATAAAGTACTAAAGGGATTATTTGCTGATAGATATAGAATTAAACAATGTAGATCAGCACCAAGCAAGTCTCCTATTCGCTCGGTTTTAACTCCACTATCGCATGTAATGATTTTAACCACAAGGTTAGTACCAAGCGAGAGGGAACGTTGGGTAGTCCCCAAGCTTCCTATTCGCCCCGTAGTGACTCAACGTTATTTTTGTAATCTCTCACCATGGTCTTCATCGTCGGTTACACCTAGGTCAACACCAAGAGATGGGGAGTGTTGGGCAGTCCCCAAGCTTCCTATTCGCCCCGTATTGACTTCACTGTATGACATGTTTTTTCATTGTCGGTTATCATTCCCCGAGGTCTTTGTGGTCGCTTGTAATGGATTTAACATTAAGGTCAACACCAAGTGATAGGAAGTGTTGGGAAATCCCCAAGATTCCTATTCGCCCAGTATTGACTTATTGCATGACTTGTCTTTCTGTTGTCGGTTGTCATGCCCCAAGGTCTTTGCTGGCACTTGTAACGGCTTTAACACCAAGGTCAACACCAAGCGATAGGAAGTGTTGGGCAATCCCCAAGCTTCCTATTCGCTCAGTATTGACCCCAATGCATAACTTGTCGGTTAGCATGACATTGGTTTGTTGCCTGTTGTAGTCCACTCAAGGTGCATAGGTGGTAGCAAAAAAAGTGTCTAATTCATATGTCTGATGATGGGACATCCTATTTATGCATACACAAAAATTCATGGAAAACAACATGCTGTGCAAGAAATATTTTGAGGGTTCTTCAGAAAGATGGTGTAGCTATAAAAGCATATGACATGGCTTTGCAAACTGGCACCCCTTTAAGAATGGTTTTTGATGACGAGGATATGTTCTCTCATCCTACTGTGCACTGTGCATGAGTGTTAGACTCTACGACACTCCACCAATTGTAAGTTAATAGACTTCGCTCATCTCATCCAGCATAAGCGACACGATTTAGATATGCTCAACTCTTCCAACTTGGGCGATGTAAGCCTAATAATTATGACTCTTAGCACAGAGTTTAATATGACTTGAAGGTTTGGGACTAATGCTTTGCTCATTTTAAGGCTCAGCAGCCCGACTCTGACTATGCCAAAGAGTGTTTTGTACGCTGGCGACTTGACTTTTTACATTCTTGAGCTTACTACAAACATTTCTTCAGGTAAAAGTAAGCTTGAATCCTCAAAAAGAGGTGTGAAGACTCCATTATCTGTTTGATTCTCCAATTAGGGCTTGATAGGAGTCTTTGATGTTGTTGTAGGTCTCTGTATCGGCATTTGGCTTTTGACCAGGAGCATTGGAAGACTTAGGAATCCAAATCTTTTGAGGAACTTTGTAACTCCTCTATTGACTTTGTTGAGATTTAGGTCTTGTTGATTTCTTGATATCTTCATGCAAGTATGGTGTAGTTGCAATTGGCTTGTGGTTGACTGGTAACCAAATCTTTGTATACCCTGTGTACAATCCTTGTCCAAGAGGAAGATTCTTTGAGATCCATCTTTGTTCTGTATCCTCTTGAAAGTTGTGGTTGACTTTAGCATATTTCGATGTGGTTTTGTTGTATACGTGCTCCTTAGGTATCCCAGGATATTGTCGAAGTTGATACCTTGTGGGACTTCTTTCTTGGGAGGGACTTGACATTACTTCACATATTCTAACCTGCGGTTTTTGTACCCATATCTGTCTGTTACCTCCATAGTACTCCTGATTTTTAAAGCTCCATTGGTGATTCTATCCATCCCATGTGTTTGTCTTTTTGTGTTGATTTCTCATCTTTAATCCAAACCGGATCGTTGACATGGACTAAATTGCTCTGAACAAACACTTGCTTTACTTTCCTTTGCTTTCTTGAGTACTTTGGCTGAAATATCTTTGCTTTTCTGGGTGTCTCCTTAGAGGTTTCAATTGGGTCAGCAATTGACTTGAAGTTTTGAAAGCCTGACTTGCTAGAAGAAGCTGATCCATGATGATTCTTTGATGTAGAGGCATATGCTGTCACACCTCCTTTGCTAGTCGGTGGAGGTTCCACCTTAGCTTTACCTTGTTTACAAGATTTGTCCTTGATTCTTGTGACCTCTTCAACTTTGAATTTAGCATTAACGGCATCTGTAACTGTTGGTTTCTACCTCTTGGAAAAGAGAGTATTAGCATTGTATCTTCTTTGTAGGCCTTGTGTTGATCTAACCATTGATGTCCAACGATGACATCTGCAAGCATTTCCTTTGAAGGTTTCACTTGAAATTTTACTTGATCTTCATGTTGTTGGATGCTAAGGGTAACAACCATTTCTTTTTTACTTGTAGCCTTACCCATGATTTCTCTGTTACCTGGCTTGTCCTGAGTAATCTCTAGAATGCTCTGGATGTTGTCTGAAACCATATTATACTTTGCTTTGTTATCCAGTAGAGCAATGCATTTGACACTCGCTCCTTATGTACTACTGAGAACTATAACTATTCTCATTGGAGGCTCTATTGAAGATATTTGTCCTGCTTTTGCCATGGTCTCATCTTGATCTAAATGTGTCTCTATGGAGGGTAGCTTGAGTGTTTTCCATTCTGACTTTCATTAGTTGATTTAGCTAGCAATGTCTGATTGATCTTTGGACTTCCTATTGCTTCCTGGTTGTCTGCAACCTTGTTCTTCTTTATCTCTTGCTTTGATGGCATTCTCTGCTCAATATCTTTCATGGTTGCTCTTTGCTCTGTTTGATCTGCACTTGCTATTACCTGATTTTCTTTAAGCTCTTTTGCAGTTCTTTTCGATGGCGATGAATCATCTTTAATAAGATCTGCTTTGATATAAGTCTCCACTTTAATTATACTTGAGGACTTTGTGCTGTCGTCCACGGGTGACCAGTCTTGGTCTTCATTCTTTGTTGTCTGTGATGACTGCATCATGTTTATATTCTGTATCTCTAACATCTTCTGGGCCATTGGCCTTCCCATTATGATGTCATCTGGCATGTCTTTTTCTATGATCACATGGAATTGAGCTATGATGATCTGTGAACTTACTTCAATGATGGTGGAGATGACTCCCCAACATTCTGCTCCTTTGTCTCCTGATATGGTCACAAATTTAGGAGTATCTTCCAGTTGTGGTTGGCCACATCTTTTCCAAGTGCAAAAAGACATGAGGTTCTTATCTAACTGAAAATCTAGCTTTACTTCTCTTGACAGATTCTCTTTGTTCTCACCAACAATGTTACACTAGATCGTCTCAGGATTCGTGTCTGAATTGAATGCTTTTGTCGTGGCAGCGTCCTTTGGTTGGACTTTATCTGCATTTTCTTTGCTTTGACCACCTGCTTCAATTAATGTTGACTCCATTGGCTGTAATACTTCACCTTTTTGCAATTGTTGAGCATTGTCTACCTGCATCTGAGTAACCTTTGATCTTAGAAGATCCATTGTACTGTCTAGCAGAATCTGTCTCTTTGGAGGAGATTTCGGTGGTGACCTTTGTGTAGATTTCTAGACTTTAGCTCCCATTGATTTTGACTTTTCTGTCACCTGTTCTGGCAGCTTGAGGATTTTCACCATCTTCAGATAGTCTTTGACTTCAATCTTACCATTCATAGGGGTTTGTACAAGATCATGACCTTGTTGATATTCGTTACCATGTGCATCTTGATATGCATATGTGAGCTTGGTCACATGTAACTGTTTGAACACTATTGGATTTGTCGGCTACTTTGATTTATGGAGATCAGCTGAAACTTTTGTCCCTGATAATCTTCATATAAGCATTTGTCTGTAGATTCTGGAGGGAATCTGGGTCAATTGGAAACTTCCAACAACCATATGATCTTTAAATGGTTTCTGCCTTGAAGGGTCTGTTGGCTAAAGGCTCTAGGGCTTCTAACTGGTGTAGCATTTCCTGGTGCATAAGCTGAGCTTGATGGATTTGGTGATCACTATAGCCTGCTTCATTGTAAGAGTTCAAATTGTTTGGCTCTGGTTTAGTCTCACCTTTTGGGACTTTGAAGATACACTTTGGTTAGCAATGTTGATGTTTGGAATCTGTAAACCTTCTGCATAGTTTCCTATATATCTCCGTGAAACATGACAAATTATTCCCCAAGTCAAGCTGTAGATAGCATTATCTTTTCCATGATATAGCCTATCCCATGGATCTCCTATGATATAAGCTTCTGTGGTTTCGGGACCCAAGGCATCATAGATTCTAGACTCTTGTCTATATCTACGACTGTTTTGGTCAAGGTATATGCTCGCTTGGTCACAACATCGAAGTTTGATTTTCAATGGAGGAGAGTTTGGCTCTGAACAGATTTTTGGGTTCACTCGGGTAATATCCTTCAGCTCTAGAGAGGATAGGCTATAATAGATTCTTTCCTCTAAAATGAACCATCCTTTCTAATCTATCACTGGAAGTACTTCTATGAGCTGGTATGTGGGTCGTTCAAACACTGGTTGATCCTTTTTATACAGTTGCCTTTTTCGGTCTACATAGTGTGCATATGAATTATGTGTACCATACAAAGCTAATATCATTCTGTTTGATGTGTCCCTTAGACTCGTGAATGATTGCACACTTGTGGTAGTTGATGCAAAATCATTTGCAAACCTAACAATTTTTTCTACAATCTGTGATATCAGGACACCTTTATCAAATTCATGCAAGAATTTGTTGTTCAAAGAATCAATTTTAAGATTTTCACGTACCTGTGCATCTTTATGCTGATTTTGAATTTGCAGTGCTTTTACTGGTGCTTCTAATGGTAATGCAGAATCATCTGATTGCATTAAAAGTGACGAGTTAAATGCACTTACATCGAGATTCACATTTCCAATTTGCTATGTGCCTTGATTGGAAGTTGATGTGTCCATGTTGTCTGGATTTCTTGGACAATCTTCAAAAAAATGTCCACCTTTTCGTCCACAATCTGAGCAATACGCCATGAATGGTGGTATTTCATTTGGTTCTGTCATGTCAAGCTCTTGAAGAGGAGTTTCTGTTTTTGTGCTTGCCAAGTTGTCGGCATCTACTTTCAGAACAGTAAGCATCAAGTTGTAGATTGCTCCGTCTTGACCTTTGTACCGTCTTTGGCTTGGTTCCCCAATTAGATTGGCTTCTATTGGTTGATCTATTGGATCTTGCAATTTTTGGCTCTTGACTATAGATCTTACCACTGTAGTCCATGTACAATGACCCTGATTGCATATGCACCAACTGTATGTTTTGCTGGCTTGTGTATATTTCTAGGTTTGGGTTGATTTTTTGAACTTCTATCTACGCTTCATCTTTGAGCTTGCAATACCTGGCTCCACTGAAGTCTGTGAACTTCTGGGAGTTCTCTGAATCTTGCTTTACTCTGATCAATAGGATTTTGGCTCCTGTGCTGCTTTTACTGCTCACCAAGTATCTATGGCCTTCTGAATCTACATATAAGACTTTATCTCCATTGTAGCCATATAGTTGTCAAATCTGCTCTGTTGCAGTTGTACTTGTGTTGTCAATGCTATTGGCTTTCTCGATTGTACTTGAACTCACAGCTCGATTTGGGTCCATGTTGGCTTGTTCTGTAAAAACTCTCTCCTAGCGGTATCGATTAGCAGAATTTGTCCTACTCAAGTTTTGATAAAACTGCTTATGTCAAAGCACTTTTGCAGTTGATTGCTCTTCAATCTCACAAGAGTTGATTAACTCTAGCTCTAGCTCGAAAGTTTCAGAATTGATCTAGGCCCTAAATAGTCTAATCTACTATCCACCGTGATTTGTGCTTTGTTCGTTCAATTAGAAGCTAATTTGCAATGGAATTGCTTGCACTTATCAATTTCTGAATTTTATCTGCCCCTCAAACGGCTTTGAGTTGGTCGATTTCAGCTTTTTTCGATTGTTCGAATTCTTTCTGGCTTTTTTGACACTTTTGACGACTTTGTTTTTACTAGTTTTTTTGTGAAATTTTGACGTTTCTAAATTTTTTGGTCTTTGTATGATTTTTTTAACGATTTTTTGGGGAAAGTTTAAATTTTTGTGATTTTTTTGTATGTTTTATAAATTTTTTAATTTATTGGGATTTTTTGATCAATTTTGGAATTTTTATGAATTTTCTGTGACTTATATGGAATTTCTATAGTTTTTGTGGATGTTTTACGTGTTTTTTATGTGAAATTTTATCCTTTTTTTGAAAAAAGATTTATTGGATTTTTAAATTATTTTTATGATTTTTAATTGTTTTTGTAAAATTTTATTTGATTTTTTGCTTTTTATTAAAAAAATTAATTGAAATTGACAAAAAAACAAAAAAATATTTTACATGTCACTTACATGGCACGCTGACGGTGGACTTCCGACTGCTGTTGACATGCGCTGACAGCGGAGTGTGGATTTCGGGACTGCAACGCGAAGGAGGGCATGGACCAGCAGGTTTACAGGGCGCGTACAGGTCAGAGAGAGAAAGGCGACGGCTCGGTGATGCAGAGGAGAGAGAGAGAGCGCGATATGTAGGCGGTTGTAGGCAGAGCACGAGGGGAGAGAGAGTGAGAGGACGCGTGTGTGAATGCGCGTATGGGGAAAATGAAGACAAAGGGGCAGAGAGTGCGCATGGCGAGGAGAGAGAGAGGGTACCCGACAGACGGGCAGCGCTCAGTACGGGGTTTGGCAAGGAAGTACACTCCAAAAGGGGTGTGTGTGTGAGTGGGAAAATGACAAGGAGAGCAAGGGAGATGGTGCACACGCTGGCAGAGAGAGAGAGAGAGAGAGAGAGAGAGAGAGAGAGGGGGGTTAATAATCGGGTTTTTAGTGAGAGGGGGAGGAGAGAGAAAGTTAGAGAGAGAGTGAGGGTGTGGGGTGGGTTCACGAAGAAGAAGAAGAGAATTTTATTGTCGGCGAAAATTATCGCAAGAGATTGTAAAGATCTAGTCCCCAAATATTTTTTTATGCGCCGCAAGGCACGGTGTCGAGCGTGAACCGGGTTCTTTTATTAATTTTTTATTTTTGAACATCCAAAAATGCCAAAAATTAGCCGAAACTCTAAAAAATTGCCAAAAAATCCAATAAATTCATGGAAAATTCTAGAAACCTTTGAAAATCATCTTCATTCACAAACGAGCATTTTTGACACGCAAAAGCACACCAAAAATAACAATTTTCACCAAAAAAGCCAAATTTGACAAAATCGTCAACCCGACCCTCGAAAATAGCAAAAAGCTTAAATTTTGGCGAATGAAAGCCCAAATGCGCTCGGAATCAAGCCAAAAACACACATTCAAAATAGCTCGTAAAGATCGCAAAATATCAAATTTTCATGGATTTAAGCAAATATTAATACAAAAATTAGCCAAAAATTACCAAAATTATTCAAAAAATACCCAAAAAATTTTCTAAAAATTCTCCACACATAGGGGAATAGTGCAGCCAAATAAAATCACAAAAATATCATCAATTTAATTGCCAAATAATTTCATCAATAAAATCAAGACTACGTAATTAACCCCCAAAATTTGCAGTAAAATTAACCTGACAAAATTTGCGGTAAAATTAGGTCAAGATTTGACACGGTTGAAATGTGTAAATCCCTATTTTAAGCTAAAAAATGAAGCAATTGACCATTATACACATCAAATATGCAATCAAAAATTGAATCAATCATGCAAATTAAACTCGTTTTAGGCACACACACACACACACACACTAATAAAATTGGCAATTTTTACCAATCTTTAGGTGCACACACAAAAGGGTTAAATTTGTCGAATTTGCAATGTGACTTCACAAATCATTAGTTGGGCATGACTACAACACAAATCAATCATCACAATTGAAAAATCATTAAGCACACATTGATTTTTGGGTGTACAAACATGGGCAAAATAGTGCACACACACTTTAAATTAAGTATACACACACTCTATTAGAATGCACACACACTTGATTTTAGTGCACACACACTTGCAATTGACCATTCAAACATCGATTGACTCAATTAGGCACCCAATTAGCAATGTAAAATCACCAATTAACAATTGAACTTGTCAATTTCAAGCGCCACCAAATTTGGAAAATTTTGGCATTACTACGGCATGAAAACAAACAATTCAAAAATTTCATAGCATCATAGCATCAACATACATTGCATCATGGTGGGATCTCTACACAATATAAAATCTTTAGATTCTAGGGAGGTTGAGAATACCACCTTGATTATCTTTCTATTGAAGATCAATTGACGGTTGAAAGCTCCAATCCTTCATAGCAAATTAGTGTGTAAGTTAGTAAAATTAGTCAAATTAGCAAGGGGTTAGTGTGAAATTAGAGTGTGTAAACACACAATTGGCAATATATGATGACAAATTAGGGAATAATGAACACATTGCTTCACGCACACACATCCAAAATCCATAAAAACATAAACACACAAGTGAAATTAGTGAGGAAACGCATCCGATTATGCCACAATTACACTAGCGTGGGCCATCATCCCCGGAAACGGTGCCAAACGTTGGGGGTTCCATCATTGCATAGCTCCAATGACCAACAAAATTATCAATCCGGAGGGATGAGCTACCCGGCTAGGGCATGGAAACACGATTAGTGAGCTAATCATGGCAACACGAATGGTTAACTCTATGAGGTGAACTTTTCGGCCTATGGAGGAGCTAAGCCACAATGAAGGGCAATCTCCACATCCACTTCTCTTCACCTCTAATCAACCCAATCACATACACTAACGATTGCAAGACGCACACAACACTAATCCTATCATGCAACACACTAATCACAAGCACACATAGATTTATCGAGCACTACACTCCAATCAAACCTACATGCACACACAAGAAAAAGAGGGCAATTACACAAGAGTAGAGGGAGATTAACCACTAATTAGTTAAGATCTAGCTAATCTAAGCATCATAGGCAATCATAAGAAGCATGAGAGAGGCATAGTGAAAGAGAATTAAGCATTGATTAGTGTTAACCAAGTTACATGATCAAGGAGACACTCAAGGAATCCATAGCCACACACCTCAAGAGCTCTCACCAAAGAGTGCTCTCAACAAATGAGATTGAGAACGCTAATTTCCTTTACACACTGCTTTATGTACCTAGGGTAAAAATATGCAATGTCCCGACACCCAAGGCCTTTAGGGCTCCACCACTTAGTGAATCTGCTACCTAGGCACACTAATTGACATGTTCTTTACAGCTTGGAACTCCCATTGAGCCCGTAACACATTGAAATATGACAATGGCTTGAAATAAATCGAGAATTTACAATACATGACCATTTTGGAAAAACGTAAAAAATGTGTAACTCCAATCTTTACTGCTTCTTCATGTTGATATCCATGTGCATTCATACGTCTTTGGTCTTTAGCAACTTCTATTAACTGACGTTGACTCAGTTAACATTTGCTCACACCTCAATGTTAGTCTGCAGGTTTAGACACCCGTCCTTGATTGTGTTGATCCTCGTGACACACTGCAAGTGGGTTTAGACTTTAGACGCTTCGTCCTGGACTGCTACTGATCATCGTGTCACAGTGTAGAGAGTAGCTTAGGTTGAACAATTAGAATTTCCATCCTTGGTTGTTGCTGACAACCGAGTCACATTGTAGGGAGGAGTTAGCTATCTTACATCTTAACTTCTTAGTTGTTGCTGACCATTGCATCACACTGTTGAAAGATTGGATTTAAAAAAATAGATTCTTTGTCTTTGTCTATTGCTGACCATCGTGTCGCACTGCAGAGAGGAGTTTAGGGTTGCCTAATCCTTTGTTCTTGACTGTTGTTGACCATCACGTCGCACCGCAAGAAGATTGGATTTAATAGATTCTTCATCTCGGTTTGTTGCTGATCACCGTGTCGCACTGCAAGGAGGGGTTTAGGGTTGTCAGATCCTTCATTCTTGCCTGTGTGCTGACCATCATGTCGCACCACAAGAAGATTGGATTTAATAGATTCCTCGTCTCTGATTGTTGTTGACCACCATGTCACACTGTAGGGAGGGGTTTAGGGTTTTTAAATCCATCGTTCTTGGTTGTTGCTGACCATTACATCGCATTGTAGGGATATTGGATTTAATGGATTCTTCATCTCTAGTTGTTGTTGACCACCGTGTCACACTGCAGGGAGGGAATAGATATTTTGCATCCTTCAATCCTGAATGCTTTGACCATTGCATCGCACTACAGGTTAATTGGATTTAATAAATATCTCATCTCTAGTTGTTGCTGACCACCGTGTCGCACTATAGAGAGAGGCTAGATAGTATTAATCCTTCGTCCCTGACATCTGCTGACTTCCACGTCGCACTGCAAGGAGATTGTTATTATACGTTTTTTATCTTTGGCTATTGCGGACCACTACGTTGCACTGCAGGGAGAAATTATATATGTTTTAAGGTTTTTCATCAGTGGTTTGTTTTTGTTTAGAACTACTTACAATCATATATGTCAATTTATATCTATTCTAGAGTTACCTTACTTATATTTGCTTCACGTATTTTCGGGCTTCACTCATGGTAGAGACAAAGTTAATGCGTTAGCATCGCCAAATCATTTGTGATGCTCTAGTTTTGTCTCTATATGGAGCTTTAGACGATCATTTGCGACAGGCATTTGATCCACTGCAGGCAAAGTTTAATGATTTTGTGATTGAACTTGTGGAGCAGTGCTGGCTGAAGCTGTGCAATGCATTTCTTATTTCATTTGACCCAGCTCTGTGCACTGATGGAGTGATGCATAACACAGTAAAAAATTATTAGGCCAGGTCACAAGAAGCTTTGAGAGTATGGTTCATCGAGAAATCAAAACCAAACCTGGAATTAAAGAGTGAATGCAGCTTGTGACACAACTACATTCAGAATTGAAGAGCAAGGATAAGATCGAAGGATCTTCAAAACATCCTAGGATAGAAGAGAATGTACCTCCTCCTTCAGGTGCTGAGTCCTTAGCTGTACACTTGGATGATACGAAATGTCCTCCTATCCTACGCTTACTTGGAGAGCATTCTATCTTTCATTTGCAAGCACCTCAATTAGGTGAGGGACGTTTTGCAAATGTGAAACAAGTTTCAGTGGCCCATCCTCTCGTCAAAGATCCTGTCTATGCGAAAAATATCTACAAGGACCAGGTAGGAAGCAAGTCAACATTACAATTTGTGCTAGAGGAGGCAACTGCTACAAGTGTTCAGCATTGTGGCATGATATTGCCATGTGCTCTTGTTCGTTATAGCAAAAAAGCCTATGGTGATCTTCAAGCTTTGGAATGGAGGTCACTTTGAGAAGTGGATTCAGGCATGTCATCATGATGGAAGCACGCCTGCAATCAGAGAGTTTCAAAACACATTTGGAACTGTACAGCAGTTCACAGACAACATGTTGTTGATCTGCAACGCTCTTCTGCAGACGATGAAATTTGTGTATAGTCATGACTTCATTCACAATGATCTACACACTAGTAATCATTTTGTCAAGCGAGGAGTGTATGCTGGCATTGCGGACTGGGGACAAAGTACACCAGCAAACACTTTGGCAACATTTTCCAAGCTGCCAAATCTCACCCCTTAAACTAGAGCTCAATTTGAGTGAGATTATCCATGGACTGCTCCTAAAAATATCAGCACCAATCCTCCTCCTTTCACCAAAGCATCAGATTTATATAGTCTCTCATATATTCTTTGATGCTTGGCTGCATGTATTCTAGAGCCATCCGAGGTTCTCAAGTGCGAGTTTTTGCAAAATGTAAACAAACATCTTGCCAGTGAAAGATTCTCCAAACCCTTAGATAGACCTAAAATATGGGATTTAAAACTTTGTTTGAATGGAGCCCATAATGTTGGCTATCATATTGTAATCGAATCTGGATTGAGGCCTATTGATGATTAGAACAACAACAATTTTTTTTGCCATTAATGGTGTGCAATGTGTGGTGATATTTTAAACTACATCTTTAATCGTATTTTCAGTTACGTCTTTAAAGTTCTTCAAGTTAAGGTTTTAAAGTATTTCAAGTTGGATCGTTGAAATCCTTTAAATCATCTCTCTTTTCTAAGTGCTAAGACCTGTCTCATTAAAGTTTATTATTTTTTATTTCAGGTATGGAAGATATTGCTCCAGACCAGAATGCACCGCAACCTAATGATCCTTTGCTTAATCATGCATTGGCTTAACAAATTTACAAAGAGGAAGAGATTTGGGTGGCTCAAGGAGATCTCAACGCTTTGGCTGCGTCCCAAGAAGACAAATTAGAACTTCAAGGGGAGCCAGTGAATTACAGGCAATGTAGATAGCTATGCCCGAATCACTTTGTGCGCAATACGTTATTTTGAGTCAGTGGAAATGCTAAGGCTTTTGCTCCCTTGAAGGTTTCAGATTTGCAACACACTGTCCTTGCAAGAAATGTCCTTTCAAGATTTATCCAAGTGTATAGATTGCCACCAAATAATAATCAAGTGGCAATTTACTTTGTGCAACAATGCTATTGCTAATATGTATTGCGGCTCAAAGTAGATTGGAACGATCGTCCCACTACAAGAGGTGTTGGAAAAGGACGCCCAACTGAGAAGATTCATGCACGAGAAGCCAATCAAGAGGATCCTCCTCACAAGAGAGGTTACACATTTTTTTCCGAAGAATCCAAATTCATTAAGCAGCTTGCAACCCAAGGCGTGGATTTGGCAAGTCAAGGAGAGACCCCAACCATGCTGCACGCTCGTATAGTATAGCTAGGAAGAAAGTTGGCATGGTACGAGGCAAGGTATGGGCATGTTAACAAAGAAGAGACAGGCAATGCGGGTCCAAGTCATTCAATCGACAATTCAGAATTTCGTGTATCTGATCTCTTTGGAGAAAGGAACCACAAAACCCTTCTTTGCTAAGCTCATCAAAGCATCTTTGAAGAAAGGATTTTGAATGACATTAAAAGGAATTCCACATGCAACAAATGCTTGCATCCACTTAAGATGGAGTTTAGGCAGCCATTGTTTCCCAAATGCCTGATGCAAAGTAGGATCACTTGGTGCAGGTTCTCCTCCAGTCCATGCTTCACTTAGGCTTATGTTAGCAGAGCTTCCGGTAGGATTAGAGCTACAATCCCTAGCAAAGGATTAATGACACCCTCCTTGAACTGAAGCAGGGGTCGAGTGAGGGTTTTGATCATTCTCGTGTGTCATCTCGATGTCCCTAGCCATAGATGGAGCCATCATTTTGGGACCTCCCTTTTTTATTGTCCTCAAGATGTGCTCTCTTTGCCCTAAGCGTCCACTCAAGAATTTTTTCTTCAATACCTCTTGGGAGGCATTTGCAAGCTAAAACGTTTCCATGAATTTTGAACACATGTTCTTTTATTTTGTTAACATTTCCGCTAAAATTATGGCTGCAGGTATTACACCTCAACTTTGATGTAGTCTTTCCACTGACCAATTCATCTATGTAGTTCCACTCGTATCCTTTGACCATCTTCTTAAAATTTGCAAACTCAAATAGAACTAATTACTAAATACACATCTAAAATCAAACTCTAATACCATTTACATTACTTTATTCATCAATGTTTACAGCCCCTTTAACTTATAAATATCATTTTTTTTTTCAAGTGTGAGCTTTCACTTTACACCTAAAACATGATAAAGAAATCGCTTAAATTATCTCTATAACTTCCAAGTATGAGTAAAATCTACACAAAGCAAGATATCTTTAAAAAACCTATCTAAATTACCTCCAAGTGTGAGTGTAACTTTGTACATAGCAAGCAATCAAAATTCACTACTTCTCTAAATCTCTTCTAGGTGTGAGAATACCTCTACACAAAGAGAGAGATTATTATTTAGTCTACTTAAATTGTCTGTAGTGTGAGTATTACTCTACACATGACAGACAATCATTAGATAAATTTAACCTAACTTACTTTTAGATGTGAACATAGTTCAACACACAACAAGTAACTCTTAATTTTAACTATCTAACTAAAGTTACTTCTAAGTGTGAACATAGTTCAACACAAAGCAAATAACTGCTAAGTTTAACTATCTTAAATCACCTCCAAGTGCAAGTTTCCTCTACACAAGGCAAGTAATCATTAACTGTCTTACTTAATTTACCTCCCACTGTAAGATATACTTCACACAGAGCAGATAACTCAAAACTCCAAAGCCTTTAAAAAATAATTTATCCAAAGCTCTAAATTTTTACTAAAAAGCTTATATGACTAAATTTAAATTGACTTTTTTATAATTTTTTTGATGTTGTAAAGCTCACCTATAGATGAGAAAAGGGAAGAGAGATCAATAGAATGAGCAAAACAGTCCGTTTTCACGGTATATAAAGAGCTTTATTTCGATTGTAATAGTATTTTGATTGAAATAATATTGAGAGCGGATTTTTTGAGATGGGGCTCAACTCAAGGCTCCCACCAGACAACCACTCCGTGAGACCCTACACACGCATATTTCTTAGGGGCACCACCCTCTTTTATGGAGAAAGAAGGAAACCAAAACAAACCATATACAACACACACACACTCACACCTTCCTTATGTGCTTCAACACAAAATTCCCTTCAACCATTCAACACACACTCCTTAAGCAATCCCTTTGAACATTGCACAAACTCTCATGCAAAGAGTGACCTTCACCATATTAGTGCTCATATACTTCTAAGAAAATCAAGCACACAACCTCTTAGCAAATCTCAAAACACTATAATTCACAAATACTTGACAACTCCTTTCCTTTCCCAAAAGAATAGACTACTTACACACATAAGGTGGCATGCATATAGAGCTCTTCTCCATCTATGCAGCCCCAAGACTTACTTACACACAACATAAGGAGAGAAGCCAAGCAAATAGACATCATGGTGCACAAAAACTTTCTCAACAAAACAAGCAACCCAATGAGCACAAAATATGAGAAGCTGCCAAGATATGCTTACCAATTTTACAGGCGTTTAGAGCAAAAGTGTGACGACGACACCCCAATTGCAGCAATTTGTTGATCAAACCATGAGATAGATCATTGAACTTGATATCCTTGCACTCATATAGAAGCTACAATCCTTATTTAGGGATGAGTAGGGTAAGAGAAATGTTTGCAAGAGAATGGTAACAATAGTATATTGATGCTCTCTCTATGGCACCACTTATGATAGCTAGCTTAGGAAATGGATAGGGAGACAAGAGGAGAGATGTTAGGGCTTCCCTAACCTTAGAGGAGATTATTTACAGCAATGGAGTAGGTGTGTATATTTTTGTGCTTGCCAAAGGGCCTTTTTATAGCTGTACAAGACCTTGGGTTAGGTTAAACTTGACTAGGGTAGGTAATTAACCATAGTTAGGTTCCCTTTTGACCATTCCTTCAATTATGCAAATAAGGGACTTATTTTTTCATTAAAAATAGCCTTTTAAGTCGTGGAGTCTCCATAAGGGTTGATAATGTATGTGGGCCCCACCATGATGTCCCTCCAGTGGCTCCTGCAGAGTGTCCCCATCCTGTTTGTTGTGTCTCTGGAAGCATCTTGAGCCGACCCCTCCACATGCAAGTGGTTTTTAACTCCCCATTGGTATTTTAGAATGTTGAAGAAGTCAAGAAAACTTTTCACCTTTGTGGTTTACCTGATTGTAACTTTGACCTGCAGTAACAGTGTCCGCAACACCTTGTTTTCACCATAACTTTCAACCTGTAACTCAGAATTGGGTGCTGTAAAAGGCAAAGTTAACCTTCTCAAAGTGTTTAAGCTGATTTTAGAGTGTTCCTCAAGTATACCCATGAGCTAAGGCGTTCAAGATGCATCCAAAACACCTTTTGAACCAAGTCTCCTTGTAGGGGGCCCTTTAGCATGCATCCAAGGTGTAGCATGCTTTTTCAAAAGAGAATCTACCTTAAACAAATGATGTAGGCTCCAATAAAGTTTGATTTATTGGGGATATACATTATATTTAAGATTTGTTGATCAACACAAGTAAATGATCCAAGAGTTGGGTCACATAGTGGTGGGGAAGGGAAGGCCTACAAGGTTAACCCTACCCTTGAGAGAAGATGGGTAAGATAAGTGCCCATAAATTATTTATTTACAAATTATGGGATATAGATAGCTATTTAAATTAGTAAAGGTAATTAGTTAAAAGAATATGTAGTAAAAAACTAGGAGAGTAGAATTAAGTTTACTATTTACATTTAGCATGAAGAGAGAAATATGATGTAAATGCATAAAGATCTAAGAAGGGTAAGGTGTTTGTATGGAAAAAGGCTATTACGGAAAGAGAGAATGAACACTAGGTTAAAACTTTGATAAACAATATATACATTTGAGTAAAAATGTAGTGCAAATGCAAGGTTACTATTTAACACTACTCATATTAGTCCTCCCCCTTCATCTAGGATCATTCATGCTCCTAGATGAAACAAAAGAGTTTTTTCCTTTTTCTTTTCTTTCTATGTTTTCTATTTTTTTCTATTTTTCTTATTTTTCCAAAAAAAGGAGGAATGATATACACTCTTTTACTCCATTAGACCTGCTTTTCATTACCTCAATCCCATAAATCGGAGATGGGAGGGTTGCCTTGGGTATGTTGAGATTCCAAGGCTGGTTCTTCTTTGCATATCAAAGCTTTAAAAATAGGTGGAGCATTTGCCAAGCCAAAGGGAGCCATGCCAATTTGGAGCTTAGACGATGTAGGTAGATGACTTCCTATCAACGGATTGATACGTTGAAAGTAGGGCTTTAATCTCCATCCATTGACTCTGGTCTTGTGGAGTTTTCCTGATAAATCTGCTAATCTGTAACTACCATTCCCAAACTTTGTTTTTATCATGAAAGGTCCCTCCCATCTTTGCAAAAACTTTTTGTCAAGTTGAGTATCAAGTCGGTTATCATAGCAAAGAACCAACATACCTTCCTTCAATCCTTTCCCCTTGAGCTTCTTGTTGATTTTGTCCCTTTGGCTTGTGGCTTGAGCAATGTAATAGTCGATGGACTCTTCTCTATCAAGCTCAAGTCGTTGAAGATCTAAAATTCTTTCTTGTAAAGCTTCTTTTGGCCTCTTTGCTCCTCGTGAGAGAATGCGTAGGCTTGCAAGCTCCACCTTATTAGGAAGGAGTGCCTCCTGTCCATATACCAAATGAAAAGGAGTGAATTGAGTGGATACCTTGAAAGATGTTCTGTATGCCCATAGAGATGCAGTCAAATGACGATCCCAGTCGTTTGGTCGATCTGCAACCTTCTTAGAAATGATCTTACATATCATTCCATTCACCTTTTCAACCAACCCATTGCATTGAGGGTAGTAAGGTGTAGAATGCAAATGTTTGACTTTTAACTTTGCCAAAAGATTATCTAGGAGCTCTGCTCTAAACCCTGGACCACGATCTGACAAAATCTCTAATGGTGTGCCGAATCTACTACATATGTGATCAAAGATAAATTTTGATACCTCCTCGGCTGTAATTTGTGTTGTACTTGCTGCCTCCGCCCATCGTGTCATGTAATCTACTCCCACAATGATGAAGACCTTCCCGGTAGATGTGCGAGGTAAGGGGCCTATAGCATCCACACCCCACTTCTCAAAAGGACCATACAAAATTATTCGAACTCGAGGCTCGTAAGTGAGTTGTCGATCTCCAGCAATCTGACAACCTTTGCATGACTTACACCAATGCTGGACATCACGATGTAGACTTGGCCAAACAAACCCTGCTTGCAAAATCTTCCTGTTTGTAATATCATGAGAAAAATGACCCCCACAGACATCATCATGGCATGAAAAGAGGATTCTCTCTATTTCTTGAACAGGGGGCACCCTTCTTAGCACCAAATCTTTCCCTTTATGATACAAATCATCTCCTATGAGTTGGTAAGGAGTTGCCTTTTTTACCAACCTATGCCTTTGCACTTTATCCAAGTGTTTAGGGCACTCACCAGTTTGGAGGAAAAATATGATGTCCTTCAATTCCTCTTGGCCTTGGTACTTTGGTTCGTAGAGCTTCACACCTCCCACCATGACCTGAAGTTTCTCATTGGTGAGATAATCTGCTTCCTTGTTGAGGGTTCTCACAACATGCTGTACCTGTGTAGCTTCAAAGTTCTTTATCAAAGCCTTCACCTATCTAAGCCACTCCACTAGAGTAGGGTTCTTGCACTTCCATATCCCTTGGATTTGCCTAATAACTAGTAAGGAATCACCTCTTATTATAAGTCTTTCGATGCCAAGTTTTCTGCATTCTTCAAGCCCCAACTTTAAGGTGACATACTCAGCCTCATTATTAGAATGAACATTTTCCAAGGTGATACCTTTCTTAACAAGAACTTCCCTTTGTGGACTTAGAATAAGAATCCCCCCTGTTGCCTGATCGTGTTGTCGTCGATAAGCTCCATCAAAGCACAAAATGTGTGCGTTGTCCATCTCCTCCTCATTATTTTTTGGTGTAGCTTTGTCTCTCGCCTTTGGTGACTCTTTCCTTTCTCTCACTTTGTATGTGAGAATGTCTGCAAGACCTGCCCTTGTGCTATCTTCCACAAGAAAAATGTATTCGAACTCTTGAAGTTCTAGAACCCATTTGGCTATCCTAGATGAGAGGCTCATGTGTTGCACAACATATGGTAAATTGTTTTCCATGGTGAGAATGACAAATGGTGCAGGTAAGAGACATGATCGGAACTTTCTTACCGCAAACATAATTGTGAATACCACCTTCTCCATATCGGTGTATCCCTTCTCTGCAGCGGTCATAACTTTGCTTGCAAAGTATACTGGCCTCATGTAGCATGTTTTTGGGTCTTTTTGCATGAGAACTACACCGATGGCCTCCATTCCTACACTTGGAGTGATGTAATATGTATCCTTTGGATTTGGTGGCATTATTGTTGGAAGAGAGTTAGAATACCCTTTACTTCAGTAAAGCATAATTCGTGTTCCTCTCTCTATTCAAATGTGGGTTTGTTTGCTAGCTTGTGCAAAGGTGCAATAGCTTCCGCTAGAAGGTGAATGAAACGAGACATGTACCTTACTTTGTGGTTGAAAGTCATGAGCTCCTTGGTTGTCATTGGTGGTTGTAGTGACAAGAGAGCATTTACTTTTGATGGATCCACTTGAATTCCTTGCAAAGAAACCACATGACCTAGCAACACCACTTCTGACTCTGCAATGTGACACTTCTCAGGATTAAGCTGTCCCCCAAATTGATGAAGCCTCCTAAGCCCCTCCTCAACTTTTTGGCAATGAAGTCTTTGGCTACTATAGATACAGAAGTCATCCATAAAAACCCTAATTGACTTTCCAAAGAAGTGCTGAAAGACAAGAGTTGTAAACCTTATAAAGGTACTACGAGCATTTGTGAGCCCAAATGGCATCACTCTATAGGCAAAGCAACCCCAAGGTGTGATGAAAGTGGTTTTTAACTGATCTTCTTCTTCTATTCTGATTTGAAAATACCCTGAATACCCATCACACACTGTGTAACATTCATAGCCGGCTACTTCGTTTAAGATTTCATCTTGGAAAGGAAGAGGAAAATGATCCCTCTTTGTTGCAGCGTTGAGCGGTTTGTAGTCAACAAAGACCCTCCATTTTTCGTTCTTTTTAGGGGTTACTACAATTGGGGATACCCACTCAGAGTTAGACACAGGGTAAATGAAACCAGCTTTGAGGAGTCGGTTAACCTCTGTCAAAAGTGACTCTTGTTGTATTTTTCCTAGGCGCCTTAGCTTTTGAGCCACAGGTTTAGTACCTGGTTTTAATTCTATGCCATGCTCTATAACATCCACACCTCTAATTTGTGAGTAATCAGTGATAAACAAATTGGGATACCTCTTGAGCATATCGATGTAGGACCGCTTCTCCTCAGGGGTAAGATCTTTTGTAAGCATCCTCTCAAAGTCTTCAAAGTGCTTGTGGTCACCTTTGTCATCCTTTGTTTGCTCCTTTGTTGGGTCAACCTCTATTGATGGAGTTTTTGATGTGTTGAAGATGATTCCCATTACCTCCAAAGATGATTCTTCTTCACTATTGGATGTAGTGGTTGAACTTTCCTCGTCGCTTGAGCCAAAACTCTCTTCACTTTCTTCATCAGCCGTGGTCTCATAGTTGATGTCGAGCTGCTTTCCTTCATGCCAATCGTATACTACATGTTGCCCCTTTTTGAGAATCAATTGTCCTCGTCCCCATTTTTGATCTGCATTCACAGCAATGAGCCAAGTCCTCCCTAGGATGATGGGATAGCCCTCCCCCTTGGCCGGAATAACATACATGTCCACACGTGCATCTATATTACATACAGAAACTTTTACATTCTCGATGATCCCTAGGCACTTCACACTTGCATTGTTGGCCAGCCTAGCTTGACAATTAGAGGATTTAGTGATTTCAAGCCCTAGTCTATTCATGGCTCTTTCTGTGATCACACACATTTGTGCTCCACCATCAACATACACATTGGATACCTTCCTACCCCTTACATAAGCATCTACAATGGCTTTGAAGTCAATGCCTTTACTGTCACCTTTTCTTTCTTTCTTGGGAGTCTTGTGCTTACAAGTTTGGACCAGTGCCTTCTCACCTTGGGTGATAGATGTAGGAGTTGAGGCCAAGAAATATTGGGCTTTTGAGTTTGCAGATCTTCTAAGATGTTGTAGGGTTCCATATTCTTTCCTAATAGAAAATCGTTGATGCCGATCTCCGTTCGCCTTGATCTCTGCTTCTTGCCTCCTTCCTCCTTCTTTGACTTTTTCTTCCTCTCCTTCCTTGCAGGTTCTGACTCTTCATTCCTTGTGTCTTCATCCTTGTTGTGTGCTCTTGTGCGCTTTTATGCTGGCATAACATCAAAATGTATAGGGATTCACCTCTATCTCCTCTTCCAGCTTTATGACGTTTACTCCTCTCTCTTCCTCCACTGGTGGGACAGGAGGGATGTTTGCCACTGGAGGTGGTGGTGGTCGATGAAGAATTTGTGGGGCTTGAGAATGCTCTTGCTGCACCATGAGCGGAGGGGGTCTAGGAGGGTATATGTCCCCTGGAAGCCTTCGAGGGTGAGGGCAATTATACATGCCATGACTAACTTCGTTGCAATTCCAACATCTCAACTCTTGTGCTTGACGTCGTTGATTGCGATTCCCTTCTCTTGGTTGTCGTTGTTGGGGTAGGCCCTGCACTAGATTCAAGGTGAGACTCTCTAGTTGTTGAGTTAATCTTTGCAAGATCTCTTGTTGTGATCCTTCCCCTATTTGTGAAGTTTGGGGAAGAGAGCCCCTAACTTGTGCTCCCATGCTTGGTGAAGAATCCCTCTCAATGACTTCATTTAGGTTCCTTGTTCTATGTGCTTGAAAATTTAACTTCTTGAATTTGACCATGGCCACCTCACGTGCTTCCTCAAATGTTGATGGGAATTTTAACTCTACCTTGGTCTTCAAAATTGGATACAAGCCAGCCATGAACCTATCTTTCTTTAGAAATTTTGGTGCACCACCTTGGTTTTGTAAGGTAGCCTCCCATCTATCCCATAGGTTAAGGAAAACGGCCTCATAAGATGGGTAGTCTTCAAGGAATACCTGTTTATGTTGAAGTAGACACTTCCAAAGACCCTCTGGAGTATCTCCTTGCCCAAATTTGGCAAGAAAAATTGCACGTAGCCTCTCCCAATTGGTTTTGTTTTGAGGTTGCAAGGCCTCGTACCATGCCTTAGCCTCCCCTTTGAGAACGAGTGGAAAAGCACGCAGCTTTACCTCTTCTTGATCTCTCCCAGAGATGACGTGTGCCATCTCCAAATTATCCAGAAATTCTTGTGCATCCTCACCATTTTTAGAATGAAAGGTAGGAAAAGTGCTTGACATTTTTACAATACAAGGAGGCTTGTGTACCACAAAGTTTTGACTACAATGAGTGATCACATCAAAATGAAAATATATACATCAAGTGTTAGTTCATAATTTATCATAGGCAAAATAAAAGGGTTGATTGAGGCATTAATTTCATTAAGGCGAGTGGGTCCAAAAATTCTCCTAATGGTTGCTTGAAATCTAAATTTTGTAGCAATTATGATGTGCACAGATTGACGAGCTATGGGAGTAAAAGGAGAAGCAGCTCCAGGTTGGTTCATGTGACAATGTGTTCTCCTTTTTCTTTCTCTTGAAGAAAGTTTCTTTTTGAGTGGATCGCTATCTAGGCGCCTCTTGTCCCTACCTCAAAACAAAATAAAAACATGGACATCAAATGAATCATCATAACTAATGAATGGAAGAATGATGGGATTTGGAGATGCCAAGATTTCACCGAGTCTTTCTGCTCCAAACATAAAAACAATGCGTTGCTGGTAAAAAAATTTGCAATCTACACAAATGTTAATTCTGATGCGTTGTGCAAAATGAAAAGCATATGGTGTAACTCTATTGTTCATGAGGAGAATAGAAGGAAATTAGGAAAGTTCCTCAGTGGGGGTACCACTTTTATGAGAGCGGACTTTTTGAGATGGGGCTCAACTCAAGGCTCCCACTAGACAACCACTCCGTGAGACCCTACACACGCATATTTCTTAGGGGCACCACCCTCTTTTATGGAGAAAGAAGGAAACCAAAACAAACCATATACAACACACACACACTCACACCTTCCTTATGTGCTTCAACACAAAATTCCCTTCAACCATTCAACACACACTCCTTAAGCAATCCCTTTGAACATTGCACAAACTCTCATGCAAAGAGTGACCTTCACCATATTAGTGCTCATATACTTCTAAGAAAATCAAGCACACAACCTCTTAGCAAATCTCAAAACACTATAATTCACAAATACTTGACAACTCCTTTCCTTTCCCAAAAGAATAGACTACTTACACACATAAGGCGGCATGCATATAGAGCTCTTCTCCATCTATGCAGCCCCAAGACTTACTTACACACAACATAAGGAGAGAAGCCAAGCAAATAGACATCATGGTGCACAAAAACTTTCTCAACAAAAAGCAACCCAATGAGCACAAAATATGAGAAGCTGCCAAGATATGCTTACCAATTTTACAGGCGTTTAGAGCAAAAGTGTGACGACGACACCCCAATTGCAGCAATTTGTTGATCAAACCATGAGATAGATCATTGAACTTGATATCCTTGCACTCATATAGAAGCTACAATCCTTATTTAGGGATGAGTAGGGTAAGAGAAATGTTTGCAAGAGAATGGTAACAATAGTATATTGATGCTCTCTCTATGGCACCGCTTATGATAGCGAGCTTAGGAAATGGATAGGGAGACAAGAGGAGAGATGTTAGGGCTTCCCTAACCTTAGAGGAGATTATTTGCAGCAATGGAGTAGGTGTGTATATTTTTGTGCTTGCCAAAGGGCCTTTTTATAGCTGTACAAGACCTTGGGTTAGGTTAAACTTGACTAGGGTAGGTAATTAACCATAGTTAGGTTCCCTTTTGACCATTCCTTCAATTATGAAAATAAGGGACTTATTTTTTCATTAAAAATAGCTTTTTAAGTCGTGGAGGCTCCATAAGGGTTGATAATGTATGTGGGCCCCACCATGATGTCCCTCCAGTGGCTCCTGCAGAGTGTCCCCATCCTGTTTGTTGTGTCTCTGGAAGCATCTTGAGCCGACCCCTCCACATGCAAATGGTTTTTAACTCCCCATTGGTATTTTATAATGTTGAAGAAGTCAAGAAAACTTTTCACCTTTGTGGTTTACCTGATTGTAACTTTGACCTGCAGTAACAGTGTCCGCAACACCTTGTTTTCACTATAACTTTCAGCCTGTAACTCAGAATTGGATGCTGTAAAAGGCAAAGTTGACCTTCTCAAAGTGTTTAAGCTGATTTTAGAGTGTTCCTCAAGTATACCCATGAGCTAAGGTGTTCAAGATGCATCCAAAACACCTTTTGAACCAAGTCTCCTTGTAGGGGGCCCTTTAGCATGCATCCAAGGTGTAGCATGCTTTTTCAAAAGAGAATCTACCTTAAACAAATGAGGTAGGCTCCAATAAAGTTTGATTTATTGGGGATATACATTATATTTAAGATTTGTTGATCAAAACAAGTAAATGATCCAAGAGTTGGGTCACATAGTGGTGGGGAAGGGAAGGCCTACAAGGTTAACCCTACCCTTGAGAGAAGATGGGTAAGATAAGTGCCCATAAATTATTTATTTACAAATTATGGGATGTAGATAGCTATTTAAATTAGTAAAGGTAATTAGTTAAAAGAATATGCAGTAAGAAACTAGGAGAGTAGAATTAAGTTTACTATTTACATTTAGCATGAAGAGAGAAATATGATGTAAATGCATAAAGATCTAAGAAGGGTAAGGTGTTTGTATGGAAAAAGGCTATTACGGAAAGAGAGAATGAACACTAGGTTAAAACTTTGATAAAAAATATATACATTTGAGTAGAAATGTAGTGCAAATGCAAGGTTACTATTTAACACTACTCAATATTTCGATCTAAATTCTAAGAAATTATATGGTACAGTGGTTTTGATGATATGGCACTGTAAATACAATCGAATAAAGATAGGTGTCATATAATATGTCCATTTAAAGCGTATTATACGTACACCATATAACGTACGATGCAACTTAGATGATTGGCACAAATTTTTACAGTTTTCCTTACCATTTTCCATGAAAGATTGTCTGACATAGGACATTAGAAACACAATTTATAAGATTAGTGAGTTAGTGCATTGAATCTCATCAAAAGAAACAAGATAGATGGAACTCGCCTAAATGCTATAGAGGTAGTGTGTATGGTGGAGAAGTATTTCCAACAGCAATTCTTACTATCCAAATGCATTACTTGTGCATGTGGTTGGTGCAATTATCATTGTTGGGACCGTCCATAACAGGTGGATGTTCCTTTTGGAGACATTCATAAGACTTTAAAAGGGTTCGTTCATCAAATTGCTTGCCCCAAGGGTAGCATAGCCAAAGGATGGCTCGAGCAAAAGTCTCTTGCTTTTATCAGTGAGTTTTGGGTTCAATTACCTCATAGATGCCCCGATTGGGGACTACTGAGACGAACACAAAGGTAACTAGAGAGGAAACACAGGGGCAAGGAGTCATGAGGAAGGTGGATGCCAAAATGCACGAAAGTTTATGAGATTTTTTGTCTTCTCAACCTAGAAGTTATACAAAAGTGGATTGAGAAATATGAGGAGGAAAAGCAACAATGTTTGGTAGATCGCTTGCAATTCAAGTGCAATCGTGCCACTAGAAACCTTCCCTTTCTAGATCTTCTTCAAAAGGAGACAATCATCTACCTTACCAAGAGTTAGAGTAGTACGCTTAAGAATGACTTTTAAGGAAACCAAATCTCCTAAATCAAAGGGCAATGGTCTCCAATGCTTATCATAATATAATTTCTACTTTTTATGGGCTTCCTTAATGCGATGCCTAATCTTGGAAAGTTCTAGGTCCATCCTCTCAAGCATTTGCTTAGAGACTTCTACCTTTTTCTTAGGATCTGAAAAGTTTGCAGCAATACATTGCCTTAAAAGATGCCATTTGAATAGACGCGTGCCAAGAACTATTATAAGAAAACTCAATTAAAGGCAAGTAGTCTACCCAATTATTCTGCCTCTCACTCACATACATCCTAGGCATGTCTTCCATTACCCGATTAAACCGTCCATTTTTCCATTCGTTTGTTGAGGATGAAAAGCAATGCTCATTCTTAGTTTTGTTCCTATGGCCTGAAAAGTAGCCTTCTAAAAGTTAGAGGTGATTTTAGAGTCATGCCAGACATTGTGCTTTTGGGCATACCATGCAATAAAAAAATCTACTTAACAATTAATTTATCAACATGCAAAGTAGTATCAGTCTTCTTCATTGGAAATAAATGTTTCACTTTCGTTAACCTATTGACTACAACAAAAATAGTACCAAAATTTCCTCTAGTTGTAGGTAATGCAGTGATAAGTCCATTGATATGGATTCCCACTTGTTTCCAGGGGCATGTAGAGGCTATAACTCACAAGTTTAGCATTTCTTTCTCAAACTTCACTTGTTGACATTCTAAACATTCACACACATACAATAAGATATCAGCTTGCATACTTGACCTAAACAAATGAACTATTCACTTTAGCATATGTTTTATTAAAACCAAGGTATCTTGCAAACAAAATGTTCTGACTTTCCCATAGAATTTGATGTTCAAAGATGATTTGCAGACACACACAAGCAATCATGATAATACAAGTTACCCTTATACAAATGAAATTTTCCATCAAACATCTCTACCAATGAGAATTAAGGAAAGAGATAATGTTAGAGTAGAAAGGATCGTTATTCAATTCACTTCAAACTTGATCATCAGATCACTACGTACAACAGAAATTAGATTATAATAGGCCTTTGACTCAAGGCATCAGAGACCTTGTTCTCTTTTCCATCCAAATATTTAAGATCAAAATCATACTCACACAATTGTTGAAGCCATCGCTTTTGCCTATTATTGAGTAATGGCTAAGTGAAAATATGTTTTAAACTCTAATGATAAGTCCTTAATTCAAAT
Organism: Adiantum capillus-veneris; assembly: GCF_014529385.1. NCBI lineage: Eukaryota > Viridiplantae > Streptophyta > Polypodiopsida > Polypodiales > Pteridaceae > Adiantum > Adiantum capillus-veneris. The sequence goes on along the minus strand of NC_140943.1, from coordinate 50,556,519 downwards.
TCCATACCAAGCAACAAATGATACGAATGTTTCAAAGCATGAACAACAGCTCCTAATTCCAAATCATGCACATGATAATTCACTTCATGCCTTCTTCCTAGATTCATATGCAACAACTCTTCCCTCTTGACATAAAACACATCCCATTCGTTCCCTGTTTGCATCACATGCTACCGAAAAGTTTTCCCTAATTCTAGAAGTTCCAAAATACAAATTTCAAGCCCTTTTTCTTCGAGTGAATCAAATGCAACTTGACATTCTTTAGACCATACAAAACCCTTGTTTTTCTTTGTTAGTTTAGTTAGAGGACTCACAATCTTAGACAAATTCTTAATATTTTCTCGCTGTGTGTTAATCCCATGAAATTCCTCACATCTCTCTTTGTTTATCCCATGTCTCTCATAGTTTTTTGTGTCCACCATTCTATGATTTCCTTGAATTTATCAAGATCGATATGAATTACCTCTTTAGAGCTTACCCTTCCCAAATATACAATTTCTTCCTTAGCAAAGAAGCACTTGCTCAGTTTAGCATATAGGTGATATTCATGGAGTACTTCAAGGGTTTTCCTAAAATGCAAATCATCATGTTCATTCTTAGAATAAACAAACATATAATCCCAAAAAACCAAAATGAAGTCATCAAGATAAGGATGAAATATATTCTTCATTAAACACATGAATGTTGCAGGTGCATTAATCAAATCAAAAGTCAAAACTATAAATTCAAAGTGCCCAAAAGCAGTCTTGAAAATATCTTCTTCCTTACTTCTGATGTGGTGGCATTCATATCGTAGATCAAGCTTAACAACTAATCAATGTGTGGGAGGGGATATTTATTTTTCATGGTTTGCTTATTCAGACCTTTGTAATCAATACACAACCTATATGTCCCATCCTTCTTCCTCTAGAAAAGATGAGGGTTGTCCCATGGAGATACACTAGGTTTGAATAAGCCTTTCTTTAACAAGTCATCAAGTTGGAGTTTTAGTTCTTTAAGTTCATCTATAATGAGCCTATATGGAACTCCTGAATATGGTTTGGTTCTTGAATATAGGTCTATCACATCGTCTAGTGATCTAGGAGAAGGATACTTGGTAGGTCATCAAGAAAAAAGTCCTTGAACTCATCAAGAAGCTTTTTCACATTTAATTCATTTTTTCCTTTTTTTAGGCTCATCTTTTAATTCATTTGCAAAATTTTTAAAGGCCTCACACCCTTGAAAAAAGATAGATTTGCAATTATCTCTTTCCTAAAACTTTTACTGCCCCCACTGGCTAATTTCACATGTCCTTTAATTTCTTGGGTTAATTTTAGGTTTAGTTTCTCTACCAATTTAGAGGAAAAGAAGCATTGTGCACTACTCAAATTGATTAAGAGAGTCAACTCTAGATGCTTGATTTTTGTCCACAAGTTTAATCAAATGCACCAAATATGTAAAGCAACATAAGGGAGCGTCAAATGACTTACCTTTATCATCCACATCACCAATAGTTTCTACTTAAACCATCTTGTCCCGTACTTCCTTATCAATGACTTTGTTTTGAGCATTCAAAAGTCCAATGGCCTTGCTCTCCACATCAAAAATATAATCCAAGTCTTTGAGCTCTTTTGAGGAACTCTAGGTCTTGCTCAATCGAGGTTTCTTCTTTTGGTTTTTGTTTCCATTTCCATTTTTCCCATCAGGGAATGATCCTTGATGCTGTTGTGCGTTATTACTTTGTTCATTAGGAAAAGACTGATTTGGAAGATCTCAAGCATTTTTTGTAGTGTTATTCGAATGATGTTGAGGGATTTGTGTTCCACGGGGCCTCTGGGTGTGAGAGGTGTGAGAGAGAGATTTGCAACAGACACAATCAATGTAGACAAAGCTTAAACACTTGTGACAGCTTGAACAAGATTCTAAAGCTTGATTACCCAAAGCTTAAACACTTGTGACAACTTGAATAAGATTCTAAAGCTTGATTACCCAAAGCGGACAATTAATAGCACCACTGCTTAAATTAAATGTTAATTGAGGAGTTTAAGCTTCTTACATCAATTTAACCTAACTTAATTTACATGATAATAGACAAAAAAAACTCTATCTATCTCGATGATGATAATGTTGAGGTCGATGATAATAATACTGAGGATGATGGTGCTTTCCCTGTTGCCTTAATTGGCCTGCCAAGCCCGCCTTCATGCTCTTCCTCTCCTTCGTTCCTTGTTTGCTGCTTCAAGGTTGAGAGAGAGAGAGAGAGAGAGAGAGAGAGAGAGAGAGAGAGAGAGAGAGAGAGAGAGAGAGAGAGAGAGAGAGAGAGAGAGAGAGAGAGAGAGAGAGAGAGAGAGAGAGAGAGATTAAATGATGGAGCAAGAGGGCATGCTATGAAAATTGAGAGAGAAAATATGAGGAGGTTCAATTCATTATGGCTTAATTCAGATCCGGCTAATAAGATTGGGCTCAACAATAGAGAGGAAGAGACTTTAATGGATTTCCTAGATTTTGGGAGAGAGCGAGAGATGGCTATGACAGTGGGAGGAGGATAAATCTCCAAGGCTTGAGCATAAGGAAGAAAAAGAATGATTTAAAAATAAGGCTAAATGATAAACAAGCTATTGAGCTTGGCTTAGATTCTGGTCCTATAGAGTTAGCTGCAAGCACCCTCACTTCCTAAAAATTTACTTCAGTTTCCCTTCCCCTACCACTAGCGATATTGCTAGTGGAGGTCGCGGGTACCATCTCTTGCTGATGTGGCATGGTCGAGGTGGAGGTGCACAAAAAGTGCCGCTTCTGAGGCCAAATAGCGGTTGCAAGGCTTGTTGAGCATAGTTTGCTTGGTGCCCCTGCTTGTGATTGTCCGAGCCTCGTACAGGCCACCAGGAGTGATTTTCTTTCCCATGCGCCCTCACTGGCTGCGGTCTTGCCATGTTGTCTCCCTTTCTATTTTTAATTTTTCCTCTTCACACACATTTAGTCTTACTGTACTCAATGGGCGGCCAACCTATTGGCAGCCCTCCCATTTTCAAAGCGCTTATGGGCCCCTGACCACTGATCAATGAATACATAGCCTTCAAAGAAGCTTAATTTGTATCCCTCTACTCACTTTCCCTCCATGGAAGTGGATCTGCACTACGACGATGGCTTGTTAAAATCATCCTCATAGTCTGGTAAAATTTGTTTCACTTCTCATAAATTTTGCCTTTGCCATAGCATCTAAGAAATCCACACAACCTACACCTTTCACTTGAATCTTTTACATGTTTTGTAGGCGCTCAATAAACTTCATCTTTAATGTGTCTCCCATCCCCTCTGGAGCATATTTATGTAAACAAAAAAATTTCTCTTTGTACTCATCCACGGTCAAAATTGGTTTGTTGCCCTCATGCTCCAAGAGTAGGAAGAAGGGAGCATGGACCAAAAAAATCAAGGCATTATCCAAGCAGATATTCGAGATATCCAAGGCCAGACTTCAATAGGAAAGGTAGAGACCTTGTGCACAAAGTGCAAGTCAAAAGAGCATAGGTCTAATGAGTGTTGCAAATTCACTTATTGTAAAGCATTTAGGTACTTGAGTAAAAATTGCAAAATCAAAATACACTATTTTAAAGAAGGAAAAGATGTTTCCATTATAACTCTCATGAATCCTACCAAAGAACATGGACAATGGAATTAGTACTGGAGATATGTCTGGAAGGGGGTGCTTTCAAAACTTTTTTGGTAGAGGTAGGGATAGGGCTAATTTACCATAGGTAACTTCAACTGCTATACCTATGGAAAATAAAGACACTTTGCACCTCAATGCCTAGATAATCTAAAAGTTGAAGTGGGTGAGGGTAAGGTGGCAAAGCAAGTTCGGAGTGCTAAATTTGTCATCGTTACTAGATGAGCCATCCAATCAAATAAAGCAAAGCAAAGAGGCTCATAAGTGGGAGAAACACAGGGATGTCTGGAAGGTGAAGGTAAAGGCCAAATAAGTGGATGACTGGCAAGAACAGAATGCACCGATGGCTTAGATCATGGAGGATCTGGAGAAGAGAATTCAAGAAAGGTCAAAATGCTCGAATGCCAAAACCATTCAGAGGCTTTCTTTGAAAGCTTCAGAAGCTTCGATGAAGAAACTCCCAGCTACGGAATTTAGTAAGGATAGTGTTGGAAAACAAATTGAGAATCAACAAAAGGCTCAGAGGAGTACCTAAAGAAAGAAGTATGTCAAGGTGGACTTGGCCGAAGCTTATAAAGTGGAACTAGGGATAGGTAATGTTCAACAACAACAATCTAATTCCCCACGAAAGGATCCATGGAGACACAAGAGGCTAGAAAGAGGGCATGGCACTACGAAAACAATTTTCCAGAGGAAAGATCATCTAGTTTAGATAGTATTTTTGGGAATGAACATGACCAAATTTATGTCAAAGTCTATGAGAAAATCTAGAAGCTGACTATTGAATTAGATGACATCATAAGAACGTTACCTGAGGCTACAACATTTATAAGAAAGCAAAGGAAGAATGAATCAGATGCAATGGTAGTGGACTTGTCTAAAATTAAAGATGTCAAAGTACCATTCATCTAGATCAACTATAAGATTAGAAAAAAAATGGAAACCACTGTCATGGGGGTCATGCTCAAAGGCCAAAAGTCTAGCTCATTGTACTCTTTGTATGTCTTCGGTGTGAGATAAAATTCTATCTATGTAGCCAAGCTGCCTTCTACTGAGTTGCAGCATAGCCGGCTTGGTCACATGAGTCAGAAGAAAATGTAGCAGTTACAGTGTTTTGGGTATAACCATGTGTTAAAACTATTTCAATTTTAGTTTGTGTGAGCAATGCACATATGGGAAATAGACTAGGCTTACCTCATCACCATTGGATAGAAAGTTAGGGAACCCTCTGAATTTGGTTCATAGTGATCTATGTGGGCCTATGCACATAAGTTTCCGGGGGGGGATTATATTTGTTGATTTTCATAGATGAATCTACTCAAAAGGTGTGGGTCTACATCTTGAAGAGGAAAGATGAAGTCTTTAGTGTCTTTCAGAAGTTATGGTAGGAAGTTGAAGGAGGCACACTAACAATGGGGAAGAGTACATCTCCACTAAGTTTAATGATTTTTGTAGCAAATGAGGCATTAAAAGGTAGCTTACTACGTCATACACACCTGCTCAGAATGGTTTTTTGAGTGCATGAATATAAAATGATTTAGGAGAGGGCCCAAGAGTTTTGGGGAGAGGCTATTATGACAATAGTGCATACAATAAATAGGTCGCCTAGTACATCTTTCAACTACAAGATTTTGTAGGAGACATGGACATGCAAGAATCCCAATCATGAAAAATTAGGTGTGCTTGGGTGTGAGGTATTATCGCATGTGCCTAAAGATCTTAGAAAGAAACTGGACTCCAAGTCACACAAATGCATCTTTATTGGCTATGGTGAAGATGGAGAGATAGGTTATCGTCTCGGGCACCCAAAATCTTGAAGAGTTATTTGTAGCTCACAAGTGATCTTCAATGATTCAAAGATGCATAGACAACTCGTGAAAGAGGTTGAGTATCTCAAAGTGAGATTTAAGAATGTAGCCTCAAGTCCAATTACACAAACAACTCAATCTACTAGCTATGTCCCTACCACTAGTAGTGTTTCTGAGAGAGCTAGCGATGCTCTTGAGAGAGTAGAGTTTAGTAGTCAAGTAGTAGTGAGAAGATCTACGCGAGTCTCTTGTTCTCCCAAGCGTTTTAAACCAGGGTTAGACTATTTGTTGGTCACTCAATGCGGAGAGCCTACTTGCTACCAAAAGGCTATCGAGATGGAAGATAGTGTGAAGTGTGAGTGGGCAATGCAATCTGAGTATAACTTGATGGAAAATGGAACTTGGGAATTAACGGAGTTGCTAGAGGGCAAAAAAGCCTTGCCTTGCAAATGGATGTATAACAAGAAGTACACGGCTGAAGATCTCGAGCCTAAGTATAAGGCTAGATTGGTTGGTAAGGGTTTCAAGTGAAAGAAAGGCATGGACTTTGATGATATTTTTCTCTCCAGTAGTCAAAATGATTACATTGAACCTTGTGCTTGGACTAGAAGCCATTGAGGACATGAAATTTGTCCAAATGGACGTGAAGGCAAATTTCCTTCACGGGGATCTCAATGAGGATGTCTACATGAAACAACTAGAAGGTTTTGAAGTCAAACCTGAAAAGACTCCAAGGAAAAACCTTGTGTGTAAGGCATTGTATGGACTAAAACAAGGCTCGAGGCAATGGTACATGAAGTTTAAGTACATACAATCCCAAGGTATGGAAGGATCCAAGAAGATCAGTGCTTGTATAGCGAGAAGTTGGGCAATGGTTTACTTATAATCTTAGTACCTTATGTTGATGATATGCTCATTGTTGGGAATTATAAACACAAGATTTCTCATTTTGAAGAAGTCACTTAGCATGAAGTTTGATATGAAGTATTTGGGAGATGCAAATCACCTTCTTGGTATGCATATCAAGAGGGATAGAAAATGTGGAATATTGGATTTGTCTCAAGAAACGTATATCCGCAAGGTCTTGCAATGTTTTAATATGCAAGGAGGGAAGGATACATTGAGTACCCCAATGCAGGCATATGAGAAACTTAGCAACAATGATGTTCCCAAGTCTAAGGATGAGAAAGAAAAAATGATCAAGCTGCCATATTCTTTAGCAATTGACATTATTTTGTATGCCATGGTAGCCATGAGACCTGACATTGCTTTTGCAGTGGGAGTGGTTATCAAATTTATTACAAATCTTGGCAAAAAGCATTGGAAAGCAATGAAGCACATTTTGAGATATTTGAATGGTATGACAGACAAGTACTTGGGCTTTGGGAATAATGATGCATCCATTGTGGATTACACGAATGCATATTATGCAGGTTGTGTGGATAGTCAAAGATCCATGTTTGGCTATGTTTTCCTATTTGTTGGAGCAGTTGTGTCATGGAGATCATGTCTCTAGAACTATATGCTATCTTCCACCACAAAGGCAAAGTATGTGGTAGTTTCTGATGCTAGCAAGGAAGTTGTACAATTAGCTCACCTAGTGGGAGATCTTGGCATTACTCAGACTCCACTGTTACATTGTGATAGTTAGAGTGTGATTGCATCAGTGAAGAACCCTCTGGATCTCTCCAAGTTTAAACACATAGAAGTCCGTTATCATGTGATATGTGACATATTGGCTAACAAGTGCATTAAGCTAGATAAGGTTCATATGGATGACAACCCTACAGATGCTCTACCCTCCGAGCGGTTTGCACATTGCATGGAGATGATGGGTGTAAGGTGAAGCCATTGATTCACAGTTGTACAGATGTATATACATAGGCCACTTGGGCCATGTTGGCCTTCAAGCGGGGAATTTTTAGGGTTCAAGCCAACTGGTTAGACACCAATCACACTGACCTTACTACCATTATCTATTCTTTTGATCATATAAAACAAGAAGTAGTGAGGCATTCCAAATCCTCACAGAGAGCTCCAACAACACTTTGTGTCTGCTCTTCTTCTCCCTTGCACTTCGTGCACACATCGTGCACTCTTCAAAGCAAGGCAACTCTACTTACAATCTGACTCTCACAATTTTCCCTTGAAAGTTTATCATGCATGGCATGAGACAACTAAGCAGTCTATGATCATAGAAGCTGGACATGTTTCATTATGGAGATGTCATATTTAAAGCAAGGCTCAATTTTCTAAATATGGACTTGTGGGCTCTACAAGTGTATATGTCTGGTTATCCAATGGTTGTCAGCAGGAACCAAACCAAGGTACCTAGGACCCATTATAGGTATATCAAACTCCATGGATATGAGCCGCATTCAAGATAAGATACTTAAGTAGCCCCGTCTATGAGTCGATTACAACCCTTTTGAATGTTTTTACCCTTAAAATTAAAACCAATCATAGCATGTAAAGCATGCAATGAAGTCCATATCAGGAAGCAAGCTTTCTACCCCATATCCATGCCACCCTGCTTGGGATCTATGACAGGTCACCAAGGGCTAAGGGGAAAACCAAAATTCTTGGGATATAAGTACAGACAATGTTGAATTGTACTTGAATGTCTCCCGTCAATTCTCAAGACACTTAAGCATATCGCTTAAAAATATAGAGGCTTGTACTTCATTGTAGCCAATGACTTCTCAATCTATTTGTTCTAACTTACATGGTGTGTCCAACCAAGCAAATTTTACACTTTTGCTACAATGCAAGAAAATCTATCAAGGACATCGTTGCCACCTATGGTTGGTTATTTTTTTGATACTTTCCAAGCAAGGTTGTTAAAAAAACGTCATCTATGCATGCAATGAAGTCTCATAATCACTTCAAAAGAGGTATCCTTGCATGTTCCAATGCCTTCAAAAAGTTTGAAAATTGATCATTCATTTAGTTACCTCTTAGTTGTGGTAGCTTGTTTAAAATACTTGTGAGTTATAAATTGAGTCTACACAGTTGTATTCATCCGGTTTTGGATATAAGTTGTCTATGAAAACACTTACAAAGGACAACAATGTAGACAATCAAGATGTTCTTGCTGATTTCATTGAACCTCCTGCTCAACCACATGAACCTGAGCATATTGTTGACTATCATGGTATCGGTCAAGGGGATAGCTGGACACGAGGGTGGTGCTAATGTGGAAATCATTAGTGTCTTTAAGAAAATATATCCACTTTTTTTTTTTAGGACAAAAATGCTTCTCCAAGGGGGGGTAGGACCAGGAACAAGGCCTAAGCTAATCATGCAGCCAAGGGTACTCCTGTAGGAGGTCCAAGGGCCTATAAAGGGAGTATGGAAGTGTGAATTTGAGTATGCTATAGCCTTCAACCTTTCATGAAAGGATGTTGGCATCAATGAACATCTTTCCCATAGATGAGATAGATCCAAATGAGGTACTTTTGGATCAGGAAAGGGTAGAGCAACAAAGAAAATAGTATCCAAGAAACTTCATCGCATCACATCTAGGGGAAAGAACAGTGCATCTGGATGGAGGGAAAAGCAAGACTACTTGGAAGGCTAGATCAGATGAAGAGCACATGGGTAACATGCAAGCAACAGAATGCGTATACACCTAGGCATAATAAGGTATCATAGGGGATTCAATTAACATAGACAATCCTTTTACCATTCTATCACAAGCTAGAGAGTGCACCGCTCACTAAAGGCAACAAAATGCTCTATGACCCTGATACAAAGGCATGGAATATTATAACGCCCTATGAAGTTGAGATGCTTATAGGGAAAAGGGAGTGACTTGATCAGGAGGCGATATGCCAAATTATTTAGAAGGAGAATGCTACCTCTAGTGCCCCTCAAGGTCAAGTACAACCTGGAGTTCTTTAGCCACCACCACTGCACCAAGTGCCAAAGCCTATATTGAAGAAAGGAACCAACAAAGGGCTAAACACAAGTGCTAAGTTTAGACCACTCGTCTGAAATTTTGGAATATACTAAAATTCAAGAAAGGGGAGTAAAATGTAGATACCATGAACCTATTCAAAGCGGCTTTGAATAGAAAAATCATCAATAGTTCTCGTAGTAACCAATCGGTAACTATACAGTCAAAAAACCAATCAGAACCCAGTACACATGCCTATGATTAGGACTTGCTACTTTTGTTTTAAGGGTACTCTATTGGTCGATGTTGGGCATAGCTCTATTGTATTCATAGATCCTTGGAACTCACAGCCTTGTAATTGAGCACTCAATGCAATACCAATTGTACTTTTTGTTGAGATGTAGAGAGAAAGAGAGAGAGACGAGACAAGAGACACACCATGTATGCTCCGAAAGATTGATTCATATCGAGGACAAGATACAAATATATAGGTGAGACCAAGTTGAGTAGAGTGATCCATATATAGCTCCAACACCCCCACTCAAACAAAGGTCTCTAGCTTTGGATGAAAAAACCCTTGGGGAGTTCAAGGGAAAAACCAAGCCCCTATACAATGTGAAAATATGAACTAGCGATGATGATGTGAAAGTGAATTTTGTATCCATGTACAAATATACAAGTGACTCTGATATCATAGTGTGCAAGTGTGGAGTGTGCATAGTGGATGGTATCTATAAGATTACAATGTCATATGTACAAAGCTATCACAATAGCAAAGATGCTAATCTAGAAAGAGTGAGGCGAAGCAACTCCAAGCTCCGAGCATAAGAGGATGAAACGTGACTTGTTGAGGCCTTTGGTAAGAATGTATGCAGTCATCTGGTCACTTGGATAGTGTTCAACCATTATGTTACCTGTGCATACTTCATACCTGACATAATGATAATGGACAATAATGTGCTTTGACTTATTATGTTGAACATAGTCTTTTGCAAGACTAATAGCACTCTGGTTGTCACACACCACAAGAGTGTGCTAGAAAGAGGAGAGTGACCAATACCAGTTTGTCAAAGACAAATCAGCTCACGAGCTGCAAGTGATGTCGCAACAAATTTTGACTCAGTCATAGAAACTGCAACACAATGTTGTTTCTTGCTGATTCAAGAAACAAGACAACCATTTATAAAGAAGCAATTTCCACTAGTAGATCACATAGATAAATGTGAGCTTGCCCAGTATGCATCTGTGTAACCGAAAAGAGAAAGACATTGTATAGAATCCAATGTCAGTTTTTGTCGATAGACCAAACCAAATTATGTAGTGCCTTTTAAGTATTTCAATACACGCTTTGCTGTAGACTAATGCTTAAGAGAAGGACGTGCAAGATGTTGTCCAAAATAATTAGCAACAAACAAAATATTAGGACAAGTGTTCATGCCAACAAACTGAAGACATCCAATCAAGTTAGCATAAGGTTGATTTGTGCCAAGTTGACTGCCACTGTCAGAAGTGTTCTTCGTAGAACTCGCAAGACAAGGTCTGTTGGCCGAATGTGGAGATTCCATACCAAAATTTTGAATAGTATCTGCAATAAACTTTGACTGTCAAAGGAATAAATACCTTTTGTGCGGTTTCGTTGAATCTGAATGCCAAGACACGAGTGAATCTCTCCAAGATCCACCATATCAAATGCAGAAGACAATGAATTTTTTACTTGCCGAAGAAATCCCAAATCATTGGAAACGAGGATGGTATCATCCACATAAAGAGCAAGAATCACAAAACTGCTACCTTGGTGTTTTATGTATAAGTTGGGGTCAAAAGAGCAAGAGATGAATCTTTTAGAGGTGATAAAAAGAGCAAATTTTGTATATCAGACCCGCAAAGCTTGTTTGAGACCATATAGTGCCTTATGGAGTTGAGCAACAAGGTCTTGTTTACCTGAAATAACAAACCCTTCTGGCTGTTCCATATAAATTTCCTCTTCCAAATCACCATTCAAAAAAACAGTTTGCACATCCATTTGATGAGCTTCTAAATCAAATTGAACAGCAAATGCCAATAAAACTCAAACACTTGTAATGCAAACAACTGGTGAAAATGTCTCTTGATAATCAACACCAGCAACTTGGGAGTAACCTTTTGCAACTACACGTGCCTTGAAATTGTCAAAAGATCCATCTGATTTTACCTTTGTCTTATACACCCACTTACACTTAATAGTTGTACGACCATGAGGTAGTTCAATTAGTATCCATGTACCTTTAGAGATAAGAGAACCGTACTCTGCTTCCATTGATCCTTTTGTGGCGAAGAGATAGCTTCATTATAAGTAATGGGATCTTAAGAAGTAGAGAAAGAATTATCAACAATATCTTCATCATAAACATGATTTGAACCATGTTCAAAATCAATAGACAAATCAACAAAAATATCAATATCATCATTGAAAACATTTGGAATGCATGGTTATGAAGGGGAAAGCTGCTCTATAGGAAGAGTTTCATCATTTGAAAAAAATGGAAAAGCCTGAAGCAATGATTTAGTATCATTAAAATCATTCATGGACCATGAGCCTCCCATAAGCTCTTCGTTAACACTAGGTTGGTAACCTAACAGGACATAAAAGTGTCCTTTCAGGGTTTTGAAAAAAACCTCCAAAACCATAGTATATCCACTCATTTTGTAAAATTCTTTCATGAGGTTATAGTTCAAGGCCTACTACACATGGAAAAAATAAGAGACTTGTAAAATTTCTCATCTTTTGGTCACACCAAGCCTCCAAAGTTGATGGACCAGTATATTTTCATCAAAACAATCATTTCTTACGTTTTTTTGTATAAAAATAAGATTAGGGATTTTTGTAGGACTTGAGATAAATTCCCTTGTTAACTTCAATGGGTTGGTGATCAGAACATATGATTGCTTCTCACTCACTATTTTTTGTTTTGCCAAAAGAAATAGGTACAAAAAAGTTGAATTTTTACCATTCTGCAAACCTATCATCAAAGTTTCTATAGCCACGCTGAATACAAATATTATATGCATGTTTTCTTAGTTCCCTATTGTCCTTTAGGTTCATAAGGAGCCATGGAGCATGTCAAAAGAATAATACATCTCTTACCAAGGGGAATCTTGGGGACAAAGATGAAGTGCTAAATACAGCAAACATGAAAAAACTGGGTTCAACATTATGAGTTGTAGAATCCCATAGAAACTATTGAATATCTAGCCAAATTTGATCCTTATGACTAGATATGGTTACTACCTACAAAATTCATATAGTTGTCACAAGAAACTAGCAATATTGAAAAAGCTATACTTGATATACTAGAATGTTTTGTTTTCTTCTATAATAGAAAAAACCAACCATCGTTGTGTACTATGCAAAATAGGGTATTAGGTGCCCAAAAACTCAAGGAATATTAGCTTTATGTTACAATATAGGACATAGAAAATCAAAACTACATTTGGATATCATGAAAGCCACCAAAAAAATCATAGACGAGCTAAAATTGGCTAAAAAACAAGATTTGACAATTTTTGTAATTTGGTCATAACTTACAACTTTAACATTTATTTCTCCGTAGAAGCATCAGGTTATGTTGATGACTACTAAAGATAGTTCTCTAGCATTATAGACCTTACAAAACATGAATTCTAGAGTGGTATAGTTGTAAAAAGTTGAAAAAAGCCAAAAACAGAACCCGTTTTTTCACACAGTTTAGGTTGTGAAATGTTGTGCAAGGACAAGGTTAAAGATGAAATTGATATTCCAAAAAAATGTCAATTTTTTTTCAGCTCATGAGACAACTTTCTAGATAGATAGCACCTCAAAATCCATTTTGAAACTCTTGATATAATTCAAGGAAAATGGTCACTTAACAGGACATAAAAGTGTCCCAGGACATAAAAGTGTCCCATTACCAACCTAGTGTTAAAGATAACATGATGATTCACAATTACTTTCTTGGAGGAAGGGACATAGAATTTATAGCCTTTGGAAGTGTTAGAATATCCAATAAAATAACTTTAAAACCATGAGCATCAAGCTTTGTTCGTGTTTTTTTGAGAACATGAATATAAGCAATACATCCAAAGGTTTGAAAATGAGATACAAAAGGAATGTCACCTATCCATGTTGTGATGGGTATCTAACCAGAGGGTGCAGTAGTAGGAAGATGATTTTGAATAAATACTACTGTCAAAGTAGCTTCAGCCCAGAAAAAACGATATAACCCAGAATGAATCAACATACATCTTACATCATTGAGAATAGTGCAGTTCTTTCGTTCAGCAACGCCGTTCTGTTGAGTTGAATATGGAATAGTGTGTTCATGATGAATTCCATGGTCAGCACAGTAACTCACAAACTCTCAAGAAACATATTCGCCTCCATTGTCATTACGGTGCTTCTTGAGGCGATGACCAATTTGAAGTTCCTCAGCCTTGTGAAATTGTTTGAAAATAGATAAGGCCTCATATTTTTGTCTAAGTAAAAATACAATCGCATACCATGAGAAATCATCAATGAAGGTAATGAAATAGCAATATCGTGATCTTGAAGAAGGTAGAGGTCCACATATATCAGTATGAACAAGATCCACTATGTCATGAGAATGAGTTGTATTTGAGGGAGAAAAGGGTTTATGATTATGTTTTCCAAGAGCACAAAACTCACAAATTCCCATCTGGGATGAGCTTTAAGATCCATGCCATGAACAAGATCACGACGTTGAAGATCAAGGAGTTTTGAGAAATCAGCATGAACAAAACGGTGATGCCATACTTTGCAATCATGATCACCTAGAGCAGTGACAACATTTGCTACAACATCATTGAGAGAGAGTTCAAACAAATTACCATTTCAAGAAGCAGTGGCTATAGTCTGTCCATCTTTCTCAATTTGGCATTTGGTATGATCAATACCAACGAAGAGACCAAGATCAACAAGTCTAGCAACAGAAAGAAGATTACGTTGAAGATCTGGTACATGTAATACTTCTCAAATAAAAACATGTTGAACTGGTAGAGAATGAGAGCCACTTAGACTAATATGTCATATTCATTTAGCACCAGAATTGTCAATAAAAAGTGATCCATGACGTACATGAAGTATCATGTCTGGAGCAATTAAACATAAATTGCAACTTGTTTCTAGTACAATATTGTTTTGATGTTCAGTAGCGTATGCTCTATTATGATATGTGTCAAATCAATGCTTATAGCACATATAAGTGGGATGATTAGATCGTCCACAATATTCACAAGAAGAAGAAGAATCTCTAGAAATGCGTGGTTGTTTAGTGATAATATTGTGTCCTTTATCACGTGCCCAACAATCATCTTCAGTATGCCCATTTTCGTTGCAGTAAGAACATTGCTTACTAGGAAATTTGAGACAAGAGACAATATTACCACGACGGCCTCCTCTATGGTTTCCTCGTTGAAATGGACGCCTTTGAGCATCCTAACTTTAAGATGTGGTTAGAATGACTAGCTGGTGGATCTACGTTCTACACCCACCTACCAATACTTGGTTAGAATGACCAAGTTATGAATCTATGGTTATCAATCCTATAAACACTATCTAAAATTGATAGAAGGTGGGCGTAGGAGAAACCAACCATTTCATCCACCTTGCAAAATTTGGTTAGAATGGCCAAGTAGTGGATCTACATTGCAGCCATCTTCAAGACTTGCTCAGAATAGCCACGTGGTGGATCTATGGTATGCATATTGCCCCCACTTTGATTAAAATGGGAAGTTGGTGGATATAGGAGAAACCAACCATTGCATCCACCTTGCAAGACCTGGTTAGAATGGCCAAGTGGTGGACTTTTGAGGCACCCACCTTCAAAACTTGGCTAGAATGGCTAAGTGGTGGATCTAAGGTCTACCTTTCTCACACACTTTGTTGAAAGTTGTAAATTGGAAGATTTAGGAGACACCAACCATTGCACCCACCTTCCAAAACTTGGCTAGAATGGCCAAGTGTTGGGTCTTGGATGCACTCACCCTCTAGGACTTGCCCACTGGGGAATCTAAGGTCTACCTATTTCATGCACTTTATGTGAGTGCAGGAATGTGGTGCATGTGTAGAGAGTGAGAATGAGAGGGAGAGAGAGAGAGCACGACACAGGGATATGGGGGGGTGGAGCTCCCAAATCTCACTGTATGAGCACATTGTGAGAATGAGTGAGAGATTCTTATTCTTTGTATGTATAAAGAATAAGGAGATAAATGTGGATGACCGGGGACATTGGCCGACGGACACGTGCAAGTCACGGTGAGGCACACCGCCTTTACCTAACATAATCCCACTAAAGGCTATGTGCAAACAAATGGCGAGAAGAATATCATACAACTAGTATATAGAAGAGGTGAGAGAAGACATCTCTCAACCTATGCCCACTGGCTTACTCCAAAGACGTGATTGCATCTGTAATCGCTCTAGTGTAGATGCAATATGCATACCACTAGGGATAGAGCCACAATGACAATTCTGATGCAGGTATCGAGTGACGACCTACATGGCTCCACAATGCACAATGCCAGTGTCAGTCATCACACAGTTGACAACTCCCACTGTAAATGTATCAATCGCATAATCAAGATCAGGTCTCAAGAACAAAAGGCTAGATATGAGAGATCCAAAATCCGACAAAACATGCACTATATGTACCAACCTATCCCTATCAACAACCTCAGTGCCATATGCATCCTCATCAAGAACCACCTGATTATGCAACATCATGTCAGCATTGTCTGGCAAAGGTATATTTGCCGAGAATGACTACAAAACCAAAAAATAAGCACCACTGCAATCACACACAGCTATATGAAGGACATCGTCGCCCTCAAACATATTAGATGCATCATAGAACAATGCATCGGTCTCTGGCTCAACTGATGTCGCCTCAACCAATGACTGACCAAGCTATGCATGCCCAAAGATACCACTGTCTGCGTGAACATCACCACAAGACAAATACACAACTTGCTCTCCATGCAGCACATCTTCAAAAGAGACACATCCTACCATGCTAATTACTAAGCTAAGCTATACTATCAAAGTGATTATGTGAGGAGAATACTTATTTATTGTAAGATACACCTTCTTCCTCTCAATCTTTCCTCCCTCATTTCGTGCTATCTCTCACCATTTTTGAAGGTGTATGAGGTCTTGGGACTGAGGCTAGGGATACTAGGTGTGTTTTTCAAGCATAAATTGGTGTTTGACGCTTCCATCTTCATTGCACCGACAAGTTTTGTCAAGGAACACCAGAATTGTATTATACAAAAGTCTCCTTTAATGGGAGAAGCTATAATACAAAGCCTTTATGGAGGGGGGATCAGATCCATGCAAATCCGGTCCTCAATTGTTGTCAATTGTTCTATTTCTTTCTCTTTTCAAGTATTGTCTATGCCAAATTAGCTAGGTGTAAATTGCTATGTTGCTTTCTCAAATTAAGTACTCTCTCTATGCTCATTAGGAACTTGTTCTTAATGAAATGCTCACTATGTATCAATTTCCACTACACACAAGTTACTAGTGCATTAAATGTTACATGCAAGGTGGATGCAATGGTTGGTTTCTTCTACATCCACCAACTTCCCATTCTAACCAAGTTTGGAAGGCGGCTGCAATTAAGATCCCCCACTTGGCTATTTTATTAAAAATCTTACCAGGTAAATGCAATTGTTGGTTTCTCTTACATCTAGCATCCCATTTTAAACAATGTGTGTGCAATATGTAGACCTTGGATCCTCTCTCTCTCTCTCTCTCTCTCTCTCTCTCTCTCTCTCTCTCTCTCTCTCTCTCTCTCTCTCTCTCGCTCGCTCTCTCGCTCGCATATACACACACACAAGGAGATGAAGAAGAAGAAGATGGAGATGGAGCAAGAGCACTCTTCAATAGCACAAATGAAAGAATGAATGATTTTTAAGTTTAGGTGACTTTTATATGAGGTCGCCCCATTCACACTTGGGTGCCCATACTTAGCCAACTAACCCTTGAATGTTTCTGTTAGAGTGCGCCCCTCATCGGCGATCACTCTTACCCTTTTCCTATTGGACTGACAAGCCCGGCCCATGACTACTAGAAGTGGACACTAGTGGTTAACATGCCCCCCTTTCTGATGTAGATTCCGTCCTCGGAATATAACAGTGCAGCATTGGGATCCATGATAGAAGTACCTGTGTTAGAAGAAAAACAACATTGTGAAAGCTCAAAGGGAGCATGTACATGTGTGCAATAAGTGAGATGCATAAATGATATTCTAGGAAATGCAAAAACAAATTCATGAATTGTAACATTGCCAACTAGAACAAGCATAGTACTTGAATAAAATGCAATCGAGTTAGGGTTTATTAGGTCGACTCTAAGAGAAGTACACAAGAGCTAGGACTAAAGTAAGTACTAGATTGACCAACATTAATTAAAAAATGTCGACTAAAGAGTAGTTAACCTTAGGAATGCTCGTCGGGGTCTAAGGACTAGTGGTCTTGTCACTTATACCACTTAAGTGTTATCCACATAAAATACAAGGAAGTTTGTGCTATTTGTTTTTTCTTTTCTTTTTTTTTCTTTTTTTGTGTTTTCTTTGTTGTTGTTGTCATAGTTGCTACAAGTAGCTGGGGGACTCGAGGTCTCAAATTACCAGCACGTGGGAGACTCAAGGTCTCAAATACCAACTTGAGCATAAACTCAAAGAGAAGTTTGAAAAAATTATAGCATCTAAATTGGCAATGTCACAACCTCAGAAATTTTATGCATTTTAGAATTCAAATGACAACATGCAAACATGTAAATGTGGAAGCATAGATAAAAGAAACTAGTACACCTAATATAATGGAGAACATCCATTGTAACATGTAAACATCCATTGTTGTTGTCTTTCAAAGGCATCCTTATGTAGTCACAAACTGCACAATAGTCACCACCAAACATCCACCTTCTAGAGGCACATAAGTGAGAAAAGGTACCAACACTTATTGAACACAATTAAAAAACATAAGGAACCCTAACCTAATTATTTGCACTCCCCCTAGAGAGTCAAGGGAATAGGATATTGTAGAGATTGGGGGGGAACCCTAAGGATAAACCCCTATCCTTGTCGTCAACAAAAACAAAGTCATCATCCGTGAGACCATATGTGCCATCCATGTAATCATGTAAATCTTCTTCTTCATCAGAGGCACCAATGTTTACTAAGAAGGTCACTAGAAGTCTATAGTCATCTTGGTCAAAAGGGTAGGCTTGTGCAAAGGGAGAAATGCTCTCTACTAAGTATGGATCAGTCGTGGTCAAGAGACGTATCAGTCATTCTAACTCCTCGAAATTCCTCTCACATGCTAGCGTACCTACCAAACTCCATTCACAGGCAAGTACCGGAAAGACCATGTGAAACACTTGTGAAAAGTAACGAGGATACTTCTCACCCAAGACAGGAGTGGATGACTCTAATGTACTAGCCATATCTATACACACAGATAGATGATGGTTAGAGTGCAAATATTACAAGGGTCGTGTTCTTGTGCATAATGTGTTTTAATGATTTTGTGCTATGTATAGAACTTGTAAGTTTCCACATTATTGTTTGGTGGCTCTTGCTCTTTTACTTTTTTACTATTGTTTTTGTGAGTATAAGGCTTTATATATACATTCCCTAGGATTGGAGATTGAGAGGTCAAGGAGAAAGGTTGAGAGGGAAGCAAGTGAATGATGGATGTCAGCAAACACTCTCCCCTTCCTTGGGTAGATCATACTTTTTGGAAAGATGTCATCACCTTTTGAAACCAATTGTTCCAAGTTGTTATGGGTGAAGGCTTTAACCAATAGTTTTCGATCGCCCTATGCGTTTCATCTAGTTGCAAGGGTGGTAAGGTACTCTCCCATGATTTATTTGCAACATTGTTGTAGGTGGTGAACTTACAATGGGAGGTGCAAACTCTTCCTTGTTTGT
Organism: Adiantum capillus-veneris; assembly: GCF_014529385.1. NCBI lineage: Eukaryota > Viridiplantae > Streptophyta > Polypodiopsida > Polypodiales > Pteridaceae > Adiantum > Adiantum capillus-veneris. The sequence goes on along the minus strand of NC_140943.1, from coordinate 50,537,202 downwards.
ATGGATATGTACAATGGTGGGTGGAGGTTGTGTCAAAGCTTCTATTTTCGTATAAGAACTACATGAAGAGAAAGAAGCTTCATTTGACTTCCATGTTCCTGAGCTAGGTGGAACAAATCGTTCTTTCTTCGGTACCCAAACTAGCTTTGGAGCGGGTGTGTAGCATTCTGTGATTTTTTTCTTTCCGTGATCGTTGATTTGTTTTGGAGCTACGAGATTGGGCTCACATGGGTCAGGTGACAAGTAAGAACACAATCTACGTTTTGGCACCCAAATTTGATCATTTCCTTGATAGTAGCCTTGGGCTTCCAATAGTTGTTTATGAATCCACTGCCACGTTTTCTTACATTTCTTGGAGCAAGTGGGATGTTTCTTACAAGGCTTCTGTTTTTTAGCACTAGCTATGATCGCTAAAGAAGCTTTAGGGACCCACTTGTATGTTTTCTTCGTTATATTAAGATGAGTCTTGTCAGAAGCTATATGCATTGATTCTAGCATATTTAAGGGTACGAGTGATGTCATTTCATCCCCCTCAGGTGTTACCCAGGTTGTCCCCCTGTTTCCCCAAGTGTCTATGGTTGCTGCTAGGTGGACCCAATCCACATTGTTTGACTCAATCATCCCAGATAGTACATCCATATAAGGAGAATCTTCCCCAACATCAATGTCCGCTTAACACATGTTACAATACTGCAATGGGGTCGAGTGAGCTGTGGTGTAAGATCTATGATCAATTATAAACATGTTTCCTAGGGATGTGCTCAACCACTTACAAGATCCACTCGAATGACAAAATCTTGGAACTGCAAGTAGACATGGTTTTTAGACCAGTCATGCACCATTTTTGCTTCCCTGATCATGAAAGGACGTCCTAAGATCATTTCTAATGCCATAGTGTGCTTGGAGAAATTCATAACAATGAAGGTAATTCTTATTTTATGTCCAAAGACCTTGATCTTGAGATCTTCTAGCATCCCAATAGGTTTAACAATAGACCCATTGGCCATCTTTACTACTATGGTTGTGGTTCCAAGGTGAGGTCTTCCCATAGTTTCCCAACAGTTTTTAGTCACAATGCTAACCCCAACGCCACCATCAAGGATTCCCTTCACAGTTAATCCCTTAGTAGTGATTGGTATGGTTGCATGGATTCATCACCCTCAAAGTATTGTCCCAACTTGTTAACATGTATTTCTATAACAAGGTTCTTATCTAGGTTGGGTTGTGGATCTAAGTGTTCCTCCTCTATTGACATCTCCCCAGCTCCATCCATCTGTGCAAATTGTGGTAGCCCAAACTTCAGTTCTCCTTTGAGGAAAGCTCGAAGAGCTGGACATAATGGTGGTTCTAACTTTTGAAAACATAAAATCCATCAATTTGGAAATGTTTAACGATACCTTTTGGGATTTAGTCCCTTGACGTGGGGAAGATGGGGTCTCCAATCCCTCTGTAAACATTCTGTCCATCAAGAAGTGAGTACACCCACTTTCCCATGACTTTAAGTCACTTTCTTCTTGGATGACACTAGGTATGGCTAAGGGTCTATGGACTTGGTGAGGTTGTTGTTGCGTAGGGAACATTGTGTTCATAATCTGGATCTGCCTAAGTGCTGGTTCTAGATCCCTTTGGGTATCTTCTACCAAACTCCTTAATTGCTTGACTCGCTTGATCTCCTCTAAAGGGTTTGGATAAATTCCTATCTTCTTCCTCATGAAGAGCTTCCTTGTTGGTTTCTATCTTAGTGGTTGTTTTGGTCTCCATGGTTTCACTTGAATCGGAATCCTTTTCAACGTCGTTCATATATACGGAGTCGTCACCAGTCCCTATGTTGGTCTTTAAATTGGGGTCTGACTTTGCTGCTTTTTTTTATCTCTTCCTTCGTATTTTCTTCTTTTTCTGAGGTTGGGCTATTGATGCCGTGTCTCTTTCCTCAAGAATATAATTTTTTTTTTGGACCATCGATCGTGTGAGTACGTTTAGTGGTACCACAGGTGTACTTTGTGATGCCTCCTCGGTAACCTCAATCAAGTTTAATGGCGTGATCTTCGGTACATTTGGATTATTTGGACATTGGGCAATCAAATGATCTATGCCACATTGATTATACATGAGTATCCGCATGGTAGACGTGCTCGCTTGATTGGTTTGCATTAGTGTGGTGTTCTTTTGTAGCCTAATGGTACACTCGGCCACACGATGTGGACCTCCATACTCATAGCATTGAAGAGGTGGCCTCTTAGCAGTGTAATTGATATTTTGGCCTCTTGCAGCAAGAGCAGCTACTTGATAGACAGGTTTGACTTGTCCCCAATAGTCCTCCATGTAGTATTGTGGACTTTCTTCAAGCACATCCATCCCATAGGCAATATTAAGGTCTATATCTTCCTCATAGCCTTCCAAACAAGCAATAGATGACTCACAACCCATTTGATTCACAGAAGTGATTCTTGGATGTGGTGGTTGCGGTCCTAGCACTGGAGGTGGTAAGGGTGTTATTTGAACAACATTTTAGGCCCTAGGGACCATGTGTTGTGACGTTTGTTCAAGAGGTGGAGCCAGTATCAATGCAGGCACTCGAGGTGTGTCTGTCTATGCTAAGGTTTTTCTATTAGCTATCACGCGTTTAAATACTATGCAGTCCTTAGCTTGATGACCATATCTCCCACAGGCATTGCAGTTCCCATTGAATTTTACTCTAAAAGTCGGACATTTGCTGGTACTATGCGGTCCATAGCATATTAAGCACCATTGTTGCTCCCTTCTTGGATACATATGGTTGTTTTGCAGAGCACAATTGTCTTTAAGACTCTCTTGAATGGCCTTGGTGAGATCTACTAAAGTCATCTTAGATATCTTTGGCTCCTTAGCAATAGGCTTTAGGGTCATTGGTTGGTGCCCCGATGCTTAATGCGAGCTAATAGATTAGGCTCAACAAACACTCTCCTTGAATCATTAAATTATCCTCCAATTGGATCCCATTGGTGGTGATTGCTTCCCAAGTGGTGATACCTCTAATGACTAGGCCATTGTAGATATCCTCGTGTCGTAATCCCCTAATGAATCTATCAAGCAATTGATTATTATTGAAGCGCTCATTTGGATTACAACGAGAATTCAAATGCTTCAAGCGACTAATAAAGTCTCTCACCGACTCTCCTTCCTCTAGTTGGGATTTCTGGAGTTGAGAGGCTACACCCCAAAGCACTCCTTCTCGTATGTATTCTTTCAAGGACAGTCTCCTAAGAGTAGGGTAGATCATTTTTTCTTCCACCCTTAGGGTTCTATACCAATCCCCAACCTTTCCACTTAAGGTTAGGTTTAAAGCATTGCTCTTATGTAGGTCATTGTGTTCTCCTAGAGAATCGCATATTTGTTCAAACACTTTGATATGCTTTCTCACATCCCCGTCTGCACTAAATTTTTGTGTGAGCTTGGTTATTTGTACTGCTTTACTTCTAAGTTCTCTATCAGGTGTGTTACGCATGTTCTCAGCAATAGATCTACTGATAGCTTGAGCAAATGTTGCCAAGTCACCTAACTGAGCAGGAACCGTTGGAAAGGGGGAAGTCGAAAAACCACCAGGACACAATATAAATGCCTCTCTATAGCCCAGTGATCTCACAGCACCCCTATCCCCTAGCAAACACACATCTCAATGCACAATCTGTAATCTACTATTGAACTTGCTCACCTAAACATCCCCGACTACACACCCAATCACCCAAAATGAAAGCATCCTCACCATGTATACTCATTTTCAGCACTACAAGACATTTGTGGAACGCCAATTAAATAAGTCGCTTCGTAATCTCCGCACAGATAATGGCGGTGAGTATGTTTCCAATGCTTTCAAGGACTATTGTATGCAAGAGGGCATCTTTCATCAGCTTACGATGCCCTACTCTCCTCAACAAAACGGCGTGGCTGAACGAAAAAATCGCACCTTGCTGAATGCGGTGCGTGCCATGATCCTCACTGCTGGTGTCTCCCAATCCTTTTGGGAAGAAGCTGCTGCTACAGCTTGCTATGTACAAAATCGGCTGCCTACACGCACTCTTCCAAACAAAACTCCTTATGAACTGTGGGCTGGCGAGAAACCCAATATCTTGCATCTACGCATATTTGGGTCACCTTGCTATACTCTCATCCCAGCAGACAAGCGTGATAAGCTCTCTTCTCATGCCAAGAGAGGCATTCTCGTTGGCTATGGTGATCGTTTTGGAATCAAAGGATATCGGGTCTATCATCCTACGACTCGTACCTTCTCCTTTAGTCGTGATCTCTTCTTTCAAGAGCATGCGCTGATCGCGACTCCTTCCTCTACTACTGAGCCTTCCTCGAGCTCCATTTCTGCAAATATTTCAGCTTCTTCCAACACTACGGCAGGTTTTGGCCCTTCTTGGGGAGTTCTTGAGATGATGACCAGCAATACACCTAATGCTCCTGCTGCTCCTCCACCTCCTCCACCTCCTTTGGCTCCTCCTGTTGGTCCACAACCTGTCACACTAGCTCCTCGCGAAGTGGTCTCCCCTGTTCTCTTGTCTCCTACCGCAAGCCTACTCACACCATGTAGTCCCATCACACACACATCTCACATGTTAAATTCTAGTCATGTTGCTCCCTTGCATCATAAATCTCACCTAGTCCATCATACCACCACCGCGAGAGTTCCTCGCAACCCCTTCACCCGCCTTCATTATGAAAGCCCTGTGTTTCAACCTTCCAATAACCCCAGCTCTTCACGAGTTAACCATTATGCTCGAGGTGTGGGAAGTTCTCCCTCAACCTCTACCACCTCCACTGAGTCTCCTCCAGCAAAGACTCGCAGTTTGTCTGATATACTTGGTCGCCTTAATGTTGCTCTGGCTGAGCCCTCTAGTCTTCCTTCAGAACTCGATGATTATGCTCTTCCTCTTGATGGCACTATTAGTGTTGTTGCTGCTCTTGGCTCACCTGATGCTCACCTTTGGCGTGCTGCCATGGAGGCTGAGATAGCCTCTCTCCGACATAACAATACATGGGTATTGGTTCCACTTCCACGGAATCGCAAACCCATTACTTGTAAGTGGCTTCTTCGGCGTAAATATCGTCCTGATGGCTCAATTGAGCGCTATAAAGCACGCCTTGTTGCTCGCGGTTTCTCTCAAGAACCTGGCGTGGACTACTTTGAGACCTTCTCTCCTACACTTCGTCTCGCATCTTTGCGAACTCTATTGGCTGTTGGAGTCCAGTATGACTTGGAAATACACCAAATGGATGTTGAAACAGCCTTTCTAAATGGTGAACTAGAAGAAGCAATATATATGGTTCAACCTCCCTACTTTGTCCATCCGGACTATTCTGAGTATGTTTGCCTACTCCTTCGTGCCTTGTATGGCCTAAAGCAATCTCCTCGCCAATGGAATGCACGATTTCACTCCTTTATGCAATCCATTCACTTTCGGCGGCTCCAAACTGATGTTTCAGTCTACATTCGACGGCGTGGATCCCAGTTTGTCATCTTGGCTCTCTATGTGGATGACATCTTCTTGTTAGCAACATCTATCCCTTTGCTACAATCAGAATTGACTGCTACATTTCGCATGAGTGATGGGGGGAATTGAGTTATATTCTAGGCATGCAAATATTTAGGCATCGCCCAACACGCACACTGCATCTCACTCAAGCAAAATTCGCAGAAGGCATTGTAAAGAAGTTCAATACTAATTTGCACAAGCTTTGCTGGACACCACTACCATTGATGCGATATGAAAAATATACATTGCTAGAGACTAATACAATATTATGGAAGCATGATCCACTTGCTAATTTATATCGCAGCATTCTAGGTAGTATACGCTATCTAGTCTCATGCACTCGCCCTGATTTAGCTTTTGCTGCTGGTATGCTTTCACGGTATATGCATTCTCCACGACATGAGCACCTAGTACTAGCTAACCGCCTACTTGAATACATAAATACTACACGAAATATGGGTATTACCTTTCGAAGGGAAAATACAACACGTGGTCTTCAAGTTATTGGTTACACAGATGCTGACTGGGCCACAGATCGGAAATCACGGCATTCGATTGGTGGTTTTGCTTTCACCCTTTCAGGAGGCGCCATATCATGGAGAAGTAAACGGCAAGCAACCATCTCTCTCTCAAGCACTGAGTCAGAGTATAAAGCAGCATCTGAAGCTACAAAAGAAGCTTTATGGATCAACAATCTCCTAATTGAACTTGGTTTTAATGTTCACCTTCCTATGGTTGTATATTCAGATTCTATGTCTGCCATAGAGTCATCTAAAAAGGCAAGGCAATCAGACAAGCTTAAACACATTGATATTGCTAATCATTTTGTGCGAGAACAGGTTGAAGCTCGAAAGATAGCTCTACTATACAAGCCTTCTAAAGATAATGCTGCTGACATGTTCACTAAAAGCTTGAGCTCTCTGCAACTGTTCAAGTGTGCAGAGACAATCGGAATGGAGTTTGGAGACAGCTAACATATTTGTTTATGGGGGGGTATTGGCAAATAAACAAATACGTAACTTCAGATTAACAATTATAAATGTGAATCGTCACATGATGACCGAGGGGTCGTCTATTGTACATATGAACCAACGTGCACCTTAATAAAACATAACCGTTCGTACCTGCTTCTGGTGTTACTGTCTGTGTACTCTCTCTCTCTTTGTGTTCTATACAGTAGCTGTCTACAACCCATTGGCAGCTTTTTGTAAAACTTCCCTTTCCCGGCCCTGCTCGTCATGTGGTCGATGTCGATCCCTCCTTTTCTCTGAGCGACCACCTTCATCTCTTCTCCACCTACAGCTTGCAGCCCTCTGTCCACCGTGAGCCCCAACCTCATGTCCTGGCGGCCCTCTGGTGGTTGCCCCCCTCTGCAACCCTCGTTCTTCTCAAGATGGCCTTCATGCCGCTTGTTGCCACCTTCTCACTTGTGATATGGCCATTAGCTACAGCCCCTCATCCTCTCCTGTGATGCTCCCAATCACGCCCCCCAAGCCTCACACCTTGACTGGCTGTCCCCTCAGGCCCTCTCCCCCTCCTGTGCCTTCTACTGGATCCGGTTGCCCTCAGGCCCCTTTGCCGCCTCCACTGCATGTGCCCCCTCCTGTATCACACCTCTCCATGCCACAGATGACAGCCTCCTTGGCTGCCTTCCCCTCATGCATTGCCCAAGTGGCGCCTTCCTCATGCAAGCTCAAGTGGCGCCCTCCTCCGGTAAGCCTCCAGATGGCGCCCCCTTCTATGCTAGCGCTGTTCGTCGACTGCAGACAGACCCTTTTTTTCCTGTTAATAGCTCAAAGCTATTTTTTTTAGGCTCTGCTTGGCGACCGGTCCCACCCCACTTCGAAGTTTACTCTTTTTATAAAAAAGTTCTTCGACTTGGGCTTTGTCCCCACCAAAAGCCACGCCATCGTGTAGCTTTGTCGATCACAATGACTAGGCCGGCTCAAGCTTCATCTTGGTACCCTTCTCCCGATCCAATAACACCTTGAAACGACGAGCCCAAAAAATCGAGAAGTATAGCACATTGAATCTATACTTTAGACACTTGTAAATACTCCGATCCGTAGAGCTTCAAAACCAAACTTGACAAGTAAAAAGCCGCATTTGGTGTACATACCATTGTGAGGCCTGCTCCAAAATGCATTTGAGATCTTCCCAAGTCCGATATCATCATCCAGCCTAATGTCGGGCACCTACTCCTGGCTGCTCCCTGTGTCGACATGAATTGGGTGCACCATCATTGCCCAGCCCCTCGTTGAGCATTTATGCTCAACCATAGCAGTCTTTAGATAAAAGATGAGTGTATAGAGAGAATGATATAACATAGATATATAGTGGCTATATAGATAGGATAGAGATAGAAAGGAAATCATCTGCTACTGCATCACCCTCTAGGGTCAAATGGAAAGCCTTGAGCTTCCCCAATCATAGTGTAGGCTCCACCTGGATCAAAAATAAAACAATGGCCATGGCCATCCACCTGTAAAGCATGCATCTTCAAGCCTTCCTTTGCACTTGTAGACCAGTAGACACACCACCCTTCCAACTCTCCATAACATGGAGCTTTGTCACCCTACATCCATAATCCTTTCTGCCAACAATAAGCATGCTTTTGATCACTTGAAGCACATGTACCATAAGCTGCTATCATGTCACCTTTTAGAGAACTCTCCGTAGTATAGTCTTCTTCAAAAAACCTCGCAACTGACACAAAGACACCTGTAAAGAAACCTCCCATAACACATGTATCCATAGCATCACATAAAATAGCAAAACCTGCAATTTGCCTCCACCTGCTGCATAGCAAAGCAAACCTAATCCCTTTGCAAACTTGTATCCAAACCCTCTGTAAATGGCTCTAAGGCCACCTTCTCATACTCAGGAGCATGACCTGTTAGAGCTTCAACCTGTTCGTCAAATACCTCATCACCTACAAGGTTGGTGGCACCTTCCTCTTTGCATGGAGCCTCACTCTCATAGGCTGCACCTGTATCAGTTTCCATAGAGTCATCTTCCGGAGCTAACTCTCCACGGCCACACACAAACTCTGAAACTTCAAAGTACGCCTCTACATGCTCACCAAGGCAAGGTTGCCCCACCCCCTGCATAGACAAATCACTGCGACATACCTCTGTTTCTTCTTCTAGCTCTTGCAAGTCATCCTCAAAAACCTGCTCTTCAATCAAACTGGATGCACAATCAAACCATACCTCTTCCTCCAATAGGGACTCACCATCACACGACATTTAATAGGACTGCTCGACTGGCAGATTCACACAAGGTTAAACACTATACTCCTCTTCGACCTTTAGCTGGATGGCAAGCAACTTGCATACATTGTTCATCACTTCATCCACATGAAAAACGTCATAAGTCTCATACCTAAAAGATAGGGATTCTGTCTCCCATGTAGCATCTGTATCCAAACTGCTGCTGGAGCTATGAGAACTGTCAGACTCCTCTTTTGAACTTGCCAATTCTTGTACCACTGCCACCTTCCTCGTTGCTGGCTCTAGAACTGACACCTCCTCTTTAAGATCTTTTACCACCTTGCTCTCTTGAGGAAGCAAATTGGATGGCACCCTGAACATACCTCTCTGCACCTTTGGAGACCTGGTTGGCACTTGTTCTAGCTCTTCTACCCTGGCATCAGCTTCACATGCTTTGATCAAATCCATATGAAGAAAAGAAAGGGCTTTTTACCTCTTGATGCTTATCAATTTGTTGGGAATTGGCTGTCATGATTGCCGACTGTAGCAATCCTGCCTCCATCTTCTTCTTCATCTTTCAACTCTTTGCTTTGGCGACTCTGACGGCTTCATCAAAGGTCCTTGGATCTTCATACTCCACTCTCTCACGAACATAGGGATGCAAACAGGATAGAAACCTTCCGAGCTTCAAATATCCCGCATTGGTTGCTTGGGTAGCAACCGCCAAATCCCCCCAATAAGCTTCAAATTTATCAACAAAAGCATCAAAATTGGCACTTATGTCCTGTTGCAAACCTTTGATCTTCGCATCTGCTTCCGAAGCAGACACTACCTTTCTATACCTTTGTAGAAATTGCTCTCGAAATCCGATCCAAGTTTGCTTGTGTGCATCTTCTAAGCCATCGAACCAAGATTTTGCTTTACCTCGCATCACCAAAGGTAGAGTCCGGAGCTTTGCTTCATCACCTGGCATCTGCAATACTGCCAGCATAAATAGCTCAAAATCGGCAAGCCAATCATCTGCATCTTCCTCTCCATTGAACACCGGACAAAACTCCTGCTTCATCTTGATTCATGAACACTTGGTTAGGAAGCAATCAGTGGATCCTCAGTGGGGGCACCACAAGATGAAAAGGGGGAAGTCGGAAAACCACCAGCACACAATATAAATTCCTCTCTATAGCCCAGTGATCTCACAACACCCCTATCCCCTAGCAAACACACATCTCAATGCACAATCTGTAATCTACTATTGAACTTGCTCACCTGAACATCCCCGACTACACACCCAATCACCCAAAATGCAAGCATCCTCATCACAAAGAAAGCATCTCGATGCCCTCCAATACCATGAGATCATTTGATCAACCAACCTCAAGCTTTCCTACTAGCTTCATCCTCAAAGTAAATACCACAATCATATATCGAGCATAGCAATTGACATACCCACACAATCACGAGAGCAAAAATGAACATGATAACATTTGCACAAATAGCAATCCAACTCGACTAGTCTCAAAAGTATTCAATGATGCAATGATGGAATTATATAGAAATCACCCTCCTTTAGTTTTGGATCAGACGAACCCCTCTTAGGCAATTTTCAAGTTGACCCCATCTTCCAATACGCTTAGAGGTTGCCCTCCCCTTTACCTTAGCCTTATGCAGCCCGAAACCTATTGTCGGGGTCCCCCTTGCCTGCAACCCATCGGTAACGTTTTGTAAAACTTCCCTTTCCCGGCCCTGCACGTCATATGGTCGATGCCGATCCCTCCTTTTCTCTAGCGACCACCTTCATCTCTTCTCCACCTACAGCTTGCAGCCCTCTGTCCACCGTGAGCCCCAACATCATGCCCTGGCGGCCCTCTGGCGGTTGCCCCCCTCTGTAACCCTCGTTCTTCTCAACTAGGTGTCCTTCATGCCGCTTGCCACCTTCTCACTTGTGATATGGCCATTAGCTGCAGCCCCTCGTCCTCTCCTGTGATGCTCCCAATCACGCCCCCCAAGCCTCACACCTTGACTGGCGACTCCCTCAGGCCCTCTCCTGTCTGTTGCCGGCCACACGGCCCTCCTGTGCCTTCTACTGGATGCCCTCAAGCCCCTCTGCCGCCTCCACTGCATGCGCCCCCTCCTGTATCACACTTCTCCATGCCACAGATGACGCCCTCTTTGGTTGCCTTCCCCTCATGCATGGCCCAAGTGGCGCCTTCCTCATGCAAGCTCAAGTGGTGCCCTCCTCCAGTAAGCCTCCAGATGGCGCCCTCTTCTATGCTAGCGTTGTTCGTCGACTGTAGACAGACCCTTTTTTTCCTGTTAATAGCTCAAAGCTAATTTTTTTTAGGCCCTGCTTAGCGACTGGTCCCACCCCACTTTGAAGTTTACTCTTTTTATAAAAAAGTTCTTCGACTTCGGCTTTGTCCCCACCAAAATCCATGCCGTCGTGTAGCTTTATCGATCGCAATGACTAGGCCGGCTCAAGCTTCATCTTGATACCCTTATCCCAATCCAATAACACCTTGAAATGACGAGCCCAAAAAATCGAGTCGTATAGCACATCGAATCTATACTTTAGACACCTGTAAATACTCCGATCCGTAGAGCTTCAAAGCCAAACTTGACAAGTAAAAAGCCGCATTTGGCGTACATCCCACTGTGAGGCCTGCTCCAAAATGCATTTGAGACCTGCCCAAGTCCGATATCATCATCCAGCCTAATGTCGGGCACATGCTGCTGGCTGCTCCCTGTGTCAATACGAACTGGGTGCACCACCGTGGGTGGAGGTGCTCCAGAGACTACATGTGGAGTAGGTATTGGCATTGGGCTTGGCACATAGGAAGCCCTTGGGTTCCATGTTTGGTACGGTGTTGTTCCATGTGGCGGTCCAAACTTCATATATGTGGCCCTAGGTATAGCAGACATCGGATGTGACATGCTAATGCTAGCCAATATGGTCCCATGGAAATAAGAGCTTCGATGTTGTAGTTGTGGAGCATAGGTAGTTGAAACAATGAGAGGGGTAGAGACTACAAGAGTACGAGGACCCATGGGTGTATACGATTGGTACACACTTGTAGGTACTGTTGCAGACATTGAGCTACCATGTAGTAGTGCTTCACTAACAAATGAGGTCCATGGCGTGTTTCCCCGGGGCGGTCACTTTTTAGAATGTGTATGATATCACGTGAATTAACCGGAGAGGATTATTAAAAGGCCAAAATGTATACATACAGAGGGGGGTGGGGTTTTTTTAAATAGGCTCACACTGTAAGTATAGTATGTATATTGGGGTATTATTAATTACCTCTTGAACTCACGTGATATAGGGGTCTTTTGATAAGTGACTGCCCCGGGCGTGTTTCTTGGTATGCCCATCATTAGGGTAGGCATGGTAGCCGTAGTGTCATCAAGGGAAAGATGAGCTAGACTTGGAAAGGTAAAGCTATCACTTGTGGGCTCAGATTGCACTGAGACCCCTGGCGAAACAACATATGGGGGATCCATCGGACTTACCGAGGGAGTCTCCATTTGCGATAAAGTTGGTTGTTTAGCCTTCCTTGTATCCAAGAATCTCATGAGACTCGTTGAAGGCATGTGGATCCCCTTGTTCTGTCTCTCTAGCTCAATAACCCTATGGATGACCTCACAAACTCTTTTGTTGATCCTCCACACTAGTAGCACCCCACTACAAGAGGCTATTCATATTAGCGACGCTCAAAAAATGTCGCTATGAGCGTCGCTATAAGCGTCGCAAATTTGCGACGCTCATAGCGACGCCGGCTGGGCTAAAAAAAATAACAGAGAGCGCCCAAAAACTCAGATCTCAGATCTGAGTTTTTCGACGCCCTCAAGCAAGGAGTAGGTAACGCTCTCCTCTCTCTCTCTCTCTCTCTCTCTCTCTCTCTCTCTCTCTCTCTTTCTTCTCCACACACACACGAGGAGAGGAAGGAGAGCCAGGTATGCTCCTTCCCTCTCCTCACTCTCATGTTCCCTTCCCCTCTTTCTCTCTCCCTCTCTCTCTCTCTCTCTCTCTCTCTCTCTCTCTCTCACACACACACACACACATAGTGTTTTTGAGAGAGAGAGAGAGAGAGAGAGAGAGAGAGAGAAAGAGTACAAACATAAACAAAAACGCACACACACATACATAAACAAAGAATGCACACACACATTGAGAGAGAAAAAGAGAGAGAGAGCATGCATAAACAAAAAGCGCACACATTGAGAGAGGAAAAGAGAGAGAGAACATGCATAAACAAAAAACGCACACATTGAGAGAGGAAAAGAGAGAGAAAGCATGCATAAACAAAAAAACGCACACACATTGAGAGAGAAAGAGAGAGAAACTAATTTAACGTCGTAGGAAACTAATTAAAATTAAAAGACCTAAAGATCTAGCCGACGAGGAGTTGAACTCAAGACCTATTATTCAAGAGGGAAATGGCATAACCAATCTATCATACTTGGCATGGGTGATAGAAAGGATATACCATTTATCTCTTTTTATTGGCACACACATCCACACACGCGCACACACACAAGAAGAAGAGAGTTATAACGTCTTAGGAAACTACCCTAAAAGACGTTAAAGATTAGGTTAGATGTAGACTTACGTTATATTAGATTTAAGTTTATTACGCAAGAAACTATCCTAAAAGACGTTAAAGATTAGGTTAGATGTAGACTTACGTTAAATTAGATTTAGGTTTATTTAAGTTAAATTAGATTAGATTTAGGTTTATTTTTAGTTAGATTTACGTTTATTTACGCTAGATTTAGATTTGCGTTATATTAGATTAGATTTAGGTCTCCATAGACTGCGATGCCTGCATGAAGCGGGTGAAGAAAGCCCTCAATGGAATATAGGGTATTGCTGCCTTCACTCTTGGTGGGCTCCGTCGATCCAAAAGTACTGGTGAAATGTCTTCAGAAGATAGGGAAGAAGGTGGATCTTCAGGGCGGCAAGAGTCACTACATCCCCGACAATGACCATCTAGACAACCTCTAGTCATTCAACAGCAACTTCAAAGTTAGTAACAAGAGCAAGAACGGTCCAAAGGGCCAATTGCTGTCATCAGATGTGGATGGAGATGAGGCAGCGTCACCGCCGGAAGTTAACTCTCACATCTTTAGTGATGAGAATGCCAACTCTTGCCGAGTTATGTGAAAAATTATGTGTTAAATAAGTTTTAAGGTTCTTATAATCCCTGTTAGTTTAGTTCTTTGTTTTTAATATAACATAATTTACGTTAGATTTAGATTTATGTTATATTAGATTAGACTTAGGTTTATTTAGGTTTACCCACACACACACACACACACACACACAAGAAGAAGAGAGTTTTAATGTCGTAGGAAACTATCCCAAAAGACGTTAAAGATTAGGTTAGATGTAGACTTACGTTAAATTAGATTTAAGTTTATTTTTAGTTAGATTTAGGTTTATTTTTAGTTAGATTTACGCTTATTTACGTTAGATCGAGTCCACGCAAGAATTACTTACGGTTTAGGGTTTAGAGTTAGACGAACAGTGAAAAGATCTACTGTGAAAAGATGTTAAGATGTTGTGAAGTGCTATAGCTAGAGAAGAGGCAAAGGGGTTTTGTCCACTACATGCAGTATCATGTAGACGTGGGTCTGTAGATTTCTTGTACCCACAAATATAGGTATTGACCAATAAAGACGAGATTATAACCCGGTGGTTCTGATCTCCGTGCACCTCTAGACCGAGGTGTGCGGGGATTGGACATGACTAGAGAATGTGAGGTAGAGAGAGAGAGAGAGAGAGAGAGAGAGAGAGAGAGAGAGAGAGAGAGAGAGAGAGAGATAAGATGAAGAATGCCAATAGAATATTAAATTTGTTGTCCAGGTTATAAGATTTTTATCCTCATTATGAGTAGTGACGAGGATGTGGGACCGTCCAACCGAAACACCTATCTCTCAACGAGGGTCTTATGTCCTTGTAATCAATGCAAGCATGCTGTGCGACGGACAAGACGTGTTTCTTTGTAGCACGTTCGCAAATTTGGCGAGTTCGATCCATCTATTATAGATCGAGTTGTTGCCAATTATAACTCGTCGGACTCTGACGTTGGCCAACAAGCAGCAATCTTGCAACCCAATAGACGTGTTCGCAGGCGCTTTGGTCAAGCAGCATATGTGAGGCCACAAGATGTAGCCTCTGACAGCTCGAGGGATGATCATGCAGAGCACATTTCCAACGAGGCAATGTTTGAGCCCGAGATTGATGAAATGATCGAGACGATCATGGATTCAGAAAGTCTTATCTATGATGATATGAAAAGTGAAGCCGATACGCCATTTTCATAATGGAGCACGTATGTCTAGATTGAAAGCACTCCTGGTTCTTCTCAACATGCAGGCAAAGTTTGGATGGAGTGACACTAGCGTCACAGCGCTTTTCAGGTGATCTATTACAATTAGTTTACTTTAATAAAACTCTAAATGTATAATGATCTGATAGATTTTTACACGACTGTATCGTATTTTTATGTTGTGTAGATTGCTTAAAGAGCACATACTACCAGCTGACAATGTGATGCCAGATTCCCGAGATGAAGCAAGAAAGATTTTGCGAAACTTGGGGATGGATTACAATTCTATCCACGCTTGTCCTAATGACTGCATTCTTTTCAGAGGGGAATACATAGACATGGAGAAGTGTCTGAAATGTGATTCCGAAAGATATCGAGTAGATCTCCACGGGACAAAAATTCCACAAAAGGTTTTGCGACATTTTCCTCTGCTTCCTCGCATCAAGCATTTCTTCGAATGTAAGTCCATGGCCGCCCTAGCATCATGGCATGAGGAGAATAAATCTTCGAATGGTGTGCTACGAATTCCTGCAGATTGCGCAGCCTGGAAACATATAGATGGAACATGGTCGGATTTTGCCAGGGAAGCTCGAAATTTGCGCTTAGGCCTGGCTATGGATGGCGTAAATCCATTTGGTCAAAGATCAACATCTTACAGTGTATGGCCCGTTGTCATCATCAACTACAACATTCCCCCGTGGTTGACTACGAAGAAGGGGCACCTATGGCTAAGCTTGATTGTGCCAGGGCGATATAAAGTGGAGAATATGGATGTGTATCTTCGTCCACTATTGGAAGAGCTACAACAATTGTGGATTGGCATAGAGGTGGTGGATATGAGCCGACACACAGGACGACGGAATGCTTTAATCAGAGGCATTCTAATGTGGACCATGCATGACTATCCCGGGCTAACAGAATGCTCAGGTGATCTATTGACACTCCTCACTCAGACACTGTAAATCTTGTTTATTCCCATAGTTGACCTATTATCATGTGTATACATGCAGGGCTTCAAACAAGCGGATACAGAGCATGTGTCACATGTGGACCTAGACTGAATGCACATAGGGCACCCTCACTGAAGAAGCAAATCTACGAAGGTCATCAAGCGTATCTTCCAGAGAATCATGTGTTACGCGACGGCTTTTTGGGAAGAGAGCCACCAAGGATGTCTGCACAAGCATGGTTAGAGCAGAAGGAGATGTGCGATGACGGATTGCCTCCAAGGATGAAGAGACTATCTCTATGGTACGAGTTACCATACTGGCCCCGACTCATGATCAATCACTTGCTCGATCCAATGCACATATTCAAGAATGTGGGTAATCTACTATGGGACCATCTGACCGGCAAGAAAGATACTTTGGGAGCCAGAGTTGACCTTAGAAATGTGGATCGTATGGAGCAATATTGGCCGCAAACAGCGTCTGATGGATCGATAAAACTCCCTAAAGCACCATGGATTTTCACAGGAGCCCAAGAACGCAAAGTAAAAGAGACCATTCGATCTTTGCGGACCCCCACTGGCGTAATGCACTCGCTCCGAACGTGTTTTACTAAAGAAGGAAAGCTTACCGGTTTGAAGTTACACGATTGGCATAAAATGTGTCAGGTACGTTCATAGTGGACTTTAATATCATTGCATAAAATGTGGACTTTAATATCGTTGCTGCACATACTTTACAGTTTATTTTACCGGTTGCCATTGAGGGATGTTTGTCTCTCGACATCCGTAACACAATCTACAAACTTGCAAAGCTGGTGCAATGGGTCTCACAAAAGGAGATCAACGTAGACTCCATACCATTCGCCAAACTAAATGTTGCGGAGCTTGTGTGCATGTTTGAGAAACATTTTCCTACTACCATGCTAACCATTCAGGTGCATCTTCTTGTTCACATAGTTGATGAGGTGGAAATAGTTGGCACAGTTCATTCCAGATGGATGTTCTTCTTAGAACGTTTCATGAAAACGCTTAAGGGATATGTGCGTCAAAAGGCACGTCCGGAGGGTAGCATGGCAGAAGTTTGGTTGGTATCAGAGTCCCTAGTGTACATTGGAGAGTGGCTAGACGGATTTGACAAAGCCCGGGACACGCGATGGCAAACCATAGATGATGAGCGCATATCTGGGATTGTCATGTGCAATCTCGGTGTTGAGAAGAAGATGACAGAAGATCTAGAGGCTAAAATCAACCGATTTTGCATGCTTCACAATCCAGTGATGCAAAAGTGGATTTCACAATATGAGGATGCAAAGCAAGAGCGACAAAGGGCACGAATCGAGTGGAGACGGGGAAGACGACCACCAATGCACGATCCGACGGGTCTGGAGAGCCCACCAACATTCATGAGCTTAAGATGGTTGCACAACCAATTGAAAAGCGCACAACAATGCGGTGACGAAGTGACTGAGGAAGAGTGGGAGTACTCTCGGGGTTGCGCGACCAAGGTAAGTTTGCAATGTACGACTAGCTAGTGACTTTATTTCTAAACATTTGAACGGCCACTCATACTCTTTGTTCGTTGTAGTATAAGTCATACACAGCAGCATGGTGTAAAGGTCGACATTTTAGGGTGGAACGGATCGACAAAAAGCGTTTTACTCAAGATTGTGGAATCATGGCAAAATTTGAACAGTCTAGTTGACGACGTTCCTTTGATGCAGATCCTGTGGTGGCGGAACTCACTTACTTCGGCACGCTACAAGAGATTTTGAGGATCGATTACAGAGGATTTTTTGTCGACTTGTTCGACGTGCAATGGTTCAAGATAATCATGGAGGGTCGCAATGCTACTGTGCGTAGAGGAGAGTCTGGTTTTCTTGTGGTGGATTCTACTAAGAAATGGACTGACCTAAGAGACACTTTCGTACTACCCGAGCATTGTGAACAAGTAAGTATGTAAAAAGTTAACATCCCCCTTTTACAAGTTATGTGCTTGAAAGCTCTCATGTAAGTTATGTGGCTCTGGCAGGTAATATTTCATCCTACAAAGTCTACATCAAACTGGTGGTACGTCATAGAGGTAGCCCCTCGTAGTGCAAGGACGTATGAAGGCTACCATGTGCCAATCACAACGGCATCAATGGAGGAGATCAGAGAAGATGCTCAATCAGAAGACGTTGCGGTGGTGCCAGATGAGCATCAAGATGCTACTACTCTATATGGGGTGCATGCAGAGGAGCTACAAAATGAAACAGAGGATATGTGTTTAAACGGGGAGCTCTATATAGATATAGGAAGTTATGCTGAGTTATGCGAGGATGAGAGAGAGATCTCTTAAAGCCACAAATATTGTATTTGAACAATTTTGCTCCGTGTTGTAAAAGCTCTGGCTCTCTAAGTACCTTCCATGGTGTATAACGCTCTTTTCTACTCGCGCTCACATCTTTTGATTGAAAATTCTGAGTTTTCGACTTGCCTCTTCTATCACTCAATTCATTGCGTCATTGTATTTATATGCATCATTACGTCATTGTATTTAATGGTCTTTGCGTCATTGTCTACTCTATTCATTCAATATTAAGTTTAAATATTCATGTGTTTAATGCAGGTATGGATGATGAGGAGTTTCTTTCTTCTTTGTCACCGCAGCAGAGACAGTGGTATGTGGAGCGTCATCGCTCTGGCGCATCATCCCGTGTTCCTAATCCATCCGTATCTCCCTCTCTTTCGGAGCATTCAGCACGCTCTGAAGCTTCGGTGTCGACGAGACGATCTTCACACTCGTCTAGACACCGGCGCTCTAGTGGTGGCGGTGGCGGTTGTTGTGGGGATTCCGCCGTCGATGCCTCCACACCGCCTCGTGTTCGACGAGGCTCTTTACCCTCCCCTTCTTTGCCCGCCCCCACACCAGCCACAGCATCCCCATCTACGCCAGGTTTTGCGTGGCTGACTATTCCTAGCAGCTACACACCTCTACCTACTCCACCAGGAGCCACCCCACTCGACACTCCTCGCTTCGGGGCCTAGACGCCGGTGGAGACATCTGACGTCTGTACCCCCATCGACACGCTGCTAGAGACCCCTGCCGGGACACCCAGGTTCACGCGTCACCGGCCAGAGGGCTTGCCTTACTCCGTCAACTTCAACGGCAGTATCATCATGGATGATGACGGCAAGAAGGTGATCTCGCGCATGCGTGGTCTTTGCTCTCAGCTGTTTAGACACTACATACTAAACAAATGGAGTGAAGTACCAAGTGATTTAAAAGCCAGAGTCATCAGCATACTTCATGATGAGTTTCCCGTTCCAACACGGGATCAGCGCTTCAATGAAGACCTGATGAAGATTCGAATGCGCGAATACTGCAAACACAAGCATTCCGAAGTGCAAAAAGCAATCAAGCATGGGTGGAACAGGCCAGATTGGCTGGCCAAAGAAGATTGGAAGAATGCGAAGAAAGCAGCGCGCGAGAATCCCGACAAGTGGAAGCAATAAAAGGATGCAGCCAGAGCGCGAGTAGAGGCAGGGAGCTCGCACTACTTGGGGAGCGGTGGATGGGCATCATTTGAGGCCGATTTTGTAAGTGTTTTCTCATTGCTCTTTATGTTCGATAGTTTAGGGTTTATGAGTTTTTTAATTCTAACATAATGAAATCTTTGTATGTTTTGACAGTGGTCGATGACAGGACGTGATCCCACACCGTACGAGCGTGAGTACGCAGGCAGGAAGGGCTTAAACGCCTTGATAGACATTCTCAGTTCTCGCGGCGGCATGGTTAGTATTAGGGTTTACTCTTTTCTATTTTTTGTATTGTTTTATAAATGTCGTTATATGTTTATACTTACTGAAACCTGTCTTATTGTCTTTTTTGCAGAATCCGACAGATACGCCGCTTGGACGCGATGAGACGTCTGACCAGACGACGTCAGTTTAGCCGTAGCTAGATAGCATTAGTTTAGGGTTTCTCATAGCTTATGTATCATGAGACGGATTTTATACGTCTTTTTGAACCATGTATATTATTACATTTGTCACCGCAGTTCATTTTGCCAATCAATTCTTTATGCCTATGATGTTGTACAATTGTCATTATTACATTTGCCAATCAATTCATTTTTCCTATGATGTGTACAATTGTCAATTTTACGCTTGTCAATTTTGCAAACAATGCGTCTTGTGGGTGACTATTTTGGGTCTATTATCTACCCTTGCACTTTTTTTAAAAAGTGAATCAAGTACAATATGCCCTGTCACCAAAAAAAAATTCTCTCGGGCGTCTCTATAACTGTCGCTATTTATGGCTCTGTAGCATCGCTATGAGCGTCGCTATAGACTTCTGTGTAAACGTCGCTATAACCGTCGCTATGAGCGTCTCTATATAGCGACGCATATAGCGACGCTATTAGCAACAGTTTTAGCGACGTCGGGGGTTATAAAAACCCAGTGTATTTCCGTCGCTAACAGCGTCACAAGAGCACACAACCTCTTGTAGTGCCCGTTGTGGATTGTAGGACATCTAACCAACCCACGTGATAGGTATGACCTGTGTATAGGTCGGTTAGAGTTTTCGTTTGTAGTTCATACTCCCAGTTCTCATTTAAGAACGCTCCATCTAGGCTTGAGGTGCTAGGGGTGTCCTTTGAGCTAGATGTAATGTTGTTCTCTATGGGTTGGCCCTTAGTGGTTGTTAAGTCAGGCGCACTCGTTGCTCTCCTAGCAAGGATATTGACATAGGATCTTTTGCTTTTAACTCTCTTCGTTGCTCCGCCTTGCGTAAGCTCTCAATTTCCTTTTCCCTACCCGCGATGATATACCGCTCAACTTCTTGTACTTCGGCAAGGCTTCTACCATCAAGTAATATAACCTCGGAGGGGAATAGCTCTGAAGAGTCAGGGTGTGTAGTGAATGGAGCATTCACATGCACACTCTCCAAGAGCATGGGGTCTACGTTGGTCATGAATGGCGAATTTACTTCCCCACCTCCCTCATGTACATCATTAACTCCATGTTCAGAGTGAGTGGCTCTACTAAGGGTTTTCTTCAAGCGGCTAAGCACGCTCGGTCCGGAGCGTGGACCCATGACATGCATGTCTTGGCTTGAGCAATAGAGATTA
Organism: Adiantum capillus-veneris; assembly: GCF_014529385.1. Classification (NCBI taxonomy): domain Eukaryota; kingdom Viridiplantae; phylum Streptophyta; class Polypodiopsida; order Polypodiales; family Pteridaceae; genus Adiantum; species Adiantum capillus-veneris. The sequence continues at coordinate 50,516,079 of NC_140943.1, read as the reverse complement.
GGCATTGGGAAACCCTCCATGACGTCGTAGTCTGAGGAAGAGTCACTAGCCGCTATGTATGGGTCTTGGTTTGTACTACCTTGGGTCCCCGCTGACGACCAGGAACCAAGGTAGGTGGATATTGAGAATTTGCGTAAGTCGAAATGCTCTCTAGTTGCTCGGCCTCTGGCACATGACCAGAGCGTAGATGCATGTGCCTTTGGCACTCTACAAGCGTCGGCGAATAACCTCGAAGGTTAACCACTTACTTTTTTAGGCGTCCATTTTCACTCATTTTTTTATGTTTTTTAATGATCAATTTTTGGATTAGAGCGTGTGATAGCTCGAAACAAGCATATTGCTCAGGGGGTTGTGGTGTGCTTTACAACACAGCGTTCGGTTACCCGAAGCTCCGTTGATCCTCAAAAAGGTCGATCCTTACCTACACGTGAGGCTAAATACGTAATTTTAAAGGGGAACTGAGGCTTGAACCTGAGCGTGGGCTTGGGCTTGTGTCTGGGCTTGGGTTTGGGGGATATTCTTGACTCCGATCCTACCTTTAATTTTTTTTTATTTTTTTTATTTTTTTTTTTATTTTGGATAAGGTCACCGCGGCCGCGCTCTGCGTGCGAGCACACACACACCTAACCTACCTACTTACAACTAATACAACTACTGTTACACACTAACACACTACTATAGCAACTCATTAGCTAGCAGAACTACTTACTGTACTTTACACAGAACTAACATTATGGATCTACTACCTTAATCGTAACAACTTATCACAAAGAAAATACTGTACCTTTCAACACCTTATTAACAAAAAACACACAGTACCTTTAACAAAACAATACACAGCAGCAAAACAAACTCTTTCTCAACACACACACCTTCCTTCTATACCTTTCCTACAATTCAAATTGCACCATAAAGTAGTAAAGAGTGTTACTCAAGCTCAATGCAAGGCATTTCCCCGACAGCGGCGCCAAAAATGTGCGCGTCTATCGCACATGTCAATGTAAGAGACTTGCCGATACACTGTGTGCGAGCCACAAATGGCTCCAAGCACACAACTAGACTAATCTAGCAAGCTCAAGAGAGCAAGGGTGTGTCACTCACCACCCTACGCTCGCCTTCGTGGAGGATTCCTCACCGCGAAGAAGAAGGAGCCGCCGTTGCGCCGCGCTCAACCGCTTCACCGCCGCCGTGCCATCGTTGCAATGCGCTCTCTCTCTCTCTCTCTCTCTCTCTCTCTCTCTCTCTCACGCATACATACACACACAAGGAGATGAAGAAGAAGAAGATGGACATGGAGCAAGAGCACTCTTCAATTGCACAAATGAAAGAATGAATGATTTTTAAGTTTAGGTGACTTTTATATGAGCTCGCCCCATTCACACTTGGGCGCCCATACTTAGCCAACTAACCCTTGAATGTTCCTGTTAGAGTGCACCTCTCATCGGCGATCACTCTTACCCTTTTCATATTGGACCAACAAGCCCGATCCATGACTACTAGAAGTGGACGCCAGTGGTTAACAGATGGATATAAGATAGACCAACAATTGTACCCACCTTTCAAGACTTGATTAGAATAGCCAAGTGGTGGATCTTTGATGCACCCACCTTGTAAGGCTTGGTTAGAATGGCCAAGTGGTGCATCTAAGATGGATAAAATCTTGAAACATATTTCAAATGGCTAATTTTAAAGGATTCAAGACGTACTACCTTAAAAAACTTATTCTAAATGAGTTATGGGATCTAGGATACATCTACTTTGGTTATCAAATGTCTACATTGGATAAATATTTCATTTTAGAATTTAAAAGTCTTGAAGAGTGTAAATAAAATATTGTGTGTAAATTAAGTTTCAATACGCTTTTAAAAAATTATTACATTTAACGTGTCATTATAGATTCTAACTAGTTATATGTGCTTTCTTTGGTTCAAAGAAAAAATGGTCCAAAAACAAAAATCTGGGATGGTTCCTATTAATATTGACTTTGCAAGTGATGATAAGAGAAGATGGCACTTAGAAGTTTATGGAGTGCAACGTCCACAATTTCATAAAGTGCATGTCTTTGTGGCTAATGATGAAGATGAGAACAGATTTGATGATCTAGGGTAGGTAGCCTCTGCAAGTGTTTCAATGGCTGAAGGACATCCTGACATTGATTGCATTAACATTGGGGTACCCGGCAATTCTGAGTATCAACTATTGGCAAATTCCTATGTCCTTGAAAAAATGGTCAAAGACAAGGAAGAGACAATGTTTTCATGAGGTTGGGATGTTAATGAAGATTTATTTGATATCACTGCATATAGGCTACAAGATGCCTTTTAAAGCAAGCAAGTGAAGAATAAGAAATCAACCAACAAGACCACAACCAAAAAAAGGCAAGCAAGTGAAGGATAAGAAATCAACCAAGAAGATCACAACCAAAAGCAAGGGGTGTTACAACAGTTGGTGTTGCAGATGTAGATAAGACCATTTTGAGATCAGAAGGCACAAGCAATCAACCCTTATTAATGTTTGTGGAGCCTGAACGCTTAGAGGACAAGGTCCAAAAAGCAAAGTAGCGTGCTACAAGAAGAGGCATGGAAAAGTATTCGGCATACTTCCCTTTCAAGTATATGGAGTACAAGATTCCTATCACTAATCGATTTCTTGCTCCTAATGTTGTCAACTAAAGCCTAATCAAGTACAAAATTGTTTGGTCTTCTTTGGAGCAAGTGAAAATCAACCTTCATCAATTGCTTATCTAGTTCCTATAAAGAATTGTGGCCAAAAGTCCGAAGTTCTAATGACACGTATTGAGGTAAAAGAAGAAAGACTTGTCGAATACAATTTTTGGATCATTGATGGTCAACACTCAATTTATGTAGCCAAAATGTTAAGATTTCAAGAAATGAAAAAGGATGGTGGCTCCCAAAAGTTAATACAAGTTTATGAGAAAAGAAAGGCCCGGATTGTTGTCGATCCATCCCCACAAGTTGCAACAGCCATATCAGCCATAGCAAATGAGGAGGCCAAGGTGCTATATGTTAAGCAACCTTACAGTGACATTCTCAAGCACCTTTGCAGTCAGTGGATATTTCAAAAACACTCATCACGTCCAAACATTGGAGAAAAGGAAGGTGCAGAATCTCGCACACCTTGGATGTAAGTTTTTTTTCTTTCTCTCTCATGGCTATATAATGAGAAAACAACTGAAATTCTTATATTTTATTTGTTTTTGGTTTTGCAAGCATTTCTCAAAATGGCAAGGAATTCTATTGGTGCATCATTCATCACCAAACAAGCTCATATGGTCACTTACTCTGATCATATTTATGATCGATGACAAAAGATCATAGAGCAATTAGAGAGAGAGAGAGAGAGAGAGAGAGAGAGAGAGAGAGAGAGAGATACCAGGGGCCACAATTGTTAGGTATTTGTGTGGTCTAGACGAAGATGAAGTAGAGAAGATTCAAACAAAAATAGAGACTGGAATGATTGTTTTGTCTAAGGGTGCAAAGGACACATCAAGTGTAATAGACATGCTTGATCATATCAAGCAACTGAAACAAGATCAAGTTATTCAAGATGAGTTGCTTGAGAAATTCAATGTGCTCAATGAGGAGAATCCGTGTGAAAATTGGGAGGAACTTTCTACCGCATACAACATTAATGATGTTGTTTACTCCCCTTTCTTGACAGTCTATGATACTTGGCTGACATCATAACTACAACGTGGTACAAAGAAGGTTGATTTTCTAGAAGATGCAAGAAAGTATATCCAATGGAGATCAACATTGTGAAAGACAAAGCAGATTGAGCTATAGATCTTATATGGTATATATATGTTGTCAGTCTTTAAATGGAGGGAGAATCTTACTTAGAGTCATCTAAACAATCCTATCCCTATAGGATTGTGTATCTTGGACAACACACGTGATTTGGAGAGCAACACAGAATGGTCAACTGAAAGATTCAAAGGTCGCATAGATGGAATTATGGATATTGCAGGTGGGTCAACAGAGCCACAATGTGTGATCCTTTTATTTTTGAATAATAAGGACTATGTGTAGTTACAATCTGCTTTGCAAAGTATGACATACATGGTCTAAATACAGTTTGTTGGGGCATTGCACAATGTGAAGCATTTGGAATTTACTGGTGCTATAGAATTCTTCACCACTCTTGTGTTCTTGATCAAGGGAGATGCCTTAGGGACTTATAAGTTCTTCAGACCAGGGACACAATCCATAATACTAAATGCAGGACACCTTGATCTAGATTTTGAAAGTGTGAGTCAATTGTCAGATTTTGAGTTTCTACAACTCAAGAAGGAGTTGACAATCAAGCAACGTATTCAAGATTATTGCAAACAATATTTAAAGCTTGTTGACATGTTCATTGATGGCTACATAGTAGAGTTGGGAAGTGATATGCCTCGTGGACAATACTGACTACCAAAGAGAGCTTAAAACAAGACTTTTGAGCTTTGCAAATCAACATGATGAAGTCAAAAAATGGGCAAAACTTCAAACTGATCAATTAGATTAGCCCATTGATGACCATGGAGTATCAATATGGCAGGAGCATCGACAAGTGATACACCCATATCAGTTACGAACTTTTTGAACCTTGAAACAAGTGTGGGCTAAGTTTCTATACCCAATTGTCATGTAATTAAGTTATTTATTTGGAAATAAGTTTGATATCTTTTTTTAAACATGTAATGATATTTTCATCATTTATATTGTCAATTATATTAATCATTGATTTAAGATCTTTGACTTTATTTTTGCTCAAAATTATCATGTAGTGAACGTTTTTTTAATAGATCAAAATCATAGGAAAGATAAATCATTACTCATTACATCAATAATTTGAAGTCACATATCTACTAAGAAAAAATTTGATGTAAATTGGCATACAGAAAAATGATTCTTTACTATGTTGAATTGATACTGCATGGTATACAAAACTTAACTAAAACATATAGCCTACAACATTTGACATTTTTTTAACCAAAATATGTTAAACATTTTTGTATTTCAGACTCAAAAAGGATAAGAAGACAATATCTTGCACATTATGTGTGGCATGATAATCCTCTTGGTATACAAACTTTTCCCATTCCGAAGGATAAAGTCTTTGAGATAAGTGGTGTCATCTTTGAATCACCAGCTTCAAATATACAAGGAGCCGGTTATGGGATTTTTGTGCATACACCTCTTCAAAAGGGTATGACTATTCTCCATTATGGCGGTGATAAGTATTTCCATGAGACTTGGAAGAATTTGTGTGAGGTATCTCCAAGGAAAGCTAGGTACTCACTTTTGGAGGATCCAAATGTCAATTGTGTGGACGACGAGGTATATATTGTTGGTGACATAGAAGATGGAAATTTAGCAGGATATATAAATGGTACTCATGGTCTGAGTATGAGCCCAAATGTATGTTATACTTTTGATTTCAATTTTCTACCATGGCTATGTTTGTGTTGAAACCTTACACCACATAGAAAGTGGTGAAGAGCTTCTTGCAAAATATGAATTTACATGATATTACTCAAATCTCATGATAAAGTCTCGTATATGAAAGTTCTTGATAATCTATTTGAAATCGACCCATTACTGAGTATGTATCATGATAAACAATATGAAATGTGATGGTATTACCATGTTATGCAATGAATACTTAATTTCATACAAAAATCTGTTCCTAGAGTGATATCCATTGAATTTCACAAGATTTTTTGAGCAAGTGGTGGACCTTATGGCTCTCTATGGTCAAATGTAGCTTAGCTTGGACAAGTGGTGGACCTTATGGCTATCTATGCTTCAATAGAGCATAGTTTGGACAAGTGGTAAACCTTATGGTCCTCTATGCTTGAATGGATCATAGCTTGGACACCTGGTGGAACTTATGGCTCTATATGTTTCAATAGAGCTTAGATCGGTAGATGTTGTGTCTCTCTATGCTTGAATAGAGTAGAGCTTGGACGAGTGATGGAACTCACGACTCTCTATGCTTGAGTAAATCATACATTGGACAAGGGGCGGTAACTATATGGTTCTCTTTGCTTGAAAGGATCATAGCTTGTAAAAGTGGTAGACCTTATGCTTGAATGATACTTTATGCTTTAATGGAGCATAGCTTGGAGAAGTGGTAGAAATTATTGTTCTCTATGCTTCAATAGAGCTCAGATTTAGCGGTGGACCTTGTGGCTACCTACAGTGAACAAGTGTTGGATATAATGGCTCTCTATGCTTCAATAGAGCATAAATTGGAAAAGTGGTGGACCTTATGGTCCTCTATGCTTTAATGAAGCATAGATTAAACAGGTGGTGGACCTTATGGCTCTCTCTTCTTCAATAGATCATAGATTGGACACGTGGTGAACCTTGTATCTTTCTATTCTTGAATGGGTCTTACCTTGGAAAAGTGGTAAACCTTATGGCTCTATACCCTTCAATAAAGCGTAGACTAGAAAAGTGTTGGAACTTTCTATGTTTGAATTGATCTTAGCTTGGACAAGTGGTGGATCTTGTGGCTCTCTATGCTTGAATGGAGAATAGCTTGGACAAGTGATGGACATCATGGCTCTCTATGCTTGAATAAACCATATATTGGGACCTTATGGTCCTCTATAATTGAATGGAACATAGCTTGGACAAGTGGTGAATCTTATGGCTCTCTATGTTTCAATAGGGCATAGGATGCATAAGTGGTGGATCTTATTGTCCTCTATAACTCAATAGATCCTAACTTGGACAAGTGGAATGGAAAGGTAGTGAATCTAGGATGCATTTTTCCTCTTGCATCACCATGTTTAGAATGCTCTTGTGGTGGATCTTGGATGAACCAAACCTTTCTTGATTTGTTTCAAAAGGGCAAGTACTAGATACAAGATGCACTTTTCATTCTCACACTTTGCTCAAAGTGGCTTGGTGGTGGATTAAGAATTCCCTTACTCTTCAACAAGAACTTGAACTTCAAATATCCAAGTAATTCATCTAAGAAACAATGTGTGGTCTATAACTTTTTAGAACGGCCAAGTAGCAGATATAAAATGCATCAAAGCTTCTATAAGTTGTTTAAAATGGCCACTTATTGTGGATCAAGGATGTGATAACTGGTGAAAAACTTTTGTGGTGGATTTAGAATACACTCACTCTGACGAACGCCATTTAGATTGGCCAAGTGGTGGACCTTGGATGGATGGACACTTCAACAACTATGATTGAATATTTGATTGAGCTAGTATCTACTCTTCCATGATTTCTAGATTGGCCGAGTGGTGGATCTAAGATATATACTAGTCTTCCAAAACTTGTTTCGATTCAATATATAGGATGCACACCACACATTCAAACATCATTAGAATGACCTTGATTTTATTTAGGATACATCCTTCATTGCACAAACTATATATAATGGGAAAATGGTGGATTTAGTATGCATTCCCCCTTTTCGACTATGTTTAGAATGACCAAGTGGTGGATCTAGGATGCACTAAACCTTCTTAACTATTTTTTGGAAATCCAAGTGTTAAATAGAGGATGATGAGCTTTCCCTTCCAAAACTTGCTTAAGGTGGCCTGGTTGTGGATTGAGAATTTCCTTTCTCCCTCCAAGAACTTGTTTAGATTGGCCAAGTGGTGAATCAAAGATGCACCCATCCTTACAAAACTTACTTAATAGTATCGATTGAATGGATAGTGTTACAAATATCTAGAACTACGAGATTATAACCTTAGTATTTTTCAAGGACGTAAGTAAAAAAAAGAAAATACTTAGATTTTGGATAGATTTACCCTCTAAGTATTTGCATAATAGACATGGAGCACTAATGTTTGAGAAAAAGTGATGATTATGTGGATGTCAATAATCACGTCAAAAAATCTTTCTTGTGTGATCTTTCATTTTTTTTTTGCTTAGATCCAGGGTTTGAGGGTGGGATAGATAAGGAATGCTTCAATCTAACATCGATTAATGAGAGTCTTCCACATGTATCCACAAAGGTCTCACTTGAAGAATTGAATCCAATTATTGATACTCAAATGCGAATACATGAGGCCTCTTTGTTGCATCTTTCATCAAAGGAAGTCATGGGTGAAAACTTTCAATCTGTAAAAGATGTGTAAGAGAATGTTGTTGATGCAACTACTTTAATTTCATCAAATCCCGCCAAATCCATGTTGACAGTAATATTGGACTTGAATGGTCTACTATTGAAACGAATTCAACAGCCATCATCAATTCATGAATCTATTCAATTTGATTCACGAAGGCATACTGTGTTATGGCCAGGGTGCATCCACTTTTTAAAGACCATATTGAAGAGATTCAATGTTGGGATTTGGTCAACAGCTAGAGAAGCTAATGTTTACCAAATGTTGAGAACACTTCAAATCACTACATAGGAGATAGTGCCATTTTTTGTAGTTTGGTCTCAAGAATCTTGCTATGTTTAAGCTATTGGCAAAAATATATGCATGCTTTGAATGTGATCCATGCAAAACAATTCATGTTGATGACACTCCATAAAAATGTTGTGTTTCACCTACAAATAATTGCATATCTCCTTCAAAGTTTGATGAAGAAAATATGGTGATAATGTTCTCATTGAAGAGTTGCTCCTATACTTGTTGCAACTTGACGTGAGTGAATTCATTGGCTCTAATAGTTATGAACAAGCCCCAATTTCCAATGACAATGAATACAAAGGTCTCATGGACTATTGGAAAGATTAAAACTCAAGATGGTCTCAAAAGGAGATGACCACAAATAAGCTACCAATTTTTGAGAAGCTAGGAGACCTTTCCGGCAAGCAAGAGGAGTCAACTAATCCAAGCAGGTAAAAGCAGATTAGAAGGAACAAAATAGTACAAATAATGGCAAAAGGAAAAACCAATATTGATATGGTGAAGGGATCACAACTAATATCCTTATTAGCAAGGAAGATGGGTTGTGCCACACCATCATTGAAGATTGTAACAGCCAAGGCTTTTGTGAAGAAGCTACTAAATGAGCACAATCTTCTCAAACACTAAGGTACTACTCACTAGAAATCATGTTGACTTTTCAATACATTATTTTGTAAAAAGATATTTGTATTTTGATTCAAAACACTCACTTCATCATGGTTTCTTGCAGATTTCATTCAAATTATTCTTTGAAGGAGTATTTCATAGGGGATTTGGACCATTTCATTCAGATGAAAGAAGAAACCCCTAAGAACAACCATGGATTACTTTGCAAAATTTTATGCACTTGCAGCTAAAAACAATCCACACAAAGATTATTCTCTGTGTCTGAGTTTTTCTTGATATTCAACTATTGGTTTTAAGACCAATTGTCACCTAATCGTACTTCGCCATTGGTTTTTAGACCAATTGTATCAATTGACTTGGAGATCTTTAAATTTTACTTGTGTACTGACAAATTTCCCTACTCTCATAATCACAAGGTTTTTTCGTATTGTGATACCAATTTAAGATTCTTTTGGATGTCTATAGTGATCAAATGTTGAATGCTAAAATCATCAATTTTGTTTTTAAGGTTTAAAAATGAATATCAACAAAACGTTTTGTGTTTCTTTTCAGAGCCAAAAGAAAGAATTATGTTGTTTTTAGAGTGGAATAATTCATTTGGAAGAGAAAATTTCTCTATTCAACCTTTTATGGGGCCTCATCGAAGTCATCAACCACCCCCTATTCAATTACTACTACCTTGAAGCAACAATGGAGGGTTCTTATCTTACATATGAAGGGTTTAATACTTCATTCAATTGAAATGCAACACGGTTATATTGTTCCATCATAGGCAGAAGCTTTTTGGACTTTTGTTTTGATTATTTTGAACCTTGGATATGGAGTTTCTATAACCTAACCAAAGCTCAACATATACTTGAGATGTGCTTTCCTGGGCATTATTCAAAGTTCAAGATATTTATGAGCAATAAGAATTGTCAAAATCCAAATATTATGATTGGCTATAAAAGAGTTTATCATAAGAATTTGACTTCTGTTTGGAGGATGTTTGAGGATCTACATGCTAGCAACACATTAACTTTTTATGATACTCCATATAGAGTGATGTGGAATATGTCGAGCACTTATCTCATATTTCCAAAATTTTGGAGACAAAACACCTGAACAACTTCAAAGCTTCTTAGAAGGCACAATAATTCCATGGTTAGTGGGATGGTTGTGTGCAAGAAACAAGAGGAGTTATACTTCCAATATGATTGTGAACAAAGTAGAGGATCTTGAGACAACTTATGTCATGAATTTCTACTTGTCAAGAAGGCAGTGTTGAGGGTCACATGTTGAAGTTGTTTGGCAAGGATTGACAAAGATATCAACTGTACACAAAACCACATATCAATTAGCACTGGTCCTTTGTAAATTGTTATATAAGATGAATATAAATTGTACATTTATCTTTCATCAATCATTTATCACTTTATTTTTTTCTACTTAAAGTGTACCCTATTGTAAGGGGACTTCTTTATCAATCTAATGTGTTTCACATAGAGTGCACCTTATCATTTTGGGGATTCTTTATTAATGGTGCATCCTTCTTATGGGTGCTTTTTTCCTTGTTGCTATGAGTAGAGAATTATCTATATTGTGTTCATATCTTGTGTAAATGGATTCATCCTAAGTGTTTAGGCCTCGTTGTAACTTGGATTTTTCCACAAATTTCACCCTAGTGAAAGGGGACTTCTTTATTAATGGAGTGAATTCTAATTTAAGGAGACAATTTTTTCTTTGTATTTTTAGTTTGGAATGTGATCACTATTTTTGTTTACAATGTATAAATGGATTTAGTCAAGAGAACCCTTTTTGCTTCAAGACACAAGTACGACTTGAACAATGTCTTTTTTGCTTTAATACATGAGTACGACTTCTTATGCAAGGTTTTTCTAGTCATTGGGTGGTATATATCATTTTGTACTTAATATAAGTTGTATCAATAGGAGACCTATTTTTTTATACTCATTCAATAAAAAAACATACATTGAACAATGTTATTGTCATATTGGCATGAAGACTCATACAAGATTATTCCATGTTGTTGTGATCTTGGCATGGGAAGTCATATGCATGTATACATGCACAAATAAACAATTTCTTATCCAAATAATGTGCAACTATAACCCATTCATTTAGAACATAATGTCAAAATTGCAACTCTTTATCATAAAATCCATTATTGACATTAGTTTATTTCTTTTTCTTAAGACTTGTGTTTTTCAAATGTGTTTAATGATAAGAACAATGTAATAAACACAAGATATTTACATTTATTATAGTTGCAAATATATTAAAATTTTCTTTATACCAACTTCTTTTTTCTCGTAATACACATAGAATAGCATTGACACAAGTAACATGAAATTGATTGAAGAGTTTAGAATGGCCAAGTGGTGGATTTAAAAACTAGTTTGTATAAAATGTATTAAATTAGGATGACTTAACATAAGTGTAGTTGAATACCTAAATGCCTTATCCTCATGAACATGTTCAAAAGAATGCATCTATGTGCATAAAGTGGCGTATCACATGGTATTCTAGAATGTAATATATGTGATCTTGACACTTCTTGATGTATCTCAACAAATATCTAAACAAGCAAAGTGAAAGCAATATCTTAAATAAAATTCAAATTTTCTGTTTTGTGAATGATCAAATTGGCTATATTCATAAAAATTGAAAGTGATCATTAGTCTTGGGAACGGGGTTTTGCCCACTGAAAACCTTATTTATTTCAATAGAGAACAACTTAGACATGAATGTAGATACTCATTTTAACTTATCACTTTGAGTGTAGCTTGGACAAGAAGTTGACTTTGTATTCCTCCACAGGTTAAGGGAACTTAGCTTGGACAAGTGGTGGGATTTATGTTCCTCCATAAGTCAAGGGAGCCTAGCTTGATAAGTACACCATGAAACCAACACTCTTATGATGCAACCAAGCATATGATACATATTTTATGTATGCTTCATGCCTCAAATGAAGAAGTCCTAGATTAGCGGTGGACCTTTCTTGAATAAGCTTGAATGTCATAGAAAAGTGGGTTATTTTTCTCAATTTGGGTCCTAGCTTGGACAAGTGGTGGACCTTAGATAAGTTTAGGTACTCATTTTGAACTTAGCTTGGATAAGTGGTGGGCCTTGAAACCAAGATCTTCACTTTGAGATATATCATAGGTAGAACAATAAGACATACACAATGATAATGGATGGAATGTACTAGTATCTCAATGGTTGATTGACTAAAACCATGAAATTTCATGTCCAATTTTTTTATCAATCTGTAATGTACGTGCATAAATTGGAATGAGACCTTAAGCATTGATGTCTTTGACAAAAATCTCATTACTTTAAACATGATATGTTGAAAGTTGTCCAACCTAGGAATTGGGATTTTTCCACTTTACCTAATATAGTCTTTTGTGTCAAACAAGTTACATAGAGATATTGCTATGTAAGTTTGGACTTGAGGACTACAAGCCTATTTCCACTCCCATGGAAATAGGTTTAAAGTTGATTCTTCATGATGCTGATGATCTTGCCAATGTCACTCTTTATCAAACTATTGTTGGATGCCTTATTTATGTATGCGATATGAGGCCGTACATTTAGTTTGCAATCTCACAGGTCACCAGATTTATGCATAGCCCCAGGGTCTAAGAATTGGTAGGTTGTTAAGCGGATCTTTCTCTACTTGAGTGACACTTTACATCTTGGGTTGTTTTATCCCAAGTGGGGATCATTGCCGCCAGATTTACATGTTTTTTTAGACTCAGATTGGGTTGGGTGTTATGACATGTGAGTGTCCACAATTGGTTTTTGTTTCATGCTTGGTAGTTCATGCATATCATGGTTGAGCAAGAAGCAACCTACTATGGCCACTTCTAGTTGTGAGGATGAGTCCAAGGAAGTCTTCACAGCTACGGTTGAGTGTGTATGTCTTAGATGCCTTATGACTGATTTGGATGTTAGATAGGACACTGCCAACATCATCTACACTAAAAGTCAGAGTACATTGGCAGTTGCGAGGAACCCATTTTTTCATGCTCGCACAGAGCATTGAGGTGCATTATCACTATGTTAGGGAGATACTCTCATCAGGAGAGATCATCTTGGCTTATGTGCCAACACATGACAACCTTGTAGATCTTTTAACAAAGGCATTGTCTCATGAGAAGTTTGAAGCTTTCCATAAATCTTTGGTCTTACTCCCCTTTGTGGACTGATCATGTCCTCAAGGAATGGAATTTCCCTATACTCTATGTGCCAGCTCTCATTCACTGCATCACTCCCAAGGGGGATTTTTTACCATACATATGTGGTAGTGTTGTGTGTGACCACACTTAAGACCAGCGGGGCATTTTTCCCCTCACCATACATATGTGGTAGTGCTGTGTGTGACCACACTTAGGACCAACGGGGCATTTTTCCCCTCACTAGAAGGTTTTTTCTCCCGTGCATTGTATATACGCCAATCACTCTAGGACTAACTCATCTTTTCATTGCACACTAAGTAATATTACTCTCTATTGTCTGCCTTGTGCTTATTTGTCTTCTCCAAGCTGTGTGTGTTTCCTTCTCCAAGCTGTGTGTGTTTCCTTCTTGCAACCCTATTTTCCAATGAAACCAGTTTACAAAACCAGAACCACTCATATTGAACATTCCACTAACCTGTAAATTTCATTTCTAGTTTTCAAAGAAGGTAAGAAGGATGATCCCGATGTCCATAACCATCAGTCATTTGAGAAATATGAAGAAAAGGATATCGCAAATATGAATGGGGGTGTTATTTTTCCCAGAAAGTGAAAGAGGCGGCTAAGAAATGATCTAACCATTTCCCAACTTGCCAACTCAGGTCCTACAATAAGCTCATTAAGGCTTTTTGATTGGAGTACTCAGATAGCAGGGGAGATGAGTACATCCTATGCAAGCTAAACAAGATTAAATAAGGCAAGTTTTTGGTCAAAAGCTACATGGAAAAGATAAATGAATTAATTAGACAACTACAAGAGCCTCCCTCAGAGAAATGAATGAGAGCTTGGTTTTTGAATGGTTTCAAAAATAGCAAATTAAGGAAGTAGGAAGTCCCAACACCTACAAAGACGTTTAATGATTTGGTGCAAAGGGCACTAAAATTAGAACAACAAGCCAAGAAGGAGAAATGTCACAAGAAGCGATAGTCCAATGATAGTGAGCTGTCAATTGAAGAGTCAAACTTCCAAAAAACTTTGAGCATAGTTTTCAAACCATGGGATCCAACTTACATGTTAATCATGTTTTTGAAGGCAGATGGAAAGTGGATGCAAAAAATTCTACCAAAACATGTGTTTTCTCTCTTCAAAAGGTATTCGAGCGGGCCCCTTTTGGGTTTCAAGTTTTTTATGGATCCATGAGTGAGCCCCTCTATGCATCATTGCATGAACTAAGAGATTCTAAAGGGCTTGAACACATGCATGGAAGAGGATTAATTAAGAATATAATATATATACATGATGAACTAACAAAACAAGCTAGTACATGCACCAATCATAAAATGTGTAATGATGAGCACATATGTCCATGATGGTGGAGATAAAATATGGACAAAATATGATATATACAATAAAAATGAAAATAGAGGAGTCGTGAGAAGGCACCCTCATTGTTTTATTGATAGAATGATGCAATTTTATTTACTTGATGTAAACAAAAAAATCCAAAAATAAATATCTAGCAAAAAATGAATGCTTCAGTAAAAAGTATTTTTTGAATTCTCTTAGAGTGGATTCACACAAAAACTTAGGAAGGTTTGCATGAATGATTTCATTTATAAAATAGGGTGTATGCATAATGATAAGAGAAACTATGCCAATGGTAAACCAATATAATTGACATATTTAGGCAAAAACAACACACACCTAGGTGCAACTATCTAAATAAATACCAAAATGAAAAAAAAAATATCTAGGACCTCTGTAAGGTAAAATATTTACAAAAAAATGCACCATCATAGAGTTTTTATCCTTATTTATTGATATATTTTTTTATTCATCTAGCGAGAATATGCATGATCACAAAATCAAGTGGGTGTCCACTTATTAGGAAGCATTTTTTGGGTGGCCCAAAAACAAGTTGTTGTACATGCACACATTCTCAAGCATCCGCAAATGCAAAGCATTTGAGAGAAGAGTTTGAGAAGAAGGGTAGCAAGAGACACTAGGTAGAGAGATTTGTTAATGAATGCATACTAAGAGAAAATTAATAGGATTTTCAGCCACTTCATATCACGCAAAACGGAATGATCTCTTGGACAAATGTTACGTTGAAGTCAAAGAGTGTGTTGTTAAAGTCATTGTTAGAAATATATTACTATTTGAATGCACAATTGTCAGAGATGGTTAGTCTAATGTCCAAACAAGACCATTAATCAATGTTAGTGTGTCCAAAAGGAGAGATGTGCATAAACGTTATTGACAATTCCAGTGCTATTAAGAGTGGTTCTTATATTGTTGGTATGTTGACCACTATACTTAAAGAAACAGCTACCAAACATGTTGATCAAGTGGTCATGGACAATACAAATAATTGTAAAAATATTGATACTATGAAAAAAATATGTTTTTCACACATTTATGTCAATGATTGCAATACATGCAATTTAAACTTGGTGCTAAAAGACTAGTACACTACTGAAGAAACCACAAGGTTTACCAAAATAATCAACGTCTATCAAGTTGTAAAGTTTGTCTTGAAATGACAAAGAGTGTTTAATATATACAAGATGCACATGTCAATTATTTTGAAATTTCTTATTGACACTCGATTTTGCACGTACTATTACACATCAAAGTCTCTCCTACGTAATAAGTGCTTTGTAATTGACACGTTTGATTGTATAGTATTTAATGAATGGCAACTTGATCATTCTAAACGGGTGAAAGAGAAGGTATGAGTTTCGGAGGATCTCTAAATAGATCTACTTAGTGAAAGAGTGTAATGGATGCATATCACATGATGATGTCTGTTATGTTTGCAATTCACAACCTTAATAAAAAATCCCCAAACCTAGGGAAAGTATGGATGATTTGGTGGACATTCGAACAAAGTTTAGAAAATTCTGAGAAGTCAAAAGAGTATGTAGTGGAAAAAGAATAGCGAGTACCATTCTTGGTTAGAGAACGGAAAGTCTTGTTCAGGTACTTTCATGGTAAGTGGAAGAGTGCTCATAGTCCACTCCATAGTGTGGCTTACATGCTTGATCCTGAGTATTGAAATTTAGACTTAATGTCAAATGTAGAGGTGGTTAAGGATTTTTTTAGGTTCATCAATACATTCTATTTCAATGCTTAAGATCGTATTAGTTGCATCAAGAATCTGAGTGCATTCAACTTAAAAGAATAACCTTTTACAAATGAATTTGTCAATCAAGGGCAACGGAGAAATATGCATGGAAGTGATGGAAGATGAACGGTGGTAAGCATCCATTTGCAATAATATTTTTGGGACAATGTGTAATAAATTTAATATTTATGATAAATTGGAGTATGTATAAGTACATTCATACCACAATTTGCAATAGATTATTAGTTTACATGGTCTACAATGCAGAGATATTAAATCATATCGAAAGCATTGGCTACAAGTAAGAAGTGTCTAGTAGGGTGTATGATTGTCATGTAGAAGATGAAGGCGAGTTCAATGTTGGTGTAGCACAATGTACAATATATGAGATCAAAGAGAACCTTATGGCACCTCGGTCATATTGCATGTGGGAGGAATGTCTTCTTTGAAATCGATGCAACATATCTCAATGCTACCAAGCACTATTTTGATTTTGTGATATGGACCAAATTATGAAGCTGATGGTACCAATAACTCATGATAGGCTTCTTCGGTTGTAGCATTCGCTCCGTATTCTCCCACATAGTGCTAATAAAATCCTTAATGAAAATATCACTTTCATTAATCTGTTGGATTATGGCATCTACACACATTGAGATTGCTACTATGCTCTCTTTGCAAACTACTCGCATGATTATCTTTTTCTATTTAGGTGTCATCTCTACACAGGGCAATAATGCAGTATGTTAGTTTTATATTAATTAACATTTGTTTTATATCATAAGAAGAAATAATATCCTATGTTAGTTTGATATTGATTAAGACTACACACTCAATGAAGTTAAACCTCTTTTTTGGTATTATCAATTCAGATTCCTTTCATAACCTATTTTCTGCGTATAACAGCCATGTAGGTCACATTCCTTTGATGGGATATAGAGAAGAGACATTTGCACCTTCAGAGAGATCCTTCATCTTATAATAAAGAGGAGTAGCTAGTAAGACAAATATTGAGGCTTACAATAAAGGCCAAGATGCTAGTGTCATTCACATGAGTTGGATTGGGGTGTTTATGATCACACACAAACTCCCATGCATCGAGATCAACCTATGGTTAGTGTTCTTTAATCCAATATTTATTTTTTTAGATTCTTATAGTTGGGTATGTCAATGATATAAATACTATTGCACATCTAGGGATAGGTATCTCTAGTTGTTGATGAGGATGCCATCTATTGTCAATCTGGTTGTCATTTTCAAATATGAAACCCAAGAACTGCAAATGGAAGTCTTGTAGAAATCTTTGCCTCTTAGTCTTGAGAGAAAGACTCATGGCGATTATGCATCTTCTAATCATCTACATACTCTAGTGCACACATATAATTACAGACACTATGGGAGATGGCGTGGAAGATCTCTTCCTAGATATGGAGATATTTTTATCTTTTGGGGTGTGTGTTACATGATAGTTTCTTCTACCCTTTTGAATGGAGGTTGTGGCCTCCTCATTACATAGAATCTACAGTTTCTCCACATTCAGAGGTGACCCTTATGTGTTTTTGTGGATCCATATATGAAGGGAGTCATTGGCATCAATTGGCATGTGACATCTATAGCATGACCGTTTATGGTTTATATTTCAATGAAGCCCCCATTTCTCGGTGATGAACTATCAATAAAGTACAAATTTCATAGTTCATAAAGAGTACCTCCACCCTTGGATTGAATATGTAAATATGAAACGTACACTTTTGAATTATGTATTTAACTTTTGATTGATGCTAATTATTATTTTGATTAATCAATTTGTTTTTCTCTTGATTGATAAGCATATGTTACAAAATATTAAGTTTATTTCCCTTACATTGGATGCGCATAATCGTATCTATGTGATAGGTTCTAGATTATGATGTTAAAAATGATGTACGTCTACCTTCTCCTGGCATCTCAAATATTTCAATTGAGTGCATGAAACTCCTTTGCAAGAGTGATTCAAGCAGTTATGATAGATTAGAGAAACTATATTTGTCACATGTGAACAAATAACATGATCTCTTTGATAACAATGATGACATGGATGATTTTATTCATTAATGGTATGAAAAAAGTGGCATCGGTGATAAAGAAAGTTTCTTAGAGCAAAAGGACTTGAGAAAATCTACAAAATGTTAAATTTTTCACAGTTAAGTGCAACTTTGCTTATTTTGAACCTCCAAAATAGTTATTTTTGGAGTAATGCATTCGTTTTGGCACTATTAAAGTCAATGAATTCTTGATTATCAATGTTAACTACATTAATTTCAAATGTTTTGATATTGAATATGTATGTAGTGTTTGCTCAAAATGTTACAGGTTACTCTGAAAATCTTAAATTTTTCACAATTAAGTGCAATTTTACTTATTTTGAACCTCCAAAATAGTTATTTTTGGAGTAATGCATTCTTTTTGGCACTATTAAATTCAATGGTCTTGATTATCAATGTTAACTCCATTAATTTCAAATGTTTTGATACTTAATATGTATGTAGTGTTTGCTCAAAATGTTACACGCTACTCTTAAAAGTTTTTACCCTCAAACAACGTCCTTCTTACATCGAGAGATGACGTGAGTTGAGCAAGCTTAGATTCAATATTACAGCACCATGACATGCACGCATGTCACGACGATTGTATTTTGTATGGAAACAAATAAGGGTGAAGAGAAACACCCAATATATAAAACATCTCCAAATAAAGACACAAGTGATACATTTGTTGGGGCGTGTGACATATATTGCACCTCTATTTGGAGCCTTTCCCCAGAAATTTATGCATGCCTAGCCATCCCAAATGATGCCTATTTATAGGTATACAACCCATGGATGTTTTGACACATGTTCCACTTGCATATGAAGTGAAGAGGTAGATCAAAACAGCCCTAAAGGGTGCACACTAGTTTTTTCCTTGATTCTCTCCATTTGGGTTGATCCTTGAGCTCTCTCACACCTCATCCATGACGTAATCTTGGCCTATGCCTATATTCTTAAGAGGCACTCTTTTAGTCATTTCTATGTTGAATAAAGAAGCTCTACTATGTTATGTTCTCCCATGAATCTCAAAGATACAAAGAACATGTAGATGTCTTTGACCACAAAACAATTCATGCACGGGCTATGTGTCCCCCCATGAATCAGGTACCGGTCACCACCTTTAGTTTCGAAGCACGTATCTATGCCTTGAAGCCAATGAGTACCAGGGAAACCGCATCTCCAAGGGACCATTGTGGGTTTGTAACTCCTTTGTGCTCATGTCCAAAAGCACAACAATGGGATGTCGATGTGAACCATCAACGTCGTGCCTTCGTCATCAAATAAAGGTGCCACTTGAGGGAAGAAAACGCTCGCTACAATTGTGAATTCAAGATCCACGAGAAGAAAATGCCATGGACTAGCTTGCAAGCTAGCTTGTAGGGGAAGTTGAGAAAATTGTTGATACCAATCTAAAGCAGATGCCGATGCCAATGCCAAGAGCTCATGATAGAAGCAGAGAGACCTTGATGGCTCTGTGTATGTAGTACACTTCATGTGTAGCATTATGTCTGAGGTCAAGAGCTGTATGTAGATTGAACGTGTGTGTGTGTGTGTGTGTGTGTGTGCGCGCGCGCTATGTGTGAGTGCGTGATTGCGTGATTGCGTGTACGGAGAGAGAGAGAGAGAGAGAGAGAGAGAGAGAGAGAGAGAGAGAGAGAGAGAGAGAGAGAGAGAGAGAGAGAGAACACAAGATGTGGGTGAAGCAACTCAATACTATGTGTGTGTGAGAGCCCCTTATTCTTCTAACTACTAAAAAATAAGTTGTGTACAAGTAATGGGCGGTCGAATGTCTCTGGTGTGTCCAACCAAGGTAAGAAGCACACCGCCTTTACCGCAACAATCTCCCACTTAAAGAAGAATGTGTTGATAAGTGCTACTAATATAAGACCTAGTAGTATGTACAGTAGATAAAAGAGGAAACTTGTCTCTACCTATGCCCACTCGCTCTCTCAAAGCCAATGCATGCCGTCATGTAGAATCTAGCGGTGTGCAGAAGCATATATCCCTTCTAGAATAGTATGCATACCCTATAGGTATCCTGTAATGACCAGCATCACTCCATGATGCATCATGATAGTGTCAATCATTGTACGACTCACAACCCCAACTGCAAACGCTCCCATTGTAACTGTTATCTGAGGTCTCAACACTAAGAGGTCGTACATGAGAGTCCTAAAGGATGACAAAATTCGTGCAACCTCGGCTAATATGTCCCTGTCAACCGCCTCTGCATTACGTGCAATCCTTGCACCATCAGGACTAGAGACAAACAGATGTGATGAATCGGGGGTTCTCAACATTACGACCATCTCTACATCCACCGTACATGCTCTACTTGTCCTGGCATCACCATATCAGCCTCTAGCATGAGCATGTCAAGCAACTCCATATTGCTCATCTCCATGGTAGGAGGCATCTCTGTCCTAAGAGGATCAATCCGTTGTATCTCGCTAGAGCATGGGCGCTCTAACTTTGCATCTATAGACATGTTGTGCACAACACTTTGGAGCTCATCCGCAAAAGTACATGTCTGCAAAGTCACTGAGACTGCACCGTCTCGTACATGTGACACTGCTCTACTTCCTAATTGGCAAAGCGTCGAAATCTTTCACCACCACCGGTGACTGCTCTAGTCATGCACTCAAAGAGCTTTCGTGCTCTACATGTCTGTCCTCAGACCCTGCATGCACAAGTGAAGTGTCACGCTGCTTATCAGTAAAGTGTATTCGCCTAGGCTGCAAACATCTACATGGCAACAGACTCACAGAGACTATGGCGTCTCTGATACCAAGAACATAGAGAAGAGTCGAACGAGCACCACGATGGCCTCGCGCTATCACAAGAGAACCTCTCCTCATCAAGTAAAACTCATCAGTCAATTGAACATGACACCCATGATCTCTAAGCTGCGAGATGGAGATGAAACTCCTATGAGCATCATGCACATATTGAACATCATGGAGCACAAGCATACTCCCACTGACAAAACGCAAATGAATGTCACCTACACCATGAACACCATCCTGTCTCAAAGCAGAAAATGTGTTAAACCACTCCCCACGAGGAGTAACAAGGTTTAAAGCATTGATGTCGAGATGTCAATTGTGAGAAAAACTCCACGTATGTTTAGGTGAACCTGCGGAAGTAGGGATGCCTACCACACTCATATTCTCAACAATAGCCGATGGGTTGTCTCCAACGCCTGAAACAACATCTCCTCATGTACCTAAGTCTGCCACAATGCCAACAAACCACATGTTTGCGCCACTGAGATCTGCATGATGCACCAACCTGTGTATCCAATGACAAACTGTCATAGCAAGATTTTATAAGTGAGTGCAAAATGAGTCTATAGATCAGTCCACACAATATGTAAATGCATTGTCTACGAGCATATTTGCTCAACACAATGCAAAAGAAAACTAGTTGATCAAACACCTACTACCAAAACTATGGCAAACATAACATAAAGCACATAAACCTCTACCAAAACCAAGGACCAATCGTGTATCAATAGTGACCATACGCAATGAGAGCACAAGCAAAATGACCATCCGCATACGCACAAGCCAAAACTTGGCTAAAACAGCTCTCTACTAGCACCTGTCACAAAACACATAAAAACTTGGTGAAAAATCGGCAGTCTCGTTTGTAATTCAAGTAAAATCTCAATGCAAATCTCAACCATAAAACTGCATCCAAGATGCCAAAGTGGAAGAAGCTCTCAACCACTACAAACTAACCAAAATCTGTCAACAAATGTTATGGCAAAGTGGGAGTAAACTTCGACCACTATAGTCTCTGAAAGAGGACTCTAAACCATGAACCATAACACTACTCAATGTCAATGAGTAGTGATGCCAAAATGGCTCCACAATCTCACATAGAATGGTAATCCGCACTCAATGTACATCCATGAATGACCACGCATAAACAAGCGCCAGAAGCATTGACATCGAAAACAATGCTCTCAAGAGAGCTCACCGGCACTCAAAAGTACTCGCCAAAATGCATGTATAATGGACATCAACCATGCGCCACAACTATATGCAAATCCATTCGTAAAGATCATAAACTGAATCACAATCTCTGCCAAAGTCTCTTGTGAAAACCTGTAAGAGAAGCTCCACATGTGTGCTAAAAAAAAACCATGCTTCGTTGCCCAAATCTACCAAAACACCCTCAAAACACAAGCCCTACACAAGCTATGCACCCAACTTTGAGCACCTGCCATGCTTTCAAAAGTCCATCAAAGTCGTACACTGCGAAAACAGAAAACCTGAAATTTTTGTATGGACAGCAAAATGGCGAGGAATTTGCAAACCACGTCGAAACAGAAGCGCATGGAGGGAAGAATATTGAGATATGCATTCTACAAACAAAAAAACGAATTTGAAGACAGTGCTGCTGTGCGCACAAGTTTTAGGGCAACACTTTCACTTACACACAATCTTCCACACTCTTTTATTAGCTTCCACAAGAGTATGCATCACTCTCAGCTAAGCTCACAAGCTCCCATTGCATTCTCACAAAGCTTCTATGCTTTTTTAATCTCTCCACCACCGAGAGCGAGCGATCTATCGAAGCTCTCAAAGTCGTCGTGCTCCCCGCCATCGCCAAGTCGTAACTCTGATACCAATTGTGAGTGCGCGAATGCGGTGCGTGTGTGGAGAGAGAGAGAGAGAGAGAGAGAGAGAGAGAGCACAGGATGTGGGTGGATCAACCAATACTATGTGTATGAGAGAGTCCCTTATTCTTTTAACTAGTAAAGTATAAGGTGTATACAAATAATTGACGATCGGACGTCTCTGGTGTGTCTGATCGAGGTAAGAGGCACACCGCCTTAACCCCAACCATGTGTGTGGATGTGTGTGTGTTGACAAAGATATGTTGCTTGCTTGCCTCTTGCATGTATATGATGCTTCCAACGCATCCCCAGTTGTGTATGGTGCCTTCCGATCTACAAACAATAATTGAAGGTACTCACAATAAAATCCCATTGATTCTAAACTTCCCATGATATCTCTATGATAGCTATCGCTCTCTCCCACGCAATTTGTATACTAGCGTTGAAGTTGTATAGTATGTAGTCCTTCGATTTTAGCTTCTGATCACCTTGCATTGTCTTCAATGGTGCTCGCAAAATTTGTGCTCAAGTTTTAAGCCTTCCGTTAACAATGTGTTGCACTTTTCTTTTCCCTCCAAGGGTGCACTATGTAATCACGTTAACATACCACGTGAGTTCAGCAAAGAGGGATTTTTTTAAGCAAAAAGTTCTAGCATATTAACGGACACATTAACAAAGAAGATTTCTATATTCCAATTTGGAAAAAAATCCCTAAAATAAGGGGGTCATTTTATAAATTTAAACATGTTTAAAAAGGGGTTTTTCAATACTCCCCGAACACACGTTATATAGGGGGGTTCTCAATAGTGCACCCAATGAGTCTTTTCCATGCGCTGCTTATAGTGATACAGCATGTTGGCTTTAATTAGGTTTCCAACCTTTGCTTGAAAATTACCCAAAAATCTACGCTCCAAGCTTCCCTGTGATGCTTTTACACCTTGCAAAGGTCTCAAAGGTCTCTTTCCTACATTGCAGCAAAGCATAAATTTATATGCTTATTGCATCAACGCTGGTCGTTGCATAACACTTTACAAAGTGTCCCTTGTAAAGATTGAGCAACAATATCCCTCTCGAATGTTAGAACGAGCTTCGCTGTTTTCCTCCCCTATGTCGCCCACCCCGCAATTGTCGTGCACTCTAATACGAGTTGTAGAGACATGCATGATGCGAGTGTGTAGAGAGGGAAGAAAAGAGAGAGAGGAGAGATCTTTGGGTGGAACTACACTTGGTAAGTGTGTGCTTGTGTGTGCTTAGGTACCTCTCAAAAAAGAAAAAAAAAATTAACCTGATTGTTCCTTTGCCTAGCACGAGCAAAGGTTTATGCGCGCACATGCGAGCTTTATCCCTCCTCTATGTCAAAAGAGGGGCTTGTTCAATTGTGCATTCATGATTCCAATGAAGCTACATGATGAACCAAGAATTTTTCTCCACTACTCGCTCACCATAGGCCTCCTTTGGGGAGGACCTCCAACTTCTATCCTCCTCTCCAATGGAGTGAGTATTCTATGATTCTCTAAATGCCATTATGAGATGGCTATAGGCAACGTTAAAGATGTGTGAAAGGATGATGCTTTATTTAAGAGAGAGAAAAATGCTCTTTCTCGTTTTACAGGCATGGTCTTGCATGGGGTTCTTTTTGGAGCTTTCTAATGTCTTGAATGACTCCCAAGATTTACAATTTATTTTTTACAGTGGGAATATGTCTCTCTATGCATCAAAGTCACAAGTCTCTCAAGCACACAAAATGGAACCTCTTGTAGCCCCAGCACACTTTTCTTTTTTTGGTAGGTATTAACATATACCGTTTCATGCAAAGTAACATAGCATTTTCCACTCTTTCAGATATAAATGAAGCAAGTACTTCTTCTTCAAATTATGTACAACTGAGCCTTTAAAAATTTACAGCTCTTGAAAGTCCCTTCTTTGTTCTCTGTCAGTTCTAAGGGCCACAGCATCAAAACACCTCTCCCGAATTTGCTCGCTCCAACGCACACGTGCACACACACACCCCCACACAAAGCGAGTTTCAAAAACCTTAAAACTTTCGAGCATAGAAGTCCCTACTGTGTGATCATGGCAAAACTTATAAATGCCGGTACCCAAAAGAGTAACAAATATTGTAAGTTGTGGTCTACTTGTACAGCAATCTGGTACTCATGCCCCAGCTTGCAAAAAGATCTTGTATATCTTTGCCGATTGTTTAGATCTCGAGTTCATCCAAGGAAACCTCTTCCAAAACACTTAGCACTTTCAATTTCTGCAATACAATCTTAGTTATCAGTATGCTAGATCATGGGAAAAGCAAAACAGATCATTGTTGAAAGGCACTTACTGTCAAAAACTCATGAGGCTCATCAAGGCTGGTAGTTCCAAGTACTACTTCCCTTCGGAACTGTGCAGTAAGCTTGTGCACAGCACGCAACTGCAGAGATCAAGAAACTTTAACCTTCATGACAAGTCCCAGGCCTTCAATAACAAAAAACCAAGGCAATATCACCAAAATACCCCTGAAATTTGTGGATATTCCCAAAACATTACTCAAATTTCAATATTTCCGGAATACCAGTCATCTTCTTTTGAGGGAGAACCAGTCTTCTTAAGAAGAGTTGAAACAAAACGTTTTCTCTGCAGCTGTTTAATCTCGCAAAAGGGGGTATTTTGAGAATTTCCACAAATTTCAGGGGTATTTTGGTAATTTCCCATAAAACCAATATATTGCCCTCTAGATGACTTAGTGAGAACCAAACCTCAGATCGAGTAGCGCCTCCAACCACAAAGACAAAAATCCGTTTTCCAGTTATCTTGGGATCGCTGTAGGCATGTCTTAATGCTGACTCACTGCAGGGTGGGGGAAGTTTTGCATTCAACACTCGATTGTGAATTTCAAGGGCAATTTATTAGACTTCAAAAATACCTAGACTGTCCATCATCAGAAGGCCTCGATCTTGTCGCCCAAGTAGAACTCGGTTTTGATGTTCTCATAGACTGGGCTGGCTTAGAGTTTGCTGGTGTCGACCTTACAGAGACACTCTCTCCAGCCATTGAATGCAAAATTGCAGCTGATGGTTCTTTCACATAGGGGTACTCTTCCTTTGATAGCTCACCCTTGGCTAGATCCTCTAAGACTTCCTGTGTAATTAAAAAATTTTTGATAAAACACAACATATCAGCACTTCACATCCCGTAGGTCCACTCTGAGGCAGACATTTCTACGTATTAGCCTCATTTCTTACCTGTATCATTGGGCAAAAGCGAGCTAAATCATAAACTTCTTCATCTTGGTTCTTCTCCTTTCTTAAACCGCGCTTCTGCTGAATCCAGCATGCACTATTAATGTCCGTAACTGCACACATTGTGCTAGCAAAATATTACAGAGACACGTACTCTCCGAGTGCCAAATTTGAGTGAAAAACCACCCGTTTGTTTCTTTGAAACAGATACTCCCATATACTCCATGTTAACCACAGGATTCATATCTTCCTCACTGAGCCTCGCCAACTGAAAAGCAAGGAAAGCAGTAGAATATTATGAGAATCTGCTCTGGTTGCATATTTCAGACCCAAAATTATTTATTTATTTATTTTAAGTGAAAATTTTTGCTCTACAAACCTTCAAATGTTCAGAAAAGTCTTTACTTACAAAATTAAAAGACTCTCCTATCTCAAGTTTCACAAATAAAATTATCTTTTCTTGATGTCGAAATGTCCTGAATTATAAATATAGACGCAAACAAAAAGGAGAAACTCAGAAAGCGAGATGTCTGACCGTCATCCATTGAAGTCTTTTAGCAGCGTCAAGCTTTTCTGGATGTGAAGTAGCATAGATCATAAGCAAGCGCAGTTTGTTCTCTTTAGTTAAATTCTGCAATGGACCACTGCATTACATCATTTAAGAGCAGTATGTGCCAATTGAAACTGCTGCTGCTTGCTTAGAGAGTAGTAGACTAAAATTAAGGGAAAGCAAAACCACTTAAAAGTCAAGCACCTCATTTGTTGTGAGGATGTTTATAAGCTCCTTGCTGCTGGCATCTCCAAATACCAGCTCCTGCTCCAACGTGCCTACTTCACGCAAACAAAGCTCCCCAATCTTTGCATTCAATTTTGTCGCTATCTGCACGAACAAGTAAAATGCCAAAAAAGATACATTTAAATACTCTATGCAACTAAAAAAGAGCTTGGTAATTTCAATGCTCCACCACTACAATTAACAAAACAGGGATTTTCAGTCCAAGTAGATGAATGTTTCCATGCTTATTGCCAAGAAACACCAACATTCTTAAGTCACACACTCTCTGTACACACACAAGACCAGGTTTCATGGGGTGCAAGATACATAGACTTCCTCTGAAGTATGTGCTAATTCCCAATTGACAGGATTTGCACTGGTGAAGGGCAATCCCAAATCACAGATTACATAATATTCATCTGGAGCTCTCAAGTTTCATAGATTTGATGCTGCTGTGAATTCTAATGCAAGAACTGCATTGTTTAATAAAAGCATAATTAAGATGGTCATGCACCACACCTCTATATATGAAGGACATAAAAGTCTTTTTTTCCTTTCAAATCTACTACAATAAGGGGGAGCACGTGCGCAGAGGCTGATCCATCTCAATGGCATGCCATAATGGCCAAAGTCAGAGGTTACTGCAAATTAATATTCTTAGAAAACTGGCCTATGAGATCACCAAGGGGCCCCATTGGCTCTTATCAGACAACTACATGGTTGTCTAGTGTTGCTTGTCCTATATGAGTTATCCTCCTTACAATAAATGCATCCAATGTGATCACTAAACTGTGAATGGAGCTTAGAGTATCTGCTGAAAGTCTGACTCCGATAGACATTTTATCACAATCCATAATGAAAAGAAAAATCACCTCCAATGAACAATACTGAGTGCAGCCCGAATATTTGTGCTGATAACCCGATCAGAAAAAGAGAGGCCAAGGTACCACTAGCTCTCAAATTGCAACCTTATGGATGACTAAAAGGGAGTGTGTGTGCACTCTGACAGATATAACTTCAACATTTGATCAATAAATTAAAGAAATACCGACAAGGGCACGCAGTTGAGGAGCCAGTGCCCTCCCACACACATATATAGGGTGTCAATAAAAACCTCACGATATTGACCCTCAACAACGTAGGTTATGCAACAAAACGTATAGCCAAGTCTCAGAAATGGCTATCTTCCGAACCAAGTCTTAGAAATGGCCGGGACTGCCGTACTAGCCAAAAGATGGGTCCACAAAAGCGTACAATGGCAGTATCCACAAAGACGTAAAAGTTTGTCAAGACGCTCAAACAGGCGTCAAAAACATAGCATGCAAATAAACATCCCTGCAGGGAGTCAAAACGCTCTCAAAAGAGCTCAAACACTATCAAAAGTGTCAACATATGCATATACGCGTAAAGTACTGCTCCCACAGGAACCAGAGTATCGCAAGCACTGAAACCTGTACCTCTATTTGTACCTGTAGTCGAAGAAAATAATGCCGTCAAACTCCCACTCTATGTGTGTATAAGGCCACTCCGAAAGAGGCTACACACTCCCGAATGAGCCATGGGCTCTCGTAGATGGAAGAGACTGCAACAATGATACCTGTAAGTGGCTATGGAAACTCTGGAGCACAAACTACCAAAAGAGGGCTGAAAATTTCAGCTCCTGAACCGTAGCTCGAATGGGATTTCTAATGGCTCGAATGGCTCCAAAAGGGGGTAAATCGCTAGCACACCTGGTGAAAACGCTCTCAGAAAGCCGATGCCGAAATCGGAATCCTGTTTGCACTCTTGAAAGTGCACGCGCGGAAACGGTTTCGGAAATGAAACCGCTCTAGTGTAGATGCAACATGCATACCACTAGGGCTAGAGCTATGATGACACTCCTGATGCAGGTATCGAGTGACGGCCTGCATGGCTCCACAATGCACAATGCCAGTGTCAGTTTGATACCAGATGAAGGGGAGGAGCTAGGAGCACAGCGGAAGAGAAATACGCATGGACACACTCACACACACACCACCATAGCCACACACACACAGGTTGAAGGGGGAGAGCCAACGTATTGTGTGCCCCCTTTCTTTCTTCTCTATCTTATGCACTAAGGCACAATACACATTGTACTTAGTGTTAGTGGCTCACACAAGTGTATAGCTGTACACTTAGGGTTACTAGCAGATAGTGATGGGCGGTCGGCCACATGGCAATAAAACCTAACAGTCGGGCCAAAGTGATCCGGATCCTCTGATGCAGCCTCCGTCGTTGCTGTGTAGTCCTCCGCAGCCGTGGGCGTCTGGAACTCCCCATCTCGATCGCTCAATCGATCAGTGTACCTCTGGTATAAGGCGATAAACTCTACTGTGGTGGTAGCTCCTCCGGGTATCCAGTGTCTGCTCTAAAGAAGTCTGTGATATGTCTCTGAGATTGCCTAGCCTGTCCTCTCGTCAGGCTCTCTCTGTGTCTACGTAGCTCGAGCAGAAACAAACCAAGGCATCTCTGATCCTCGTACCGCATGACATTGGAGAGTGGTTCAAATCCCTCTTTGAACAAGCAGTGGAAGCAGCCTCGTATCTCGTAGTAGATGGGGCAGTGGCATGTGTAGTGCAACTCTATCTCAGGCTCCATGTCACACATGGGGCATGTCCTGGCCTCTGCTGGTACTCCGTTGTATCTCCGAGTCTCGATCCGCAGCTGGTGTGAAGATGTGCTTATCTGGCCAATAGCACATCGTATCCCATGAGACAAGCGGGTGTCCATATATCTGGGCCTCGTCACAAAACAGTCCTTCGTAAGCTGGAGAAGATGCTCTCGTAGAAAGCCATCTTCATGCCCATCTCCTGTACTGGCTGTATCCATGTCCTCCTGGTGTCTAACTGAGTCAAGTCCTGGCGGATGAACCAGTGATCTCTCGAACTGTGTAAGAGTCAAGAGGGTGCATCCAGTGAGTACTGGAAGGGGGGCAACCTGTCTATGCTGAACCCATGCACCTGAAACCATGATGTCATCTCCCCATACCAGTATGTTGTATCTCCCTGCATAGCTAACTGTCAAGAGGACTCAAGTGCAAGGTGAGCATATCTGTCTCTGGGAAGTTTGCACATGTGGTGTATGAAGGAGACAGATCTGGTGAGTGCCTCAACCACTAGTGGGGGGACAGCTAGCTCTGCTCGGATAATGGCACGTGGTACTGAAGCCTTGGCTCTAAAGAGCCGGGAGATCATAGAGACCAGGGGCTTCTCCATGTCTCCCCATCCATTGGTACGACCCGTCCTCCCCTGATGATCCAATGGAGATTCCCATATCTCAACTCCATAGAGCAATGCAGAAGCCACCAAAGTGTCAAAGAGCCAGAGCTTTGTCCGAGGTTCCTGAAACTGAACCTATGAACACATCCTCTCCAGTCTACCCAATGTTGCATGGGCTCTGGTCAATCTAGTCTCTGCTGCTCTCCTCAATGAAAATGCTGGTCCACTAAAAACCACTCCAAGGTAAGTGTAAGCATCTGTATACTCCACTGTCTCCTGGTCGAATGTGAATGCGGGTGCTGACCTCCTGATCCGCTGTGGGGTGGTATTAAATACCATGACCTTGGTTTTACCAAGGTTGACAGACAAACCACTTTCATGGGTAAACCTATACAAAGCATCCAAGTGACGTTGCATCCCCTCTAGAGAGTCAGAGATCAACACAATATCATCACCATATATCAATAGTGGAATCCATGTCCCTGCGAGCTGTGCACCTCTATCACCATCTCTCTCAATGTAGTCAGAAACCTCATCCACATACATACCAACTAGAGTAGGAGAGAGTGGGCAGCCCTGCTTCACCCCAATAGTGGAGTAAACCGGTGTAGATAGACCCTCCGAGCACAGTTACAGGGGACGCGGGGGACGGGCCCTAGGGCCGGGGGACGGCCGTAACCGGGCCGGGAACGGATGGGAACGCTGTGGGACGGACGGTATTCGGGCCAGACGGGCGGGTCGCAGGGGGGACGGCCGGAACGGCAGGGGTCGGACGGGGTCGGCCGGGAACGGCTGCAGTCAGGCCGAAAAATGTGACCGTTTTTGACCGTTTTTAACGGATCTGTGCAACCCCAACTGCCACATTTTGGGAGGCCTTGGCCCTTGGGAGGCTATAAAAGGCTCCCTTGGGCCTCTTAATACTCATAGTCTCATTCCAATTTGCAATTTCCCTCAAGCTCAAGCTACTCAATGCTTTCCTCTCTACTCAATGCTCATTGCTCAAGCCTCAAGGCTCAAGCTTGAAGAATGACCATTGACTACTCTACACTCTAGTCTCCACTCTCAAGTCTCTCCCTCTTCTACCCACTTTGAAGTTTGAACTTTGAAGCTCTCCTCTCCCTCTTCTACCCACTTTGAAGCTCTCCTCTACTCTCTCTCCACACAAGCTCTCCTCTAACTCCTCTAACTTCTAAGCTCTACTCTCTCGAGTCTCTCCACCATCATGTCATCTCAAGCCAACTCCACTTCTCAAGCCAGTTCTTCTCGAAGGAGGCCCGCCGTGCAAACGTGGTCGTGGTGGGATGAAGTCGACTTTAGCTCGCGTGGCAAAGGTGGCGGTGCAAGACCATGGACGTGCAAGCTATGCCCATACAAGAGAACGAGTGGTTCAAACAAAGTGCAAGCCCATCTTCTTCATGAACCCGGTCACGAGGTGAAGTTTTGCCCTCATGTAGCTCCCGAGAAGAGGTTGGATCTTCTTGAGAAGCTCACAGTGTATGAGGTTGCAAAAGCGGCCAAGAGGGGCCGTTTTGTTGCCGTTGATCCCTCCGCCACGGCGACACCGCGAGAGCAAAGGGAAGCCAACCTTGACCACATCTCTCTAAGCTTCAAGAGCCATGCATCTACACCGTCCTCTTCCGTTCCGCATCGCCAAACCACTCTCAACGAAAATTGGAATCCTAAATTAAAGGAAGAGGTGGATAGGTCGGTTGCCCGATTCTTCTTCCACGACCACATTGCCTTCCATGCTTCGCGGTGAGTTTCCCTTGGCATATGCACATTGCAATCTTCCATTTTGTATTCATAATGGGTTATGACTTCTCGACTCTCGACTCTCCATACTAACACAACATGCTCTATTTTGTGTGGATAGGTCTCCATACTTTCGAACCATGGTTACGAAAATAGGGGAATATGGCTCCTCTTATGTGCCACCTTCATCGGAGAGGCTTCGCACCACCCTCCTTGACAAAGAGAAGCTTGCCGTGGAGCAAGCGGCCCAAGCAACAAAGGATTTGTGGGAGACCAATGGCGTCTCTCTCCTTGTAGATGGATGGAGCGACACCCGCAAGCGGTCCATCCACGGGGTGGTGGCCTACTCTCGGGGGGAGATGTACTTTGTGGAGTCACATGATGCATCCGATAGTGGCAAGGCCGCCAAGATGCTTGCTGCGGAGTGGAAAAGCACCATAGAGATCACCGGCCCGGAGAATGTCCTTTGTATGGTTGCAGATGGAGAGGCGTCAAATAGGGCAGCCGGAGCTATCATTGAGGGCATGTATCCCAGCATCCATGTCACATTTTGCATGGCGCATTGCCTCAATAACCTCCTCAAGGACATAGGGAACTTGTCATGGATTTCACCCACCATTGGTGACGCCTCTCGAATTGTCTCCTTTGTGCTCAACCATCAAAAAGTGCACCATGAATTCTCAAAGAGGAGCCACTTGTCCTTGCTCAAATATTCAGAGACAAGATTTGCATTCAATTGGCTTATGCTAGGCCGCTTGTCTACATGTGGCGGAGCCTTAAGGGACCTCTTTCTCAGTGATGAGTTCCAGGCAATGTCGGAGTCTACATCAGCAGTAGGATTGAAATGCCGAGAATGGCCGACGACGCCGCTTGGTGGAAGGAGGTGAAGACTCTTGACGCCATGGTCAAGCCTATTCTACACCTACTTCGAGTGGTGGATGGCTTGCAGCCATGCATTGGCAAAGTCTACGAACCCATGGATCGGATGATAGAGGCACTTGAGAAGCTTGTGCCTGACCCTGTTCAGTATGTGGAGATTCATGGCTTGTGTGAGTCGAGGTGGAATGGATACTACTCTCCACTTCATGCGGCAGCTTATGTGCTTGACCCTGAGTTTCAAGGAAGGCGTCAAGAGACCGACAAGGAGGTGAGCAAAGGATGGCGGCTTGCATTGGAGCACCTTGAGCCTAGCAGTGACATTAGGAGCAAGATTAGAGACAAGCTACTCAACTACAGGGAAAAGCTACTCAACTACAGGGAAAAGAAGGGCTCCTATGGATGTGTAGATGCACAGCTTGATCGCAACAAGATTGGCTCGGTTTTGTGGTGGGAGGACTATGGAGGAGATGGCCCACATTTGCAGCGCTTGGCTGTTCGTCTCCTTAGCCAAGCATGTACCACTAGTTGCTTGGAGCAACTATGGAGTGTGTACAGCCACATTGCCTCTAAGAAGAGGAATCGCCTTGGGGTTCAGAGGGCCAATGATTTGGTGTTTGTGAGCGCTAACTTGCGCATGCTTACCAAGAGCGTCACACACAAGGCAGATCCTTTCACTGAGTGGGAGATGGCACAAGAGAATCCATCTATGGCCGATACTCTTTTGGAGGAGCTAGAGGAGGATTTCGAGCCTCCCGAGCCCTCATACGTCGCTGACAACCTCGACTATGACGACGATGTGGAGATTCAGCAGGCGAGCACTTCTTGAGTTTGATGATCATTGATCACTCGACTCTCGAGTCTAGACTCTTGAGTCTACGACTCTACCTACTACATAGCCCTTTGTACTTTTTGTTATCCTTGAGGCCTCAGGCTTGTCCTAAGTCCTTTAGACTTTTTGACTCTTGAGCCCTTGTGACATGCACTTCTCATTTTGTATCCATCGATCATCGATGTTTTATTAGCACATTTCAGCCTATATGACTCGTGTTCTTTGGTCTATTTAGTGTAAATTTATGGTCAAAGTGATGCTCTATGTGTGTGGCATGTGTGTAGGTCAAAAAATGCCAAAAAAACTCTTTTTTTTTGCCGTTCCGACCCCCGTCCCCGTTTCCTGACTTTTGCCGTCCCGTCCCCGTTCTCGACCCCAACCCGCCGTCCCATGTAACTATGCCCCCGAGGTGTGTACATGCCCCACTGCCGACCTGTATAATGCCATGACCCCCCAAATAAGCTCTGTGGGTACTCCCACCTCCTGTAATCTGCGCATCAATCTAGCTCTGGGTACTGTGTCAAATGCTTTGCAGAAGTCCACAAAGCTACAATAGATCCGTCTCCCATGTGATCTACCCTCCTCAATGATGGCTTTGAGTGTCAAGATATGGTCAAGAGTAGAAAAACCTCTCCTAAACCCTGCCTATCCGGCTACGCGTATCCCCTTCCTCTCTACCCATCTACTCAATTGATGTTTAAGAATGGATGCGTACAACCGTTGCAATGTGTGTCCAATCATGATAGTGCGATAATTCCCACGCTCCATAGGGTCTCCTGACTTGAAGATAGGTACAACAGTAGATACGAGCCTCCCTCCGTGCTGCCAGTATGTGGCACCCCAGTCGAACAGTGTACTGAAAGAAGGGGATCCCAGGGCAGATGATCGACAGAAGAGAAGGGGTCTCTCCAAAACCACTCTCCAAAGTCCCACTGCACTCGCGCCAGAGGGCAGCTCTCCGAAGCCCAAAGCCGCCAATGGCCTGTCTCAAAATCCGTTGCGTCCTCCCGCAGATGCCCACTACTCGTATCCTCTGAAAACAACGCTCTGCAACCTGTGGAGCCTCTATTGAGACTCTGTGTAGGCGACCTTGTCCCTGGATCTCAAAGAACACGGTGGGTACGGACTCCGAGCAAGCACGAACTGGGACGAGGACCTCCAATCGTGTGAAGGCCCCCATCCATCTGGGAGCTGCTGTCTCTAGACGGGTGAGCCAATCAGCTGGTAAAGCCTCTGCCAAGGACAAAGGAAGGAAGGGAAAAAGAGACAGCCACCTTCAGTCAACCCAGCCACCCCACAGACAAGAAGAATAGCAAAAAACAAACAAGCATCCATGTAAACACACACACCTCCCCACGTGAGCATCACGTGTAAGAATGCAAGACGCATACACAAGAGGACAAAAAAGAGAAGAAAAAAGTACAGAATTCTCCTCAGATAAAAGAAAGCAAGGAAAAACAATGGAAACACAAAACATACCCACCAACACGTATCTGAATAATCTTATGCAATCTTGGTTGTGCAAAAAGCCTGTAACCCAAAGACAAACACCATAACAACAAATTTATCAAGACTTACATCGATGTGCAAGCTCAGCTTCTCAATTTGATCACGAAATTGAGGTAGTGCCTGAACCATCTTTTGCATGTCACGGGTTGTTAGTTCTTGTCCTTCCCTTCATATAAAAATAGCCCACAATTAACTCTTGTAAAGAGGTGTGCCAAGACTCTAGACTTACCCTACGATAAAAGACTAGCTGAACATTACCACTAGCAAAGAATCAAACAGCACAAAGCACAGTGAAAATTCTCTCTTAATCTCAGAAAAGGAAAAATCAACTCTTAAAAATAGAGAGAAACTCAAGGGCGTCCTGTATCCTGCTACCAGTACGTTGGCTTGACTTCAGTTCACAATTGTGTTCTGCAGTAGTGTACCTAGCGCCAAGTCGTATTTGAGCAGCTTTGTTCTTTTCCTTTAAAGTTGTCATTTTTTCATCAAGCTTTTTATTCACCTGAAAAAATTACAGACTGCCACTCATTCTGGATCTAGAAAGAGCAAAATTCTAAATTGTGGGTTGCAATTTTAGTATTTCTTACATCAGCAATGTGGAGATGACGTAATTCAACCCAGACAGGATCGTGCTCTTCAAGAAGAACCTCTTTTCTGTCTGTTCTACCAGCGCTGGTCGTGATCTATTCATGGGCCAGTAGAATAATGGCATAAAAGCCAAGCATAATAAATAAAACCATAGATTTAAATTTGAAAATTGTGTACAGTAATGGCCAATACCTCATACACATACTTGTTTCCTTCCATGTTGAGCAAATCATGGCACATTGCATCATAAGTCCACTCATGTATTATAGGAGCAATCTGCAAAGCATGCATAAGATTAGATCACAGCTCTAGTCACAATAAAATGACATTGTCATTACTAGACACGCACCGGATCAATAGAGCGATCAACGATCAATAGCTCACAAGTCTCTTCTTGAGGAAAGCCCGATAGACCCTTGTATTTCTGAAGCCTATCCCAAAGAACCGCAGCCAGCTTGGTAGGTACAAGATCCCGAAAGGTTGTGGCAGCCATGGAATCTGCTGCTGCTGATCTCGCTGCCCGATACCTAATTACAGGAAACTCCTGGTTTGGAGAGTTTACACCCAAGAAAATCAGCAGTTAGCAAAGAACGAACATCTTGAGAACCATGACCCTCCCTCAAGAAAAACCTATCAATTATGTGAAAGGAGGTAAACACAGATATATCAGTACAAGGCATACCATTAATGTCCACACACACAATTTACAATAAGTCGCATTCAACCTCAATCCAAGACTAAGGTATTTTTGCAGCCAGCAACATCTACTAATACAATCGTGATCAATGCAAATTCTGCACCTGCAACCTCACATATCATGATAAGAGCAGTCCATGGTTGACAAATCTAACCTGAACCATTGTACGTAAGAGTTTCAATAGCTTTCGATGAACCAACAATCTCTTTTTTGTGTGAATTACTAGATCTCAATATCAGCTTTTCATTATGGCTTGTGGAGCCTATTTGAAGAGCCCAGGAGGGCAGGACATTATGTAGTACGAAGTTTTGTGCCAGTGTGCAAGCAAATTCACTCACACCGGGAAACCTGTACAAGGACAAGTGCTTCAAGTAGTGAAAATACTACAAGGGGGCCTGTTTTGTGGTCACATGACCTCCTGCCCCAATGGTGGAGTCACCAAGTGCTAGGTTGTCTTTTTGATTGATTCATTGTCGAAATGTTGGAGGTTTGTAAATTGAGTCAGCGACTGCTTGTCGTAAGATTGACAACCTAGTTTCAAGGTACCTGAAGCAAGGACCAGACTCTTAAGGGACCTCATCAATTCCCAGCGACCGCAACTGACTCATGGTGGTGCCTCCACTAATCGGGTACTCCGAGTTAGAGATCAACTGGAACCACTACACCCACTACTTAAGGATCAACTTGGACTCGAGCGTATCAAAGAAGCAGACACCTCAAGTGGAGCCGTCTCTTCATCTTGTCTAAACGTCCGTATCAAAGTGGAGCTTATCAAAGAAGCAGGCACCTCAAGTGGAGCTGTCCCTTCATCCTGTCTAAATGTCCGTTACAACAGAGAGTGCAACATTACATGAATGCTGAGATGCGCGATGAGATTCAAGTTATTGGATACCATCCTCACCTTTTGAGTATCTCAAATGGACCACAATAACAGGTAGGTAACTTTGAGCACTCAACTGAACGGAGTATTTTCATGTCCTTCGTATTCTTGGGCGTACCCACATCCTCCTAGACCTCACAATATGCTAACCAGCATAAACAATGGCACAATCTTTTTTGCATATCTTTTATAAATCCGCTACAGATTGCATCTTCTCCCATTTGTCTCAACATATTAGGCACTCAACTTTGTAGGCAGCTCTCGAAAAGGATTTTTCACAAGATATTTCAGGCCCCGACATCTATCCTCAAAAGCAGCTAATGTAAAATCCTCATACCACAATGCCACAAAAATCAGTTTGTCCACAACAGTGAGAGGAGAACGGGTGGCCAATGTAGTGGCAAGCTCTTGTGATGAGAGAATGGCAATGAAAGTACCTCTACCCAACAAAACAATGTCTTCCACTCGATCCTGATCTGTGGCAGCTAATCACACCATTAGCCATTCCCGAATTTTCACTGGAGTGTAGGAGCACCCAACAAGTCACCCAGTGACGCCTCTTTGAGAAAGTAGTTCAATCCTGTGTGGATGAGTGATGAGTAAGTGAGAGTCTGCGTGCGCGCGCGCCGCGCATGCGCGTCTGGCAAGTGAGTGTGTGTGGGTACACGCGAAAAGCTGCCTGAGCGGAAGCTGATAGGCAATGGCTAAAGCGGCTACAGCCTGACACTCACTCACACTCTCTCCCTCTTATATAGCAGGTCTTGAGTTCTGGATAGATCTTTGAGGTCTCTTGGATTGTTCCTACAATATTAAAATTTTCTCTTTATTCATCTTCATCTTGATCTTCTTCTCTCGCCATGATATCCAGAATGATCAGGTACAATTTCTTCTATACATATGCCAATTCAGAGACACTCTTGGGGAGTAGAAAGTTAACACAAAGCGCCAACCCAGAAAGGGATTAAGGATTTCATCACCAGCTCCACTCAAGATGGTGCTGAGCGGAAGCAATACCATGTCCCTCCCCCCCACCCCCCGGACAAGGTATATTGCTTGATCAAGCAGTCCAGCTTCATCGTTCCAGACGCTTGAGGCCTCGGAGATCTATGCATAGGCGGCGTGCACACATAAGGATACAGGGTATCATAGCTCAAGACCAGGTGAGACCTCCCCGGCATTTCACCATGGAGGAGATTACTGCTATGCTGCAGCAACCTATGCGGGAATTCATGGGATGACTCGTCACCCCCCCACACACACACACACACAATTAGTGTGTCCTCCTCATTGCCATACCCCCATTCTATAATTTGTAACGTGAGATTGTATCCTACTTGCCTACCAACTCCATGACCTTTCCTACTGAATTGTTTAAGGATTGGGGATGTTTACTTTTATGCTTTACCTCAGATGATTGTATGACACCTAATACAGTTATAACTTTTGGTCTCATAGGTCATTTTGGCCTATTGACAATGTTAATAAACATTTCATTTCACTCTCTCTCTCTCTCTCTCTCTCTCTCTCTCTCTCTCTCCTACCACAGCCCCTCGCGGTGCAACCCCCCCCCCCCCTCCTCCTTGCGCTGCCCCCACAAACCCGCCCATCCCCTTCGCGCTGCCCCCCCCCCCCCCCCCCCCACACACACACACCCGGAGGTACAGCAGCAGCTGATTTCAGAATTTTGCAGATTTTCAGAATTTGGCAGGTTTTTGGACAGTTGCAAAAATTTCAGGGAATTTATAGGAAACTACAGAATTCAGAAACTGCAGAAATTGCAGATTTTCAAAAATTGCCAAATTGGCAGAAAATTGCAGAAATTGCATAAAGCGAATTTTTTGACGTTTTGGTCGTATTTTGCAGAAATTGCAGGAAATGCACGCCATGTATGCTTAGTGTGGAACATGTTGCATAATGTGGAAGCACTTGTGCGTGTAGGTCAATTTTTTCTTGTTTTTGGCACCGATCAAACATGAGGAAGCAAAATGATATGGCCGACCCCTTAGAAGACGCAGTTCACAAGTGCAAAGAAGAAATGGTCGAAACCATTAACAAGATCAACCGCCACCTATTAGGGACAATAAAAATGCTCGAAGATCGCGTTTCGGCCCAAGAAAGCAAGATCATGGCAATGGGAGATCGGATGACGGCCCAAGACGAAGAGATTGCGTCACTCAAGAAGGAGCTCGCTGAGGCACGATCACAAAAGACGCTTGAAGAGGGAGAATTTCAGCCCTCTGTGATAGAAGCACTCAACACAATCAAAGAGCAAGTGCGAGCCATCAAAGAGGGGAAGAGCAGCATAAAGAAATGACGACTTCTTGGGTGGACGTTATTACAAAGACTCAACAAAAAGCAGATGACGCTGAGAAATGGATTGAGGTTTCCAAGAAAGGGAAAAGCAAGGAAACAACATCCACACCCACCATTATCAACCTGACATTAGAAAAGGAGCAAAGAAAACATGTACGCTCTCTACATGTGAGAATTTGCGGTCTTAAAGACAAAGGCAATGTAGACAAAGAGATAAAAGAACTCATGGCTTTGATGGGGGTTCGTGAGCCGATGCACTAAAGAGCTTGGAGAGTGGGCAACAAGAAAAATGGGAGCAAGGAGGAAACCTCGAAAGAAAGGGCACTCATCCTTCGTTTTCCCTCCATGGAAGCGAAGGACTTTTTGAAGAAGAGACCAACTCTTAAGAAGACAGACATCTTTCTCGGGGATGACCTTACCCTCTGACAGGTCGCCCATATGCAGGAAGTAATGCCAAAGATTAGAGCGGCAAGGGAAAAAGGTAAGATTGCTTTTACCGAGACGGAAGAGTGGTGATATTGGAGCCACGCTCCACATGACGGTGTGAGGCCTATGGGACCACACTCAAAGTTGCTACCTGAATTGTAATGGATCTATGCGTCTTGATGTGGGTGCTTTTGAGGAGAGTTTTACCGAGAGAGACATCATCTTCTACTCTGAGACACATCAGGCCCCTGGGCAGTCTATGACTCACATTAGTGGATACAGATGGGAGACAGTTTGTAGACAAGAGACACGATCGGAGCACAGAGGGCGGGGCTCAAGAGGAGTGGCAGTGTTATTCAGAGGAGGAGTTGCAGCCATTGATACATATAACTCGTAGGGATGAACAAGCTAGGTACATGTGGGTGAGATTGAGAGTAGAAAATGGCAGATATCTTTACATTGCCATTTGCTACTTTCCCCCGAGTACGTCAGTATATGCACCACCAAAAGGACAGTCCCCCTTCTCTATTTTGGATGATGATATATGGGAATTCTCTAGAGATGGTGACATTATCATTCTAGGGGACTTCAATGCTAGGATTGCCCATCATCACACAGTAATTTATGATACTTCAGAGGAGATGCTGAGAGAGCTGGATGTTGCAGAGACGGGCCTATCCAGAATATCACACGATGGGGAACATACTAAGTATGGACGACACTTAATAGACATGGGGACTGCACATGGATTGTGCCATCTTGAATGGCCTACAGAGATTTCCCGCTGCGGGAGGCTTCACATGCTTTCCACACAGACATGGAGCCAACACGGTAGATTATCTCATGGCACAGTCGTGCCTCATCTCTAGTATCCAAGATCTCATAGTTGGGCCCAGACCTGTGGGGGTGGCAGTGGATCATGCTATTGTGTCGATGACCATCTCTTTCCAGTTCAGTGTAGCACACATTCCACGAGTAGCAGCCCCTACTCGCTACACCTTCACGCGGGAGACGGATTCTGTATACATAGACGGGATTTACAGACGCCTATCCACTGAGGAGCCAAGGCGACCTCTGGAGGAGCTTACTACTATACTGACACAGACATTACATGATGCAGCAGCAGAGGCATACCCACACACGCAGCCTGAGCAAAGACGTCGTTCTGGAAGCATGCCTCAGAATAGCTGGTATGATGAGGAATGTCGTCAGACTAGAGCTAGACTTCAGAGGGAAGTGCTTTTGGGGGACATCACTCACAGACAGTCACAGATTGACTTCCGACACCTAGTGCGGTGAAAGAAGAGGGCATTTTTGGCTCAACTAGAGCAAGATCTATACCAGCTATTCTTGAGTCAGGACTTGCGTGAGGCATGGCGGCTCTTTCATGAGCAGTCCCCTCCCCCCTGCCATTACCTCTACACAGACCTGAGGTCAATACGCATGATCTTTGTGCACAGTCTCTGGACAGCAGCCCCTTCCCGACCCCCTCGATCCATGCCCACACACATGTGCTTTTTTCACCGCTGAGATGGTGAAGAAGGCCATTGACACGATGAGGACTGGGAGAGCATATGATCATGATGGCTTAGTGGCTGAGCATTTCATGCATGCCAGAGATCTACTAGCAAAGCTTCTAGTAGTATGTTTAAACGTGCCATGTGTGAGGGCTTGCCTGATACTTGGAGCCTATCTACGATTGTACCTATCTTCAAGTCACGAGACCCTATGGAGCCTGGAAATTATCGCACTATCATGATTGGACACGCATTGGCACCGTTGTACGCATCCATTCTTGAGCAGCAACTGAGTAGAGATGGCAGAGAGGGAGGGAATGCGTGCGATTGGGCAGGCAGGGTTCAGGAGAGGTTTTTCTACTCTTGACCATATCTTGACACTAAGAGCCATCATTGAGGAGGGCAGATCCCATGGGAGACAGATCTATTGTAGCTTTGTGGACTTCCGCAAAGCATTTGACATAGTACCCACAGCTAGATTGATGCGCAGATTACAGGAGATGGGCGTACCCACAGAGCTCATTTTGGGGATCATGGCATTGTACAGATCAGTAGTAAGGCATGTACGCACCTCAGAGGGTCTATCTACACCGGTCCACTCCACTATTGAGGTGAAACAGGGCTGCCCGCTCTCTCCTACTCTATTATGTATGTGGATGAGGTGCACCGCTGGCAGGAACATGGATTCCGCTATTGTTATATGCTGATGTTATTGTGTTGATCTCCGACTACAAAGGGGATGCAACGTCACTTGGATGCTTTGCATAGGTTTGCCCATGAGAGTGACTTGTCTGTAAACCTTGGTAAAACCAAGGTCATGGTATTTAATACCACCCCATAGTGGATCAGGAGGTTAGCGCCCGCATTCGCATATGGCCAGGAGACGGTAAAATATACAGATGCTTACACTTACCTTGGAGTGGTTTTTAGTGGACCAGCATTTTTTTTAGGAGAGCAGCAGAGAGTAGATGGACCAGAGCCCATTCGGCATTGGGGAGACTGGAGAGGATGTGATGTGTTCACAGGTTCAGTTTCACGAGCCTCGGACGAAGCTCTGGCTCTACACTTTGGTGGCTTCTGCATTGCTCTATGGAGCTAAGATATGGGGGCCTTCATTGGATCATCACGGGAGAACAGATCGCACTGATGGATGGGGGGACATGGAGAAGCCTCTGGTCTCTATGATCTCATGGCTCCTTAGAGCCAAGGCTTCAGTACCACGTGCCATTATCCGAGCAAAGCTAGCTGCCCCCCCCACTAGTAGTTGAGGCGCTCACCAGATCTATTTCCTTCATACACCGCTTGTGGGAACTTCCCATAGACAGATACACCCACCTTGCACTTGAGTCCTCTCGACAATTAGCCAGGCAAGGAGACACAGCATGTTGGCATGGGGAGATGACGTCATGGTTCCAAGCATATGGGTTCAGTATAGACAGATTGCCCCCCTTCAGTACTCGCTGGATGCACCCTCGCTGACCCTTACACAGTCCAAGACCACCAAGCTCATCCGCCAAGACCTGACTCAGCTAGACACCAGGAGGACATGGGTACAGCCAGCACACGAGCTGGGCACGAAGATGGCTTTCTACAGAGAGCATCTTCTCCAGCTTACGGCGGATGGTTTTGTGACGAGGCCCAGATACATGGACACCCACTTGTATCATGGGATACGGTGTGCTATTGGCCAGTTACGCACATCTTCACACCAGCTGCAAATCGCTCAAGACTGGGAGATAGAGCGGAGTGCCAACAGAGGCCAGGACATGCACCCTGTGTGACATGGAGCCTGAGACAGAGTTACACTACACATGCCGCTGCCCCGTCTACTACGAGATACGAGGCCGCTTCCACTGCTTGTTTAGAGAGGGCTTTGGACCACTCTACAGAGTCATGAGGTACGAGGATCAGAGATGCCTGGGTTTGTTTCTGCTCAAGCTACGCAAACACAAAGAGAGCTTGATGAGAGGAGAGGCTAGCCAGTCTCAGAGACACATCACAGACTTCTTTAGAGCAGACACTGGACCCCCAGAGGAGCTACTACCACAGCAGATCTTATTGCCTCACACCATAGGCACACTAATCGATCGAGCGACTAGGCTGGGGAGATCGAGACGCCCAAGACTACGGAGGATTACACAGCATCGACGGAGGCTACATCAGAGGATTCGGATCACTTTGGCCCGACATGCACGATGCCCGATCAAACTGCTGTCCATGGAGGAGATTGATGAGATCCGCCAATGAGACCAATGCTAGATCTCTTGTGACTTGTGATTTAGCTACCCCAGCTAGCATCTTAGTTCACGCCTACCAGTTGAGGATCCCATAGTACTTTTATTTTATCATTTTGTTGCTCCGACTTTGTATCAGATTCACCACATTGTAACGCTCTGGTCTCATAGGTCATTTTGGTCTTTTGAAGACGTTAATATAACATTTCATTTCATTTCATTTCTCTATCTATCTATCTCTATCTATCTATCTCTATCTATCTATCCCTATC
This sequence comes from Adiantum capillus-veneris, assembly GCF_014529385.1. NCBI lineage: Eukaryota > Viridiplantae > Streptophyta > Polypodiopsida > Polypodiales > Pteridaceae > Adiantum > Adiantum capillus-veneris. The sequence continues at coordinate 50,471,907 of NC_140943.1, read as the reverse complement.
TATCTATCCCTATCTATCTATCACTATCTATCTATCTATCTCGATCTATCTATCTCTATCTATCTATATCTATCTATCTATCTATATCTATCTATATCTAACTATCTATATCTATCTATCTATCTATCTAAGGTCATGAGTTATGAGAATCAGAGATGTCTTGGGCTATATCTACTTGAGTTACACAGATATAGACACTTTATTGGGTAGAGCTAGAGAGAGACAGTCCTAGTGACAGATTACAGATTTCTTTTCACTAGATATGGGACATCCAGAGGAGCAGCCATCACTACAAAGCTCGGCCCCCACTCGTTCGACCACCACCGGCACTCTCATCGACCGAGCACTAGAGCTACGGAGATCCAAACGGCCACGATTGAGGAGAGAGGCTACACAGCATCAACGGAGACTACAACAAAGGATTCAAGCCATACTCTCTCAACATCCAGAGTGCATATGAGGATGGATTCTAGTAGTAGTAGTATTTTTGTTCTAGACTTTTTGTACCCAGACATGGTATCAGATTCACTATTTTGTATCAGATTGGTCTCATAGGTCATTTTGGCCATTTGACACTTCATTTCATTTCTCTCACATCCGCCAGCGACCAATGATGGATCTCCTATAATTTAGCTCTATTGAGGGTTGTACATCCTGCTCATCTTGTATCAGTCTTTGTATCAACTCTCACCCATTATATTCCCACATTGTGTTGTATTAGCCCCCAGTCACTACTTTCAAACCCCCCCCCCCCCCCCCCCCCCCCCCCCTACTACTCATATCCTACACAGATCCAGCTAGCTGCTTACTTCACATCTAGCAATTAAGATTTTAGTTTTTCACTTTACTTCATTTTATTTTTGTACCCAGACATTGTATTAGATCCACCAAGATTGTATCAATTTGGTCTCATAGGTCATTCTGGCCTTTTGAAGACGTTTAATATAACATTTCATTTCATTCATCTCTCTCTCTCTCTCTCTCTCTCTCTCTCTCTCTCTCTCTCTCTCTCTCTCTCTCTCTCTCTCTCTCTCTCTCTCTCTCTCTCTCTCTCTCTCTCTGTGTGTGTGTGTGTGTGTGTGTGTGTGTGTGTGTGTGTGTGTGTGTGTGTGTGTGTGTGTGTGTGTGCGCGCGCGCAAAACAAGGGGGGCTGGATACCCTTTAATATTACATATCAAATTACAAGCCTAAAGGCATTACATAAGCCCGAAGGCACACACGATATAACGGATCTTATAGTGAAAATGTCACAAAGTGATGACGTGGCATGACCTAAAGGACGGACTCCGGACATAGAGGGGTCAAATCCTCTCTCTCTCTCTCTCTCTCTCTCTCTCTCTCTCTCTCTCTCTCTCTCTCTCTCTCTCTCTCTCTCTCTCTCTCTCTCTCTCTCTCTCTCTCTCTCTCTCTCTCTCTCTCTCTCTTCTTTTTTTTGGAAAAATCAGGGCTGTATATTACTGAGTACAATATAATCCCCAACGGATGCCAAAATAGCCTATCACGTGGGGTGTACAAGCTGAATGTAAGGGTGAGAGCCACTATAGTGACAACTCGACTAGAACAATCTCATGGTGGTCTGTGTGATGAGTGGAGGAGAAACTACCGAGGGGGGGCATAATGCCATGTAATCTGGCCACCTTTAAGTGTGAAGAAGAGTGGAGATCGGGCCCAACGCCGAAGGAAGGCAAATCGACGAGCCTCGGCTGCTCGAGATGTACCTGAGGAAGAATCCCATTGCCAAATCAGGGTGTGAATGATGTCCAGCCAAATGGCAGTGAGGGTATCCTGAAGGAGCTGTGGAGCCGCACTGAGAATGTGAAGACAACGAGCTCTCCAAACATTCCATAGTGTAATGCTAGTGATGACTGAAAAAACTTCATCACGTGTCTGAGGATCCCCCTGCCAAGCAATCTGTGGCAACATAGCCAAAGTCCCTCGCCGATAACCAGTCGAGGTAAGCATAAGAGCTGGATCTGTGTCTGAGCCCTCGTAGAAAAGATGTGGTCCTGGCATCGGCATCAACCATCAGACAGATCCCCAAGTGAGAAATCCATGCTGAACACCGGCTCTGCTAAGTAAAAAGCAAACTGCTAGCCACACTACATAAGAAGATGAGCATGACCAAAGACAGTGTGCAGGTGACTCATGTAGTCGCAAAGGACAGCGAGTACATAACGGATCATGACCCATAGTAGCTAGCCAAGTCCCAACTGGAAGTCCTGCATGTGCAATCATCCACATGAAAAAAGAAATACGACGAGCCGCATGTAAATCCCAGATGGCTGACCAAAACTGCTGTAGATAGGCATGGGAGAGACCTCAATGTAACCAGAAACGCATACGAGTGGGCTGCTCTGGGTGTTGTCTCATCAATGCTAATCTTCCAATTCTGACAATGTACTCAAAGAATGATACAGGTGCACCGGTGGGGTTAAGAGTGAGGCCAATGCCACTCTCCTGGGTCCCAATAAAGCTGAGATAGGGCACGACCCTCCCACACCCAAAGCCTCCAAAGTGCGGCATCAACGGAAGCGAAACGGGGGTCAACACAACGACGCTTCCCGTGGGAGCCAACTACTCGTATGGCCTTCCATCGAGCGCCGGGGTAGACAAGGTGCGGAGAGGTGGTATCATATGTCAATCTAGCATGAATCCCCTGAGAGTAGTCAGTATCAACAGTGAACAGCATGGTGTCTAAACGAACTAATAAGAGAGTGCTCTGAGCAAAGAGACCTTCCCAGCCACTATGTGGAGGCATCTGAACCGTGCCGCGCATGACTGCGTCCCACTGTGAAGGAACGGCGGAGTCAATCTCAAGCAGTTTGTCTGTCACCCCGCGACCAATGTCATAATGTTCTGCCACAAAATCTGCATCCAGCATACGTGTCTCATGAAACAAACGCATAGAGGCAGCAGGGCCAGTGTCCCAAGCAGCCCAATCAATGTGAGTCCTTTCTCCAAGCTGACGGGGTGGATTAACCGAAGAATCAAGAACTGCATCATTCCAAATGAGAGGCTGGCGCTCAATCTCCTCACGACATGAGGGAGGTGAGCGTATGATAGCCCGTCGCATGGAAACCCAAATCTGAAGGAGCGATCGGATGAAGGGTGAGAGAGTGCTGGTGAACAAGGGGGCATCCGTAAAGAGAAAACGATACCCTGTATGCCAAGTATGACCATCTCTAGTGCCGAGGCGTGGAGTCGCTGTGCAAAGAGCAGCCTGAAGAAGCATCTTCCAAGGTTCTTGGCCGGGAAAAAGACCCCGAACAATAAGCTTGGTAAGAAGGGCGCGGCTCTGTAATTCTGGATCAATAATGCCAAGGCCTCCCTCTGACCTAGGACGAATAATCGTGGACCAGCGAACTCGAGCACGAGTATTAGTAGTCCCATCTGTGCCACTCCATAAAAAGTTCCGCACTAGTCGGCGGAGCTGAGCTATCACACCAGAATGTAGCATCCAACAAGAGGCCGTATACCATTCTGTAGCCAGAATGACCTGGTTGGCGACCAATGCACGGCCAGCCAACGACAGATGACGTGAAGACCAATGACATAGCTTCCTACGAATAGACTGTAGTACAGGTGCAAACTGCTGCTGTGAGGAAACGTCAAATCCAACCTAAAAGCCCAGATATCTGCATGTCTGACCCGGTTGCAGCCATGTGAAACCATCAGCTACCCCCTAAGTAGGTATGTCATCACTGCCAACCAGTAACCCATAGGATTTATGCCAGTTAATGCGTGCACCACTGGCAATGCAAAAAACCTCCAAGGACCTCCCGCATGGCATAAGAGCTGCTAGCAAATAGCGCAACATCAGCATAGTGTCATCAGCAAACTCTTGATCGATAAGGTCCGAAGCTGAAGGTACTCGCATGGTCAAGTCATGAAATGCATGACTCTGAGCACGAAGAAAGTCGGACATAGTCTCTCCTACAAACAGATACAGATATGCTGCTAAAGGACATCCCTGACGGACAGATCGAGAAAGCTCAAAACTGCGACTGACACGACCACCAATAGTAATAGCACTGCTGGCAGTCCTGAAGAGAGCGGAAATGCCGGAGATCCATCTCGCAGGGAAACCCATCCTGGCTAATGATCCTTCGAGAAAGTCCCACTCAACACGATCGTATGCTTTCTCGAAGTCAAGGATGAAAAAAGCGAGAGGTTCAGAAGATGATCTGGCCCACTCTACTGCCTCATAAAAAGTGAAGATATTATCCAGTATGCATCGATCCATGACAAAGCCTGTCTGAGAAGTATGAATAATATCTGGTAAGAACGGTCGCAAGCGATGACTGATCAGTAACGCTAATATCTTATAGACCGAAGGGAGTAGGGTAATAGGTCTCCACTGGTGGAGCTGAGTGGTGTCACCCCCTTTCGGAATAAGAGATATGAGACCTGAACAAAGATCCGGATGCATATATCCTGATGCAAAGATGTCCTGACAACCGCGAAGCAGTGCTATATGCAATACATCCCAATAAGTCAAAAAGAAAGCTCTAGTGAGGCCATCCTCTCCTGGACAGGAGGATGGATCTAGACTCTCGATAGCAGCATGAACTCTGCAAGTGTGAAGGGTGCCAACAAGATCTCTGCCATAGTGTCTGTACAACGGTGTCGGGTGTGATGCCAGATCTGCTCACGGGCAAGTAAAACCTCAGTAGTGCATACATCAGCAGTGAACAATGCCTCAAAATAATCTGCAGACATATCAAGAATAACATCAGGATGCATATGTAGTGTCCCCTGAGCATCGCACAAAGTCCGAAGGGTGGTGCCAGGTGGGCGCTCTTTATGCGCAGCGAAGAAGGCTTTATTCATTCGATCAGCTTTAGCTATCCAATGAGATACTGAAGCATGATGAGTGAACTCAGACCTAGCCTCCTATACGCGACGAATCTCCTCTGTGAGCTCTGTCTGTCTAGCAGCGAGATAAGCATCCTGAGGCCACTCCTCAAGCAAGCGCTGTGTGGAACCAAGAGGAATGTGAAGATCGGACTCGCGTACTCTCAACTGACGATGAATAATAGCAGTCTGATCTCGACAGTAAATACTAGACTGAGTAATGCAATGAGCAAGGAACTCTCCAGGGGGACCACAATAAGAAGCACCCGTGGACCATAAGTCACGAATCTGCTGCTGCAAAACTTCACTGGTGAGAACACTGTCAGGGATATGGCAGCCTCATCTCTGTGCAGAGGATCTAGTGAAGGAGATAAACAATGAGATGGGTAAATGATATGAGAGGCTGGTCCCTCTCCAAATAGTAGTAAATCCACCTAGAGCTGCTACCCAAGGGCCAATGTAAAAACGATCAAGTCACTCTAATAATCTCCCCTGCTACCTCTGAAACCCCCACGAGTAATGAAGTGTAGCAAGGTGGTGACCAAAAGAGGGTATGTGCCAGGCGTCAACACCTTGAATAGCTAGAAGAAATCGATCCCAAGCTGGCTGCTCATCGGGAGAAATGGATGATAGAACTGGAGGTGTGATGGACCGCCAATCAGAGTCGCTCTCGACGTTGTTGAAGTCGCCTCCAACAACCCAAGAGTCTACAGCAAGTAGAACAGCATCCAAGGAGGACCAAAAAGTAGCCCTCTCCCGAGGAGTAGTGGGTGCATAGACTGACATAAAACCAATGATAAGAGTCTCGAATCCGAATAGAAACATAGACCATAGTTACCCGGAACACGGAACGGGAACGGCGATGGGATCCTCGCGGAACGGGGGAACGGCTAGGGGTCCGGAATAGGAACGGCGCGGAACGGGAGGTATAAAAAACACCCAAATAGTGCATTTTTTAGCTCCTTGTGTTTAAATACAAGGAGTATTAGAGTGCTTTGACTTTAATACTCACAAAAAACTCGTTTTGAAGACCATTCAACCTTGCTATGACTAGATGATGAGAGAGAGAGAGAGAGACTCGAGAGAGTGAGAGGGAGAGGGAGAGATTTGAGAGAGTGGGAGGGAGAGGAAGAGAGCTTGAAGGCCTAAAGCCTTGAGCCTTGAGAAAGAGAGTCTTGAGAGGGAGAGGTCTTGAGAGTGTGAGAGGGAGAGAGCTTGAGCCTTGAGGATTAGCTTGTGGAGAGAAAGGGGGAGGGGGTGCATTTTTATGAGTCCTTGAGGCCTTGCACACTTCAAAAAGAAGCCCAAACATTTACTTCAATTTTTTCAATTTTTGCCAAATTTGTTTGTAGCCATTGGCCGTTCCAGGGGAATTCCGGAACGTTCCGGAACGGCCGTTCCGGTTTGCACTGGCCACCCGAAACGTCAGACGTTCCGGGACGTTTCGGAACGTTCGAGAAGGGAACTGCCCCCCGAAACGCCGGAACGGGGGCTAGGGGGCGTTCCCCGGTAACTATGACATAGACTGCTCTGCCAACGACAAGGGTGCCATGCTGCTGAACTGAGGCCAACTAACGTGGCCCCACTGAGATGCATACACCGCAACTCTATCCATGAAGGCCCAGAGCAGGCTCCCAAAAAGTGTGAGCGCCCGAGGGCATGAGATTACCAAAGGGAGTGGCAATCTTATACTACTGTACTAGTAATATATCCACAGTGCCTACTACATGAGCATGTAAATCTCTGCGAAGTAAAAGCTTACGGGAACCTCTTACCCGAGAAGTCTGTAAACCATTAGCATTCCAAGAAACTACATGTAAATCCATAGTCTGCATGAAAGAATTGGTAGAGCATCTGACTAACTGCGCATCTTCTTGGAGGCAACTGGGCCATCCAAGGGGTGAGCTTCAGGCAGTAGGAAAGCAACCCACAATCTCTCTCTAAAATATGGTGTCTCATTGCACCAACTGCGGACCTCAGCTTGTTTACATTGCATTACCGATGCTGCAGCTTTGACACCCCAAATGCGCATAGACATAGGAAGCACCACATCTGAGGATACATGAATGACCATAGGCAATGAATAGCAAGCATAAACTTCACTCCATTCCATAGCACCAATACATGAAGGGAAGTGTGGAAACAATACATCCAGAGCGGAAGTAGACAACCATAAATGAAGCTGAGCCATAGTTTGTGCATGCACAAAATGTAGAACCTGATCCTCGGACCATTCCTGAGCTGCGTGGAATGGAAGGAAAAAAGAATGGGTAGGCTGAGAGAGGTTGCCTATTAAAGAGGGAACACAACCTGGCTTGTGATGCATAAGGTAGAGCTGCACCCGCTATGGCCCTTCTGAGTCACCGCACATTTCAGCCCGATGAGTGCCCAAGGAAAGAGGGCAAGAGCTGAGAAAACTGCCTAGGACGTAAGTATGAGCAGCTGAGGGAGGGGGAGGACCAGAAGGTGGAGGGGGGGGAGTAAGGGCAAGAGGGAGAGGAGGAAAAGGGAGAGGTAATAGCGTTGAATGATCCATCTGCATGGGAATAGGGACCTCGGGAAGAGGGGAAGGAGCGGGCGGGGGAACGGCAAGTGAAGGAGGAGCTGGTAGCAAAGGTAAGTGATCCTGTGCTGAAGAAGAAGAATGGCGAGGAGAAGCAGGGGGTAAGGGGGTGGTGGAAACTTGAGAGGGAGCAGGAGAGGTAACACTGGGGGCTGCATGCGTTGTAGGTTGCTGACGAGGACGGAAGGAATGGTTACGACCCACTGTCTGCCATGCAGCCTCAGTAGGAGCTGAAGCGGAGGGAGGAACATGGAGGGTCGAAGCTCAAGGAGCACCTGCAGGCTGCTGAGGTGCTCGAGTAGTAGTAGGAGGAACCGGTTGTTGATGCTGACCACGTGGCTGAGCATGAGTGCCACGAGCCGGCTGTTGTTGCCGCCGATGGCGTGGCAGGGTGGGGCAATCTCGTGCCAAGTGTCCCATCTCGTGACAGCGTATGCACTGTCCTGGGCGGCCAGTGACTACCATTCGGCAAGAGTAGTCTCGATCGCGCACAGCCATAGTAACTGTATCTGGTAATGAAGTATCCCCAAACACCAGGACCTGAATACGAGGTGGACCAGATGAGAAGATGCAGGATCCTGGAACTACTGTGCCAAAATGAGCAGCAATCATCTCAAGAAGATGCTCATCGATAAAATGGAGAGGCATATCCGGGAAGGAGAGCGTCAGAGGATATCTGGGAATAAGGTGTCGACTGTCAAACTCCTCAATAGTAAACTCGGGATACCACCTCGTCAAGTATATCATCCTGCGATCAGAGAGTATCGGAGAGCGAGCCAGGAGAGTTGAGGCAGTGGCGGGGTCTGAAAGACGTACCATGAATATGCCCATGCCAAGGAATGTAAGCTCCGAGACCCGTCCCTGAGTAGTGCCCAATGCAGTCTGACACCAATCACGTATAGAAGAGCGAGGTGGAGACTGTCCAATCATCCGGCCAACCAAGGCATGCTGTGCCAAGTATTGTATATTGGAGTCAATGCGTGTCAACAGGTCGCCAGTACAGTCCACGCGACAGGCAAGTGGTGATGGAGCGCCGTGTGTAGCACTCGAGACCGGCAAAGCCGCCATGAAGAATGGACGAGACTAGCAAACGGGAAAAGCAAGACCCGAAATGAAGCTTAGACTCTCTCTCTCTCTCTCTCTCTCTCTCTCTCTCTCTCTCTCTCTTGCAGGCGGTAGGAAGATGCGCACAGTTAGGGTTTGGGACAGTTAGGGTTTTCGGACAATTACGGTTTTCGGGCTGCTAAGTATTGACTGATGTGTAGCAGAAACCCTAAAACAGCAGGCGAAACCCTAAAAACAGAGGGCAAAACCCTAAAAACAGCAGGGCAAAACCCTAAAAATGCAGAAAACAAAGATTCGAAACCCTAAAACAGCAAGCGAAACCCTAGAAACAGCAGGGCGAAACCCTAAAAATGCAGAAAACAGAGATTCGAAACCCAAAAAACAGCAGGCGAAACCCTAAAAATGCAGAAAACAGAGATTCGAAACCCTAAAATAGCAGGCGAAACCCTAGAAACAGCAGGGCGAAACCCTAAAAATGCACAAAACAGAGATTCGAAACCCTAAAACAGCAGGCGAAACCTTAACAGTTCTCTCTCTCTCTCTCTCTCTCTCTCTCTCTCTCTCTCTCTCTCTCTCTCTCTATGTGTGTGTGTGTGTGTGTGCGCGCGCGCGCGGCGCGTAAAACAAGGGGGGCTGGATACTCTTTAACATTACATAATCAAATAACAAGCCTACAGGCATTACATAAGCCCGAAGGCACACACGATATAACGGATCTGATAGTGAAAATGTCACAAAGTGATGACGTGGCATGACCTAAAGGACGGACTCCGAACAGAGGGGGGTCAAATCCCTAAGGAAAGATGCAGAAGAAGTTTTACCAACTTTCAAGTCTTGCTGAGTGGCCCATTTTTCAAAGTTCACTTCCTACCAACTTATGGGACCCTGTTCGATGGGGCCCAAGGGATAGAAGGATTAAAAATTGTGTGGAGCTGATGACATGGCACTGTTGTACGAACAGCCTGCATTTTGTGCTGACGTGGCACTGTACAGACCTCCACGATTTACGCTGCTGACGAGGCACCTATACGGATTTCCGCAAATCGCTCTGGCAGCAATAGTGCTAACTTTTGGTGTATACTTCTTTTGAAAGGCCCAGGGCCCAAAAAAAAAAATTTATTGCCGAGGCCTCACTCTCAATAGGCAGATTACCTTGGAAGCGATGTTGAGAAGCATTAAAAATAACGAAATACCGAAAGGGACGCCAAGTCTTCGAGGCCAGCCTCTGTGGGGGTAGAACTACACCGTGCCGTGTCTAGCGACAGTTTTGGTCGTGCATCTAGGACCTCCAGGTCAGCCGCAGGATATGTTTTTTCATGTGGATGATAGCACATGCTGGATTTCCTGTAGGCACTTGGTAGGCAGTCATTGGTCATGATCCAACTTGCCAGGACTCAGAGATGTACTTTGGAGCCCGAGTCTTTGAAGCATTGTTGTTGGGTTTGTCCATATGCACAACCAGTGTGGATGACAGTTTGTTGTCTATTGATTAGAGTAGGCATCCATGATGGGTTTGTGACGTGGGGGGCAGTTGCATGGATTTTGCAATTTTCGGGGTCACACACCTTTTTTCAAGGCTTGCCGACAGATCCGGTCTTCCTGCTTACTCCCTTAGGATATAGACCAGGCACCCTGCACATGATACCAATGCAGGGCATGAGTCGGATTTCCACCACCGCGACACAGTTTTTCACCACAAATGTAGCATCACACTCTGGACCATGTGGAAAGCTCCCTGTGCCCACATTCTGGGCTCTCAATCCTCCCCTACGTCCACCGTTTTGACAACCATTTGGACAAAGTTGTTGCATACTCTTCGCAGTCAGTGGGATTCTTCAACCGGCTCCTCCAGGGCAGCGGAGCAAAGTAGATGCGTCTTTCTTCACAGATGGGTGCGATTGTCAGTTCTTTTTTGCGTGATCATGGCCAAATCACATGGCATTATGCACCCTCACAATGGCTCCTTTTACATTCATCATACAAACCACCTTGATGTATATATAGCTCACACCTTCTTAGCCCACTTTTGTACTTCTTTTGGGATAGTGCATCTCCAGAGGTTTGTTATGTACACAAAATACGGTTCCCTTTCCAACGCGCGCGCCCACACACACACACACACAGATGAAATGAAATCAAATGATATATTAACGTCTTCAAAAGGCCAAAATGACCTATGAGACCAATCTGTTACAAACTCGTGAATCAAAGACCATGTCTAAGTGCAAAAAAATAGATACTAAATTGAATCTAGAAGTGCCACTAGCTCGAATTGTGTGGGGTATGTGTGATGATTGATACAATGGGTGCCCAAATACAAGAGAAAGATACAATGCGTGATGAATCCATCCCTGGATGTGGAGATAGTATGGCTCGAGTCCTCTGTTGTAGTCTTTGTCGATGCTGTGCAGCTCCTCTCCTTAGTCGTGGCGTCTCGATCTCCCTAGCTCCAATGCTCGGTGAATGAGAGTACCGCGGCTTTGCAATGGTGGTTGCTCCTCTCTTTGTCCGGTGTCTGGTGTGAAGAAATCAGTAATATGTCTCTAAGATTGTCTCTCTAGATCTCCTCAATAAACTATCTTTGTGTCTGTGTAGATCAAGTAGATACAATCCAAGACATCTCTGGTCTTGATAGCTCATGACTTTGGAGAAGGGTCCAAAGCCTTCTCTGAATAGACAGTGGAAGCGACCCCGTATCTTGTAATACATTGTGCATTGACATATATAATCCATCTTCGTCTCTGGTTTGTATGGCATAGGCGGCATATCCTATTAGTTGTTGGTATCCCTCAGAATCTACCAATCTCAATCTCAAGCTGGTGTGAAGATGTCCGTATCTGACCAATGGCAAACTGTAACCCATGAGATAGATGTGTATCCATATAGCTGGGTCGAATCACAAACCCATCCCCTGTGAGTTGGAGAAGATGCTCTATATAGAAAGCCATCTTCGTGCCCAACTCCTATGTCGGCTCTATCCATGTCCTCCTCCTGTCCAACTGGGTCAGGTCCTAGCGAATGAGTCTAGTAATCTTCATCCGTGTAAGACAATGATGGTGCATCAAGGGAGTACTGGAAGGGAGGTAAGTTGTCCATGCTGAAGCCATGTATTTGGAAAAATATAAGGACATCCGTGCAAACCAGCATCATGTAACCCAAAAAGCTTCGAACCTCTTGAACATTCTTCAAATCTGGCCAATCTCGAATGGTCTCAACCTTGGCCAGGTCCATTTTGACATCTTCGCAGAGATGATGTGTCTGAAAAATTGGATTTGTAGTGAGAAAAGTCGCTCTTCTTCCCATTAACCACCAACCCATGTTGCCACAGTGCTTGAAAAACCTGTAACAAATGGTGTCGATGCTTTGCCTCATTCTTGGAGAATATGATGATGTTGTCGAAAAAGGTGCCCACAAATGACCTATACTCTCGAAAAATCTTGTCCATCATCCTATTGAACGTTGCAGGAGCATTTGTGAGACTGAAAGGAATCACCAAATACTATCCAAAGGACGTCCTCAACGTGGTCTTGTACACATCTTCAGGCGCAATCTTGATCTGATGATAGTCACTTTTTAGGTCGATTCTACTGAAACATGTAGAACCCTGTAGCCTGTCCAGTATATCATTGATTCTGGGTATTGAAAACCGGTTCTTGATGGTGATTTTGTTGAGAGCCCAGTAGTCAATGCACCTTTTCCAAGATCCATCTTTCTTTAAAACCAACAACACTTGAGAACAATAAGGTGATGTATTGGGTTGAATGAGATCCTTCTCTAAAAGTTCTTTCACTTGCTTCATAATTTCCTTATTTTGGGCTCTGTTAACTTTGTAAGGTGGCCTCGCACTTTAGGTGACTGGCTACAGTTCTCAGGTTTGTCAAAGGAGCCTGCAGCACCTCATTGGCAGGAGGAGGGTCTCACAGCTGAGTTCTTGTCAGCTTTTTGGGCGAGGTTGTGAGACGCCAGACAGTCGCGCCGGTGAGTCACTTTGTTCCAATGGTTGGTTGCACATATAGCTACAACAGTAGAGACAGTTCGAGATTTTTGGCTAGAGCTGATCCATACTCTCACGGGACAGTTCAAGAGACTCAAGGGCAGCTCCGACCGCATGTGGAAGCGTAGAGAGGCGTTCCTTCGACTCTGGCGCCATGGGCCTTTCTTCATCATGGTTCAGGGTGTGCTCAGATCACACTACCGTCCACCTGTGTGGCTTTTCCCTTCTCCCATTTCCTGATTTAGCCTCATTGTACATATGCTCTTTGTTCATTGGGAGAGTCTCCCCTGATGATTGTTGTAGCCCTCTCTAGTAGAGGTGGTTGTAGCCCTATGGGCAGTTTCATTAACTAATAGAAGGATCTCTTTCTCGGAAGAAAAAAAATCTATGTAAGGTGGCCGGTTCGGTGGCATACTGCGGGGAATGAAAACAATGGTTTGATCTTCCGCACGCTAAGGAGGTAACCCTCTTGGTAAGCCTTCAAAGAAACAATCAGCCTGAGCTTGCAAAAAGTCTTATCGTTCCTTCTTGACGTTGGACAAATTTGATATTTTCTTGTCATCTATCTCATGTAAGAAGATCGAGTAAACAAACAGATTGGATTTCATTAATTTGGAAATGGCCAAAGCCGATACAAGTGGGACAGACTCGCCTTTTAATTTTACATCAAGAACTATATCTCTACCCTTTTGATTCTTCAAAGGTTCTTTTCTCGCTGTGTAGTCGACCACCACATTGTTCTTATGAAACCAAGGGATTCCCAAAAGGATGTCACATCCCTCCAAGGGCATGATGTAGAAGTCCTCGTGCCCTCAATACCCCCAACAATGCAACCGAAGTTTGCCTATGAAAGGTGTAAAGGAAACATCCTGTCTTGGTGCCGCTAGACTGCCTCGGCCGGTGGTCCCATTTCATATGGAGTAATCCCAAGTCGAGCCACCAAGTTAGTCAAGATGATGTAGACTTGTGAGATTGTAGGGGAGATAGGCTGTCGAGGTGGTGGGTGTGGTGCTACTGGAGGCGGTGCCTGCAGGAAAGTATGGCGACAAGGGGCTTTCTGCCAACCTCCCGTTGCACCCTGAAGTGGGGGATGTCGTGGCTCAGAGCGACGTAGAGGATGGGAAGGGCAATCTCTCACCATGTGCCCAAACTGATGGCATCTAAGACACTGATCTAGGTGACCAGTCACCACCAGCCGTTGTAGACGAACCTGCTTTGTGGTGGGATCACGAAGTCATACTGTATCTGGGAAATGGGTGTCTCCAAGTGCGTATACCTATATCCGTGGTGTGCCAGTCTTTGTAGCCAGTGAACCTGGTATAATCAGGCCCCACCTAGGGGCTACACCAGTGACATAACCTAAGAGATGGACTGGAAGCGATGGAAAGGAGCGAGTGACTGTTAAACGAGGGGTCCTTTGCTAGCGATCAAACTCCTCAACATTGAAATCTGGTGTCCAGCGCTCTAAAACCAACAGTCATGTCCCTGCAACAATAGGAGAGTGACTGTAGAGAGACTTGGCACAGCGATCGTCTGAAAACTGCAACGGCCTAGCATGATGAGCTCCAAGATGCTGCCTTTGGAGCCGCCGAGGGCAGACTGGAGACACTCCCGAACTATGCCGCGTGAAGGGAAGAGACCCACCATGCGCCCAACCAGTGTCCGCCGGCCTAGGTAATGTTTGCCGCCGAGGGCAGACTAGAGCCACTCCTGAACTGTGCCGAGTGAAGGGAAGAGACCCACCATGCCCCCAACCAGTGTCCAGCCTAGGTAATGTTTGGTGGCCGCCTCAATACTAGCAAGGTCCTCTGTAGTCAGGTCATATGTCCAGGTGAAGGGTGCATGGGCAGTCGTCGTCACGCCCAGTGCACGTGTGGTGGCTGCCATGGAACAAGAACTGACCAAGGTCTCTCTCTCTCTCTCTCTCTCTCTCTCTCTCTCTCTCTCTCTCTCTCTCTCTCTCTTTTTTTTTTTTTTTGGAAAAATCAGGGCTGTATATTACTGAGTACAATATAATCCCCAACGGATGCCAAAATAGCCTATCACGTGGGGTGTACAAGCTGAATGTAAGGGTGAGAGCCACTATAGTGACAACTCGACTAGAACAATCTCATGGTGGTCTGTGTGATGAGTGGAGGAGAAACCACCGAGGGGGGGCATAATGCCATGTAATCTGGCCACCTTTAAGTGTGAAGAAGAGTGGAGATCGGGCCCAACACCGAAGGAAGGCAAATTGACGAGCCTCGGCTGCTCGAGATGTACTTGAGGAAGAATCCCACTGCCAAATCAAGGTGTGAATGATGTCCAGCCAAATGGCAGTGAGGGTATCCTGAAGGAGCTGTGGAGCCGCACTGAGAATGTGAAGACAACGAGCTCTCCAAACATTCCATAGTGTAATGCTAGTGATGACTGAAAAAACTTCATCACGTGTCTGAGGATCCCCCTGCCAAGATATCTGTGGTAACATAGCCAAAGTCCCTCGCCAAAGAGCTGGATCTGTGTCTGAGCCCTCGTAGAAAAGATACGGTCCGGGCATCGGCATCAACCATGAGACAGATCCCCAAGTGAGAAATCCATGTTGAACACCGGCTCTGCTAAGTAAAAAGCAAACTGCTAGCCACACTACATGAGAAGATGAGCATGACCAAAGACAGTGTGCACGTGACTCATGTAGTCGCAAAGGACAGCGAGTACATAACGGATCATGACCCATAGTAGCTAGCCAAGTCCCAACTGGAAGTCCTGCATGTGCAATCATCCACATGAAAAAAGAAATACTACGAGCCGCATGTAAATCCCAGATGGCTGACCAAAACTGCTGTAGATAGGCATGGGAGAGACCTGAATGTAACCTCTCTTCTACTCCTAGTAGACAGCAGTTCACTCCTTTGATCATAACTTCTTCATTTGAACTCCGATTTAGGTGATCTATAACCTCGATCGAAGAGCATGAAGCCCTCTACGCATTGATGTAAAGACAGAATTTTTCTGAGCAATGGAAGGCTTTGCTGTAACGTCATCTCAGAACTAAAAAAACTGTCAAAACTTTGCATTTTTGTTGCCGACTTGAAGACAATGTCGGACAAAACTCGCAAGGGTGGAAAATCCACACTCGCCATGGAGAATGATGCAAAATCTCCAAGGAATTTGGATGCTAATCCAACCACATCGTCTACAACAACGGAAGCAATGATCATGGCTTACTTGATCTCATTACAAGAAACCGTCAACAAGCAAGGTGAAGAGTTGCACGCACTTGCAATGGAGAATGGTACTTTAAGACTTTTTGTTGTAGAGAATGAGCACCTCAAGAAGGTTCTTGAAATGCAGACAACACACTTGGTGCATCTTGAGAATGAGGTTCAAGAATGTAAGCGCTCTCTTGTGGACATGAATGTATTGAAAGAGTGCTTGAGCAAAGTTAAGAGTGATCATGTATTGAAAGAGGAAACAGATACAATACGACATGATGTATGTGAGATGAGAAATGCATCCAAATCATGGGCTGATATATGTAAGGATAATGTGGTTTCTACATCTCCTATCACGCAAGCCTTTGTCCAAGCAAAGAATGTAGAGAATGTGGACACTCAAGAATTGCAAGAACGGCATAAGCACTCAAAGAACATCGTCATTCGTGGAATCAAGGAGGAAAGCATGGAAACACCCCAATCTCTTGCGGTTGCTATTGAAGAGTTTTTTGCTACACACTTTGGCATGTTTGGAATCATGGCTTATGGTGCACATCGAGTTGGAAAACAAGGAATCCCTCACTCAGGAGAAAGACCTATTGTATGTACTATGGTTGATGAGGTAAAGAGAAAGATCATCCTTGACAATAGTTGGATCTACCTCAAAGGAACGGGTTGTAATGTATATGAGGATCACACTCTTATGCAACAAAATGTACATCGCAAAGCATGTGAGGAAAGAACCAAGAAGATCAAGGTGTCATCTCAAGAAGAAAAGTCACTTGCGGAGGATGCAAGTCCACCCAACAAATAGGGACACATGATCTATGAGACCAACTCACGCTTGCGAATATGCTTTTGGAATTGTAACGGCTATCCATGGAATGCGGGAATTGGCATTGATGAGCTTACCAATGACTCCGATGTGATACTTCTTGTCGAAACATGGGAGCATGATGCACAACGAATTCTTGGATTTGACAAATATGATGTGCATTCTTTGATGTGGACCAAAAATGCAAAGCAACGTAGAGACCAAGGAGGCGTAGCATGTATGATCAATAAGGGTTTGAAAGATGTTTCCATTGTCAAAGAAGATAAGTATAAACGCCACTTATGGTTGAAAATCAGCCCACCCAATGGTCAAGTCATGTTTGTGGTTGGTTGCTACATTCCTCACTATGACTCTAACTTTTATGCTCGCTTAGATATGGATAGAGGTCAGCCCTTTGTTGAACTAGAGGATGACATTGCTCATTACAAGGACTAAGGTTAAGTCATTGTCTTTGGAGACATGAATGCTCGCACAAATACGTTCCAACACAACACAC
Organism: Adiantum capillus-veneris; assembly: GCF_014529385.1. Classification (NCBI taxonomy): domain Eukaryota; kingdom Viridiplantae; phylum Streptophyta; class Polypodiopsida; order Polypodiales; family Pteridaceae; genus Adiantum; species Adiantum capillus-veneris. Next base: position 50,454,909 of record NC_140943.1, on the reverse strand, counting down.
AACAAGTTGACATGCCGCATGTTTCAAGAAGAATGGATGACTCATACATGTATAATCGAAGTTCTAATGATACAAAAGAATTGGATCACTATGGAAAGTCACTTCTACATATGTGCAATAGTACCGGAATGCTCATTGCAAATGGTGTATCTTTATGGCAAGGCACCAATGACTTTAGATGTAGAAAGCACAATGGTAATAGTATGATCGGCTATATGTTGTTTTCGGAAGCCACTCTAGAATGCATACAAAGCTTTACACTTGGTGAATGGAATCCGGAATCGGATCATAGGATGCTATGTATTGACCTCAAGTGTGGTAAAAGACCCGAGCATGTAGCCTCCAATCATGATGTGAATCATTTGTACCTACGTCTACACTTCAAACGAGCACTTATATATGTTGATATGGTGGACCAAATGTTAAGCATAACAGAGCATCAAGAGAGCCCAACATTAGAATGCAAGTGGAAAGTTTTCAAAGAAGTAATTTGCTCTTGTGCAAAGGAATGCTTTTCACTGAAACACATGTCTTGCAAAAGATCTAAGAAGGGTAGCACCAAGAAGAAATGGTTCGACATGGAATGTAGTCTAGTCCGAAAACACTTACTAAGGTTGGATGCAAGCAAAGACAAGGAAAGTTACTAGGAACATTCACACACATACAAAGCACTTGTTCAAAAAAAGAGGACAAGGTGGGAAGTCAAAAAACAACTTCTTTTAGTGCAAGAGAAAGCACATGCATGTGGCAAGTTTTGGCAAAATCTAAAAGGCAAGTGTGTTGAGAGCTTTGGTGACTTGACTCTTGAGGATATGTATATGCATTGCAAGAACCTCTATGAGCAACCCAATGTTGATAAGATGGAGTGTTGTAGCTTCCTTCCGTTTATGCCTCCCTTCTTTACCATTGAAGATGTATGCCGCGCGCTTGAGAAACTTGCTACCCGCAAGGCAGGGGACCTTCAAGGTGTCAAGGCTGAAATGATTACATGGACAAGCAAGAAAACACGATATTGGATATGCGATATGTTCACCCTTGCACTTCAGCATGGCATGCCTCATGATTGGAGTGAAAATTGGATCAAACCTTTGCACAAAGGAGGAGATGTAAACAATGTGAACAACTATCACACTATAATGGTTGGTTCTTTGATGGCAAAGTTATTTGGATGTATCATGGAGATGAAGATAAGTGAATGGGCTGAAAAGAACGGCAAACGTGCGCTAGGCCAAGCAGGTTTTTGAAAGCATCATAGCACTATTGATCACCTTGTCACTCTTCGAGTTCTTATGGAAGCGTCTCGATTGAAAGGAAAAAAGTTGTATTGTTGCTTTGTGGATTTCAAGAAAGTTTTTTGACATGGTACCGCGAGGAAATCTTTGGAGACGTATGCAAAGCCTTCAAGTGCCGAGAGAATTTATGCATGCAGTCTTTCGCATCTACCAAAAAGTGATATGTCGACTACATATGGGAGATGGAATTTCAGAATTTTTTGCAAGCACCATTGGTGTCAAACAAGGATGCCCACTTTCCCCAACCCTCTTTGGGCTACTCATTGATGAATTGGAATGCATGGTTCTTGATTTTATGCAACAAGAAGGTATAGAAGAGGTTAAGATTGGAAATGCAGTGATCATGCTTTTGCTTTATGCCGATGATGTAGTGCTCTTGGCACATACCTTAGAAAATGCACAAAAGCTTATGAGTATCTTGGAATGCTTTTCCCTACATAGGGGGCTGATCGTGAATGGATCCAAAACCAAGGTTATGCTTGTAAAGACCCTCAATGATGAAAATCCATGCATCGTATACAACAATGAGCAACTTGAAGTGGTAGATAGCTTCAAGTACCTTGGCCTTGAGGTTCCATCCAATCATAGATGGAAGGATTGCGCAATGCGTCGCTTGGAAGCCGGAAAGAGGGCTTATTATGCATTTGAGAACATGTGCAATGCAAAAGAGATCAAGTGTTGGGCTCTCAAAAAGTACCTCTTTGACACATTGGTGACACCGGTGATTCTTTATGGAGTGGAGGTGTGGGGTGGTAACATCAGGAAGTCTACTTGGAAAGATATACCTAGATGAATCCAGGATAAGCCCAAATTCACCCTTGAAGAAAAGTGCATCAGTAGGTCTACTTGGAAAAAGTTTGAGAATGTCCAAAAGCGTTTTCTCACCAACTTTCTCCAAGTCAAGACACAAACACCCTACATGCTCTTACTTCTTTGAGTCTAGATCGCTTCCCATTGAGGTCTTGGGCATGCAAAGGGTTGTGGTGTACATGCTTAAGACACAACGTAGCCCTTTGTATCGACTTCCTAGAATCGCATATGAAGCAAGTCAAAAGGTCCAAAAGACATGCAAGAGCAAAATACTAAGTTCGGGGTGGATGCTTGACATCAAGAAATGGTTTGGAAGATAAGATGCATGTCACTTGGTCAAGGATGCGTCGATCGACTCCCAAGTTAATGAGGCCTTCTTACAACGCCAATGTATCATGGCTTGGGAGAAATCCGGAGGTTCTCGCTTCAGCCATTACACCACACACATTGCCCCAAACTACAAATCCCTCTTCTTCTCCGAACGCGGTAACCGAACCCATCCCTACATCCTTGAGCCCATCCCAGTGAGTGCAATCCGCACCATTGCCTCCATTCGTCTTAGCTCCCATTCTCTACGCTGTGAGACAGGACGTTGGGGCACTGGCGAGGAGTCTCATCGACTTTGCACCTTATGCCCTCGTCAAGTGCGAGAGAGTGAGTACCACACACTACTTGAGTGCTCAGCTTTTGACCACATTAGGTCCTCTTTTCCCCACATATTCGGCCATGAGCTCTCCCTACATACCTTTTCCTCCCAACCACGATGTGGACTCTATTGCGACGCTCATTTCAGCCATTTTTGAGCATCGAAAGTCACTTATGACCTCCATTCACACCACGTGACATGTTCATTTGGTCCCATAGGTCATATTTGACCTCCAAGTACGATAATAGAACTCTCTCTCTCTCTCTCTCTCTCTCTCTCTCTCTCTCTCTCTCTCTCACACACACACACACGTGTGCGCCATTGTGGCTGTAGCTCTCGTGTTCGTGGGTGTATTTGTATTTTGGCTGGTTACACATTCAAGATGCGCCCGCTATTTTGCTCTAACACTACCAATCGAGAGGCAGCACGTAAGACATGGGACGCCTCACAGATTACACAATGCCAAGAGCTTGAGTACGCCGGCATCCATGTGGCTATGTGCACCACAAGGATGTGTGCGCTCGTGTGTCTGCACAGTTCTGTGAGCGTGCATGGATGTGTGCCTGTGAGAGGACCATGTAGTCTCAAGAATGACGACTTTAATTCCAATATGCATAACCATAAATCATTAATAGGATAAGGCATTGCCAATTGTTGACACTGTGAATATGTTGCCAACTCAAGAACTTGCCAAACCTTGAGTGATGCAAAGACGGTACCAAGTCGAGTTGCGATCGTATTCAGACAAGCATTGTAGTCACGACTACCTTCGCTATGCTCTCCAAATAGCTGCTCCAAAGCTCTACTATTATCAGTTGAGAAAGCCTGGAAAAACATTTTTTTAGTTTTGTGCATTGCTATTCAACCCTCGAAGATTAAAAGTATCTGCTATCTCGTTAATTGATACCGATATGGCTTACCTGAGAATCAATTGTGAGGTACTCCAAATTCATCTGGATCGTTAAAAAAGAAAATTAAACAATCAAACACAAAGAAGGATAAAAACTTATATTACAATCACACAAAGATGTACTTCTCTGAGAGTGGCAATTCTGGAAAAAAGAGGTGGATCACTTTTTATCGCTTGAACCAAATCTCTAGTTACAGGAGAACTAAAGAACACATGAGCCCTGCACTAAGAGCATGTCATAAATTAGAAGAAATACAAAGATATGCATGCGTGGGGACAAATTTTGAGAGCATGATCAACTCTAACAGACTTACTTTTTATAGAGAGGAGTTTTGCCCGAAAAATCCATCCTAAGCTTCTGTACGCTGCACATAACCACATGAGAGTCATCATTGCACAAAAAAGACACTTTCAACAACCCTTTCTCCTGATCAAACACACTGCCACATTTCATTGTAGGTAATTGATAACACCCTAATAAACTTGTCAAGCTTCAAGAACAGAGTTTTAAAATAAATTTCATGTAAATGTTCCTTTTTCCATACGCAATAACTAAACAGCATACTAAAAGCAAACACAAATTTGTTGTGATGAAAGGACAAAGCAAAACATCTCGAGGGCAAAGAGCATTGTACATAGTAATTAGTACAAGTCTCAAGAGTAGAAGAATTATATGATAAAAAATAATCATGGAAGATGTTTGCTGTGGCTCTTTAAAGCACAAGGGTCTAGAAAATCTTTAAAACCTACAAGTGCATAAACAACTATCAAACGTTCATTTGAGAACTTTATATAACAAATCCAATCTCGAGACTAAACATTTCACTCACAAGCATGGACATAGCACCACATTAATTTTTAGATTTTTAGAATCGGATCAAATTTAGAGAACAGATAACACATTTGAATCGGAATTACTTAAATGAGAACAACAAAGGAATAAGAAGGTTGACCATGAACCTAGCATGACAGTCTATCGCAAGCATTGATGTGCAACATAAGACCGCATCAATTAATCATTAGGTTATTTGGCAAAAGTAGCAAGAAGAAGTCATCAGTTTCGACAGTCCAACCATAAGTGTGCCTATGTCACCAGGTGCTGACATATCAGCATGCTGTCATGGCAGAGCAATGGCATGGCACTGATGTGTCAAAGCAATAATGTGGTGCAGATGTAGCATAGTGATGATGTGGGGAAATGTTTGACCTGACAGCCTAGAGGCACAATAGGTGTCTCCCAAGAATGCTCTTGGCGAGAGCTTTACCAAAACCTACAAGGTGCAGCCATCTGTGTTCTTATGTCACCAGAATCTGAAATCGCTTTTTAGCCCTTCTTTTGTCAGTAAAAAGCATCAAATTGCCTGTTTTTATGCATATTTGATTTCAATCTGGTCCCTAAAAACTATCGAAATCTGTAAACATGAAAAGGACTAGAGAGTTCAAAACGAGTTTTCAAATGCTTTTTTTTCTCAAAAGTCATTTTAGAGTTGTCTTCAAAAGGCTTCTAAAGTGCTGGAAATGTTACAAGTTGTGACTTGGCAATACCCTATATACAAGGGCCTAAGGGGGGTTAGGGCTTTTTAATAAAAACCTAACCCTACCTAACTGAAGAGCTTGGCAGAGGGGCCTAAAACCCTACAAGACAGAAGACAAATTTACGTGAAGTTGCTGACGTGGAACTGATGATGTGGCAGTCAGCCCGCAAAACGCAGAAGGTTGCTGGTGTGGCAAGGCAGATTTGTGCTAATCTTTTGGGGTCACAGCTTTTGAGGATCAATGCTTTTAGAAGAGAATCTTTTGGAGTTCTGCTTTTGGGCATCCCTTGTATTGTTTTTAAGAACCCTTGGGGCCACTCTCTGGGAGCATCTAGATATAGATCCGTGGAGGGTTGGGACTCTTGGGAGTTGTACCCTTGTAATCGGCAATCAATAAAGAAATACCGGAAGGGAGGCCAACCTTCGGGGCCAATGAACTCCGTTGTTCTCTCTCTCTCTCTCTCTCTCGTTTTTTCGAAAAAGTGGGGCTTGATACCCTTTTGTATTACGTAATCAAGCTTACAAGCCCGTAGGCATAAACACATATCGCATCTGATAGTGAAAAAAACCCTAAGATATTCAATTATTACAAACCATAGGGAAAAAACTACCAGTGATGCAAAATCACAAAAGATGGTTCATACAACAAAGCTAAGGAGCACGGGAGGGAGGGAAGAAAGTAGTAGAGAGCTGAAGCAGAAACAGGCCACCCTCACGTTGAGAGGAGGCCGAAAACTCCACCAAAGAATCTCCGAAAGCCAACTCCAAATCTCCAAGGCCGTATAAAACGGTGCATCCCAATAGAAGAGACATCACCACCGCAAGAAGACTCTGCACCAAAAATCTACGAGAGAGATAGCCTCTAGCTATCCCTTGCAATGATCAATAGGGCTATGACATTCTTCAACCTGTAAGCAAAAGCAATATATGGTGCAAATCTGAAGGAGAGGCCGGAACCACCCAACACACCCACCAAACCAGTTCCAAACCTAAATTACCCATCAAACACGAGAAAAAACAAAAAAGAGCAAGTAATAAACAGGCGAAACAAGCAAACATACACGCACTATCTCTCGAAGAGTGGTTGTATACTGAGTACTAAGAGACCTCTAGAGATGCTCAATGGAGCCTAACATCTAGAGGAAGTACAAGTTGTAGAAGAACAGTGGGGGTAGCGTATGTACATCAAGGTGGACTATGAAGAATGGTGAACAAACCACCATGGAGGTGTGAGAGTGCCTCCATCCATACTGAAGAGAACTGTAGTGCGTGACCATAATCTAAGAAACCGATGTCTGCACCTTTGTGCTTCCCTAGAGAGGCTTGCTAAAGAATCCCATTGGCTGCACAAAGTATGCAAAAGGGTCAGACCAAACCGCCGTCAAGGTAGTGCGTACCTGGGAGGGACGATCACCTACAATCTAAGCACAATGAACCTTCCAGATAATCCACAGTACTATATTGCATACAGTAGCAAATAGAATGTCGTGGGGCTGTATGTCAAAATCATGTGCCAAGGCAGGCAGCATATACAGTGTGCCCCGTCGATATCCCAATGCCGTAAGCAAAAACACTAAATCTGTAGGAGATCCCTCATACACAGTATGTGAGCCCAGAGATCACAAAATCCATGTGACGGCCCCCACGTCACAAAACCCTCATGAATACCAAGTCGACACAAAAGACAACAGACAGCACGCCACACGTAGTGAGCATGTGGGCATATCCAAAAACAGTATCGAAGGGTCTCCTCTTGGTATGTCTGACAACACTGACAAGTAGGGGCGTGTCCAGCCCAAGCAACCCAAGTCCCAACCGATAGGCCTACATGTGCCAGCATCCATAGGAAGTATGAAATGCGACAGCTGACAGGAAGACTCTAAATGCATGCCCAATACTGATACATGAACGCATGAGAGAGCTTCTGCTCCAGCCAGTGCTATAGTTGAAGTGGCTAATGACGGGATGGCTAGTGGTGGAGAGGATACCGTGGCGAGTGCGCGCGTTGTACTCAAAAAAGAATACCATCTCCCCTGTAGTATGTCCCGGTCACATCCACTCTCCAGGATCCCATACAAGTTGTGCCGGTGGCAGGCCCTCCCAGACCCACAAGCGCCACATGACTGCCTCCTCAGATGAGCACAGAGGGTTCACACACAAGCGCTTGCCAAGCGCACCGACCACTCTGACAAGCTCATAATTTAAGTCGGGTTACTCATCCAAATGAAAGGAACCCTGAAATGTCAAACGCATGTGTCCTCCACAATAACTGCTATCTGCAAGAAAGAAGACGAGAGTGCCTCTGCGCACCAAGCGTGGACGTCTGTAAAGCCCACCAGTCCTCATACATGGGCAGAATAGAGTCACCCTAGAGAACTGATCTCCCGTCCTAAGAAGTACATTCTCAAGCTCTAGCATACGGGTGGCAACTCCCCTACATATTCCCAACTCAGATCTAATGAAATCCGCATACAGTAAGACTACCACCAACCATACCCTCAAGATTTGCATTCCAAATCAAGGGTTGTCTCTCAATCTCCACAAGATAGTGCGGTCTTTGACGAATCAATCCCTGGAGCATAGTGGAGCATAGTCATCCATACTGTCACCAGGAGGTGCATTTTTCCTGTTGCCTTCTTTAAATATGTACTACATATTTTTATTTGTTTTATTTTTAGTTGTTTTCGAAGAAACCCTTGAAAAGGTGGAAGTGGACATTGCATGGCCAGTGTGAAACGGCTGCGGCATAACAGGTTTCTCACATCGGGAGTCTAGGTCGGTCGGGTCTGGGACTAGTCGGGCCAATTAGCACTCAACTCTGATAAGTATAGAAGCCTGTGTGCGCCAAATGCAATTCGAGCCACTCGGCAAATCACTTACAACTTTATAAGTTGATGAGAACTAGGGGAATTAAACCAAAGGAGCAAACTGGACACTTGGCAACTCCACAGTGTTTTGCCAGATCCATCCCAAGAGGGGGCGCCCATTTTTTAGAGTGGAGGCTAATTTTCAACACAAGTGCATTTATTGAGTGTGTGTGAGTAGTGGGTGCAGGTTCACAGCTTTAATGGAAAGCTTGCCTTCTCCTTTGTCTCATGTAGCACAATGATTTTCTCTCGTGCATCTCTCTCTCCCCTTTGCACATATGGTAATAGCCACAAATTTCAATTGTGTCAATTCCTTATCATCATGAGTTTGATGACATGAAGGAACAATATACCACAGATGAAGATTTTGCAAGGATCTTTGAAAAATTGCAAGAGGGGCAACATCATGAGCACTACCTCCTCAGAGATGGTTTTATGATGATGCATGGCAGACTTATCATGAGCTTGATGACATGAAGGAACAATATACCACAGATGAAGATTTTGCCGCAAGGATCTTTGAACAATTGCGAGAGGGGCAACATCATGAGCACTACCTCCTCAGAGATGGTTTTATGATGATGCATGGCAGACTTTGTGTCACTAGGCCACTGCGACATAAAGTCATGGTAGAAAGTCATGTCCCACCGTATACAGGGCATCGTGGTATTGATGCCACACTTAAAGCAGTAGAGACATTCTTCTATTGGCTTACCTTGAGGAGAGATGTGGATGCCTTCGTGCAAGCATGCGTGATTTTCCAAAAGGTCAAGTTTGACAGGCAGAAGGCACCAGGGTTGTTACACCACTGCCGATTTTGGATAAGCCATGGGAAAGCATTGCTATGGACTTTCTCTTTGATCTTCCAAGAACGCCAACACGGAGTGATGGTATATGGACCATTATTTGCAGGTTCAGCAAGCATGCCCATTTTATCCCCGTCTGGAAGAAGATAAAAACTGATCAGATGGCACGCTTGTTCATGTACAATGTGTTTAAGTACCAATATATGCCACAATCAATTGTCAGTGATCGTGATCCTCGCATGACAAATTTTGTTTTGGAGAGGATTGTTTGAGAACATGGGCACAACGCTCAAGTTCTGGTCTTCGTTTCATCCACAAACTGATGGACAGTCAGAAGAGGCTAATTCTACTGTCTTGGATCTGCTGAAATCCTATGTTTCAGATAATAACGGCAAGTGGGAACAATATTTGCATATGCTTGAGTATGCGTACAGCAATATGGTGCATTCGTCAACTGGCAAGGCACCTTTTGAGATTGTTGAAGGCGACAAAAAGGTTCATTTTACATACAAAAGACAAGATCTTTGAGGCGGATCGATATGTTGAAAATATGGATGAAATGTACAAGAAAAATAAAGTTGCCTTGGAGAAGACTCAGGCAAAGCAGAAAAAGGCTGTTGATCGTTACCGTCGTGATTTGCTGTTATCACCTGGTGATTGGGTTTTGTTAAGGTTCAGTGATTGGGTTTTGTTAAGGTTCGAGAAGGCAAGGTTAGAGAAGATTAAGGGCAAGGAACGACTGTTTCCTAAGCTTAGTATGCGTTACTATGGGCCTTTTCAAGTGCTTGACAAGATCAACGATGTGGCTTACAGGCTGAAATTGCCTGATGCGTGGAAGATTCATAAAGCGTTTCACGTGAGTCTTCTAAGATCCTTCGTGGGTGATGTGCCAGAAGATATGCAAGATGAGGATCAAACAGAAGTTGAGGAACTTGATGAGATCTTGGTACCTAAGCAAGTTTTGGCACATAAAGACAGAAAAGTTAAAGGACAGGTTGCAAGACGTTATTTGGTGAAGTTCAAGAATTATCCACCTATGGATGCAAAGTGGATGGAAGAGTATGAACTGTCAGAGTCACCAAATGTATTGCAGCTTTACCTTGAAGCCTTTGGGTTACAGCCTACCTATGCTCCAAACCAACATGTGCAAAGGAGGGGTAATGATAGAGCTAGCACATCAAATGTACATATGAATTCAGTGTGATCGATGGAAATGACAAAATTATGAAGGTCTCATTAAGTCATTTTTATCTATGTGTTACGACCTTTCTTGCGAATACATGCAATGATAAAAGAGTACTAACAACACAAGATCATCAGTGGCATGTATTTATGATATGCAATCGAGGAGGTTTGCGATTTCAAGAGGGAGGTATGTCACGAGGACGTGGCAACTGTTAACTATGTCACGAGGACGTGGCAACTACTAACCTTAGTTGTTTCTTTCCAATGATTTTTGTTTTATTTTTGAGACCCCCTTTTTGAAGTTGCAAATGGTCGGACATTGTATGGCCAGTGTGAACATGAGTTTCACCCGCAGACGGGAAGTTGGTCGGCATTGGAACTCGTATAGTAAAAGGATGACAAGGCTCAGTTCAAGATCATGTAGGTCCCCTCGTACCACTTAGCAAGTTGGTGGATACTAGGAAGTGAACTCAATAAAGGCACAATGCCAAGGTGGGGTCATCAAAGGAAAGTACCCGACAATTGGGCCACATTGCATTTTTGGATGCAGTCCCAGTGGGGATAGATGGTCAGAAGACCAGTGGGAGCCCAACGGAAGCATCTCCTAAAATTTAGGGAGCTGCTATTTTGGGCCACGAAATCTGTTCGTATCACCTCCGGCATGACAAGGGGAACATTTTAGAACTCTACTGCCAAGTCAACTGGGCAACCAGCCGGGAGATTTTTAAGCGGCAACCCCGAAACGGGAGATTGCTTGTAAATGTGCCAAGTGGCACTTTTCTCATGCTGAAGAAGGTAGCGCTGAATTTCTAGCTGGGAGAGCTCATTTGAGAGATTTTGTCACAGGTTAAAGAGCTATTGACTGCAAGCTTTCCCTCTCATGTACAGTGTGGTGCAAGAAGTCATGTCCTGCACACCTCACACTGCTCTCTATCTTCCCTACATGCAGTAATGTGATGCCCCACAAGAGAGCTCTTCATTTGACTCATGTACAATTGTGAGGTCTCATGCGTTTTTGCTGAAGCAAGAGCCTCTCTGAGCAGGAACAGGAGTAGCTAACTACTACTCCAAAAGCAGGCACCGGTGAGGGTGATAACCTCACTGTACAGGTGCGTTTGCAACGCTGGTTATGCGCTGAATTTGGACTGTTTTTCAGCCATACGAATGCCTGAACCATTGGGAACAGTGCCCCACTGTTAAAGGACAGTTCAGGAACTGTTTAGGGCTGAAAACAGGGCAAAAACCAGTAAATACAGCGTGCTGAATTTACTGTTTTTGGGCAGAAATCAGAGGGTTTATGTTAGGGGAAGTGAGTTCCAACAGGGAAATTGGTTTTGGGCAAGTTTTGGGGCTGTTATGCTGCCGAAATTTTGCCAGAACAGGTGGTATCTAGCTAGATACGAGTAGAGAATTCCCACGACTCTTCTTGTAAGCTACCCTCTTAAAGAATAAAGAAATACCGAAAGGGGCGCCAATTTTGGGGCCTACAAGTTGTCGGCATCTGCTCGAAGCACTCTAGCTTTCGAGCCGTGTGTGTTTTTTAAGTGTTAATCCCCGTTGCAGGTTACCTCTGCAAGCTCTCTCTGTGTGAGTCTAAAGTAAAGAATTTCAGGTGAAAGGCAAAGCCTACCGCCCCACAGGCCAGTTTCACCGCTCCTTTCCCTTTCGTTTCCTTAGGCCTGCCTTCTCAAGCCGTAAGAGCACCCAATCATCTTCCTTCAACCACAAGTCGTGTCGATGTTTACTAGCTGCCCTCTTATGCCATGCTTGAGACTTCTCAAGAGCCTCGCAAACCTTGGCAAAAGCGGTGTTCAAATCTCTCATATACTGATCCGCTTCAAAAATTGTATCCTGGGTGTGAAGAATTCTCTGATCTACCAACTGATTCCCTTTTCCTTTCTTTCCTTTTGCCCTAGGACTTGTGGGTAGCCTTGCTAGCTTCCCATGTCCATTGGCACATTAGTTTCAATCATCGGAACCGTGAGGCGCACTATCATCTGATCCCCTTTTCTCCGGAATCCTTTGATGAACTTGCATTTGGTTCCCTTAGTTCGTCAGAACCTTCCAATGTGCTACCATCTGATTTTTTCCACCAGAATCTTGTGATGAGCTGTCATCCGATTCCCTTGATTCATTCTTTTAACTAGCAAACTCTGGCCTTGTTGAGGTGGATACTATGTTGCCCATAGGATAAGTCAATGAGCCGGCATGCGTTCCAAGAGCACATCCCATCGCTCATATATCAAAGCTACTTCTTGCGACTCTGATTCCTACATCTTTCAAACCACATGTGGAGATCTTTAGCACGGTACAGAGTGGGAAGACAGTTTTTGGGTATTCTCTCAAAGAGGGGCTTTTGCTACGAAAGACTATGTTGTGTGCGTGGCTTGTAGTATGAGGCAGAAGGTGTTGACGGAGTGTCATAATCCTCCTTTTGTTGGGTACTTGAAGATGATTGATTTTCAGCCTTCTATCGTGATAGATTCTTACTTTTCTCACGAGAAAACCTGCAAAGGAGCTTGTCAAAGTGTGTATGTCACGAACTGATGACGTGGCATGCCCTAACTGACAAAACCGATCGAGGGGCCTAAAACGTAATGGAAGAAGCAAAAGAAGTTTTTACCAACTTGCAGATTATGGTCAAGAGGCCCAAAGGGGTTAGGGTTTTTAACCTTGACCCCTCCCAACTTGCAAAACTGGCCAAGTGGCCTAGAGCCCTTACGAATAAAGGACCCACATCTGCGTAGAGTTGATAACGTGGCACTACTCTACAAGTGTCCAGTGTTTTTCGTTGACTATTGACGTGGCACTGTACGCACGCCCCCGTTTTACCCTGCAACCCATGGGGCACAAGATCTTTGGATTACTGCTTTTGGAAACACTGCTTTTCATGTATGCTTTTGGCAAAGGGGCCTTTCAAAAGGTTGCCACGCCTCATCTCTCAACAGATTGGCTTGAAAGCACTGCGAGAGAGAGGACCCTCGAACATTGTACTCTCGCCAAGTAATAATAAAGAAATACTGCAAGGGGCGCCGTTCTTTGGGACCAGTGCATCTTGGCTTGGAACTCCAAATGCCGTGACGACTCTCTCTCTCTCTCTCTCTCTCTCTCTCTCTCTCTCTCTCTCTCTCTCTCTCTCTCTCTCTCTCTCTCTCTCTCTCTCTCTCTCTCTCTCTCTCTCTCTCTGGCGTTGACCTGCTGCCCATCTAACACCAACTGCTCCTCTGTAGAGTTCTGTTGCTGGCCGTGTCACAAGACGAGAACCACATGCCAATAGAAAAGAACAAACTGAACAGACTGTTAGCACTTCAATAACAATTGAACTGAGAGAGAGAGAGAGAGAGAGAGAGAGAGAAAGACGGAATGGCGGAATTCCACCCCAGAGAGTATTGGCCCCAAACCTTGGCACCCCTTTCGGTATTTCTTTATATTGCATCAACACAGTACAAGCCGGTACTCCAGACTCTGCCCCTTCTCCAGGAAGCATGCCAGAGAATGAGCCCATGGCCTCATATTTAAAGGCCCTAGGCCCCAAAAGCAGTTTTACATGAAAAGCCTTCAAACTCAAAAGCATCTGGTCCAAAGGCAATGCCCAAAAGCTGCCAACATAATTTACGGAAATCCGTACAGCCTACCACATCATTATGTCAGTGCAAAACGCGGAAATTCATACGGCCTACCACGTCAGCACTATCAACGTGATTTTCGAAGCGTTCGTACTGTTGCCACGTCATCAGTTGCACGTGTGTGTGTGGGTGGGTCTTGCATTATTTTGAATTCCTTTATGTCACTGGGGCCCAATCCAATGGGGTTCCCATAGTTGGTAGGACTTCTTCTTCTGACTTGTTCTTCTTAGGGTTTAGGCCCCTCGACCAGGATCTGCAAGTTGGCGGGTGGGTCTTGCATTATTTTTAATTCCTTTGTCATTGGGGCCCAATCGGATGGGATCCCCATAGTTGGTAGGACTTCTTCTTCTTACTTGTTCTTCTTAGGCTTTAGGCCCCTCGGCCAGGATCTGCAAGTTGGCTCCATTCTCCAGACTCTGCACCTTCTCCAGGAAGCATGCCAAAGAATGAGCCCATGGCCTCATATTTAAAAGGCCCTAGGCCTCAAAAGCAATTTTACATGAAAAGCCTTCAAACTCAAAAGCATCTGGTCCAAAAGCTGCCAACGTAATTTACGAAAATCCGCTCAGTCTACCACATCATTATGTCAGCGCAAAAAGCGGAAATTCGTACGGCCTGCCACGTCAGCACTGTCAGTGTGATTTCCTAAGCGTCGGTACTGCTGCCACGTCGTCAGTTGCACGGGTGTGTGTGGGTGAATCTTGCATTATTTTTAATTCCTTTGTCACTGGGGCCCAATCGGATGGGGTCCCCGTAGTTGGTAGGACTTCTTCTTCTGACTTGTGGTTTAGGCCCCTCGCCCAAGATCTACAAGTTGGCTCCATTTTTCGGGGCTTTGACACGTCAGCAGTTTGTGGCATCCCCCCTTCTTGAAAGAAAGTAATCGTTCACGATTACAATATATCTGCAGAACAACTCAAGTTAGCTCAAAAATTCTCCGAGGGACATTTCGAGGGACAATCCGAGGTACAATCAGTTTGCTCTTTTTTTTTTTGTTAAGGAGTTGGCTTCTCCTCTCAGCTCTTTTGATCAAGGAGTTGGCTTCTCCTTTCGTCCATATCGGAACTCTTGATATTCCGGCGTAGTAAAATTAGCCATCAAACCCAGACAGCACTTATCGTCCACGGGTGTCTTGATGCACTAAAATTACATATTCTCGCAATCTCATCCAATTAGGAATATTTAGTGGTTGGCACATCACAATGCAACACAAATGCTCACATATACATGTTACAAGACATAGAAACATAAAGTCGCCGATGAACACTCCTCCCTCATAACCTGACAAGGTCCGGGCCGAGACAACGACTCCCTCATCACTCCTCCCGCATAACCTAACAAGGTCCAGGCCGGGAGATATAGAGGCCATTTATAACCAAACGCCCCCAAGACCGCAACCTGCGTCGTTTGGAGGTGCTGAGAGTAACCAGTGCTTAGACTTCTTAATACTCCTCTCGCATAACCATCCAGGTCCGGGTCGGGAGTCACAACAACATTATTTTTCAAGCATACAACCAAACGCTCCCCAGACATCGGCCTGCGTCATTTGGAGGTTTTCTAGCATACAACAAAACACTCCCCAAGCATCGGCCTGCTTCGTTCCGAGGTTCAAACAATACCAAAACAGTATTTCTCATCTCTCCACCCAGGAGTAAAATCACCAATCATTGAAATCAATATTAAAACCAGAGTCAAACATTTCAAAAATCACCAAAACAGGTTCAAAACAGATACCATCCATTTCAAACAAATCTCAAACAGGATCACCAAACAAGTTCTCAAACAGAACTCAAACTTAAAAGAAACAATCTCGACATCAGTCAAGCTCGAAAAGTCGATTGACTTTCCATCCTGTAACCTGCACCAAAATTAGGGTTAGATTATTTCCATAAGGTCGTAGCCGACCACAGTATCGTCCATCAACTCTTGGACAAATAGTGTTTCTCTGGCGGCGATGGTAGTCACAAGACATAGCAGTCACACTGGGCCTCCAAGGTTTTTAGCTCGAAAAGAGACGTTGTAATCTCCTAGGGTTTCCATGGCAAGCATTTCAGGATACCCCACTTTGCCAGAAGTTGCACTCCGAAGGAAGATGTCAGAAACCATATAACTTCGGGCAAAAAATTTTCTTGAAAGCTTTCCAAGTCCTGACTCCTTGGAGTGTGCGCCTTAGTAGCTATAGACGTCAACATGTGCATGGCCCTGCTTTTGAGAAAAACAGTGACTTGAAACAAATCTTGGATCCTTCTCTTGCAAGTGATCTTTTTGGCTTATGCCCTGTAGGACATGAGCGGTGAAGATGGGAGCGCGCTCGATGCGCGATGTATGAAGCGTAGGAGTCGCTAATAAGTCCGGGGTCAGGACCTCGAAGATACTTCAAATAAAATCCAGTAGTGTCTGGCTTGCTCTGTCTGATCTTTTGTAGGACCCGTATGCTTTCAGAAATGCACACGCCTGATGCTCTCATACCACTGTCACAAGACGGGAACCACGTGCCAATAGAAAAGAACAAACTGAGCAGACTTTTAGCACTTCAATAACAACTGAACAAAGAGAGAGAGAGAGAGAGAGAGAGAGAGAGAGACGACATGCAACATGGAGTGGCGGAATTCCACCCTAGGGAGTATTGGCCCCAAACCTTGGCGCCCCTTTCGGTATTTCTTAATATTGCATCAACACAGTACAAGCCGGTACTCCAAACTCTGCACCTTCTCCAAGAAGCATGCCAAAGAATGAGCCCATGGCCTTATATTTAAAGGCCCTAGGCCCCAAAAGCAGTTTTACATGAAAAGCCTTCAAACTCAAAAGCATCTGATCCAAAAGCTGCCAGCGTAATTTACGGAAATCCGTACAACCTCCCACGTCATCATGTCAGCGCAAAACGCGGAAATCCATACGGCCTGCCACGTCAACACTGTCAGCGTGATTCCGGAGCGTGCGTATTGCTGCCACGTTATCAGTTGCGCGCGTGTGTATGGGTGGGTCCTGCTTTATTTTTAATTCCTTTATGCCACTGGGGCCCCATCGGACGGGTCCCCATAAGTTGGTAGGACTTCTTCTGTTACTTGTTCTTCTTAGGGTTTAGGCCCCTCAGCCAAGATTTGCAAGTTGGCTCCATTCTTCAGGGCTTTCATACATCAACAGTTTGTGGCATTCTCCCTAGTTCATGCAGGCATGTACAAGCACTTTCAAAAGAAAGAAGTACAGCACTTTTAATAGAAAGAAAGTCTCTCTCTCTCTCTCTCTCTCTCTCTCTCTCTCTCTCTCTCTCTCTCTCTCTCTCTCTCTCTCTCTAGGGTCCTCCAGACATCATGTTGGTATAGACACATGGTATCATGGTTTCGGACACATGGTTTTACAATGGACAGGTTGCCTCCTTTTCAATACTCTCTACAGGCACCCTTGAGGTCTCTGACGCAGGTAGAGATTAATAGACTCATTCGTCACGATCTGATCCAGCTGGACACGAGGAGGACATGGATAGAGCCGATACAGGAATTGGGCACAAAGATGGCTTTCTATAGAGAGCATCTTCTCCACCTCACGGGGGATGGGTTTGTGATTCGACCCGGCTATATGGACACGCATCTTTCTCATGATTTGCGTTGTGCCATTGGCCAGATACGCACGTCCTCACATCAGCTCGAGACTGAGACTGGCAGATTTTCAGAGAGACACCAGCAGAAAGCAAGATATGTCGCTTATGCCATCTAGAGCCAGAGACAGAGGTACATTACATATGTCATTGCACAGTGTACTATGAGATACGAGGCCGTTTTCATTGTCTATTCAGAGAAGGTTTTGGGCCTCTATCTAGGGTCATAAGTTATGAGGATCAGAGATGTCTTGGGCTATATCTACTTGAGTTACACAAGCATAGAGAAACTTTACTGAGGAGAGCTGAAGAGAGACAACCCCAGAGACAGATCATAGATTTCTTTACACTAGATATTGTACCCCCAGAAGAACAGACAGAGGAGCAGCCAACAGTGGAGAGGTCTGCCCGCACTACTGGCATTCTCATAGACCGAGCATTGGAGCTAGGATCTAGACGACCCCGATGGAGAAGAGGAGCTACACAGTTTCGAAGGAGGCTACAGCAAAGGATTCGAGCCATACTTTTTCGTCGTCCAGAGTGCAGATGAAGATGGATTTCTACTCCCCTCCCATATTGTCTACACATTGTACTGCTTAGTTCACACATTTCACGCCTTTCACCTTTCACACCTATCAGCTTAGTTTAGGATACCGCAGTATTTATATTTTGCTATCCTAGTTTAATTTACTTTGTTAATCTGACTTTGTATCAGATACACCGCATTGTAACTTTCTGATCTCATAGGTCACTTTGGCCTTTTGAAGATGTTAATATAACACTTCATTTCATTTCTCTCTCTCTCTCTCTCTCTCTCTCTCTCTCTCTCTCTCTCTCTCTCTCTCTCTCTCTCTCTCTCTCCCTCCAATGCGCCGCTTCTTGTCTCCCCCAACCCCTGGCGGCCCCGCCTATACAAGGTAACACACCTATGTGAAAAGATAGAAGCAAAAGGTGATGGCTTCTCCACACAACAAAACACCCCCCAGGACGTTCAAGGTGAATTTCATTCTCATACCAAACGGCTCACAGAGATGGAAAAAGAGATAAAAGAGTGGAAAGCGGAGATGGAAGGTTGGAGGGAGGAAAAGGAAGGTTTCCTCCAAAAGCAAGCTAGCAAGGAGGAACAATGGAAAGCGGAGAAAGAGGACATGCGGGCTGAAATCAACGCGCTCAAAGGGGAGGTATTGGCCCTTAACAAAGAGCTAGCCGAAGTTAAGACAAGAGGGGACCTCGAAGGAGGAGAATTCAGCCCTCACAGATCGAAGAGCTCAAAGTCCTCAAGGAGCAAGTGCAGGCGATCAAAGAGGATGAGAAGCAACATGAACCAAAAACGTCTACATGGGTGGAGGTGATCACCAAGACGCAAAAGAAGATGATAGGAGCGGAGAAGTGGATAGAGGTCGCAAAGAAAGGAAAAGGGAAGGAGGCATCTGCCATCAACCCCCACACCAACCATCATCAACATGACACTAGAGGAGGAACAACGGAGACGCTTGCGTGTTGTACATGTGAGAGTTACTAGTCTAAAAGATCGAGATAAATTCGAGGAAGAAGTAAGGGAGCTCATAGAGTTGATGGGAATAGATAAACCAACACACACAAAGGCATGGAGAGTCGGTAAAAGAAGTGAGGTGTTGAAGAGACATCAAAGGAACGTGCTCTCGTTTTGCGCTTTCCCACTATTGAGGCGAAGAAAGATATTTTGAAGAAAAGGCCCACATTAAAGAAGACCGGCATATTCCTTGGCGATGATCTCACTCTATCACAACTTGCCCACGTGGAGGAAGTTATGCTAGAGATTAGGGCCGCAAGGGAAAAAGGAAAGATAGCCTTCTATAGAGAAGGGAAATTGGTCATGACACTCCACGTGACGGTTGGAGACCTATGGGACCAAACTTAAAATAGCAGTGTGGAACTGCAATGGGTCTCTCAAGCTTGATGTGGGTGCCTTTGAGGACAACTTCAGAGACCGAGATATTATTCTATTCAAAGACTCACAAGGCCCCGGGTCAGATGATGCCACATGTGACTAAATATAGATGGGAAACGGCTCATCGAGTCGCTGTGAGATTTAAACATGGGAGTAGAGGATCGGGGGGGGGGGGGGGGGGGGGGGGGGTTAGGGGGGGCGGGCTTTTACATATTGTTCGAAGAGACGATCATGCCAGGTACATGTCGATGAAATTGAAGGCTGACACGGGCAGATTTCTCTATATTGCCATATGCTACTTTGCTCCAAGTACATCAGCCTATGTGTCACCTAAAGGAGAGTCTCCTTTCTCTCTGCTTGATGATGGCATATGGGAGTTCTCTAAGGATGGGGACATCAATCTCATGGGGGACTTCAATGCCCAAACAGGAAACCATCAGACAGTCTTCTATGATACCTCGGAGGAGATGTTGAGAGAGTTGGACACCACAGACATAGGGCTGAATAGACGCTCACAGGACACAGAATGTATAGAGTATGGGAGATACTTGCTAGATATGGGCACCGCACATGGGTTAGCCATACTTAATGGCTTACAGAGAATTCAAGTAGCCGTCATGTTTACTTGCTTCCCACATCGTCACACGGCTAGCACAGTGGATTATATTATGGCCACGCCGAGGAGGACTTCACAATTGGACCCCAACCCATGGAGGTAGCAATGGACCATGCCCTTTTGACACTGGACATCTCCTTCCAATTCACCACAGCTCAGAGGACACGAGCAGGAGGTCCTACAAGATATACTTTCACTTCGGAGACCGATCTGCTTACATGGATGGGATTTATAGACGCGGTATAAAGCTACTCAACCACTACCTCGTCACTCCCCCTGCAAATAACCTAAAAGGTCCGGGCCATGAGCTCAAAGGACTGTACAACCAAACGCTCCCCAGACCACAATCTGCGTCGCTTGGAGGTTCAAGCATACAACCAAACGCTCCGCAGACATCGGCCTGCGTTGTTCGGAGGTTTTCTAGCATTCAACGGAGCGCTCCCCAGACATCGGTCTACGTCGTTCCAAGGTTTTTCAAACATAAATCGAAACACTCCCCAAGCATCGGCTTGCGTCGTTCCGAGGTCCAAACAATACCAAAACAGTATTTATCACTTCTCCACCCGGGAGTAAAATCAGCAATTAATGAAACCAATATTAAAACCAGAGTCAAACAATTTAAATCGGCACCAAGACAGGTTTAAAACAGATAGTATCCATTTCAAACAATACTTTCTCAAACAATGTTCAAAAGTATCTAACTAGAAAACAACTAGAGAGGTCATTCAGGGCTTTGTTCGGACAACCGAACTTTGAGGACAACTGGCTTGCCCTTCTGCATCATGGTGATGGTTCAGTTCCGAACCTGAAGAGTCGCATCATTCTTGTCGTGCCAGGGCATGCCCAAGAGAACGTCGCAATTGCCCAACTTCATAATGTGGAAATCGGCTTTTCCATGATAATCTTGTATAGTCACTAGAAGAGCACCAATGAGCGATACCACTTTCTAAGTTTGCCCCATGGCTAGCTCAACTTCAATTTGTCCACCCTCTGTATCATAATCAAAGTGCATCTGCTTCAAGAATTCTAGATGGATGAAGTTCTCCATAGCTCTGCGGTCAAAGAAAATAAGGGCTTTCAAGCTGTTGACTTTTCCATAAGCTCTGCATAATTCATTAAAACTCTCGAGGTGTATACCATAAATATCGGGTACTAGTCCAATAGCAGGTCTAGCCCTCTTGGCCGGAGGTGGCCCCAGGGATCTGTGTGACGTGGGAGCCGAAGGTTGCACTAAGGACGTCGAGGCTCGCTCAGAACATGTATTGAACGTATGCCCTGTTTGGAAACATTCGAAGCATCAACCTTCTTGTAACAAGGCGTCTCATTGACGATGTGTCAGACGAGGCAGTTGAGGCTGGTTTTCACAATATTCCCGAGAATTTGGTCGTTGTTGCCGGCAGTTCTGGTTAGTGGCTGGAGTTGCTTCCGTGGTAAACTGCAACTTTCCTTTCATCATTTTGTAGCCGACTGCGGCATGGTCCATAAGCTCTTGCATGGTTGAAACTTTCTCGGACAAACAATATACCTGCAATGGTGATGGTAATCCAATGGTGTAGCGCTCTCACTGGTCCTCCAAGGGAATGAACTTAGAGAAGGACATCGGAAGGTAGACGTCGAGAAACCTTTGGTTACAGTCCTCCATGGTCTCTGTGGTAGGCATTTTCAAGTTGCCCCATTCTCACCTAATCTGGACTTCGAACACAGAAGTACGTGCAAAAACTGTCTTGAAAGCTTGCGAGGTTCTTGGAGCATGCGGTTGTGTTGCGATTGAGCTCAACCATTGCATAGCATTATCTTTAAGAAATCCCGCTCCTCGAGGAATCTTGGATTCTTCTATTTAGTTCCCCAAAGCATAGATGTTCTCGAATTGCTGTAGGAACTCCAATGCTTTCTTCCGATCTTTCACCCCGGAAAAAGTGAAAACATTGATTGTTGTGCCATCATCTTTGAAATCTTTGGGTTGGATAGGCGCGTATCTTGGGTACGAATAATAAGGGTATCTGTATGGGCTCCAACCATTGTAGCCTGCTAGTGGTGGTGGTTGTTGCTAAATTGGCTTTATCTTACAAAAAAATAATTCTAAATGAATTATTGGATTTATAAGTGAGAGGGTTTTCTCGCTTGGAACACCAAGGAAAAATAATTCTAAATGAATTATTGGAATTTTAAGTGAGAGGGCTTTTCTCACTGAAGACATCCGAGTACAGAGTATTCCTAGTGCGTCATTCAAAGTAATGACGGGAGCACTGAGAACGGGAATATCTGTAAGGCCACCAGGAACGGGTACTTCTGATGCGTCACATCGGATGGGTGACAGGGAGCATCGGAAAGAAGTATCCGACCATCCGGGAACGGACATCTCTGATGCGTCATAGGATGGGTGACATAGAGCATCGTGAAGGAGATTGTACCGTAAGTCCGGTAGGAAAGGACTAGGTGATGGGTATTCCTAATGCGTCACAAGGTGGGTGACGGGTGCATCGGAAAGGGAATATCCATAGTCGGGAGGAAATTCCGAACTGTGTTAGAATTGTGCACAAGGAAAAGCAAGCACTTGAATGAAGATGGGTTCAGAGGAAACTTTGAGGACAAACAGATGCTTTCTGAGAAAGCGGGATTGCTTTCCGGAAAAGAAGATGCTTTCCCGCGAGGAAGTTTATGTTTGCATTGCAATTGTGCGTGTGATTGCATCCAGGGACGCCTGGGAAGTGCTGTGAAAGCATTGTTTTTAACTTATAAGGTTTTATTGAGTTTTTGGGCAAGTTCAGACTATTTTTTAAAATACGCCGGCCGCCCATTTAATAAGTGGGCAGCCATCTGATAAATAAGGCATCAGATCAGCCAGCGTTTTCTCTCTCTGTTTTTCAGGCAGAACGGAAAATAAATTTTAAAAAAAAAAAAACCGGCCGCGATCTCTACGCGAGCAGCTATTCGTGCCTGTGGCTAGGAGCTATAAAAGCATCACATGCCCTCACTTAGAGGGGAGGACCAATCTTTGCAAGGAGGAGATGCTGCTACAGATTTCAGCCGTAAAGAAGACGTTGCCGGTGATGCCCATGGCTGCCCCAAGTGTACCAGATGTCGCCAAGTTCCCTCGCGAAGAAGTGCCTACGAAGCGTGTTTCCATCGCGACAAGATGCTGTTTTTCTCTGTTTTCAGCCCATAAACGTCGTAGACGGGGCTGATTTACGAGAAGGAACCCGAGAACACACCTCTTTTGTGTGTAGGATTGGAAGAGAGGATTTTCTATGGAGAGATCTCTTCCGGGGAATTGCTTTTCGAGAACGGAGTTGCGTTTCGAGCGTCGAGACTTTGAAGGTAACGATTTTCATGTTATGAACTCTGTGTATTTGTTTGCAGGTGTACTTCCTCTTAGTGAGGGAGTAGGAGCAGAGGAAGGTATGAGCCTCTGCAGGAGAAAAGCGCTCTGAGGAACTAGAGCTAGATCAGCCCAAGGGTTTCGTACCCGAGTTTGGGAAGTAGATCCACGGATCGGAGAGAGGTAGTCTCTCAAGTTGTGATCCGGAAGTTGGGATTCCCAAGTAAGGACTTCGTGTCCGGGAAAGCAGAGTTGTTCTGCGGGAAGTGGACTCTGGAAAGAGAGTTGGAAAAGAGTTGCAGGGATGCCATGCCCTGAGTCTGGAAGGTGAGATCCAGAGGCGAGAACCTTGATTCTCGAGGAATTGGAATAAGGAACGGAAGTTCCTTGGAATAGGGTTTTGCCCTAGGAATTGGAAGCTGAGGCTTCCGGGAACCATCAAGTCTTATTCTAAAACGAACGTGGTAATACGTTCGGTTCAAGTGCTTGTATAAACTTCTCCTCAGTAATAAAGATACTATTACGGGGGGGGACAAGCCCATCTTCTGGTCCCCAGTACTGTGTCTATCTTCTCATTCTCTATCTCTCTCTCTATATCCTCTGGCTTCAGTAATAAGTGATAAATCCTATTTATCCGAATGTATTTTATATTGTTATGCGCTCCCGTTTGTGACAGTTCTCCTCTCTTTCTCTGTAAAGGAGGACGACTCTGGGAAGATACGGGAAGAAGCCATGACAAGCCGAGAGAGAAGTAAGCAGGCGGAACCCTAAGTCCTGCAAGGAAAAAAGCTTCCAGAGTTGGAATTTTTTTTTCTCTTTGCAAGAAGTCGACACAAGACTTGGGATTCTCTGAGAAGGCGATGAGAGCATGATGCTCAAGATCCTAGAGAATCCAAGGAGCGGAATGCTCAAGATCCTTCAGAATATAGAAAATATCCATGAACATCAATCCAAAACGATAGCCAAGAAATCCCGTCATTTCGGGAAGGATATGAAGAAGGTCTTTAGACCTCAGAACACTCTGGTCAAGCTTGATACTTTTGACGGTACTTTTGACGGATGGGAAGATGTCTTAAAAGCTACCGCTTTCATTCGACAGTTTGAAGTTGCCTTTGCAGGCGGCAATTTCTGAGAAGCGTTGAAGGTGAGGCATGTGTTTAAACACCTCAAGGGGATTGCAAGTTCTTGGTGGTATACCAAAGCTCTGCAAGGAACTTACAACAAGACTTGGATTCAATTCAAGGCTGAATTTTTCGACAAATTTTTTTTCCTCTACACTTTGAGGAAGGCATCGAAGAAGATTGGGATGGGTTTGCCCAATAGGAACACGAGTGAGTCAAAGCAAGTAGTGGTTCACTCTTGCCAAGGTAGCTCCACTCTCGATCCTCTCTGAGGAAGGAAAGATGAAGAAATTCAACAAAGAATTTTTGCCCGAATTTTGTAGACGCATCTGCAAAATACTTTGCAGCAGATGGTAGAGTCAGCAATAAAAGTTGAAAGTATACACCTTAGTGTACATGGAATCCAATCCCTGTAGTGGGAATGGAATCATTGAACACAGAAAGTTTGGACTAAGGGAGTTCAATCTAACTCCTGAGTTCTTGAATAGAAGACCCTCGAACTTTAAGTGAGAGGGCAGGTTTTCAAGCAAAGATACATCTTTGCGGAAATCATAAAGTGCATTGTGCTTGTTTGCTCTTTTGCACGAGGTATGGTTATGTCTAACCGGGACTACTCACTCTCGAGTGTTTATGAGAGCAAGATCAACTTGAAACATTGTTTTCTAAGATGAATTAATTTGTTCAATTGGCCGGAAGGTCAACTATTGATCTGGATTCTGGTATCCGGTAATTCTCGAATAGATTACCTTCTACTGCGGATAGGAAAATTATGAAGGAACCATTCTGAGCTTTCCAAGCAAAGAAAAGCTTTCATTAAGCTTCAATACTCTTTAAGCCCACACCCCCTACCCAGTGTCAGGAGTTTTCTGGAGCAAGGGATTGCGCATATGTTCATACCCATACATGGTGCATCGAATAAAGGATTGCCCATTTGCCAAAGCCAGGTGGTTACGTGGGGCCCACATGTGTACAGGTAGGGCAGCATGTACATAGTGCAACGATTTTCATCGTTACCAGTACCAGTGTGTTTTTTCTACAATAATGAGGAGATGGTAGCGCGTAAAACTTCTCGAGGAATCTATCCGCGGGCCGACGACATGAGGTAAGCGAGTGCGTCAGATGGCATCTAGTGGCGTCAGGAGGCCGAATGGGGTCAATATTTGCACGTGGATGAATACAGACACAACGTGGGTGTTTTCTTGTGAGAGTTATGCAGAAAGGTCATCATTAGGACCACTTTTTGGAGCCACTTCACGTGGTTACGAGACGCATTATTGAAAAGAAATGAGTGCCAGGTGTGCACATGGATGCAGCAGGGTGACAACTATGCACTGCGAGGTCAGCTTTTGGCCTGTTCGGGGTCCGTTTGAGGTCATCTAAAAGGCCAAGGGTGCCCAAGTAATAAAGCTAAGTGTGGGAACTGAAAAAACAGAGAGAAGACCAGAAAAAACGTGGAGAAGAGAGGAGGAACATCCGCAGGTGTGTTTTTGGGGTTTTTGGAGCCTGTTTTGGCCGTAAACTGCTCATCTGAGGTCGGATTTGAGCACTTTGACATTGTAGACTGGGGTTTTGGGCCGTTCCGGACGCGATGGCGCTGTCCATTTTGCCAAATTCCTCACTCTTTTTCTGCTGTTTTGGTTGTGTAAGTTTCTCCTATGAGCGAAGCTTTTGCTCCAATTTGTGATTGTATCTGGTATATTTTACCCATATTGTGTGAGCTGTTTGCTCCATTGGTGTTGGCCCAAGCTCTATTGAATCTAAACATCAGAAATTCTCCTCTTTTGAGCTGAGTTTTTTGGGTGTGTGTGTGTGTGTGTGTCTGTGTGTGGAGTGGGTAAACGGGTAGTCTCTCTCCTCTCACTCCATAGGTGTGTTTCCTGTCTCGACCAGGTGGATTGTGTAAGCCGAGTGGTGCCCCATAGTGTGTGTGTGTATCTTCCCAAGAGTGTGTGTCGGGTCGTTATAGAGGCGTTCTGTGTGTTTCCATCCCGCTCAAATTCTTTTGGTGCCCCCACGGAGGATCTTCTTCGAGTACCTTCTGCTTCGAGCTTCAAGCTTCAAGATTCGGGATTACAGGTTACAGGTTACATGTACAGGTACAGGTACAGGTACAGGTACAGGTACAGGTGATTCACACAGGTACAGGTAGCTGGAGTACAGTGACATACTAGCATTGGTGTCACTTGCAGTTGTTGTGAGTATGCATCACTTGGCGCCTGTTTGAGCGCATTTTCTGTTGGATTGTACGTTACCTGTACATGTACAGGTACAGGTACAGGTGATTCACACAGGTACAGGTAGCTGGAGTACAGTAACATACTAGCATTGGTGTCACTTGCAGTTGTTGTGAGTATGCATCACTTGGCGCCTGTGTGAGCGCATTTTTTGTTGGATTGTACGTTACTTGCGGAAACTGCCATGGTACGCCTATGTGGAGCCATATATGGTTTTATTTGGCAGTCCCAGCCATTTCTGAGACTTGGTCTGGAAGAAAGTCATTTCTGAGACTTGACTATACGCGATTTGCATTAGCCTTCGTGTAAGGGTCGATAGAGTGAGGTTTTATTGAGCTGGGGGATTCTCAAATGTGGAGATCCTTTCGGTGATATAGGTAGTTGGAGCACCCTTTTCGTGACCTCGCCATAGGCTATGTACTAGTGAGTCCTATTTGATGCTCGGGTTCTATTGTTGACAGTTTATGCATACATATACAGTCTATATTTTGGGTTCCTACTGCTCTAGTTCTGGGGAAACTTTGTCAAAAATTTTCCAAGTTATGATGGCTGGTATTTTGGTCTTTTGAGCCATTTATGCTCTTATGCTGCTGAAATTTTGGCAAATCAGAGGATAAGACAGGTGTGCTTTCTTGGGAGCTACATGGTTGACTTTAATGGATGATCAAAATGGCCCTCAATTCACTCCTTTTAATTTAACTCAAAGAATCCAGATAAATGTTTATGTGTCCAGGAAGATTTTTTTCCAACAGCGCATTGTCTTTATGTTCAGGACAAGAAGATTAAGGGAGATACTAGAATGTCCTTTACCTGTTGTAATTCCAATGATCAACTACGAAAACTCATTTGATGTACATGTGTTTGTCCTTATCTAAAGCTGAGATCCATTGAAGTTTCTGGGGATTGGGTAGTCAAAAGTCTTGGGTTCTTGCACGTGTGTTCGAAGGGGTTCTCAAAGCATAGTAGCTTGGGTAGCCATGGCTTTCTCTTATCCGGAATTTCATGGAAGAAGTGGTGAAGATGCGGAAGACTTTTTGGAGCAAGTCGAGGTGGCATGCATAAGCAACAATATGTGTAATGAGGAGAAGATTTTGAGGCTATTTGGATTGCTTTTGAAAGATGAGGCCCGTGTTTGGTTCATGGATTTGGAAGCTAAAGAAGCAGTGGCTTCTTCTTATGGTTTGAGTCTTGACAAGTTTATAGAAGCTTTTTTAGAGCGTTTCCAAGTTTTTGAAGATGCAAATGCAGTATGGAATGAGCTCAATGCTCTTAAGGAAGGTTCTTGTCAAGGTGTTGATGCCTATGTACAAGGTTTTACAGATTTATGGACTCGTTGGTGTGTTGCTCTTAAGGATGAGACCCCCCCTTATTCATTGAAGAAAAGTTTTTTTGTTGATGGTTTGTCACCTTGGTTGCGGTTCGAGGTTGAGTTGAAGAGACCCGAGTCTTTTGAAGATGCGGTATGCATTGCAAAGCACAAGGAATGGAAGTTTAAGCGTCTTGAGGAACATGGTATCAGTACAGGTATGCATGTCCAAGATGGATTTGACATGGAAGATGAAGTTAAGCCTAAGCAGATGAAAAGTAGCCTATCCTATGATGTTTCTCATTTCTTCCCAAGGTCTATTGTGAAGCGTAAAGAGGTCTTGCAGGTTGACAGGTTTATGGAAGAGCCTAAAGAGGTGAGTAATGCTTTGGATATAGGATTGAAAAGTCTTGAAGAGGATGCATTGGCTACTTGTTTACCTTGTGATTCTGGGTGTGAGTGTGAGGTTGAGGTTATTGATAATGAGCACGTATCTTTGGATACTAGTTCCTTGGAAATTAGGGAAGAGGGAAACGTTGAGAGCCATTTTGTGGATTTGTTGGATGTGGAGCCTGTTTTGAAGCCATATTTTGATGTATGTGCAGTGATTGAACCGATT
This sequence comes from Adiantum capillus-veneris, assembly GCF_014529385.1. Taxonomy (NCBI): domain Eukaryota; kingdom Viridiplantae; phylum Streptophyta; class Polypodiopsida; order Polypodiales; family Pteridaceae; genus Adiantum; species Adiantum capillus-veneris. The sequence goes on along the minus strand of NC_140943.1, from coordinate 50,426,492 downwards.
TGTGAGCATGATTGTGGTTTAGAGCAGGGATCTGTATTCTTGGAGACTGATGAACCCATGCTAGAAGCTATGGATAGTGGTGCTAGCCATGATTATGATGTGGATAAAGTTATGTGTGATGATGAGTATGCTTATGATGATGAGAAGGGGTTTGGCATATATGAGTCCAATCTCAGCTATGTGGATGCCTATGCTAGGGATATATGTGCTGCGGGGATACTTTTGTGCTTTGGATATCAACAACTTTACCTTCACACAATGCTTTTAGCTACTTGGGTGCATGATTTGCAGGTTGTTGCTATGGCTGGTGAAGCCAAGATGCCAGGTGATGAGTCACTTGAGTTGTCTCTATCGGCGGTTGGGTTGAATGTGGCATGCAATATTTATGCTTTTGGAACTCCAGACAGGACGGATGTGTTAGTTCGATATGGCTATGGTGCATTTTGGTTGATTGTTGACAAATGTAGGTGCGGTGTTATGATGTTTCTTGTGAATCAGGCGATATGCCTTTGGCCTTTTGATCCTGGTGGAATGAGCATCTACTAGTGCTGCTGCTGAGCATGAATGCTCTAACAGGCTAGGGGGTGGGCAAATTATGTCAGGAGTTTTTTGGTGCAAGGGATTGCACATATGTTCATACCCATACATGATGCATCGAATAAAGGATTGCCCATTTGCCAAAGCCAGGTGGTTACGTGGGGCCCACATGTGTACAGGTAGGGCAGCATGTACATAGTGCATCGATTTTCATCGTTACCAGTACCAGTGTGTTTTTTCTACAATAATGAGGAGTTGGTAGCGCGTAAAACTTCTCGAGGAATCTATCCGCGGGCCGACGACATGAGGTAAGCGAGTGCGTCAGATGGCATCTAGTGGCGTCAGGAGGCCGAATGGGGTCAATATTTGCACGTGGATGAATACAAGCACAACATGGGTGTTTTCTTGTGAGAGTTATGCAGAAAGGTCATCATCAGGACCACTTTTTGGGGCCACTTCACGTGGTTACGAGACGCATTATTGAAAAGAAATGAGTGCCAAGTGTGCGCATGGATGCAGCAGGGTGACAACTATGCATTGCGAGGTCAGTTTTTGGCCTGTTCGAGGTCCGTTTGAGGTCATCTAAAAGGCCAAGGGTGCCCAAGTAATAAAGCTAAGTGTGGGAATTGAAAAAACAGAGAGAAGACCAGAAAAAACGTAGAGAAGAGAGGAGGAACAGCCGCAGGTGTATTTTTGGGGTTTTTGGAGCCTGTTTTGGCCGTAAACTGCTCATCCGAGGTCGGATTTGAGCACTTTTACATTGTAAAATGGGGTTTTGGGCCGTTCCGGATGCGATGGCACTGTCCATTTTGCCAAATTCCTCACTCTTTTTCTGCTGTTTTGGATGTGTAAGTTTCTCCTATGAGCGAAGCTTTTGCTCCAATTTGTGATTGTATCTGGTATATTTTACCCATATTGTGTGAGCTGTTTGCCCCATTCGTGTTGGCCCAAGCTCTATTCAATCTAAACATCAGAAATTCTCCTCTTTTGAGCTGAGTTTTTTGGGTGTGTGTGTGTGTGTGTGTGTGTGTGTCTGTGGGTGGAGTGGGTAAACGGGTAGTCTCTCTCCTCTCACTCCATAGGTGTGTTTCCTGTCTCGGCCAGGTGGATTGTGTAAGCCGAGTGGTGCCCCATAGTGTGTGTGTATCTTCCCAAGAGTGTGTGTCGGGTCGTTATAGAGGCGTTCTGTGTGTTTCCATCCCGCTCACACCGGTAAGGGAAGACATGGTAGTGCTTTTCGCACAAGTGAAGAAATACTCTCTTTACGAGGGAAGGAACAAGTGACGACTACGGCCTGTGCTCGAGGAATCCAAGGATTGAAATCCTAGTTTATTTGATGAGCGGCTTTTGCTCTAAGATTGAGCCAAGGGATCGTCGGGTTAAGCATCTTCGCTCTAAGGATCTTACAAAGGGAAGGTAAATTCACAGGCTCACTGAAACTTATGTACACCTTTGGGTACATGGATAACACACGAAGATGCAGACCTATGCCAAGGAGTTGGACGAGAGTTTGTTATACTCTCTTGAGGGCCTTTTTATGCGCAAGGATATTCCGACACGAGAATCTCTATTTGAGATGTGTTCGGTAGAAGGATTCTCTACGGAGAAGTGGTTTTACCATTATAGTAGCAACTTTTGGTTGCGGTATATGTTTCTCCATGAGTAGGTCAAGTAGCATTTACACGCTGCTGGAATAAATTCGAACTATTCTATTCGTAAGAATATAATTCGCCAACCGTTTCAAAATGGTAAGAATTACATATGGGAGAACATCCCTGAGAATCAAAGAGGGTTCGCTCTATTGTGAACTAGGTTTGAACGTACGTTCAAAAAATGCTATGGCTAGAATCCTATCTGCCTGAGATTTTGCAAGGCGTCATTGATGCTTGCAAGGAGGAAAAGATTGGAAGGAAGTGCGCCGTGCACAAGGAATCTTCGGATTGGAACCGTCCGCCTACGTTGAGCGACGGCCCGGAACAAGAACCTTCTTTAAGGTGATCGCAGACTTTGTTTGTGAAGGAAGATATCGAGATTAATACTCATGATTTGGGCATTCCCTATGTGGGAGGACACAAGAGGTTTAATACCCTCTCGACTAACAGCGCAAGTTTATGCGCAAGGACAGATACCTAGATTGATTTCTAGGAGGATTATTCTTCTCGGGATTGAGAAGGTGGAATTGAGTTAACAGATTCTTGGATGAGGAAACTTCTGATCTCTTGGAAAGACGCGAATGACGAGTTCTTACATGGCTCGTAAGTTTGAAAATTGGTGAAGGATATCCTCGAGGTACTAGAGGAAGGACATGAACTGGTAAGGTAAGTATTGAATTTTTGAATTTTTGAATTTCTGTTTAAATTACTTTTAAAGTTCTCTTTTGAGAAAGAACTAGCTCAACTCACCATTGAGCAAGATTTGGAATCTTTCCGGTTTCTCCCCGACAGTTCAGTTGGACCTCTACAGTTGAGAACAACTGTTTATAAGTGAGAGGGATGTTGCTAAATTGGCTTTATCTTACAGAAAAATAATTCTAAATGAATTATTGGATTTATAAGTGAGAGGGTTTTCTCGCTTGGAACACCAAGGAAAAATAATTCTAAATGAATTATTGGAATTTTAAGTGAGAGGGCTTTTCTCACTGAAGACATCCGAGTACAGAGTATTCCTAGTGCGTCATTCAAAGTAATGACGGGAGCACTGAGAATGGGAATATCTGTAAGGCCACCAGGAACGGGTACTTCTGATGCGTCACATCGGATGGGTGACAAGGAGCATCGGAAAGAAGTATCCGACCATCCGGGAACGGATATCTTTGATGCGTCATAGGATGGGTGACATAGAGCATCGTGCAGGAGATTCTACCGTAAGTCGGTAGGAAAGGACTAGGTGATGGGTATTCCTAATGCATCACAAGGTGGGTGACGGGTGCATCGGAAAGGGAATATCCATAGTCGGGAGGAAATTCCGAACTGTGTTAGAATTGTGCACAAGGAAAAGCAAGCACTTGAATGAAGATGGGTTCAAAGGAAACTTTGAGGAAAAACAGATGCTTTCTAAGAAAGCGGGATTGCTTTCCGGGAAAGCAGATGCTTTCCCGCGAGGAAGTTTATGTTTGCATTGCAATTGTACGTGTGATTGCATCCAGGGACACCTGGGAAGTGCTGTGAAAGCATTGTTTTTAACTTATAAGGTTTTATTGAGTTTTTGGGCAAGTTCAGACTATTTTTTAAAATACGCCAGCCGCCCATTTAATAAGTGGGCAGCCATCTGATAAATAAGGCACCAGATCAGCCAGCGTTTTCTCTCTCTGTTTTTCAGGCAGAACGGAAAATAAATTTTTTTTTTTTAAAAAAAAACCCGGCCGCGATCTCTACGCGAGCAGCTATTCGTGCCTGTGGCTAGGAGCTATAAAAGCATCACATGCCCTCACTTAGAGGGGAGGACCAATCTTTGCAAGGAGGAGATGCTGCTACAGATTTCAGCCGTAAAGAAGACGTTGCCGATGATGCCCATGGCTGCCCCAAGTGTACCAGATGTCGCCAAGACCCAGTGCGCAAGTTCCCTCGCGAAGAAGTGCCTATGAAGCGTGTTTCCATCGTGACAAGATGCTGTTTTTCTCTGTTTTCAGCCCATAAACGTCGTAGATGGGGCTGATTTACGAGAAGGAACCCGAGAACACACCTCTTTTGTGTGTAGGATTGGAAGTGAGGATTTTCTATGGAGAGATCTCTTCCGGGGAATTGCGTTTCGAGAACGGAGTTGCGTTTCGAGCGTCGAGACTTTGAAGGTAACGATTTTCATGTTATGAACTCTGTATTTGTTTGCAGGTGTACTTCCTCTTAGTGAGGGAGTAGGAGGAGAGGAAGGTATGAGCCTCTGCAGGAGAAAAGCGCTCTGAGGAACTAGAGCTAGATCAGCCCAAGGGTTTCGTACCCGAGTTTGGGAAGTAGATCCACGGATCGGAGAGAGGTAGTCTCTCAAGTTGTGATCCGGAAGTTGGGATTCCCAAGTAAGGACTTCGTGTCCGGGAAAGCAGAGTTGTTCTGCGGGAAGAGGACTCTGGAAAGAGAGTTGGAAAAGAGTTGCAAGGATGCCATGCCCTGAGTCTGGAAGGTGAGATCCAGAGGCGAGAACCTTGATTCTCGAGGAATTGGAATAAGGAACGGAAGTTCCTTGGAATAGGGTTTTGCCCTAGGAATTGGAAGCTGAGGCTTCCGGGAACCATCAAGTCTTATTCTAAAACGAACGTGGTAATACGTTCGGTTCAAGTGCTTGTATAGACTTCTCCTCAGTAATAAAGATACTATTACGGGGGGGGACAAGCCCATCTTCTGGTCCCCAGTACTGTGTCTATCTTCTCATTCTCTATCTCTCTCTCTATATCCTCTGGCTTCAGTAATAAGTGATAAATCCTATTTATCCGAATGTATTTTATATTGTTATGTGCTCCCGTTTGTGACAGTGGTGGTGGGGGAGGTGGGGGCAACGGCGGTGGCAAAGGCGGTTGCATTGGATCAAGGTCATATGGTTGCACCATATTCCTGAAGACTCCCCGAATTGGAACAGACGACTGTAAAGGTTGCCGGTTGGAAGCCCTCGTACTTTCTGGTGCCGGAGGCAGAGGTACCACCTGAGGCATCAGAGGGGGTAACATGTAATTCAAAAATTGTTGAAAACTTTGCAGCATCGGAAAATTCTGCTAAGGATGCCGTGAAAGAATGTCGTGAAGCTCGTCGAGAAGAAATTGTAAATATTCTATTGAATCCATGAACGCCCTGTCCTGGTTTTTTTATGGCTTATGCCCTGTAAGACAGAGCGATGAAGATGGGATCGCGCCCGATGCGCGATGAAGTAAGGATGGGAGTGGCTGATAACACCTGGGTCGGGACCTGAAGATCTTCAAATAAAATTCCAGTAGTTCTGTCTACTCTTTTGTAGGACCAGTATGCTTTCAGAAAAGCACACGCTTGATGCTCTGATACCACTATCACAAGACGGGCACCACGTGCCAATAGAAAAGAGCAGACTGAACAGACTTTTAGCACTTCAATAACAACTGAACTGAAAGAGAGAGACAACACGCGACACAGAGTGGCGGAATTTCACCCCAGAGAGTATTGGCCCCAAACCCCCTTTCGGTATTTCTTTATATTGCATCAACACGGTACAAGCTGGTAGTCCAAGAAGCATGTCACAGAATGAGCCCATGGCCTCATATTTAAAGGCCCTAGGCCCCAAAAGCAGTTTACATGAAAAGCCTTCAAACTCAAAAGCATCTGGTCCAAAAGCAATGCCCAAAAGCTGCCAGTGTAAATCACGGAATCCCGTACAACTACCATGACAGCAGTAACCACAAAACACGAAAATCCGTATAGTCTGCCACGTCATGATGTCAACGCAATTTTCGGAGCGTTCGTACAGGTTTGCCACGTCATCAGTTGGCTGCGCAAGCCTTTGTGTGTGTGTGTGTGTGTGTGGGTCCTGCTTTATTTTAATTCCTTTATGTCTCTTGGGCCCCATCGGACGAGGTCCCATAAGTTGGTAGGACTTCTTCTTCTGTTGTTGCTTGTTCTTCTTAGGGTTTAGGCCCCTCGGCCGTGATCTAAAGGTTGGCTTTGCTCTTCACTGACTCGACACGTCAGCAGTTTGTGACACGTGCAGCAAACTATCCCGGCTAGTTGGATCGAAGATCTACTTTCAAAGCAACTAGCAAATCCAAGAAGCGTGTGCGTTCTGCAGATGACCTTAGTTCATGTTCACCTATTGATAGCTCGGAGAGCTGCTAATATAAAAAGAAGTTCCGAAAGAGGAACCAAACTTTAAGGCTAGTGCATCTGGAAGTGGAACTTTGTCGCTTCGTGTCACGACTACTTTGAGTTTTGAGTTGTTGAAGTTTTCCAAATCTATTCGTGCGTTCCTCTACGATTACCATCTTGTCAATGCCAAGCCGGTTACAATGTTCTTTAAGTGTTTGTTCAAGTTTTCAAGTCATAGTTATGCAATTTACTATGTGATGCGAATTTTACTGCTTGTCGACTATCAATTGTTGGTTCCAACCAATATCACCTTTAAATAGAATTGCAAGCTATAGACTTATACAAGTCATCTGCGCGGGCATGTATCTGTGCACGTACGGGTGCCCGTGTTTACATTGGGTTGGTAGGTGCATAGGTGTGTGTAAGTGGCACGAGCGTGTGACCTATTCTCTCTCTACTACTTGAGTGGCATGTAACCGTGAAAAGGCACCACGTGCCAACGGAAATAACAACTTGAGCAGAATCTTCAACACTTCACACTCTTGAACGGAGAGAAAACTTCACACTTGAGACAGGGAGTCCTCCAAGGCCCCTAGCTAAGCACCTCTTCTGGTATTTCTTTATTGATTGACTTCTCAGATCCAAAAGCCATGGGAGACTCGATCTACAACAAAATAATTTGAGTCTTCCTCAATACCCATATCTAAAGGCTCTTATAGCCTAAAAAGCAGCCTCTAAAAGAAAGAGGTGCCCCAAAGCTTAAAAAAAGTAACTGCTTTCAATAACTGCCGCTTAAAAGCTGCAAAATCCGGCACAAAACCCACGCCGATCACAGGCCTGTCCGCACAAATTTTGTTCCTAGATCTTGGTGCCGGTCAGGGTTGATGACTCCTCGTCCCTTCAAGTTTGGTCTTGGTCATGCCATGTCATCCAGTTGAGACATTACAACCCACCCCCACCCACCCACCCCTGCTTTTTAGAGAAAACTAATCGTCCCCGATTAAACCTTCAAAAAGAAATCCAATTCTTGAGCAAACACTGACTTCATGCATACATGCTAATGACCATCAGTCCCATTTTACCTAATTTAACCTGCATTAAATGTTTTAGCTCATTGTGTTGTTGTGTGTGGATGCATCTTGGAGAATGTAATGTCTAGCAGGAGAATTTGCATTTTCACAAAGGTTCTAAACTTTATTGTCATCAAAGGAAGATAAATGGGGACAAGACTTGCTTAGCTTAGCTGCCATCAAAAAGAACCCTAACATACATCTCTCAGCTACAGCCCAATTAATTGCACAAGGATCCTCTCAGCTTTGAATTTTTGCTACATGTCAACCAGACACAATAGAGTTCAAGCAAAAGAAGATTGGAATTTTTACACATGTTGTGTCTATTTGACCAACTTCTGACAATACAAACAACCTTGAAAACCTGTAATATCTTACCAAGCAGAGTTACCTAATAAAACCAATTGAAATTGTCTTGAACCATATATTATGACACATCCAACAAAACACATGGTTGTCACAAACCATACGAAATACAGATCCATACCAAATAAATATGAAGAAGCAAAAATTAGTAACTTACCTTTCTAGTTTAGGTTGAATAAAATACACTGCTTCTAGAGCTGGGAGAGGTTGTCTACGTTTATTCAAGTCCTCCACCACTACATGAGACACACAGACTCTCTCTCTCTCTCTCTCTCTCTCTCTCTCTCTCTCTCTCTAAAAGATTCAGAGCACGCTGGCCAGGCATGCACGACGCCCGGTCAGACTACTGACCATGGAGGAAATTGATGAGATTCGCCAACGAAGACCGATGCTAGATATTTTGTGATTCAGCTATCCCAACTACCCGCCCATTTTTGCTTAGTTTTCTGCTTTGCTCACATCGACCAATCTAGAATCCCATAATATATATCTTTGTTTTGTACTGTTGTTAGGTTATTTTGTTACTCTGACTTTGTATCAGATCCACCACCTTGTAACTTTCTGGTCTCATAGGTCACTATGGCCTTTTGAAGACGTTAATATAACATTTCATTTCTCTCTCTCTCTCTCTCTCTCTCTCTCTCTCTCTCTCTCTCTCTCTCTCTCTCTCCCCTACCCCGATGGAGAAGAGGAGCTACACAGTTTCAAAGGAGGCTACAGCAAAGGATTCAAGCCATACTCTTTCGTCGTCCAGAGTGCAGATGAAGATGGATCTCTACTCCCCTCCCATATTGTCTTCACATTGTACTGCTTAGTTTAGGGTCCCGGAGTATTTATATTTTGTTATCCTAGTTTAATTTATTTTGTTAATCTGACTTTGTATCAAATACACCGCATTGTAACTTTCTGGTCTCATAGGTCACTTTAGCCTTTTGAAGACGTTAATATAACATTTCATTTCATTTCATCTCTCTCTCTCTCTCTCTCTCTCTCTCTCTCTCTCTCTCTCTCTCTCTCTCTCTATATATATATATATATATATATATATATATATATATATATATATATCACATCTGACCAGATAAGAAGAGCCAGGTATAAACCTAGATGAATCCAGGAAGAGCCCAAATTCACATCAATAATGCCCATCTGTTGCATGAGGCGTTTCGTGAGATGATTCATGATGTTATTCCCCCACTCGTCATCCAAATGCACTTGATCCTGATATTGTTTGGTATCGTTTCATCATGCGCGTGCAATGTGTGATTCAAGATTAAGGCAAGCACTACTTGCATCAATTACGTGGGGATGTTGATGAGACTCGCGCTCGACATCGAGCGTTTGTGGATAAGGGATGTGCTTCAAAACAGTTTTTTTAGCACCTACACCATTCAAGGGCCTCTCAAACCATCAAGAGGGTTCTGCTCTGATCAGGCCCTTGGACCGCCTCAAAACGTGCGCTTGCTGATGCAATGGCTTCACACTTTGGAATTGTATTTGCTGCTCCTCTCCGGCTTCTGCTGAAACTCATCAAGCACGCCAACTTTTGTTATCTAAATGCATTCAAATCTCTCACCTTAGAATGCACAAGCAATGGAGGTTGATTTTGCTGAAAATGAATTGCACTCAATGTTACTTGCTCTCGGCCGATGGCGTTCCCCTGGTTGGGATGGGCTCGTTGTGGAACTTTTTCTCCTCTTTTGGGAGCCCTTAAAAGAGCCTCTACTCTACATGATGAATGTTGCGTGGACTAAGTAGAGCTTGGCAATACCTTGGAAAGAAGGCTGCTGAAATTATTACCCAAGCACTGTGAGCATTTCTCTCATTGGTGGTCGATCGCACTTATGCCGGTCATATACAAAATATTGGCTAAGATGATTGTACATCGCATCAAGGAGCCTCTTCTTGCGGGTACATCGGCTCAATATGGCTTCATCCCTTGTCACCAAATCATGGATAATTTGGCTAATGTCTTAATTGGAATGGACTATGCCAAATATACCTAGCAAGTAGACATTGAAAAGGTAAGATATTGAAAAGACCTTTCATACAATACAATGGAATTTCATTGCCGACACAATGCATGCCCTTGGATTTGGTCCTATGTTAGCCAATGTTGTATATTTCTTGTATGCTCATAGTACGTTTGTTGGCCTTCTTGATGGTGAGTTGACTGACCCTTGGCCACTTGGATGCTCTGCCAGACAAGGTTGCCCCCTCAGTGCCTTATTGTATGCCATTGCCACTCATCCCTTGTGGCATTTGGATCATTTGACTTCACTTGGTCCCCTTCACGAGGTTGCAATTACCCTCTGGAAATGACTTTCTTGGGAAGGCTTATGCCCATGACCAGGATGACATGCAAGAGATTATATAGGCATTGGATACGTTTGGGTTTGCGGTAGGCCTTATGGTCAATTTCCAAAAATCCAAAATCCTGCCTCTTAATGCACGTGATTGGCACCATCTGTTGTGGCTCGGGGATATTCTTGATCCGCAAGTGATTATCAGACACTTGGGGTATCCTATTGGCTAGAAGGTAACCAATACTCAGCAAGTGGATTGAATTATGCAACGCCTGAACGTCAAATCGCAATATTGGAAACTATCCACATGGCCATTACATATTCGGCTCCGTATTGTCCAGTGCATCTTAATGGCCTATGTTTAGTTCTACTTGTCATTGTTGCATTGGCCTCGTCCTCGCCTCACATCGCTCATGTATGATATTTTATCTCACTTGTGGCGCACTAATTCCCGCAAGAAAGGGCTCCGTTTGTTATCAATGGAGAAACTTTGCACTCCGAAGCGTTTTAGGGGGATGAATATTTTGGACCTTCGCCTCCACACTCTTGCGAGGAAGGCCATGTTATTACCTACTCTTGCCCAGTTGTCTCAGCCATGGACAGTCATGATTGCCTCACTATGTCATCATGTTAACACTTCCGCCTTTGGTCACTGGCAGACGTCCCTCTGGGAGATCGTGTTTGGCAAGATGGTCGGTCATATTGCTATTGCTCGGTTACCACTGGTTTACTCTTTGCTTGGAAGCCGTTACAGCTCATCTTTCATTGTATGGTAGACAACCGCCAAATGGGAATTGGCTCCGCTTGGCCTGTCAAAAGGAAGATGTATGTGTCAAATACTGTATGCATAAATTGTGCAAGAAGTTGTATCGGATTGTCAGATCTTTTCGAGATGCATCAGATCATGAGGAACTATGTGATGCACAAGAGGATTTGGATGATTTTTCTCATCTTCTTGACAAGGCAGAAGATTGGCATGAAGGTCGTGAAGGAAAAGGAAGAAAGTCGTGCTCTAGTATGCGCAGGATACAGATGTTACAAGAAGCTATTGAAGGCATGAGAGAGAAGTATGAAGATCGGTTTCAGGAGGAAGACGAAAGTAATGATGAGTGGGGAAATAGGGCATTCTCTCTTACTCTTGTTGACCAGTCGCCACACTAGGCATACTTCCTTTCTTGTCGTGGCATACACACAATGGATGATGTGGTTGACACGTCTAGGAATATGCTTCGTTTCCTCAAGCAGCTGCACGTTTTGGTTTGGACGTGCATTATCGTCAGATTTGGAGCGTGCTTGAGCACATTCTGGCTGCTTTCCTACCCATTCCACCATTGGCCAATGGATGTCGTACGTCAGATTGGACTTTATGGGACACCCCTTTTGTTGTCATTTCTGCCCGCAAGATTTATGCTTCTCTCCTGCCTGAGTCTTGGATGGCTAACCATTGTAATGCCCTATGGTTTTTGCATAAATCTGATCAATGGTGGAGAAAGGCTCTTAATTCAATTTGGAAGAGCCATTTGCCTCTAAAGGAACGCCTGTTTCTATGGCGCTGCTTGCTGGCAGTTTTCCCTGTTGGAACTCTCCTTAGTGTGCCTCACATCAGCTCTTCTTGTTGTGTCAGATGTTCAGCCTGTGATGAGACTGTCAGACACCTGCTTTGGAATTGTCGCTTCACCAGGGCCTTCCTTGACTGCATATCAGCTTGTATGCGCCTCTTGCTTTCCCTCCACAGTTTTCCACAAATGGTTCAGGGCTTCTGACATTCTCCCAGCTTCCCTTCAACGATTTGCAGTCTTCTTCCCGTGGGTCAGATTTTGGTCTCTAAGGTCCTTGTGGCGCCAACGCAATTTCCGAATGTTCCATCAGCAAGATGCTGATCCCTTTCCTTCCTTCAAGATTTCATTTAGGCAGCCCTTACATTTTGACCTTGATGTTATGGACATATGCCCGGATATCGTTCAGAGGATGGACAAAACGCCTACAAGATTCCTTCCAGCCACATAACAATTTCCTTGTCATTATCGTCAGCTCATCAAGGGCCAAAAACCATTGTTTAAATATACTACTATCTCCTCGAGAAACTTTGGTTAACAAAAGGCATACACCCAAAAACTTTGATTATGGAATTGCACCAAAGACACATGATATCAGCAGCTCTGTTAGAGTAGATTGCAGATTAGCAACACGTCAAAGAGCAAATATGACATAACCACCACAAATACTAAGGCAGGCAGGCAATGACTTACATGAAATGCCTTCATCTGTAATATCAGCCATTCTGCAAGAATTTGACATTACCTTTACTGTCACCTCATCCATAATTAGTACCTGCCTCATTACAAGAGTTGATCAGCACCATTGCCATGATCTGATGCTCGTCACATTCATGTTAGGACCAGAAAGCATGCTTGCTACATACCACTAGCAGCCAGACACAAAGTGTAGCCAAGTTTGCTATAGCAAATTATTATAAAAATAATGAAACCATCTCTTTCTGAGCACCAAGTCACTGTAAAAGAGAATAACTCGTCCAGCAACATATGAGATAATTTGCTTTACAAGAAAAGTGAAGGATAAAGTAGCACGATAGAAAAAGATCAACTATAGATAGCGCAACGGCATGGAAAAGCTTACCAGCAAACAAACCTTCATTAGAATTTCACACAGCCGATGACGACCAAGTTGGGAGGATCACAGTTATACGCTCTCGACAAAGGAAAACTTAGCTTTTGCTCTTAAATCTTTTACACCATCACATACCTACTCCAGCACTCTCTGTTTAGTATTATCAGAAAAGCTATCTCTGGTCTCAAGCTCCACGCTTCTATGTATGACCTATCCCATTACATTTCTTGGAATTTCTCGTGTCACCAGCTTTTGCGTCTTTACAAACTTTGCAAGGATGATTTATCTAAGAATTGGCTTTTAAAATTTTCCAATTTATGCTGCCTCTCAAATAATGCACTGTCATATCTATGTCATAGGAGGGAGATTTTGTCTAGGACAAAATTGACCTGGGTGTCCATCTCCCTGGACACTCTTTTTAATTCCGTTGAATCAAGTTGTTTGAAGAGTTAAAAGTTGACTAGAGTCTTGCAGATTCCCGTGGTTCACAAAATATTATCCAGCCACTTGAAAGAAATGATTACAGTGGTATATGAGCTTTGCTGCTACTTGCCCTCTACAAGTGGAAGCATGGTCCTCCGCGTGAATCACCACAGCATCCAAGCATGCAGATCATCAGGTTGGCCACGAAAATCCACCAAGTCAATCCATTCAGAAGTATTCAGACAAGACGTGCACAGGCTATGGTTCGGCAATTACTCTATTTGGCCGATCAGCAATGACACAACCTGACAAACGATGAATCGATTTGAAGGCACTACATGCTTATATGAGTTCTATTTATCGGCCTCCAAGGCGCAGATCTAGGGTTGATTTGCACACCCGATGTGAGAGAGTTCAAGGGCTGAATGCTGGCTGCAAAAATGCAGATCTGAAGCAAGAAAACGCAGCAGATCTGATGATGTATGCAGGCCTGAGACCACAGGAGAGGATAGACCAAATGATGGGCAGCAGGGACGCTCGTCCTAGGTGTAAATGGGGCACCTCAAGAGAGGAGAGAAGATGGCTGTAAAACACTGGTCAAAGGCTGCAATAGGAGGGCGCTGTCTGCTCCAAAGACGGTGGCAAAAGGGGGAGATCGTCTCAGCAAAATTGCTAAGAGAGAGGCCAGATGGGGGCGCCCTGGGAATCTTATGTCAAATGATGAAGGACATGGTCTTTTTATAGAGGAATGAATGGCCTCGAGTTCCAGCGCCAAACACCATCCAGGAAAAGAGTACCATCTAGTAAGCGCAATGTCTGCCCATATGGTTTTTGGCACTGCTCCCCGCTGTATTTCATAAACCAGTGATGGATGTGAGCTAGGAAAAGAATCGACCGGTTCCCCTAGACCTTATCTACATGATCATGTTGTCAGACGTCCACCAAATTGTAACAACAACCGACAAACACGTGTAAAAACTGTTTGTACAAGGTTGTTCCAAAGCTGGGAAAGAGTATGTGATGGACTTGTTAGGACATCAGATCGTACTAACAGACTCACAAAATTGCTAGAACTAAATCTCTTGGGACACTATAAACAAACCTTGTGATGTGCATGTGGATTCATGTGATGCCTATCTGGCATGACGCAGTAGATCAAAGGTTCGTTGTTTGCCCTTGATCACTTCCCTTGCCAATTGCAAACTCGGTCATCATCCAGTTCAGCTTTTCCGTTGCACCTTTGACATGGTATCAGCCAGATTGGTGATCTATGTGAGTTCCCGGTGCTGGTTTTTCATGACGAAAAGGAGCGCACATCTAGTTGCTGCTGTCGTTCACCCTCTTGGGGCAGCTTTGGCGTCGTCATGGGCTGGAGTCGCGGCAGTCCGTACAGTCTACCATGTGGCATTGTAGCGCAAAACGCAGGCGTTCGTACAGCTGCCACGTAATCAAGCTCCATGCAAGTCTTTGTGTGTGTGTGGGTCCCGCTTTATTTAATCTCGTTAGGTTACTTGGGCCCCATCAGACGGGGTCCCATAAGTTGGTGGGAACTCTTCTTTAAAAAAATAGGCCACTCGGCAAGGCTTTGTAAGTTGGTGAAAACTCCTTCTGCTATTGCTTCTTCTTCACTTAGGGTTTAGGCTCCACGGTCGAGATCTGCATGTTGGCTACGCTCTTCATTGGCTTGACACGTCGACAGTTTGTGACATTTGGGATCGACTTGTTTCACTGTATAATCGAGTGTCTCCGATGAAGTGGATTGCTTTGGAAGTGCAATTGTAGACCCTAGCGCCAAGAAACAATCATGAGGGACCGTATCAACAAGATGCAAGGGCTCTAGTTGGAGATACTTCATATGGGCACGAGACTCTCAAGATTGGATTATGGTGCTTCACGGTACACAACACCTTCGAAGGATTTCTTCTCCAACATGAAACGACACTGTTGTTGTTCCATCTTTACTGGCAACGAGTCAGTGATTCCTATTCACAATGAGGACACTACGGAGTTGATCACAAACGGCACAGGGAGAATGCATTAATCCAAGGTTCTTTCTGTTCCAAGTTTGGGTTTCAACCTTATGTCTGTTAGTATATACTTACCATGCCCACATGTCAATTCTGCCCACCATAATGTACGTTGCACAATTTGTAAGGCCCCATATGAATAGAAGCCAATAGTGCACATATATTTGGTGGATTCAAGCTTGCACGTTGATGAGGTCTTTATTTGTGATCGTAGATTGTACGGAGCGAATTCAGAGGCCCAAGCTTTTCAGGAAAGATTCGTCAAAACACCTTGGCCGGACGGCGATCGGAAAACGATCGGGAAACGTCCAGCCGGTGGCCGGTAAGTCAATGGCCGGTGGCCAGTGGCCGTGCGTCCAACAGTGCACGTCCTCAGCAAGACTTCCCCGGCAAGCCAACCTAGCGTTTTCCAGCCAACAGACCAAAGACCAGCCTAGCGTTTTTCATCAAGATCAGCCCTGGCGTTTTGCAATTGCAGATCAGCCCTGGCGACAGCAGATCTTTGCAAACTCCCCTAGCGTTTTTGCATCAAGAAGCAGATCAGCCCAGTGTTTTTCCATTGTAGATTTACCTCAGCGTTTTGCAAATTCACGGCGACAGATTCAGCCCTAGCAGTAGCGTTTTCAGTTTTCAGCAGTCAACATTCGCAGAATAGCCCCCAAACCTCACAGATCTCACCTTCCCACAGCAGATTCTCGTCGCAGAATTAGATCAGCCAAAGTTTGCAGATTCAGCCCGGAAAACGCAGATTTCAGCATCTGTGTTTTCGGCGGGTCGTCGTCATCGCCGTCGTCACCGACATAAGAGTCAGAATTCAGCAAATACAAGATTTGCACATTTCAGCCCTTAGCATTTTCAGATTTCAGCCCGTCTCGTCGTCGCCCTCATCGTCGGCAAGTCCATTGCATTGTAGAGATTTGTGCAATCAATAGTAGACCGCTCTCACCATAGAGAGTGGGGCCTTCGGAGGAGGGTTTGACAACATTCTGGTGTCGTATTCTTCTCTCTCTATTTCTCAGTCTGAACACCTTCATTCACAGTGTTTACCACTTTTGTTTGTGATCATTTGCACTCTCTCACTAAAGGAACGGAAGGCTCTCCTTCCGTAAGTAAAAGGAACCTTGAGCACACTTCGGAGCACTCATCTTGAGCAAATTTGAGATGGGACACACTTCCTATATATGTCCTTACAAAGGAGATAAGCCTCCCGAGTAACCTCCCGTCAAGAAAGTCAAAACCAGTGAGACTTGTTTCGGACATTTATACAATTTCTATACCCAATGCTTCCAAGGGATCGTGCAAAGCTTATGGAAATATTTGCGGCCACAAAGGACTTATCTTCTTTGATCTCGAAGCCACTAAAAATTTTGTCCATCCAAAATTTCTTAAGCTCATGGACTTTGAGTACGACCAGTTAGCTAGAGGCATTAAGCAGAGTTGGCTACAAGAGATACACGTGCAGTTGTCCTGCTTACTAGCGCCCTTCCTATCACCATTCAAGAGAACCATGGCAAGGCCGACTTTCACATCATGAAATTGGGGCATTGCGACTCTCTTTTGGGAATGCCTTGGCACGATCAAAATGATGCTACCATTCAGATCCGCAACAGAACCATCACCCTTAACTAGGATCACAAGGCAATTGTCCTTCGAGTCCGACTTATAGAAACCAATCTCGAATGATGTTTGTTTTGCTACGTATTTAGATACTTTTAGAACATTGATTGAGAATACTGTTTGGGAATAGATTACATATGTTTTAAAATTGTCTTGATGCCAATTGAATTTTATTTGACGCCTGTTGCAATGCTAATTTCAATGCTATAATAATCTCTAAACGAAGAAGACTACAATCTAGGGAGCGTTTAGTTGTACTTGGAACCTCCAAACGATGCACGTTGCGGTTTGGGGAGCATTTGGTTGAACCTGGAAACCTTTGAACTACACAAACTACTATCTAGGGAATGTTTGGTTGTATATGAATGTCTATATGTTTTGTGACTACATATGTGTATCTGTGTCAAGTGTAAGCCTTTTATGAAGCGTATGAATGTAGTACATCACTAGTTCTAATTTGGATGAGATAGATTGGGTATGTGGTCTTAGTGCATCGATACACCCCTGAAAGATCGACGCGGTCTGGGTGCAATGGCTAATAATTGCTAAGTTGAAATATCAAAGAGTTCTTATGCGGATGAGATGACTGGATAGAAATCTAATTGCGGAGAATGTGTTGTTTAGATGAAGGCAATGTCTGTTAAAGGATTGGATTGAGTTGTGCAGGTGTAATCGTCGACAATTACTCTTCCTTTCACAACGGGTATGTCACAAAGTGATGACGTGGCAATAACCTGTAAAGCAAAGCCACTAAAGAGAACCGCTTTCAATGCCCAAAAATTGATGATGTGGCATGCTATACGGATTTCTGCGATTTGAGGCACGAAATCTCGGATGCTAACATGGCAGCCTACACACAAGTGAACAGTGCTTTTCAGCCTAGCTTTTGTATTTGATGCTTTTGGTTTTGGGCATAGTTATAGGCAATGGCCATTTTCAAGTCCATGTTCCCCGTTCCCATCCCAATTCCCTGTTCCTTGTTTTAGACATGAGTATCTGAAACAGAAAATGGCATTTCATGCATGTTGCCGTTCCCCGTTCCCTGTTCTGATTTCCCGTTCCAGGTAACTATGGTTTTGGGGCCAATGCATTTGGGAGTGGAGACTCCACCACTCCGTGTCTACTGTGTGGATTCTCTCTCTCTCTCTCTCTCTCTCTTTCAAAATGTTTGCCTTCTTCGCAGATTCAAAGATATGGATCCAGATAGGATCTCTCATAGAGCCTTCATTGCATCTAGAGAGATGGCACAGGCAAGGGACACTAGCTCATGGTATGCCCAGACAAGAGATTGGCTAGCTCAGCACGGTTTTGATATTGATAGACTACCACCACTCCAGTATGACACCCAGGCCCCGACCTATACCCTCTCACGCTCTGAGCGGAATAGGGTCATCAGACAGGAGATATGGCATACATATATTCAGAGGACATGGCGCAGGCCCACAGACACCCTACCTCCTAAAATGCTATATTACTATGAGCATTTTCTGAGGTTCTCAGAGTAGGGATTCATTGAGATTCCATCATACATGCAAGAGTACATGCCACACCGACTTCGGGTCAACATTGGCCAGCTACGAGTGTCATCACATCAGCTAGAGATTGAGAGTGGCAGAGCCAGAGGCATACCACGAGAGGAGCGTACATGCCGGATTTGCCATACGGAGGTGGAGAGTGAGGAGCATTTTGTCATGAGATGCCCAGCATATACAGAGTTGAGAGAGAGATATGGCATTGGAGACTCATTACAGCAGCATATGATAGGCCGAGAGCAGAGGAGGTTTGGCCAGTTCCTGGTTGCGGCTTTAGAGGTTCGAGGGCAGTTGTTACAGCCACGCCAGAGTCAGGATAGCAAGACACAGACTACCATCACACAGTTTTTCCGAGGAGCAGGACCAGACCCACCCACACTACCTACACAGAGTAGAGGGCTTACCCTTCTGCAGGCAGAGTCTCAGAGGGCACGTCGAAGACCGAGGCTCCCAGGATACAGGACACATGGGTGTCACCAGAGGGAGATCTCGAGGATACTAACCTTACACCATCAGTATCTAGAGCAGAGTCATGTACCAGCACCAGGAGATCCAGCATTCCAGAGATACCAGAGCAGGCCACCACCGATGTACCACATTCTCTACCCTACATATGTTGCTTGTTTTTAGATACCCTCCCTATCATCTCATGGTGGTATCACCTTGCAGCCCCTAGTTGAGCCTGATGATGCGTGAACACACCTCGACACGAGGACCCACACTATACATTGTACACCACATGCACCACCCTACCACACCCTCTTGCATAGTATAGGCTCATTTCAGTTTGTACCCTTTTTTTTATTTTCCGATGCCTAGAGCATCAACACATGTATATGATATTGTGTCATAGGTCGAGTTCGGCCTTTCGAAGACGTTAATAAAGCTCTCTCTCTCTCTCTCTCTCTCTCTCTCTCTCTCTCTCTCTCTCTCTCTCTCTCTCTCTCTCTCTCTCTCTCTCTCTCTCTCTCTCTCTCTCTCTCTCTCTCTCTCTCTCTCTCTCTCTGTGTGTGTGTTCAATTGAGTTTGAAGCACTAAAGTTTGTTCCAATTATGTTCTTTTAGTTGGTGCATGGTGCTTGTCAATTACACACTATCCATTTTCCATTCCTAGCGTGCCGTAGCCATCAAATGTGTTGATTTTCATTCTTGATTTGAGTCCACATACATTGTTGGCTCTAGATGAGTGTTATGCACAAAACTAGATCATTGACTCAGGTGCTAGTTTTTCATGTTACTCCACATAGGGAGTGGTTCTCCAAGTATGCTCCCACCCATGGTTTGGTCAAGCTTGGTGATTCCTATCAGGTCGAGATTTGTGGCACTAGGGATGTGAAACTATGCATACATAACGGCATTAAGTTTATGCTTCGAGGTATCAGGCGTGCTAAGTTGACTAGACGTTTGGTATCAGCCGGTCAGCTTAATGACTTGGGCTACACTACTGTCTTTGTAAATGGATCTTAGATAGTTCGCAAAGGGAACTTGGTTATCTTGAAGGAGCAAAAGTCTGGCTCAGTGTATTCTTTGTATGTCTCTTCTTTGAAAGAGAATTCCATCTATGTTGCCGAGTTGTCTTCTTTAGGGTTGTGGCATAGCCGCTTGGTCATATGAGTCGAAAAGGAATGAAACAACTTCAGCATTTGGCCTACTCACCTGTGTTAAATTATTCTGATTTTAGTCTGTGTGAGCATTGTACATATGGCAAGCAAACTAAGCTTACTTCTTCGCCATTGAATAAAGAGTTAGGCAACCCTCTAGACTTGGTACATAGTGATGTATGTGGGCCTAATGCCGCATAAGTCTCTAGGGGGGTACTATATTTCCTAACGTTCGTAGATGACTCTACAAGTCAAGTGTGGGTCTACCTCTTGAAGAGAAAAGAAGAAGTCTTTGCTACTTTCCAAAAATTCCTTGTGTTGGAGTCATGTAAGGGTTAGACTCTCTATTAGTCACTGACTGCGGAGAGCCAACTTGATATCAAGAGCCTACTCAGAAGGAAGATAGCGTGAAGTGGGAGCAGACTGTGCAATCAAAATACAATTCGTATAAAAACAGATACAAGACAGAAGATCCCGAGCCTAAGTATAAGGCTAGATTGGTTGCTAAAGGATTCAAGTGAAAGAAAGGCCTGGATTTCGATGAGATTTTCTCTCCAATAGTCAAGATAACTACATTTCGTGTTGTGCTTGGATTAGTGTGCCATTGAAGCATGGAACTTGTCCAAATGGACGTGAAGACGACATTTCTTTATGGAGATCTGAAAGAGAATGTTTACACGTCCTTCATTCAGCCCCAGATCGACCCCTTGGTGGCCCCACATCGAGAAGGATCCAAAGGTGCATCAAATCAACAGCCCCAAAGGTGCCTCATCTGGGGGAGTTACCGTGGCGACATTCCCCATTCGAGTCTATTGAGTCTGCACTTGAGGTATTGCATGTGTGTACATACATTTACGCAATCAAAAGCAAATACCACATCGGTAACGGTGTGGGGGGCCCTTGAGAGGGTTGGTTGGGACCCCATCGGGTGTCATTCTCTTCTCTCTCTTTCTCTCTCCCACTACACATCTCTACCGCACTCTTCTCATTCCCTCTCTCAAGAAAAAGTAAAAGGAACCATCATTCAAGCTAAAAGGAATCACTAACGCAAGGAAAAGAAGTAAAGGATTTTTTAGTGTAAAACCTAGACCTTCAGCATATTCAATTCTGTTGCACTTGATATTGGTATGAGAGCTTTGAAATTTTTTGCACTAATCCACTAATCTTTGAATTCTTTGTTTTCTCTGTTTGAGTGTGTGTTGTAGCGTTTCGCCCAAGAACGCTTCTCTCACTCAGGGAATTGCAAGCATGTCATTGCATGTAGGTCCGTGCGCCTTGAGCGTAGGAAAGGCAAACACTCTATACCGGGGGTTGCATCTGTGGTGCACCTGCGAAAGGGTAGTTGACTTGGCGTGCGCGCTCGGCCACCTCGACATAAAGAAATCGTAGCATGGATATTTGCAGTCATAACTTCAACATGACAGATCGCATAGTTGAAGACATGCATTGGAAACATGAAGATGTTGATTGCGAGTTTCAAGATTTGTTAGCGGTCTATGACGACAAAGGAAGGGGCCATCCAAATCAGCCTATTAGCTTTGGAGTCTTGGCATTGTTTGAAGAACCATATATCCCATCTGCTTGAAAAATTCCATAATTCTAGAAGAGGCATTGCATCGTCATCAATCTGTACACATCTTTGGCAGCACATTAGGTCCACACAATCTGCATCTTCTTAGCAATCGGTAGCTATCAATCCGGAGCCAAAGGGTTCCAATCCGAGGCAACCACCACGGGAGTTCGCAGGCATTGTGAGCCTGCATTCGCAACCACATACGTTGCAGGAACGAGGATTCATCTAGAGCTTCCATCATACGGCAATCTAGTCAATTGTCGAAGCCCCAAGAGGAGCCTCTAGGAGTTACTTGCCGGTTTCCTGAGAGATCATATAAAGGACTTGCCATGGTTCATGGACATTCCAAAGGACATATCCAGCTTCATCTCCCATTCGACGTTGCTCTCGCCAATCTTCCTGCGTAGGGGCAGCATAGGCTGGCCGGTAACCTTCGTGGGCATCGGCATTTGCATATCCAGCCATTCGCTCTATGAGCATCCATTTGATTTGCAGTTTGGTTCACGCCATCCGAGATGGGGCAGCAAAGGTTATTGTTTGCCAACAAGGGCACCGTTGATCCAAGAGGAAATCCATTGGTTGCGAGTAGATGCATCATCTCCATCCATCTCCTTTGAACATTTCGATATCAACCGGAAGCCTCTCCCTCAAAAGTCATCATGGAGGACGTCTCAAAGGAACTTCATCGGAGACCATCTTATGGCATGCATGGAGTCCGATACCAATACCTCAGCTTAAGCAGGAGGGGATGTCACGTGCACATGGCTCTATGTGCCACATGGACATGCTTCATGGACTTCCAGAGCCATTTTTCCACTTCTTCCTAGATAGCAGTGTCTAGAATCCTAGGAGGATTAGTACCGGCAATTTTGTAAGCCTGTTTGCAAGACATGCATGTCTGGACGAGTCCATTAGATTAGGTTTTTCAGTTTTGGAACCCTCTTGCACAAATGGTTTGTACACGCGTTTTGACAGATGTTATTACACTACGATGGGCATCTAGCATGACATCCATGTAGTTTTTGTCACAAGACGGGCACCACGTGCCAATAGAAAAGAACAGATTGAACAGACTTTTAACACTTCAATAACACCTAAACTGAAAGAGAGAGACGACACACGACACAGAGTGGCGGAATGCCACCCCAGAGATTATTGGCCCCAAACCTTGGCGCCCCTTTCGGTATTTCTTTATATTGCATCAACTTAGTACAAGCCGATACTCCAGACTCTGCACCTTCTCCAGGAAGCATGCCAGAGAATGAGCCCTAACCTCATATTTAAAGGCCCTTGGCCTGAAAAGCAGTTACAGTGAAAAGCCTTCAAAACTCAAAAGCTTCTAGTCCAAAAGCAATGCCAAAAAGCTGTCAGTGTAATTTACGAAAATCCGTACAACTGCCACGTCAGCAACCAGCACAAAACACGGAATTCCATACAGCCTGTCACATCATCAATCAACGTAATTTTCAAAAAAAACTGCCACGTCATCAGTTCCACGCAATTTTCTTCAGTGTGTGTGTGTGGGTCCTGCTTTATTTTAATCCTTTATGTCACTGGGGCCCCATGGGACGGGGTCCCCATAAGTTGGTAGCACTTCTTCTTCTTCTGCTACTTGTTCTTCTTAGGGTTTAGGCACCTCGGCCTGCATTTACGAGTCGGCTCCTTTCTGCAGGGCTTTGACACGTCAGCAATTTGTGACATCTCCCCTTCTTGAAAAAGAGTAATCATCCGCGATTACAGCATATCTGCAAAACAACTCAAGTTAGCTCAAAAATTTCCGAGGGTCATTCCGAGGGACATTGCGAGGGACAATCCGTTTGCTCTTTTTGTTAAGGAGTTAGCTTCTCCTTCCGGCTCTTTTGATCAAGAAGTTAGCTTCTCCTTTCGTCCAGATCGGAACTCTTGATATTCCGGCGTAGTAAAATTAGCCATCACACCCAGACCGTATTGATCTTCCACGGGTGTCTTGATGCACTAAAATTACATACCCAAGCAATCTCATCCAATTAGGAATATTCAGTGGTTGGCACATCACAAGTTAACACAAATGCTCACATATGCATGTTACAAGACATAAAAACATAAAGCCGCCGATGAAAACTCCTCCCGCATAACCTAACAAGGTCCGGGCCGGGAGATATTCAACGACTCCCTCATCACTCCTCCCGCATAACCTAAAAAGGTCCATCCCGGGAGATATAGAGCCCTTTTACAACCAAACGCCCCCAGACCGCAGCCTGTGTCGTTTGGAGATGCTGAGAGTAACCACTGCTCAGACTTCTTAATACTCCTCCCGCATAACCATCCAGATCCGGGCCGGGAGTCGCAACAACAATTATTTTACAAGCATACAACCAAACACTTCCCAGACATCCCGTCTGCGTCGTTCGAAGGTTCAAACAATAGCAAAACAACATTTCTCACTACTCCACCCGGGAGTAAAATCACCAATCATTGAAACCAGTATTAAAACCAGAGTCAAACATTTCAAATTGGCACCAAGACAGGTTCAAAACAGATACCATCCATTTCAAACAAGATCACCAAACAAGTTCTCAAACAGATTTCAAACTTACAAAGCAATCTCGACATCAGCCGAGCTCGAAAAGTGGACTGACTTTCAATCGTGACACCTGCACCAAAAATTAGGGTTAGATTCCTTTCATAAGGTCGTAGCCGAGCATAGCATGGTCCATCAACTCTTGGAGAGACAATGTTCCTCTGGCGGCGATGGTAATCCCAAATCATAGCAGTCACACCGGACCTCCGAGGTTATCAACAAGAGGCACCTGTTTGGAGATGTAAAGAAATTTCAAGTTATAATCTGCTAGGGTTTCCATGTCAAGCATTTCAGGATACCCCACTCTGCCAGAAGTTGCACTCCGAAGAAAGATGTACCATATAACTTCGGGCAAAAATTTTCTTAAAAGCTTGCCAAGTCCTTGGAGTGTGTTGCTTGGTAGTTGTAGACATCGACATTTGCATGGCACTGCTTTTTGAGAAAAGCAATGACTTGAAACAAATCTTGGATCCTTCTATTACAAGTGATCTTGAAGGCTTATGCCCTATAAGACATGAGCGGTGAAGACGGGAGCGCGCCCGATGCACGATGAAGTAAGGGTGGGAGTGGCTAATAAGTCCCAGGGTCGGAGGCCTAAGATACCTCAAATAAGATTCCAATAGCTATGTCTGCTCTTTGGTAGGACTGTTATGCTTTCAGAAAAGCACACGCCTGATGCTTTGATACCACTTTCACAAGACGGGCACCATGTGCCAATAGAAAAGAACAAACCGAACAGACTTTTAGCACTTCAATAACAGATGAACTGAAAGAGAGAGACGACACGTGACTCGAAGTGGAGGAATTCCACCCCAGAGAGTATTGGCCCCAAGCCTTGGCGCCCCTTTCGGTACTTCTTTATATTGCATCAACTCAATACAAGCCGGTACTCCAGACTCTGCACCTTCTCCAGGAAGCATGCCAGAGAATGAGCCCTAACCTCATATTTAAAGGCCCTTGGCCTGAAAAGCAGTTACAATAAAAAGCCTTCAAAACTCAAAAGCTTCTGCTCCAAAAGCAATGCCAAAAAGCTGCCACCGTAATTTACGAAAATCCGTACAGCTGTCACGTCAACAACCAACGCAAAACGTGGAATTCTGTACAGCCTGCCACATCATCAATCAATGTAATTTTCGGAAAAACCTGCAATGTCATCAGTTCCACGCAATTTTCTTCAGTGTGTGTGTGTGGGTCCTACTTTATATTAATCCTTTATGTCACTGGGGCCCCATCGAACAGGGTCCGCATAAGTTGGTAGGACTTCTTCTTCTTCTGCTACTTGTTCTTCTTCTTCTGCTACTTGTTCTTCTTAGGGTTTAGGCCCCTCGGCCGGCATCTGCAAGTCGGCTCCCTTCTTCAGGGCTTTGACACGTCAGCAATTTGTGATAGTTTTAGGCTAGAGGAATCCAAAGATAAGCCTGGCGTTTTTGCTACAGCAGATTCCACTTGGCGTTTTTGCAGTTGCAAACCTAGCCTAGCGTTTTGTAATTTTCGACGTCAGGTCAGTCCCAATGCATCAGCGTTTTCAGTTTTCAACACTTAAGACACAGCAGATTCCGCCCCTATCCTTGCAGATCTCACCTACCCGCAACATATCATCGCAGTACCATCATATGTGTTGGGTTAAATGCCTAAATAATCCCTTTTTGTACATTTTTATACTTTGTCCAGGTTCTCAGTGTTAACCTGACATATTTTTTTAAAGTCACTTATAATAAAAGTGGAAAAACCAAAAACTCACTTATTGAGTTCTCCCCAAAAACGTGAGCTCTCTCTCTCTCTCTCTCTAGCTTCGATCTCTAGCGCTAGCTCTTGCTGCTCTGTGAGCCATTCCCCGCATCAATCACATTCCTAGATCACTAGATGTGCGACGGTTTCACCCGAAACTTAGCCCTGGTCAAAAACTTATAAATTATATTATTTAATTTGGTGGGTTGGTGGACAGTTTGCCCTGCCTCAACCTAAAAAAGTTTATAAACAGTAATGATTTAATTTGGTGGGTTGGTGGACAGTTTGCCTTGCCTGAACCTAAAAAAGTTTATAAACAATATCTTGCCCTATAAAGAAAGTAGTAGAGCCAACGTTTTGGATCAGATAAGCAAGCATCAGAGATCAGCCCAGCGTTTTTTCAAATCAGCCCCTTGGCGAGCATCCACTACAGGTCAGCCATAGCAGCCAGCGGTTTAAGATTTCAGCCCTTTCCCTCGCTGGCAAAGCCACGGATCTGCTAACGCTAGTCCCTCTACTACAGCCCGGAGCTTTGGGCAGCACATCGAGCCTCTCTCTCGGCCATTCCCTTGCCGCATTGAGTGCTCACATCTCCATCATCTGCTCCATCATTAGCTGCATTCTTGACCGTGTTTCTTGCGATAGATCTGCTAATTTTACATCGCAGATCTGCGTTTTTGCAGCCATCTTTCAGCTCTTCATTCCTCTCACATCGGGAGTGCAATTCAGTCCCAGATCTACCCCTTGGATGGGAATCAGCAATCCCACATCGAGAAGGATCCAAAGGTGCATCAAATCAGCCCCGGAGGTGCCTCGTCTCGAGGAGTTACCATGGCTACATTCCCCATTCGAGTCAATAGAGTCTGCACTTGAGGTATTGCATGTGTGTATATTCCATTTATGCAATCAAAAGCAAATACTACATCAACAACGGTGTGGGGGGGCCTTGAGAGGGTTGGTTGGGACTCCCAACGGGTGTCATTCTCCTCTTCTCTCTCTTTTTCTCTCCCCCTCTACACATCTCTACCGCATTCTCTCATTCCCTCTCTCAGGGAAAAGTAAAAAGAACCATCATTCAAGCTAAAAGGAATCAATAACGCAAGGAAAAGAAGTAAAAGATTTATGGAAGTGTAAAACCTAGATCTTCACCATTTCAATTCTACTGCACTTGACATCGTGTCTTCAGGATATGCACTCTATCTTCCACCACGTAGGTAGAGTCTGTTGCAATTTCTAGTGCTAGCAAGGAAGTTGTACGCTTAGCTCATTTGGCGAGAGATCTTTGCATTCATCGGAATCCAATGCTACATTTCAAAGTGCTATAGCTTTAGCTAAAAACCCAATGTTTGTGAGGTATCATGTGATACGAGATAGATTGGCTAACAAATGTATCGAGCTAATCAAGGTCCATACGGATTATAAACCCACAGATGCTCTTACGAAGAACTTAGCCTCATAGCCGTTTACACATTGCATAGAGATGATGGGTACAAGGTGAAGCCACAAGGATGCTTCACAACCATACAAGTTTCTACATATATAGGCCACATTGGCCTTCAAGTGGGAGATTGTTGGGGTCTCACGCTAACTAAGCCAAACACCCACTAACCCATCACTAACATAAATCACTTATTGGTTTGATAGAGCGATAAGGAGTGGATGAGTATTCTTCTCATCTTGCACTCAACACATGTTGTGTGGCTTCACTTCCTGCACTCACCGCATGCACACTCCGCACAAACTCACACAGCTAGTAGCAAATTCATGCATGCCATCTTCCAAGCAACTTTTGCCGGAGTACCTACAATCCCAGCTAGACCTACAAATAGGAAATTCCTAATGAGACCGCAGTTTGGGCAAACTCTGTAAAGGCACAATCCAACAGAAAGCTATGAACAAAACTGTACCCAAAAAGCACATTATTGGCCACGAAAGCACAACCTACTAGTGACAAATGAGATGACCAATGACACAACTTGCAACCAATAGAAGGCCAAATATCAACACATCACATCTGGTTCATGTAACAAACTTGGACACCCCAAGTCAAGATTCTATCGAGACACAGCAGAGAATCGAGATTCACTTCAAAACAATTTACAATTCACAATTGCTTCGACGCGGCCCGGCGGAGTTTCGTGCCTAGAGGTATTGGCCCCATAGATTGGCGCCCCTTTCGGTATTTCTTTTTGTATTAATCTGTGTTCAAAGTACAAGAGAGTGGGAGGGTTCTCACTCTCAGACTCTGCGTCCAGATGCTCTGAGGAGTGAGGGCCCTGCCCACTTATTTATTTGCTACAAGGGATGCCCAAAAGCAGTAGTCAAAAGCTTCTCCAAAAATAAAGCAACTGGCTCAAAAGCCTTGGTAAAAGTCAGCCAACGTAAATCCAGCTTTTCCGTACGCTTTGCCACGTCAGCAGCTGCGCAAGTTTCGTACGGCTGCCACGTCAACAATCTCCGTGTTTTGCGCCAGAAAATCCGACACTGCCACGTAAACAGTGTCTCCGCGTTTTCGCCTACTGCTAGCCAATGCGAGTGTGTCCAGGTCTGTTGCCCCACTTGGTAATGTGTGTCCATGGCCATGCCACGTCACTAGTTTGTGGCATACCCCCCTCTTGAAAGCATTGTAATCGCCCTCGATTACGCCTGCAAAACAAACAGAGGCCATAAATTGTCTCAGCAGACACTGACTGTTAGTACCGACGCACTAGGAACAACACATCTAGCACATATACCAATCGACAGTCACATCACGGGACATCACTTGACATCACACGACATCACATGACAAATCAGATTCAAAACTCGTTCCAATCTCAGACCATGATTAATCGGCAACGTATTTAGCAATCGCATCTATATCCAATCGAGACCTCTCAGATGCCCGATTAACTAATCCTTATTGCAATCATGTCTATAGAGATTTATCAGGCCGAAATGCTGCAGTCATTTCGTCTATCAGTTCCTGCACTTAAACAAGTCGAGTACAAATCAGTATCATATTATCGGGAATTCCAAATCATAAAGTCATTACAGCAGAATATTGTAAGCTCACAGTATCCCTGAAACCCAATAGGGACATCAGTATCACATATTATCGGGGCAATCTGTTGACAAAGAAGTGGAGCGACTCCCCTCTTGTGCAAGCCCGCTGCACCAGATTCCGCCCATGCTGAAATCTGGGTTCTATCACAGTAGACTATGCTAAATCGAATGCTTCAAGGTAAAGGTTCACAATCTGAGGAGTATCTGCCAAGTCCTCCTCCATCCACTTCGCATCCAATGCGGAATAGTTCTTGAATTTAACCAAGAACCATCTTATCGCTTTACCTTTTACCTTCTATCTTTATGTGCCAATATTTGTTCTGGAACGAGTATCTCCTCACTTTCCTTCACTTCGGGTTGCTCATCTGGCTCCCCATCATCGGGCACATCGCCTTTAAAAGACTTCAAGAGACTCACATGAAAAGCATTGTGAATTCTTCAAGTATCGTGGAGCTTCAGTCTAAAGGAGACATCATTTATCTTTTCAATTATCTGGAAAGGTCCATAGTATCTCATGCTAAGCTTTAATAAAGCCGCTCTTTTCCCTTTTTCTTTCTCAGGCATGCCTTCGCAAAACGTAAGAGCACCCAATCGTTCTCCTTTAATTTCAAATTGCGACGATGTCGATCTATGCCTTTTTGTGTCTTTCCTGAGATTTCTCTAAAGCCTCCCGGACCTTGGCAAAAGCAGTGTCCAAGTCCCTCGTGTACTGGTCGGCTTCAAAAATCTTACCTTTCGTGCTTAAGAAGGGTGGAACCTTCCGAGCACCTTCAATAATCTCAAATGGCGTCTTCCCCGTCGAAGAGTGAATCGTGTTATTGTAGACAAATTCCACCAAGGACAAATACTTTTTCCATTGAGTCTTTTGATCCGATATGTAAGACTTCAATAAATCTAGTACGACTGAATTTGCAATCTCAAATTGCCCATCTGTCTGTGGGTGGAAAGATGACGAGAACTGCAACCGTGTGCCAATGTTCTCCCAAATAGCCTTCCAAAACAAACTCGTGAATCGGGGATCTCTGTCGGAGACAATTGTCTGAGGCATGCCATGTAATCTGAATATTTACGCAATGAACAGTCTCGCTAAGTGATCCGGCTTGATTGTTTTCTTCACTGGAATGAAATGAGCTTGCTTGCTAAATCTGTGAATAACAATCCAAATACCATTGTGCCCACTCTCTATGTCTTCAAGAGATCAAAAATGAAATCCATAGCAATACTTTCCTTGGGGCGGGTGGGAATGGGTAAAGGCTGCTTTATGCCTGTCAAACTTGACCTTATGGCATACCAAGCATCTGCGTACAAAATCGTCCACGTCCTTCTTGAGTCTCGGCCAAAAGAAGTATCTCTCCACACCTTTCCGGGTGGTAACAATGCTACGGTGATCCGTAAATGGAGGACAGTGGCATTCGGTTAGAACCTTTTCCCTCAACGGCTGTGTAACGCACAACATCGTTCTCTTCATCAAGTAGCCATCCCAAATGGAATATCCGGCTACTACCTCCCCATTCTGTATTCGACCGAATAACATCTGCAAAATCTGGATCTGTGGCGTACTGATCGACAATGTCCCTGAAGCTTCTATGATGTATCACGGAAATAGCCAAGACCAACGGCTTCCGAGACAAAGCATCTGCCACCAAGTGTCCCTGCGCATGGACAATCTAGAAGTGAAACTGTGACAAGATGTTCACCCACCGCATCTGCTTTTCTGATAGCTGGTTCTGTGACAAGAAGTAGCGTAAACTCTGGTGATATGTAAAGACTGTAAAATCGGCTCTGAGTAGGTAATGTAGCCACTGAGTAAGAGCATGGATAACCGCCAAAGCTCTTTCTCATATATCTGTGTTGTCAATTCCGACAAACAATCGACTCTCATAGGCAATGACATGGCCTTCTTGCATTAAGACCGCACCTAGACTACGACCACAAGCCTCACAATATACTTCGTATGACTTTTGCAAATCCAGCAAAGTCAAAACTGGTGCTGTAGTCAATTTCTCTTTCAATGTCTAAAAGGCAGTCACCTCTGTGGGTCCCCACGAGAAAGGGACTCTTTTATGTGTCAACAAATGCAAAGGGGAAGCAACCTCTGCAAACTTTCTAATGAACCGCCTGTAGTAAGAACATAAGCCCAAGAAGCTTCTAACTTCATGGACATTCTTCAAATCGGGCCAATCACGTATAGTCTCAATCTTGGCCGGGTCCATCTACACTCCCCTGCTCAGACAATGTGTCCCAAAAAGTGTATCTCTGGTAGGAAAAATTCACTCTTCTTTGCATTAATCACCAACTTGTGATCTCGCAATGCCTGAAAGACCTGTAGCAGATGTTCTCTATGTGCTGCCTCATGCTTAAAGAAGACAATAATGTCATTAAAGAAAGTGCCAAGATCCGTCTTTCTTCAAAACCAACAACACCGGAGAGCACTAAGGTGAAGTACTCTATCACAAACTGGTGACGTGGCTTCCCTGTACACACACACACACACACTTGCCCCCGCTGGCTGCAGTGATGACGTGGCTTCCGGAACTTCCACCGTAAAACGCACTGGCAGTGGCTGACGTGGCAATAGTGTACAGACATGCTGTACGGAATTCCGCATTTTACGACGCGTTTCACAGAGGCAGTAGCGTACGAAATTTTGCTACTTTTTGGCTACGCATGCAAGGCTGAAAATCTACGCAAATTATTGAGCAGCTTTTGGGAACAAGTTGCTTTAAATTTGAATGCTTTTGAATTGGCAGCTTTTGGGATCCCTTGTAAAACCTTTATAAGTGTGGGCAAGGCTCCCACTTCTCAGAGCATCTGGGCGCAGAGTCTAGGAGTGAGACCCTCCCACTCCCTTGTACTAGAGTTGCAGATTAATACAAAAAGAAATACCGAAAGGGGCGCCAGTCTTTGGGACCAATATCTCTAAACACGGAACTCTTCCGCGCCGGTGACGAATCAAATTGTGAACTGTTTTGAAGTGAATTTCTGTCGTGTCATGGTAGATTCTGGACTTGGAGTGTCCAAGTTTATTACACTGGTATCAGAGCGAGGCCGATTTCTCTGCTACGGGGAAATCTGATCCTTTTTCTAGCGACACTTATGGATTCAGACAAAGATCAATCGACTTCCTCTGCATCTGGAGATGCGGACAGAGATCACGAAGAAGATTCTCACGAGGAGTATGGCCCTCCTCGGCCTACTCAGGCGGAGATTGAAGAGATGGAGCGTCGACGATTGATTGACGATGCAACAAAGATGATGATAAATTTTGCAAAGGACCCGAAATTTGCAAAATTTATGACCCAGACCTCCTTTGACGAGGTGCACTCACAGTGGCGGCAAACACAGAACCACCCCTCAAACCGGCACTCAAGAAACCTCCTACTCCAAGGATGTTTACAGAGCAAGAATTAGAAGAGGTGGTTGATACACGGATTTCTCAGCTTTTTGACGCACAGAACAAAGCTGAAAAGCACGACAAAAAGCAGAAGAAAGGAACTGACTTCCCAGGTTATTTGGGTCGTCAATCTGCTTTTGCCTTGGCAAAAAAGCAAAAAAAGCATGTCAGATTTGAAGGAGTATCCAGTTCTTCTTCTGACAGTTCTTCTAGCTCTTCTGACTCGAGCGAGGAAGACAGAAAAGGGAAAAAGCGAAGCAAAAAGCAAAGCTTCGGAAAGGGCAAGAAAAAGACAAAGAAGCCGAGTTTCTGACAATTCTACAAAGGACTCTTCTTCAGACAGTTCGGACTCCGATGATCACATATTCTATGCAAAGAAGAAGAATTTCTATAAAGCCAACCAGTATGACTTTCTGGAGAATAAAAGCAAGAAAGTCCGAGAGTTTAAAGAAGGTGGACAGTCAATTAAATTTGACACGTTTTCTGGATTTCGAGATGCTTCGAAGGCTTTGGCCTTCATACAAAAGTTTGACATAGCTTTTCTTTGGAGGACATTACTCAGAGCACTCCAAGATTCGGAGGGCTACCTCTTACTTCAAGGGAAATGCTCGAACTTGGTGATCCATCTTTTGTTGAACAAGAAAGCACCAATTAAACGGATAAGATTTAAAAGGCTTTTTATTTCTTCTTGGTTGACTCGGGAGTACGAACGCGACATACGAACTGCTTGGAACCATCTTCGGATGACCAAGAAAGATTCATTGGACGCACATTGCGAGAGATTCTGGAGCTCTTTTCTACCAGCCTTTTAATTAAAGAAGATCTCGTTCAAAGAAGAGATTGAGCGGTTTACCTTGGGACTTCCTACAGAGATCCAAGATCACTGCTTACAGCAAAAGTCAGATTTCATTCAGGAACTAATGAGTCATGCGGAACGGGGTTTTGCCATTCATTCAGGTAGTTTGACCTACCCCACATATGAAATCATGACGCAAAGGACCGAACAGACTTTGAACAATGAAAGTAGAAAGAAGAAGAGCAACCCAGAAAAGAAAGAAACGGATGCACGACCCAAGCTCACTCTTTGAGAGAGAGCTCTCTACATCAAAGAAGGGAAGTTCTTTGGATGCGGGGAAACGTGGCACATCTCCGCGAAGTGCCCTAAAAAGGCCACCTGAAAGAACAGAACGACAAAGATGAAGAAGACAGACCTAAGGGTTCAAAAGCAGCTGAGGAACGTGGACGAAAAGGCAAGATGAAAGTAGGACTGGTTCCAAATTGCATGGGTACTGACCCAAGCATGATTGACGAGAGTACAGAACTTTGCCGAGCTTGGGGCAAAGTGAAAGACCAAGAAGCCTTGATTTTCTTTGATGGAGGAGCCAAGGCCAACTTCATTTCGCCTGAATTGGTGGCGCAGCTCGAGATCACCCCCGATCGGATGGGACCACTAGCAGAGGCAGTTCTAGCGACACCCGGCAGGGACGTAGCCATTACACCTGTCATTGGCAAACTTCGGTTGCATTGTCACGGGTATTTGGGGCACGAGGACTTCTACATAATGCCCTTGGAAGGTTGTGATGTCCTCCTTGGAATTCCCTAGGACGAGCAATCAGCATGAGTGTGGAAAAAAACTTGGCGTTCTTTATCAAGTTCAGACATATTTGTCCTATTCTCATCATTCAACTCTTTCAAAAACATCGAGTAAATAAACAGACTGGATTTCATTAATTTGGAAACGGCCGAAGCCGACAGAATAGGAACAGACTCGCCCTTAAGTTTCACATCGAGGATCATACCATTGATCTGATACCTGGAAGCACACCACTAAACCCGCCACCTTACCGTGTGAGCCGAGCCAAAAATGAAGAGATTATGAACCAAGTGTAAGACCTCTTAAAAAAGGGTCTTGTCCAGCCTAGTACTTCACCGTATTGCTCTCCAGTGTTGTTGGTTTTGAAGAAAGAGGGATCTTGGAGAATGTGCACCGTTTATAGAGCTCTCAACAAAATCATCATCAAGAACAAATTTCCGATTCCTAGGATCGATGATATTCTTGACCGACTACAAGGATCCTCGTGTTTTAGCAGGATCGACTTGAAGAGCGGATATCATCAGATCCCAATCGCGCAGGGAGATGCCTACAAGACAGCTTTTCGGATGACTTTTGGGTTATTTGAGTTTTTGGTGATGCCTTTTGGCCTAACCAATGCTCCTACGACATTTTACCGGATGATGGACAAGATTTTTCGAGAGTACACACTATTTGTTGGTACTTTCTTTGACGACATCATTGTTTTCTCCAAGGATGAGGCAGAACATAGAGAAACATCTGCCAGGTCTTTCAGGCATTACGAGATCACAAGTTGGTGATTAATGCGAAGAAAAGTGAATTTTTTCTACCCGATGTCACGAGGACGTGGCAGCTGTTAACTATGTCACGAGGACGTGGCAACTGCTAACCTTAGTTGTTGGTTTCTTTCCAATGATTTTTGTTTTATTTTCTGAGACCCTTTTTTTGAAGTAGCAAACGGTCGGACATTGTATGGCCAATGTGAACGGTAGTTTCACCCACAGACGAGAAGTGGTCGGCACTGGAATTTGTATAGTAAGAGGATGTCTAGCCTCAGTGCAAGATCATGTAGGTCCCCCTGTCGCACTTAGCAAGTTGGTGGATACTAGGAAGTGAACTCAATAAAGGCATAAAGTCAAGGTGGGATCACCAACAAAATGTATCCGACAGTTGGGCCACATTGCACTTTTGGATGTGGTCCCAATGAGGATAGATGGTCAAATGACTAGTGGGAGCCCAACGGAAGCACCTCCTAAAATTTAGGGAATTGCTATTTTGGGCCGTGAAATGTGTTCGCGCCATTACCTCCGGAATGACAAGGGGAACATTTTACAACTCTACCGCAAAGTCAACTGGACAACCAGTCGGGAGATTATTAGGCGGCAACCCCGAAATGGGAAAATGCGTGTAATTGTGCCAAGTGGCGCATTTTAGTGTACTTTCCTATTGCAAAGAAGAGGTAGCCCTGAATTATAAGCTGGGAGACCTCATTTTGAAGAACTGTCACAGGTTAAAAGCTATGGAGTGCTTCCATTCCCTCTCATGTATAGTGTGGTGCTAGGAGTGATGCCCTGCACACTACACACTGCTCTCTCTCTCCCCTACATGCAGTTATGTGATGCCCCACAACAGGGCTTTTCATTTGACTGATGTACAGTTGTGTGGGTTCATGCGCGATTGCCGAGGCAAGAGCCTCTTGCACAGGTACTGGATTAGCTAGTGGTTAATCCCCCGCAGGTACAAGTGAATTCGGAGAGGTTTCACGTGAGAAATCTCGTCCGATTCAAAGGGCAAGTAGCCCTACATGTGCGGGAGCTCGAGGACTTGCTACGGATGCCACTGGCACACGAAACAAAGCCCAAAGCAGGGAATTACAGCCTGCTGTGTATTTTTGAAGGTTTAGGGTTTCGACCCTAAACGGTCCCTAATACCCGCAGGAGGTTCGGGGACTCGAGGGGACCGCTGTAAAGGTGATCTGGCGCATTTTCGGGGCAGAAAACAGAGAATTCAGCATGGTTCTCGCCAAGTTTTGCAAAGTGTCCGTGTGCGTCGGGAAAGTCATCTATTGCGTGGGGATAATGACTGTGAAGCGTCCTAGTACAGTTATGCTGCGAAATTGGGCCAGAACAGGTGGATTTCAGCCCGGATTATGCGGGACAGCTCGTAGAAAATCACAGGTTTTACTCCCTCTGTTAAAGAATAAAGAAATACCGGAAGGGGCGCCAATTTTGGGACCTACAGGTTGTCGGCGTCTGCTCGGAGCATTCTAGCTTGCGAGCCGTGTGTGTACTTAAGTGTTAAAACTTAATTCTCGTCGCAGGTTTCCTTTGCACGTTCTCTCTGTGTGTGTCTATAGTAAAGAATTTCGGGTGAAAGCCAAAGCCTACCGCCCCACGGGCCGGTTTCACCCGAGATACACTTTTTGGGACACATTGTCTCAACAGCATGAGTCAGATGGACCCGGCCAAGATAGAGACTATCCGTGATTGGCCCGATTTGAAGAATGTCCATGAAGTTAGAAGCTTCTTGGGCTTGTGTTCGTACTACAGGCGGTTCATTAGAAAGTTTGCAGATGTTGCTTCCCCTTTACATATGTTGACGCAAAAAGGAGTCCCTTTCTCGTGGGGACCCACAGAGGTGAC